>NC_133972.1:67355075-68021325 GCF_047716275.1 Strix uralensis | reverse complement strand
AAAACCCTTAATGATGTACAGAAATCAATGGGATCCTTGAATTGGATCAGACCCTATCTCAGGCTGACCAATTCACAATTACAACCATTATTGGAATTATTAAAAAATTCCAATGATCCAACAGAACCCAGAATATTATATAAGGAAGCATTAAATGTAATTCACATGGTGGAACAATCCATACACGAGAAATTTGTTTCTCGAATAGATCTGTCTCAATTAGTACAACTCTTTGTACTAATTGACAAAACTGTGCCATTTGGTGCTTTAGTGCAGTGGAATCCTGAGTAGGATGACCCATTACATATTTTGGAATGCATGTTTCTGTCATTCCGACCACAAAAAACTACTCCTGGACTATTTGAGCTTATTGCCGATGTAATCATAAAAGCCAGAAAATGATGTTCAGAACTAACAGGGCATGACCCAGCTATGATTGTTTTACCTGTTCAGAATTGGTATTTTGAATGGTGTCTGACGAATAATTATGAGCTGCAAGCAGCCATGGCGGGCTTTCAGGGACAGATATCGTATCACCTGCCATCACACCCGGTGCTGAAATTTGCTCGAGAAGTACCATTTGGTCAGAAAAATTTAAGCCAACCAGAACCAGTGAACGGCCTTACTGTTTTTACAGATGGTTCAGGATAAACAGGTAAAGCAGCAGTAGCATGGTATGAAAACCATGACTGGAAGAATAAGGTGGTATATCAAAAGGGCTCTCCACAGGTAGTAGAGCTACGTGCTGTAGCTATTGTCTTTTCTAGTTTCACTTCTCCTGTAAATATTGTAACTGATTCAGCATATGTAGCCAACTTGGTTGCTCCACTAGACAAAGTAGTTTTAACTATGTCGGACAGTCAATTGTTATTTGAAGTACTCCTGGAACTCTGGAAGAGTATTCAACAGCGAAAAGAACCCTACTTTGTCATGCATATTCGTAGCCATACTACTTTACCAGGATTTTATACAGAGGGTAATGTCAGAGCGGACGCTCTTGTTTCTACTATGACTCTGAGTACTGTTCCTAACATAAAGCAACAAGCTGTATTATCACATCAATTTTTTCACCAAGGATTTCAAGCTTTACGACGGCAGTTCAGCTTGTCTCATACTGAAGCTCGTTCCATTGTGGCTACCTGCCCTGATTGCCAAGGAACTCACACACCAGTGTATTTTGGTACTAACCCCAGAAGTATACGAGCCTTACAGATTTGGCAAACTGATGTTACTCATGTGCAGGAGTTTGGGCGGCTGAAATATGTTCATGTTTCTATTGATACTTATTCTCATAACTTAGTAGCAACAGCACATAATGGAGAAACAAGAAAAGATGTAATTCGACATTTCCAAAAGGCTTTTTCTATGCTTGGGATACCATACCAAATCAAAACAGATAATGGCCCTGCATATGTTTCAAAGAAAGTTCAGACATTTTTTGATATGCGGGGCGTTACTCATGTTACAAGCATCCCTCATTCCCCCACAGGACAAGCAATTGTTGAACGTGCGCACGGCACGCTGAAGCAGCAGCTTCAAAAACAAAAGAGGGAATGATTGGGGAACCCCCGCCAGGCATGTCTAGATAAAGCAGTTTATGTTCTCAACTTTCTCCATTATGGGGATAATTCTTCTCTGCCTCCTCTTTTTCAGCATTTCTCTTCTCTTTTTTCAAGACAGGATTTGCAAAAGGGCATCAAAGTGCATGTTAGAGATCTAATTACCGGCCAGTGGAGTGGACCATGTGAGCTATTAACCTGGGGCAGGGGTTATGCTTGTGTCTCTGCAGATGCCGGCCCTCGCTGGGTTCCTGCTCGGTGTGTTCGGCCTGTGCTGGAACCTGCATCAGGGTGAAGGATGGGTAGTTCCACAACCCAAACAGAATGTCTGCATTGAAAAAACTAACAAAGTTAGGGTGTTGGCTTAGCAAACAAACTAATGCTACCTCATTAGCCCTTAGTGGTCTTTTAACTGATGTTGATAGTGTTAGGCATGCTACCTTACAGACTAGAGCTGCTATTGACTTTTTGCTTTTAGCACAAGGACATGGGTGTGAAGATTTTGATGGAATGTGTTGCATGAATTTGTCTGACCACTCAGAATCTATTTTTAAAAGCATACAGCAGCTAAAAGATGGTGTCAAGCGTTTAACAGAAGATGATGGCTCAGATTGGCTAACAAGGATGTTTAAAGGTTGGGGACTGTCTGGATGGTTGATATCTCTGGTCAAAACTGTGGGGATAGTGATCTTGATAGTTGTAACCGTGCTTTTAATGTTACCCTGTCTTGTCAGTTTTCTGTAAAGGGCCCTGCAGAAGACTGCTCATGCAATATTTCTAGCACAAATACAAAAATTGTCGTGGGAGGCAGCGGGTCTGATTGAAGAATTTAGCCTTGATGAAATTCCAGTGTATCCATGAGGGGCCGGAAAGTCCCGAGAAGAGCTGAACAAGCAAGATAAGAGAAACTGTGAGCTGAGAAACAGCATGAAGAAGCTGCAGTTTTGCATGTCTACACAAAGCACAAGGAAGAAAAAGAACTAGCCAATAGTAATGTTGAGAAACAACTTTATGACCAATAAAAAGAGCACACGGTATTGTAATGAGGATATGTAAGAAGAATATGAATAATAAAATTAGAGACATTGCTTGCACCAGTTATTGTTGTCGTGTCCGTCTCTACCGCGACAGGCTCCAGGAGTGAGGAGGAGCCAGGAGCAGAGGGTAGCCACAATGCAGGCTAGACAGCACCCCACAGCTGGGGCACAGGCCCGCAGAACCAGGTGGTGAGAGCAACAGCTCCCATCTGAAGCCAATCCAGGAAATCCAAACATCAATTCAGGAATGGGGCTGGTCCCTGGCCCACCTACAACATGGCTTAGGGGAGTACACTGTGCCACAACCTGAGCTGCAATAGGATCTGTGGGCCCAGGGACAGGGGGTGGGTAGGGGTCCCTAGTGAGGCTGCTTAGGGCCATTAAGGCCCAATATTGTCCTCAGGGCTCTGACAACTGGATTCACAGATGACAGCAGGTTTAAACCTGAGTAAATAGTATTTTCCCTCTGATCAGCATGTATGTGTCAACTGGATGTCAGGGCTGAGCTGTATCCTTAGATATTTAGGTGGGAAGGGTAAGGAAGCACTGGGGCTGGAGAGACTTCACCTCTGGTGGTCTGTCTAGCCTCCTCCCCTCCAGAATATGAAATGGACATCTCATGGCATAATCCAAACCTGTACCAGCATTACTCCACTTTTATTTATTTTTTATTAAAAAAAAAAAACAAACAACACATTGTCTTGCAATTATAACTTCCGATCTCTTTTTAAAAATAGCAGTCATGGAGCCCACATAGCTGAGAGGCCATTATTACTAGTTCTTATGCTGTACCAGAAAAAGGCATTTCCATCAGGTTACACAGAACGTGTTTTTCAAAGGAGAGAATCCAAAGACTTCAAAGCCTGCTTTCATAGTGCATACTCTGTATCATGTGACAGTTCTTCCCCTCACCTCAGGAGAAAACCTGGGACTATTTACCACATACCTCTTACCATGCAATTGCTGAAACCTAGTGTACAGCTATTCACCTTACACAGATTTTCTGGGTAACTGCAGTTGCCCATGAAAACTAACAGGATTTGGAAGATCCTTTCTGGCTAGTCTGATAGAAATGGTGGAAGAAGGCAAAGAAGCATAACATTCCCAGGCCACTGCCTTTCCTTCAGCCTTCTCTTGACTATCCACATCTGCAAGAACAGAAAGAGTAATTGCTCCCTTAACCTCAATGTCCCTTGAAAAAAAAAACACAAAACCAACCACAAAACCCACAACCCAAAAAACATCACTTCTGACCATGACAACAGTTACTGTCTAGCAGAAACTCCCAGTCCCATTTGGCAGCAAAGACTCACTCACTATTTCTAAAACAAGAAGTTTCACAAGGTATTCAAAACCCCGTGGAACACCAAAGGCTATATGGAACATGGCTGGATAATAAATACAGTTGCACATGGAATAAGGAGAAAAAGACCTCAAAAGATAACCAGGAAGTAGAAACAGGGGCAGTACTCCTGTCAGCAAAACTTGGTCATGCTCCTGGCTGCTCAGCGTCAGAGCCTAGACATGACACAGGTTGTACAATGAATGCTTTCTATCTAGAAAGGGAAAAGATGTGATCCACAGCTAACTTGCCCTTTAGTTCACACCAATCGCTGTGTTCATACCTGTCCTCATATGATATTCATTCTGTACACAGATGGAGACCTTCAGTGCCCACATTAACAAGGTAATTCAGACTTGTCCTCTCAGGGCAAGAGCGAAACACAGTTCAAGCACTAACAGAACTACTGAGGTATGCTGGAGCAAGTCAGATCAAAAGATACAACCAGGTACAGACTCTGCTGAGCCCTTGGTGCTCCTTAGCATCTGTTACACCCTGTTACATGCTAGCAGCCACAGGATGCTCCTCTGCTTCAGACACATTTCTGTGGCACAACATGCAGCAGCATCAAGCCCATATACATCACCGCTGGAGAAGAAGTCAATCCAGTACCACTTCAGGAGGGCTGCTCTTACTTGCCCAGGCAAACACCAATCTGTCAACCCTCCAGAGGGCTCTCCTGCTCCATGGAGGTATGACAGCTTGCTTGGAGATCCCTTAACTTGGAGCTGCACTGTCCAACACTGAATACACCCAGCAGCAGCTCCAGAGGTCAATTCTACCTTGATGCTTGTTGACGAGAAAAAAAATGCTACGTTCCCTTCCCCACAGCTCAAGGCATCCCAAAAGCACATACAAATTTCAGTTTTGCTTCCCGTAACACTCAGATATGTCATCTCCCCAGCATCTCTCTTTCATAGTATGGAACTCTTCACAAAAATGGCCTTCTGGATGAGGAGGTATTTTGAGTAATTTCATAAATATGAAAATAACGTCCATCTGATGGCTGCATCTAACAGCATCACATGAGAGTACTCCAGCAACTCCTGAAAGTTTTTGGACGTCATGGAAAAGGCCTCAGGTTGGAAAATGACCAAGATTCCAAAACATTCAGGCAAGTGCTGGAATAAAATACTGAAGCGAAACATCCTCATGGAGCAAGATGAAGTGGACAATTCTTTTACTTACAATATCTGTAAGGAGAAAACCAAAAACCCAGTTTAAAGCAGGAAAAATACTTTAAAATTACATCTGCTACAGAATGCCACCATAAGAACACAATGCTTCTACCACTTCTGACAGAAGGATGACTCTAATATTTAAGTCCTGGAGGGTCTATGAAGCCTTACTAAAGACTCTGTGAAAGCTGATACCAAAAAGGAAATATGTATAGGCCTATAACACTATACCCATGATATAAATCTTCCTTGTGAAATTCTTAGCATCTGCACTAAAACATAACACAAGGATGTTTTCAGGAAAAGCATACAGAGTTATCAAAATAGGATATAAAACCCTGCATAGGCTTCTGCTAGAGAGAACGTATCGTTTCTATAGTTAGAAACACTAGCTGCATAAAAGCATTTTGGTATTCAAATCAATCTGATGCTGAATGTAAGAAAGCCTCTGAGAAAAAAAAAACAAAACATGTCAATAAATCCCAGTTTCTCTGCCAGAAACTAGGGGCTTTGTTTTAAGACTTAAAAAAAAATCCCACCTCAAAATAATAATAAAAAAATAATAACTTCAAAACAAAGACACGAAGACACCCGTTATTAGCCAGTCTGAGTATTCAATTTGATACTTATAAAAGGGCCTGGCTTAAATGTTTTTTTTTTTCTTCTCCCAATGTCTAAGGCCTGAAGCTTGCTGCCTAAAAATAGAAATATTAAATCCTCAGGTGCAGTAAAAATAGTCAAGTTACAAACAGACAAAACAGAAGATATGCTGTCCTGTTGAGACTACAAGTATGGCAAACATCCCTCCTTAACCGGAGCTTGCAGGCAGAGCTGTTGAACTTACTGCACAATGCTTTTGTGGGATTGACCTGCTGTCCAGCAAGCAGCTGCTGCAGCTTCTTGATGTCTATGCGTGCCTCAGCCATGCTTTCCAGATCTCTGTCTTGAGCAGAACTTTGACAACCATCCTCTGATGCTAAAAGCATAAGAACACAACACTTAGTCAAAACGTGAGAAGGAGTTTCAACACCTACAAGGACACACCTGATAACCACTGAGCAGCTGGTACTCAAATGGGTTGTCTTCCAGAAACAGCAGTGCAAGGAAAAGAAAGTCCAGTTTTCCTACAAAGTTGTAAAGGATACTGGAAGACATTCCCTCCCACAAACACGAAACAGCCATTGGCCACTTTTATTTTTAAGGTTTCATTTGAAGACTTCAAAGTACTTGACACAATTTTGTAAGGACTAACAGAAGGTAAGTACTGTCACCAGCATCATGCTTAAGTAATGAGATCAGACAGACACAAGAGGCAACAAACAGGGAAACTTACTCCAGGGAGGATTTCCCAAGTCTTTAAAATGGGTCGTTACAGATACTAAGTCAGTTTCTATTTTCAAGTTCATTTCTCCATTCAAGTTTGCTTCAATCACCTGCAATACAATCATTCTCAATTTTAGGCAAGCCACTTTCCCACTGCAGAATGAATGAAGTGCAGCTTTATTCAAATACAAGATACCAGAAGCACTTCAGTGCCCTCACAGCTCAACTGTACTTTCTGAACATGGTTTGAACATTCGAATGTTCAGCTAAAAAATGCATTTCTCATCATTCCTGTGTGAATTATCCTAGACCAACCTCCCTGAAATTATGAACAGAAAGAAATTCAATTGCTCTTCAGTACTTTTAGGACAAGTACTGGCTTTGGTAAATTCATGTGCTGAGGAAAAGGATTTAGAAATAAGAGACTGAAGCTGGAGAAATGCAAGGTTTCCTGCATTTCCATACAGCTTTTCAACAAACAGAAAAAGCACCTATGCAGTCCATATGACATACACATCTTTCAATGGAAGGCCCAGCAGCACTCCAGAAACTCAGAGTGGACTGGAAACCCACCAAGTCAAGAGTCTAAAGCACAGGCTGATATGCAGGAGCTATTAGTAGGATTTCCTTTAAATCCTACCTCAATTTTACCTAAAGTTCATTCACACAGACGCCTAAGATCTACTTAATAGGCATTTCTTAAATGAAATCACCCCAGCTAGCTTCCCCGCAATTTCTTACCAGCTATAAAGAGTGGCTTGTGGCAACACAATGCCATATTCTTTCAAGGATTCAGTACAAAGAGCACCACTTTCTGGGAAGCCCAGGACAAGCTCTTCAGTGTAAATCCTAAAATAAATCATATCATTTTCTTCAGCCCTTACACAGTCTTCAGGTGCCTTTAGCTCAATGTGTGACCCACACCAAAATAAGATACAACACGGGGGCACCAGTTTCGGCAACAGGGAAACATGCTTTGTCCAAGATAAAATAAGGTCTGTAGAACCCATGCCCAAAGTGCCTTAACTTACAATGGAATTGCTGAGATTCTTCATTCTCTCCACAACACTCTTCATTGTTTTCAGCACTGGAAGGTAAATACTGACCTAGAAAGATGTAAGAACCACATTTGCACAAATATTTAATGTGTCTGGGATGTGATGCATTCATTTCTCCTTTCAATTCTATCTTACTTTGGACTCAATTATCTACTGAGTGCAGGGAGCACAACGCTTAACTGAAATCAGCAAATGACTCAGGAACAGAGGAACTCCTTCCCATTATACCAACAGGCCATCACTCTAGCAATTGCTTCAGACATACTATCCCAAGTCTGTGTTCAAGACAGGTTTTTGCAGATCAGATTCTCACATGAACCCGTATCTGTGTTACTGAGCAGTTAATAGTTACTATAGCCAAAAAGGAAAGAACATGATTCCCATGGTACTGTAATCATTTCTGGGATTGCATCGGTATAAATCTGAAATAACAGAACAAAACACATCAAGTTTCTTCTGACTCATGTCTTCCAAATTTGAATGCTCTTAGCTATAAAGGTAACAGACATCCATAACCTCAAACAGGAGCACATTTGCACAAAGATCTTTCCTTGCAACTCTGCTAAAAGTCAAAAAGTATATAAAGAGGATACATAAAAATCGGGTGAAAACACATATCTAACTCTGCCAGGTAGGCCATCAATTTCAGAAAGAACAGATTATTTGGGCCACTTGGTACCTGAACAGCTGAAACAGTCTAAACCTGTGTGGTTTGGAGGCACTCCTGCCTAAGCCTAAAGCCAGGCAAGTCCTTTACTCCTCCCTTTCTGAATATCACAGCAAGAACTGGTAACCACCTCCACTGTTTTTACAGGTTCTGGACTCTCTTGTCAAGATGGAAGCCATGTCCCACCCCTCTCCAAACCTCTAGCCTCCAGGCTTCCCTTTTTCCTTTCACCTCCTCTCCAAAACCAACTGGCAGTACACTCTGCAGAAAAGCATTCCACTTGCAACCTCCCCTTTCAGCAGGGAATATAAAAAGAAGCAGCTTACATCAAAGTCTGGCACACTGGGCTCTCTGAAGTCATTCCATAATCTTCTAGGAATAACCCCCACAGGAATATCATGTGTCACAATCCTGCTGCTGCTCGATAAGGATGGCTTGAGGGAGAGAGAGGATGCTCTTGCAGTTAAAAACAAGACTTGAATTCTGAATTCAAATTTTTCAGACCTTCTCTAGGAAATAATATAACTGAGTGCCCCAGACACTCAGTTCCAGTTTTCCATAGGTTCCTACTGGTCACTATTAAAGGGACTTCCCTTTTGAATAAGGAAGAGGTTGTGACGTATCAGTCACTAGTATCTATAAACTACCCTTAGAGCTGAAGAGGTCAATCAGTAAAGGGGTGTTAACAACAACAAAAAAAAAATTGGAAGCCAGAAGTGTGAAAGGGAATGGCAGGACAATCAAAAGCAAAACAAAGAGCCAAACACTACACTGAAACCTCCTTCACCTAATGGCTTCAATGAGAAAGTAATAATCCACAGAAAATTTAGAGAATGAAGGAATGGAGAAAAGCAGAGATTAGAAAAAAGTGTTTCAATGACACAGCTTTCGTTCCTCCTCCACCACTTCCTTGCCTTTGGAAAATACAAGGCTGGCTCTGTCTGCTACCAAACATGATGGCAGGAAAGGCTAGTGAAATGGAAAATGGCATTTTTCTTTATTTAGTTTTCTAGAATTACACCAAAGACTACCAAAGCTTCTATTTGATCTTAGGAAAAGCACATTCTTTAAGAGCTTTTTCTTAATAACGAAGAAGCATTGTTGCACTTACTAACTCCACAGCAACTCGGAGACAGGGACAGTGTTTGTTAGTCAACTTGATCTTCACTGCCTTAGCACTTTGGGCAGTTTTTAATGCTCTCGCCAGGTTCTCAGGCACCAACTCCAAATAGATTTCATTGTGCTCTGCAGCTACTCCTTCCATCTGAAATTCATCGAAGAAATTCCCCTACAATTTTTGACAGGGGAGGGGAAAGACAGAGGGCGAGTTTCACCTATCAGACCTTAAGCTTAGAACTGCATGTCTACAATGAGAAGCTTTCCTCTGCCTTTCCTACAGGAATCAACACAGACTGCATAAGCATGAAGGCCCACTGCCCCAGGCTACACCTATTAATTTCAGATCTCCCCCTAATACCTATCAGTCCTCAAAACCAGAGGTATGAGGGGTGAGTTACACCTTCCTGCTCCCAGTTTTGAGCAGACCCTGGTGGGCCAACACACACTGAAGCTTTACACTGACGTGACAACCACGGTAAAGGGGATGTCTACCCAGAAACACCAGGCCTGCGCCACTAACCGGCAGTCCTGCAAAACAGCACGCCTTCAGTGGCCAGACAGGCCTTGAGAAACTGGCGCATCTGAGGCGAGGGCTATGTGTACAAGAAACGCCTCGTACACCAGACCCAACTGCATGCTCTGGTTTTCAACGGCCGGTGGTTACTGAACTTCCCCGGGCTTACCTGGCACAGCTCACACCACATACTGACGCCTCCGTTCGCCACTTTGTCGGAGAGGATGAAATACAGCTTGCTGACAGTAAGGCGCAGGGTGCAGGTCTTGGCTAACTTGGCGATTGTGTTAATGACACCTGGCGAGGGGAGAGCGGGGGGGGGGACGTTACAGCGGTAACCGCTTCACACACCTCGTCCCAGGGGGACAGGGGAGAAACATTCAGTCTCCAAAAACTCCGCTCGTGCTGCTGCGGAAACTGCCAAACATCTCCGGGCGAAGGAAAGCGCCCCTCGCTGCCTCACTCCCCGAGCGAAAGGCCTGTGGGCCCGCGGCCTGGGCCTCACGGCGCCCACAGCCCTTCCCCTTCCCCGAGAACGGCGGCCGGGGCCGCTCGCCGAGGCACAGCCGCCCGCCCTCCGGCCCGGCCCGGCCCGGCCCGGCATACTCACGGCTGAAGTGGTTGAGGCAGGCAAGATCCACGATCTTAGCCCGAAATCGCATGGCGGCGCCCGCCCGGCCGCCCGGTCCCCAGCACCGCCCGCCGCTAGCGTGCGCCGAGGGCGGGCCCGGCCCCGCTGGGCGGGAGCGTGGCTCCTCCTGCGGTCATGGCTGTCTCCGGAGCCGGGGCCGAAGCGGTCACTTCGGAGACGGAAAAGCCTCTCGGCACCCCCAGAACATATGTATAAATCCAAACATCTGTATGGGCCCCCGCCCCGAGGCCTCGAAACCTCCAGCCGCTGGCAGAGGCTAGGCCCAGGCTCTGCCCCTGAGCGGAGTACTGTTCCCAGCATGAAGCAATGGCGAGGGAGGAAAGCAACAGTCATGTAAGAAAGTAGAGAGAAGAGAGCTCGCTAACAGGTCTTTCTCCCCCCGCCATCGCTAGCCAGGCCTCCCAGAAAAAGCTGAGCAGCCCTAAGTGTTCTGAGAAAGGAGCGCTCTGTCAGACCGGGGACCTCATGCAGACAGACCCCCTTTGCCCAGGGCTATTTCAGCTTAGTGCATGGTGTGCCAGGGGTTTATGCAGAGACTGGAATCGTTCAAGGAAGTACAAAGTGAGGGAAAGCCTTGCTTTACCTGTCCCTGCCTGTGTGCGCTGTGCTTGTTTCCTACAAGAGACTTGGTCCTTTGCCTTTATGGTGTTCTTTTTTCCTTGCAGTCCTCGAAAACTGCAGCATTTGCAGAGACAGTCTTCAAGTCCTGTCTTCTTTGGCTCTTCAGGATTGTATGGTGTGCTTTTGTCACACTGCAAGTTCCCCAGGTCAGCTAAATTTGCCTGTCCTTGTTTCTTTGTTACGTCAGCTCTTACAAGAGTACACATAACTTTGGGAAGTAAATAGTTTACAAGTTCTCTGCATATACTACTTCCCTTTTTTATACACACCCTAGAAAACCTTCTACTTTTTATTTTCAGAACTCCACCATGGCACTCCAGTGCTCAAAGCTGTTGCTTGAGATCAAGGTGACTTCTCAATGGTGCACACGAGATGGAATTAAATGGCCTAGACTTTTCTACACCACTACAAGTACCTGTGGTTTTTAACCACCTTTTTAGATTAATTCATTTTTAACAGAAATGTATCACAAATACCTGCAAAACAGTCATGGTTTAGGCTTGCCTACTTGTCAATCCCATCTACCTTCTCCGTGTTTTACCAGATGGATGTCAACAGAGCACTTCTTTTGGGATGGTGAGCATTGACTTTCTGGAGTACTTAGGGTGCGAAGAAGATGGAGGCTGTTTGCCTAACTCTACCATCTTAGTCCTTAGCCATCAAACTTAGAAATATTTTTAAAGCAGCCAAGCCCAAAGTACTGATGACTTCACAAAACAAAGAATAGAATGAGATCTATTTTCAACTCTGTTCCCAGTCAGAGGGATAGAAGTTAACACTGCAGAACTTTGTTCTAGATTTGTTTAGGTAGTTATGCTGTAGATCTTTATTGTATTTGACAATGGAGCTTCTTTACAATTTCTTAGAGCTTCTAAGAAATTAATCTGCTGAATCATATTATCGATATTTGTCATCCAGTTAGAAACAGATATTTGATGCTTAAACACTGTGGTAGAGCATACATACTATACATACCTAATTAAAAAGGACTAGGTAATCATGAAAGAGGCACAGTAGAAGAATTTGTGGGATGCTGAAGGAGCTGGCTGGGGTGCTTGCCAAACCACTTTCCAGCATTTACCAGCAGTCCTGGCTGACTGGGGAGGTCCCGACAGACTGGAAATTGGCCAATGTGATGCCCATATATAAGAAGGGTTGGAAGGATGATCCAGGAAATTACAGGCCTGTCAGCTTGATGTCAGTGCCTGGGAAGCTGATGGTGCAGCTCATCCTGAGTAGCATCATACAACATGTGCGGGACAACCAGATGATCAGGCCCAGTCAGCGTGGGTTTATGAAAGGCAGGTCCTGCTTGACAAACCTGATCTCCTTCTACAAAAGGACGACCTGCTTATTGGATGAGGGAAAGGCTGTGGATGTTGTCTACCTTGACTTTAGTAAGGCCTTTGACACCATTTCCCACAGCATTCTCCTGGCGAAACTGGCTGCTCGTGGCTTGGATGGGCACACGCTTTGCTGGGTAAAAAACTGGCTGGATGGCCGGGCCCAAAGGGTTGTGGTGAATGGAGTTAAATCCGGTTGGCGGCCGGTCACAAGTGGTGTCCCCCAGGGCTCGGTTTTGGGGCCACTCCTGTTTAACATCTTTATTGATGATCTAGATGAGGGGATCGAGTGCACCCTCAGTAAGTTTGCAGATGGCACCAAGTTGGGTGGGAGTGTTGATCTGCTCGAGGGTAGGGAGGCTCTGCAGAGAGACCTGGACAGGCTGGAGCGATGGGCTAAGGCCAACTGTGTGAGTTTCAATAAGGCCAAGTGCCAGGTGCTGCACTTTGGCCACAACAACCCCAAGCAGCGCTACAGGCTTGGGGAGGAGTGGCTGGAGAGCTGCCAGTCAGAGAGGGACCTGGGGGTGTTGATTGACAGCCGGCTGAATATGAGCCAGTAGTGTGCCCAGGTGGCCAAGGAGGCCAATGGCATCCTGGCTTGTATCAGAAATAGCGTGGCCAGCAGGGACAGGGAAGTGATCTTACCCCTGTACTTGGCACTGGTGAGGCTGCACCTCGATTACTGTGTTCAGTTTTGGGCCGCTCACTACAAAAAGGACATTGAATTACTCGAGCGTGTCCAGAGAAGGGCAACAAAGCTGGTGAAGGGTCTGGAGCACATGTCGTACGAGGAGCGGCTGAGGGAACGGGGGTTGTTTAGTCTGGAGAAGAGGAGGCTGAGGGGAGACCTCATCTCCCTCTGCAACTACCTGAAAGGAGGTTGCAGAGAGCTGGGGATGAGTCTCTTTAACCAAGTAATAAGCAATAGGACAAGAAGTAATGGCCTCAAATTGCACCAGGGAAGGTTTAGACTAGATATTAGGAAGTATTTCTTTACAGAATGGGTTGTTAGGCATTGGAATGGGCTGCCCAGGGCAGTGGTGGAGTCCCCATCCCTGGAGGTGTTTAAGAGTCGGGTTGACATAGTGCTGAGGGATATGGTGTAGTTGGGAACTGTCAGTGTCAGGTTAATGGTTGGACTGGATGATCTTCGAGGTCTTTTCCAACCTAGATGATTCTGTGATTCTGTGAATTTGTATAAATGTACTTTTAAAAATTTACTTATGCAATGTATTGGAAGCAGGCAAAAGAACACGTATGTTGAGGTTATACCTACACTCTGTTCATACTTCATATTCCAGTGAGTCATTTATATGCAGACAATTACAAAATTAAAAATAAGTTAAGCTACACATTATAAACTTGCTGTAATGTTCAAACCAGATAAGAAAATGAATAGAAAGTACCTCAGTGGTGTGGCATTTCTAGTGAATTTTCAAATGTTTCACTTCCATTTGAATAATATAGGTTACTCCTCTTTTCAGACCTCTCATTACTAAGGGTTTCACATATTTGCTGTTACTTATATACCTCCCTTCTAGACTGATATCACAAACTTTGATCAATCATTTCCTCTCTGATTTTTTTTTTTTCCCCCTGGGAACAAGGCAATTCCCAGTGAGGTCCTCCTTTTCACCCTTTTTAATAATGGGTGTGATGTTTCCCTGTTTCCAGTCACTGGGGTCTTCACCTGACTGCCATAACTTTTCAAATATGATGGAGAGTGTCTTGACAAGTACCTCAGCCAATTCCCTTAAGACCATATGAAGTATCTCATCAGGTCCCATGGACTTATTTATGTTCAGGTTCCTCCGGTAGTCTCAAAGCTGATCTTCTCCTATGATGGGAAGGACTTCATTTCCCTGGTCCCTGCCTTGAAGTTCTGGGGCTTGAGAGATATAGGAAGAGGGATTACTGTTGAAACCTGAGGCAAAAAAAACTGTTGAGAACCTCAGCCTTCTCCATGTTGGTTGTCACCAGCTTTCCTGTCTTATTTACCAGAGTGGGTACATTTTCTTTAATCTTCCTTTTCTGGTCAACATACCTGTAAGAGCCCTTATTATTCTTCACATCCCTTGCCAAATTCAGCTCCAACTGTGCCTTTTTGATCCCATCCCTACATATCCAGGCAGTATCCCTGTATTTTCCCCAAGATACACGTCCCGGGTTCCACTGTCTGTGCATTTACTTCTTACACTTTTGTTTGATCAGGGTGTATTTACTCAGCTATGTTGGTCTCCTGCCTTTCTTGCCTGATTTTTACATGTGGGAATCAAGAGCTCTTGTGTTTTAAGAAAAATGTCCTTAAAAAGTGCCAGCTCTGTTCAGCTCCTTTATCCCTGAGGGCAGTTTCCCAGAGGGTCCCATCTACTAATTCCTTAAACAACTGAAAATTTGCTCTCCTAAAATTCAGGGTTGACCCTACTCTTCACCTGGCCCATATCCCTCAAGACTGTGAATTCCACCAGGGCATGATCACTGCAGCCCAGGCTGCCATCAATTTTGTCATCTCTAATTCTTCTGTGTTGGTGAGCAACAGGTCCAGTAACACTTCTCCTCTGGTTGGGCTGTCTGTCACCTGAATTAAGAAATTATCCTTGACACACTCAATTTAATGCACTGCTTTCATTCTTGTCTGGCTCTTGTGCTTAAAGGTTGAGAAAACCCCCACATATATTTCTAGGCCACCTGAAATGGGCTATATTTTTATGTTTTCTCATCTCAACCTACTCCCTTCTCATTCATTTGCACCTGAAGTTTGAAAGTTGCCATCTGACCTCTCCCAACCTATTTAACACGAAGGGCTGTTTGTTACGCATTGACTATCTACCTGTGTCAGAGTTTTACCATATGGGATATTCCCAGAGCTAAAGCTAGAACAGATGAGATGGTGATCACTTGACAATTTGACAAGCTAAAATCAGCACTGGCCAGGACAGTCCTGAGACCATTCACTGTCAGGTCAATACAAAATCTGTGGCCTTTAATTAGACATAACAAAAATCATATTTACGAGGCTACACAGCTGGGACTACAGCATCTCTAGTAAACTTAGTGTCTCTGAAGCAGAATGAAATAGATCCTTGCACAAAAAATATCCTATTGCTTTTCTGTGGTATATGAAGAATAGTTAAAACTGTGGATGCTGACAGGTGGCAGATAATTGGGTGTATGTGTGTTTGTGTGTGAATTTCCGAAATTGATCTGAACTGGGCATAAGCCCACTGTTTGCTAGCTACAGCCAGTACAGGCTGGTTGTAAATTTTGATGAGACCTGAGCTAAACGAAAGTGACAAGTTCTGAATAACCTGATTAATAAAGAAATGAGAGGCAGAACCACCTAGTAGGAAACTCATCACGGATTGTGTTTCTGCTTGTAGATTTATATTGGGAAACCAGGGCCCGGGGGCTTGCAAAAAAAGGAGGTGAAGATGCTGTCTGGAGGAAAGATCCTGGAAGAGAGAGGAAGATCCTGGAAACAAGGGAAAGTTGCTGGAAATAAGGGAAAGTTCCTGGAAATGGGGGAGATTCATGCAGGCAAGTGCTGGAGGATGCCCAGGGTCCTTGGCTGCTGATGCCAGTGACTGCAAGTAGTTGCATGGCATGAAACCAGCATAGCTTCTGCCTGCCTTTCCCAGAGCAGCAACAGTCTCCCTGCTGCGAAGGGAAGTCAGGACCTAGTGAATATAACTTGGGGGGAAAGGGAAGAGGGACATGAGCGGGAGTGTGTGAAGTACTCAAGTAGGGTAAGAGCTCTGATCTTGGTTTTTTCTCAAATGTACACCAATGTCCTTATCCACAGTAAGTTGTCATTTGCTCTGTCTCACCTGTAACACCTTTGCACCTAATGGACTATATTACCTCGCTAGCGCTCTGCTCCGCTCGTGACTGCCCTGTGCCCTATGCTCTCAGATGGGCAGCCTCTTCTGAGAACTTGGTGTCACAGGATTCTGTCAATGCTGCTGGTGCCTAACAAGACGCTTACCTTGCTGATGCTGCTACTCCTATTTTTGCAGGTTTTGGTCATGCCCTAGCAGCCTTTGAAGCTACCCTAAGGCCTAAGTGGTGGCCAGCTGAGCCACCACTTCCTGAAAGCTCCACAGTTAATGGGTCAGGTACCTGATTGAGGACTCAGCAGTGTAGGCAGAGAGGAAATGATCATCAAGGCCTGGAGTTCTCACTCCAGGCTGATGGAAGTAGTCAGGGCTGAGATCTTGGTCCTTGGCCTTCTCACACCCCTCATCATGGAGAAGATTTGGAAGACCACTTCCTACTAATAAAAAAAAATGGGATGATTGGCAGAGGGTGCAGAACTTCGGTCTGTAGGTGGCCACCACTAGGTCTCTCTGCAAGGAGCTGTACTGCCAGGTCTCCACCTTTTCTGCAAACCTCTTCAGATGGCTGATTCACTCTGAAATCTCATTACCCCAACTCTAAGTGGCTGGAGAGCCACTTGTGATGTAGCTGGTTGCTATTTGCCTGTCCAGGAAGGTTAAAGTTCTTCTAAGAGTAGCACCAAGTTCTCTGACTGAAGAAGCCTGATGTGAGGCATCAGGACAATGCTGGAGGACTGTGCCAAAGGGCCATGTCAGAGGAGCACACTCTTCTGCTACAGAGTTCAAAATGATCTAGGAAAAACCTAAGGTCATGAATCTCAGAATATTCTGTTCAATACTAAAATACTTACAATTTATCTGAAAATTTTATTAAGTGTTTGAAGAGAATTGGTGAATCAGACTTTCCTTCTACATCTAAAGAAAATAAAAACATTTGTTTTTTCTGAAAAGATCTAAGTTGATCTGACAAAATACACTACCAACTCTCTCCGTGGAGGTTGGAGAGGTGGTCTTGTGTTCTGATGCATAGTTGTGGAGTTTCTCCCTGAATGAGTGTTTCAAGTATACTGCATTACCCACAATATGCCCTAAGTGTCCTTAGTTTTAGGAGTCAGTAGAGAATGCTTCACTGGTGATTACTCTGCTCAAATTGTGCTGTTGTTTTCTGTGACCATTTTTGGCACTCACAATCTAGTTGTTCCAAACACTTCTGGACATGTTCACATCTCTTGATGACTAACTGGTTGTTTGCATAGTTCAGCTATCTATTTTCTTGAACACATTTTTTGTTATTTGGGACAAGAGATTGGTTACATTTTACCTACTTCTAAAGCAAAACATCATTGAAGTTCATAGGCTTATGCTAACAAACAGCTATGCTAACTAGGTCTAACTCATGCTAGCTGCTACATAATATGATAGAGAAAAAAATCTGTCATAAGACCTAAAAAAATCAAACCGCTTACATAAAAGATGTTTTTCTTTAAAATCAGACTATTTAGATTTTATTACTTTCACTACCCGTCAGGATGTAAAAAATGTAGACATAGATTGCTTGATTTCTGTTAGATGTTCAGATCCTATATCATCCCAAGATGATATTCATGACACTCACCTGCCACTCAATTTATTGAGCCCACCACAGACAAGTCGACAAGTCAACAAGTCAAGAGCCTTGTTGTGATTGGCTTTGTAATGAAAGAAATGGGCATAAAGGCCAAGGATAGGTAGGATGAACATTAGAGGACATGTCTGGAAAATGTACTGATATAACTTGGTCAGTGTGATTACAAATATTTGATAATACTCTTAGAAATTTACAGTTTTTTCCTGCAGCTCTAGTGGTACAACTCTGACTTATGCAGAGATGGCACCTGGTCTGTCAATGCCATATTTGTATCTAGATCACAGAATGGCTTGCGATTTTTTTCAAATATATTAGTGTGGCAAAAATACTGACTGTGAATAGAATAAAGCCTGTATGTGTGGTTCTTTGAAAGACAGACCTTTATTTTTTCATAAAATACTCTCCGTTAGTCTTTTGTTTTATAAAACAAATGTGGCTGCAGAAGATACAGGCCCGATGGTCTGAAATCCCACACATCCAGATAGATTCACTGCCTCTTTCATACTTCCATCACACTTTGCAGTTCAACACACTTTCCATCTTTCACACGCATAGTTGCAGACTGCTCTTAGTGAAATGGCTTGCTATATAAAGGTTAAGTGAGATTTGTGGAAGGAAGGTCAATCTAATCCCTTTAAAGTTGTGACATCCTGATAGGTGTGGATGACAACAGGTTTAGCAGAGCCACAGTGCTTGCCTTTTCCGCCTTTGACTGTTTATCATATGGTCTTCTTAGGAAACTGAACACAAATTTGTTCTCTAGCTTTTTTTCTAGACACGGTCTGCTTGTTAACAGTGCTTTGCTACCTCTGAAGGTTAAGTAACAATAAGAGGACAAACTTTACATATACAGACAATTTCCATCATTTGCGCTAAATAATAAAGAACAGAGAATTAATAACCAACTCAGGTATCAGAAATTATTATATGCTAATATGCACCTAAAAGCCTTCAAAAATGGCTCTGTATTGGTCTGTGCTCTCATCAGAACTGACTAACAGGTGTTGCAGAATAAACATACACTCTGCTTTGGTGGATCAGGCCAGGCAGGACCAGTTTATTGCTACAGCTGTAGGAGAGAAGGCAGAGTGAAAGAAGTTCAGGTCTCCATCCATGCTGGCTTAAAACAAAAGCACTAGGGCATATACGCATTTACAGCAGATATAAACAGCCTTGTGAAGGAGCCTGATATGGCAGAGCAGTGTCTGCGCAGCGGGAAGCTTTGTTACAGCAGAGGTACCCCTTTGCCCCTAATAACTCAGGACCTGCAGCACCGTCCATACATCTTCTCAGCCTGTCCCCCTCTCTCCTGTGACACCGCTGTGTCCTTGGCCAACTTTTAGGCCTAGTGAGTACTGCTGCCACACAGGTACCTGTTGTGATTGAAAACAATTTCTGCTGCAGTGTTTGCTTGGTTAATGTATTTTTTCCAATTTTTCAGTTACTTATTTACATAATAAATGAATTATAAGTGCACTTTAAATCACAAGTTCTGTTTTTCTGCCCATCTGAATAACTTAAAGTATACTTATTCAGGAAAAAGGCATTCACACTGCTTAACTGTGAGAATCTGACTTAGGTTGCTTGATGGAAAGACAAAGAAAGTGAAAGAAAAATCTGAGAATGTCAACCTTGGGAACCAGAGGGACACTGGAAGGATGAGCGTGACACCACACAAAAGGAATAGATACTAGGATGGATACTAGGAAGGGCTCTTTCTCTGTGTAACAATGTTAACTGTACTATTGAACTATGAGTGGGTATTATTGTAACTGATCTATACTAACTATACTAACAGCACATTTAGTTCCATACACATGCCCATACATATACATCCCCTTTGTCCCAAAAAACATTTGAGTGTAACAGAAAGAAGAACAGAGAGCTTTAATTTACCTGGCATTCCCCCTGCAGGTCCCATAAACAGCAGTTGTTTGGCTTGAAAAGTCTGTGAGATCTGATCCCAGTCTGCCGAAGCTCAGCTCTGAACATGTCTGTATCAATGGACTGAGGAGGTGGTAAGATAGCGTTCAGCTTTTTTTGGTTGTTATGGAAAATTTCAGTATTTTTTACGTAAATGAGTTGAAACTGACCACTGTTTTTGTCTAGATGTTAAGGGTAATCAGTGCTTCCAATTTTAAATTGGACACTGAATGAAACATACCTTTCTCATACACTTTGTTTCAAAGTTATTAGTGAAAACCCCTATGTTAAGTGGTGCTTTGAGCAAGAAATTAGTAAGTGCAACGTACAGGCCTATACAGGCCACAAACCAATGCTCAGATTCCAAATACAGTCTTTAACACGTTTTTTATGATATGGTTAATGGATCCGTTGTGATGCATCACACACACAAAAAAAAAAGTAATTTAGAATGGAAAAATGTAAGAAGTGAAAAAGAAATTAAGAATAAAAGACAACCTGCAGTTTCTTATTGATGAAGAGAACTTCAACCCTTATTTTCTATCATCCTCTACACAAAACTGAAATTGAAGGAGTTTTGAATATATGGACAATCACAAGAAACTGTTTTGAGTTAAATGAAGTAATTTTACCTAAAACAAGTTGTGTGTATTTTATTAAAATAACATTACCTTCAGAATCCTCAGGGAGGCAGTGCTTGCTCCTCTTTGTGTCTTCGTGGACAAGTCATTCCCATTCATTTTCAATTCATGGACTTTGTCTGTATGCTGCTTACATGCTCTTTTACTTTTGAGCTTTAATATCGAGTGAATCACATAAAACCTCTGGTGGAGAATCCCACCAACTTGCAGAGAAAACCTGCCAAATCAGAAAATAATATGCCAGATCTACAGACAGACGATAGCCTAAGAGGCATCTGTCTCCCAATTTGTGCTCATGTTTGTTATAAAGGGATATATGGAGGTCCAAAGAGGCTCAGACTCAGAACTTTATTAACATATGTAGGGATCTTGTCTTCAGGCAAAGATTTTCTGTTGGGCCAATATTCCAGCAGTGTTATGAAGCTGCCTACTAATATCATACTACTGTTGAAGCAGTGAGCAATTACAAAATCTCAGAAGAGCCCTAAATGAACACTGTACCTTTGTCCCTAGCATGCTGAGATTTAAAAAAACCAAACCAAACAGGTTATTTCCTGTGCAATCAATAGGGAATCCACCATTATCAACAGCTCTCTGGAGCCAGGCTTATGGCCGTATGTGAAGCCCAAGGATACAGGTTGTGCCTAGTACTGAGCTGTCTCCTACTTGATGCTTAAACCATGTCAGAATTTGTTCTGTCTCAGCCAAAGCATGCCAACAAAATGCAGGTTTTTGTTAGAAAGCCCAGGCCATTTTCAGCAGCAAACATTTAGACATCTCCAGGGTGATATGGCAACTAAAGGAATTTAAGCCATGTAAGACTAAAATTTGAAATAATCAAAACCCAGTCCATTTGTGTAAATATCTCCCTTATTTTCCTTCCAACTCCCATTAAGTACTTGTTTGCTTCATTAAGGTCCAGCATGGTTTTTTAAAAAATTAAGTTTTAAAAGTGCAAAAAGTAATTTCATAAAGTGAGTTGTATTCAGTTGAGTGCAATAGATGGGCTCAGAACACCCAAAAGCATTAACATTTCATGGATCTATAAAACCTTGAACAATTAAAAAAGGTTCAGAATTTTGCAGATGGAGACCTCAGCCTACTTGGTCCAGTGACAATGTCATTGCAAAGACCATCTCTGAAGAAACCTTATCTCTCTAATTTGACAGTCTTTTGATAGTAGTCTCTGCCTTCTTGAAGGGAAAAGTTAGGTAGGATGGGAAGAATGTGAAGCTGTACTGCGATTCCAAACTGATTTAACCACCTAATTTCAGCTTCTTGAAAACAAATCTTCAGGTTCTCTGATTGGTTTCCATTTATATGTGCGATTTCATCAGTTAAAACTGAGGGTAGAGTATGTAATTTCATTATTTGTTTCAAAATGGGAAACTTGTAACTGCTTTGGCCTTTCTAAAGAGTCTGTTTTGTTCAAAACAGGCAGGTGAAAGCAGAAGCTAGGAAAAACAATACATCAAGTTTGGAGGGTTTGATAAAATAACTAGAGCTTAATTTTAAACCCGACCATTCTCTTTTATGAAGACAAACCGAGAACTAATTCACACCAGAAAAGATTTGCTACTATACCCAGGCAGGTAGAAACATCCGAGAAAATACCCTAATGCTATAACAGGCCAACAAAAAATGGTAGCATAGCTCAAAGATGCTGCTTTTCATAGAAACATAGTTTAAAAAAAGGTATATGTGCCCAAAATCAGTATTCCAGCAAGGGATGACTGTATGACTGACTGTACAGTAGAATACTTCTGCCAATACAGCATGCTAGGATACAAACACTAAGAAAATAACTTTTAGTATGAAGTTAGTAAAATAAATAAATATCATTTTTCCTAGAATAACTTATTCCAGCATCCTGTTCATCTACACACTGATCCCCAGTATTTATGACAGGTTTCTTTTCCTTGGAGTAAATACATGTCTGTCAGGGATTTTTCAAATAATACAGCTATGAAGTCAAAAGCCTGTAGTACAGAATTGTCCTAATAAATAAATGATTGCACGTGTTTACTGTCTCCTATATTTGGGCAGGGAGTATTTAAACTTGAGATCAATTTTGATGGCTAGCATTTTCATAGAATCATTCAGGTTGGAAAAGACCCTTGGGATCATCGAGTCCAACCATCAGCCCTACTCTACAAAGTTCTCCCCTACACCATATCCACCAGCATCTCATCTAAACCACCCTTAAACACATCCAGGGATAGTGACTCCACCACCTCCCTGGGAAGCCTATTCCACTGTCTGACCACTCTTTCTGTGAAAAATTTTTCCCTAATGTCCAGTCTAAACCTCCCCTGTTGGAGTTTAAAGCCATTCCCTCTTGTTCTGTCACTAATCACCTGTGAGAAGAGACCAGCACCAACCTCTCTACAATGTCCTTTCAGGTAGTTGTAGAGAGTGATGAGGTCTCCCCTCAGCCTTCTCCTCCTCAAACTGAACAGTCCCAGTTCCTTCAGTCTCTCCTCATAGGATTTATTCCCCAGGTCCTTCACCAGCTTCGTTGCCCTCCTCTGCACTCGCTCCAGCACCTCGATATCTCTCTTGTATTGAGGTGCCCAAAACTGGACACAATATTCAAGGTGTGGCCTCACCAGTGCAGAGCACAGGGGGACTATCACCTCCCTAATTCTGCTGGTCACACTATTTCTAATACAAGCCAGGATGCTGTTGGCTTTCTTGGCCACCTGGGCACACTGCCGGCTCATGTTCAGCTGCTTGTCAATTAGAACCCCCAGATCCTTTTCTTCCAGACAGCTCCCCAGCCACACCTCCCCAAGCCTGTAGCGATGCATGGGGTTGTTGTGGCCCAAGTGCAGGACCTGGCACTTGGCCGTGTTGAAGCTCATCCCGTTAACATTAGCCCACAGATCGAATCTATCCAAGTGTCTCTGTAGACCCTCCCTATCCTCATGCAGATCGACATTCCCACTTAAGTTGGTGTCATCTGCGAATTTACTGATAATACACTCTATGTCCTTATCAAGATCATCAATAAAGATGTTGAACAGAAATGGTCCCAACACCGAGCCCTGAGGAACACCACTCATGACTGGCCGCCAGCTGGATTTAACTCCGTTCACCACCACTCTTTGGGCCTGGCCATCCAGCCAGCGCTTGACCCAGCAGACCGTTCACTCATCCAGGCCATGGGCAGCCAGTTTTTCTATGAGAATTCTATGGGGAACTGTGTCCAATGCTTTTTGAAAATCCAGGTAGATAATATCGACAGCCTTTCCCTCATCCAATAGTTGGGTCATCTTGTCATAGAAGGAGATCAGGTTTGTCAGGCAGGACCTGCCTTTCATAAACCCATGCTGACTGGGCCTGATCCCCTGGTTGTCCATTATATGACTTTTAATGGCACTCGAGATGACCTGCTCTGTGACCTTCCCTGGCACCGAGGTCAGACTGACAGATCTATAGTTTCCTGGATCCTCCTTTCTGCCTTTCTTGTAGATGGGTGTCACTTTTGCCACCCTCCAGTCCAATGGGACCTCCCCAGTTAGCCATGATTTCAGGTAAATCATGGACAGCAGCTTGGCGAGCACATCTGCCAACTCTTTCAGCACCCTTGGGTGTAACCCATCCGGTCCCACAGACTTGTGTGCATCCAAGTGGTGTAGCAGGTCTCTGACCACCTCCTCTTCCACTGTGCTGACCTCAGTCTGCTTCCCCTCCCCATCTCCCAGCTCATGAGGCTGGGTGTCCAGGGAAGAGCCAGTTCCACTGCTAAAGACTGAGGAAAAGTCGGCGTTGAGCACCTCAGCCTTTTCCTCATCCTTAATTACCATGTTTCCCTCTGTATCCAATAAAGGAGGGAGATTTTCCCTAATCCTCCTTTTGCTGTTAACGAATTTATAGAAACATTTTTTTATTATCCTTAACAGCTGTAGCCAAGTTGAGCTCTAGCTGCGCTTTGGCTCTCCTAATGTTCTCCCTGCATAACTTCACTACATCTTTACAGTCTTCATGAGAGACCTGCCCCCTCTTCCAAAGGTCATAGATTCTCCTTTTGGTCTTGAGATCGAGCCAAAGGTCCCTTTTTTTGTCTCAAAGGGCCCTAGATCACTGTCATTAATTTCTTAGCAGTTGTGGCTTCTCATGCCTTAGTTTAGGAATATGAGAAGGCATGAAGGAAGTGTAAACCTGAACATTCTCAGATACACATAGTTTGGGACAGGCCATATGGTCAATGTTCATGTGAGAACACATGCCGGTCTCGGACCAGCCGGGATTGGGGTGGCGCGCTGAATCATGACAAACTAACTCAAGTTCATTGAAGGGGGAGCATTGCCAAGAACAAATGACGCCACACTGTATGCAAGCTCCCAATTTATTACCACTTGTTTACATAGGTTCAGTTTTACTTCTACATCCTACTGACCTTCAGGTTGTGTCTGTTTACTGCTCACACGCTCACCATGCGCTCTGTAGGTGGTGTTCCGACCTGGTCTTTCTCACTCTCGCAACACGGTGTTCCGTAATGTTGCCTCAGTTATCCACAATCATTCTTCTAACCTCAAGGTCAGTTTACATTTTGCTAACCACCAATTCTTAATTCCCACAAACACAAGAAAGCAAAAACGTGCAAATGATGATAGAAACCTGAAAACCCCTGTTTTAATGGATTAAGTATTTTACACAAAATAGGATTTTAGTATTTGGAACACATATCTGGATGAGGAATTTACTTATACAATTTCTGATTAATGATAATTATACAGATAAAGTTTTTCATATGGTGAAAATTGCTGTACTTTCTTCACTTTATGGACATCAACATTTTACAGCTCCTTACATACTGTAAATTTGACAGTGTGTGGGAGGTTCAAATTATTTTTATACGAGTGATTATTATTTAACAGTAGCAAACACCTTCAGGTATTAATGATTCTGATTTTGCTTATTCAAATGGAGTTTGATGGACAGTAGAGAGTAACAACAGAATTAAAGTCAGACTCATTCTGGCACATGAAAAAATTATTCTCACAGTGATACTAGCAGAACAGAAGATTTTTCATGTAAATGGCTTTGTGGGTTTTTCTTTTTTCATTTTTTGTTTCCCAATTAATATAGCTGCAGATTTTTGGTTTTGCAAAGCTCTGATATTTCCCCTGTGAATTTCATATACTTCAAATATCAGTGTTTTATAAAAATTGTAAAGGCAACAGGATTTTCTGTTTCCTGTGAAATGTGTAGGGTTGGAATGTTTTTGCATTGAAACATTTGGGATCCTTTTCTCATGTTGTTCCTTTCTTTATTTTCTTTTTATTTGATCTATTTCCCATTCATTTTCTTTACCAGGTTTATTGTCAATACTTTTATTGTCAACCTTTGCTTACTTTTGTCCTTCTTCCACTCCAGATATTCTGTGCTCATTTTAATGCAAGAAAGGTAAGTAAAGGCTATACCTAAAATCCCCATAGTTCTCACAATCACCAAAATGCCTCATGTCCCAGACATCATACAGCTTCAGACTGAGGCAAATTTCTACAGATCCTTACTGGAAGCCTTCATGATAGACATCTCTAGCAATGCCTGTTGTGCACAGGTATTACCAATACCACTAGACATTTTTCACTGACCTAGCTGGCTGTGTGTCCTGGTTTCGCCCAGGATAGAGTTAACTTCCCTTGGGCTGAGAGGAAGCACAGCTGAAGGGCTGGGTCCTGATCAATCATTGGACCATTCCATGGCATGTGATGTCAAAGCTCAGCATATAGGCAGGCGGGTGCTCTCTCACTCCGTTATTTTCCTTTTGGATTGGCTGGGCTGAGTTTCTCTGGTGCGGTCAGATCGCTGCTGGGGACGGGCTCTATACCCGTCGCCACTCCTGCATTTTACCCGCTTTGGACTACTATTACTACTGTTGGTTCTGCTAGTAAATTTTATTTTATTTAACCTACAAATTTCACTTCAGAGGAAAGACCCTTTCAGAGGGCTAGGAGACTGCATTGGTAGTCAGGCTCTGAAGAGGCACAAAAATCACAATGCGTATTGATAACCAGCTTTTTGCACCAGAGCTGACCGTGCCAGCAGCACTGGCAGAGTTGAATGCTACAGACTACAGTACCAGCACAAAGCTGGGAAATGGCTAAGGGTCAAGGCAGCACCAAATCAAAATCAACACTAATGCAACCAAAGTCACATCACTGGTATTTCATAAGGTTTTGCCTTAGGTGTGGCTGGAAGGAACAATTATCAGCAATGATTTTCTTGGTGCTGAAGGATGGCCTGAATAGCTAGGCATTAGTCTGTAGCAATCGCCAAGGCCTCCAGAGATGCAGTGTGCCGGTATTCAGAAAAAGCAGGTAAGAAGGCTAGATGGCTTGTAAGGCACTTCTCATTTGGTCTTCCTTAAGCTAGTAGCTTTCAAAGATGTCAAGGACAAGGCAGAATGATCTGGCACAGATAAAATGACCCAGCCTCCTGGATCTGAAGACTTAATCCTTCTGGCATGAAGCCCCACAATTTGGAAGCTACTGTGCTTCGTCTGTGATACAGAAGAGCAGTGGAATTTCTCAGGCACATTGTTCTAAGCTGTGACAATAAAAATATGTCTGGAATGAAAGTCATATGATGGAACATGACTATCACAAGTGGTACAGAAAGATGCTTTTGAAATCAAAATATAATCAAAAGGAGTCAGACAAAAAGTATTACAATTCAGTGAGGAAATGAGAAGAACTGAAGGTTCAGTGTATGTTACCCCTTATGTTAAACACAGAGCACAAAGAAAGAACATGCCAGCTACAGATGCCACAAAGACGGACCTAAATCTGGTGGCAGAACTGAAGAATGGATGTGTGAACTAAGAACTTGCTTCTATAGATAAGCCATAGAGTGTAAAGCAATTTGATCAGAAACAAAATATTTATACAATATTTTGTATAAATTGTGTAAATATACAAAATATACAATTTATATTTTATAAAATACATGACTTTGATATAAATTTTGAACTGTCAGTACCAGCTATTCCAAACTAGAATTTTACATTTCCAGTGAGTATTTAGAAACATTAGTGAATAGATTTTACTTAAGTGTCTTTATCAGAGAGTCTAGAATAGGAGGCATAAGATAAAAGGGAGATTCTTATAAAATTCCATTCACACTAAAAACAGCCAGTAGGTTTTAAGACATTAATCTGAAATACGTGTGAAAACAAACTGGCAAGGCAGAATAAGCTGAAGTTTGTGTCTAAATGGGGAGGGGAAGCAGACTGAGGTCAGCACAGTGGAAGAGGAGGTGGTCAGAGACCTGTTACACCACTTGGATGCACACAAGTCTGTGGGACCGGATGGGTTACACCCAAGGGTGCTGAAAGAGTTGGCAGATGTGCTCGCCAAGCCACTTTCCATGATTTACCTGAAATCATGGCTAACTGGGGAGGTCCCATTGGACTGGAGGGTGGCAAATGTGACACCCATCTACAAGAAAGGCAGAAAGGAGGATCCAGGAAACTATAGACCTGTCAGTCTGACCTCGGTGCCAGGGAAGGTCACAGAGCAGGTCATCTCGAGTGCCATTAAAAGTCATATAATGGACAACCAGGGGATCAGGCCCAGTCAGCATGGGTTTATGAAAGGCAGGTCCTGCCTGACAAACCTGATCTCCTTCTATGACAAGATGACCTGACTATTGGATGAGGGAAAGGCTGTCGATATTATCTACCTGGATTTTCAAAAAGCATTGGACACAGTTCCCCATAGAATTCTCATAGGAAAACTGGCTGCCCATGGCCTGGATGAGTGAACGGTCTGCTGGGTCAAGCACTGGCTGGATGGACGGTCCCAGAGAGTGGTGGTCAATGGAGCTAAATCCAGCTGGCGGCCAGTCACAAGTGGTGTTGCTCAGGGCTTGGTGTTGGGACCATTTCTGTTCAACATCTTTATTGATGATCTTGATAAGGACATAGAGTGTATTATCAGTAAATTTGCAGATGACACCAACTTAAGTGGGAATGTCGATCTGCATGAGGATAGGGAGGGTCTACAGAGACACTTGGATAGATTCGATCTGTGGGCTAATGTTAACGGGATGAGCTTCAACACGGCCAAGTGCCAGGTCCTGCACTGGGGCCACAACAACCCCATGCATTGCTACAGGCTTGGGGAGGTGTGGCTGGGGAGCTGTCTGGAAGAAAAGGATCTGGGGATTCTAATTGACAAGCAGCTGAACATGAGCCGGCAGTGTGCCCAGGTGGCCAAGAAAGCCAACAGCATCCTGGCTTGTATTAGAAATAGTGTGACCAGCAGAAGTAGGGAGGTGATAGTCCCCCTGTGCTCTGCACTGGTGAGGCCACACCTTGAGTATTGTGTCCAGTTTTGGGCACCTCAATACAAGAGAGATATCGAGGTGCTGGAGTGAGTGCAGAGGAGGGCAACGAAGCTGGTGAAGGACCTGGAGAACAAATCCTATGAGGAGAGATTGAAGGAGCTGGGACTGTTCAGTTTGAGGAGGAGAAGGCTGAGGGGAGACCTCATCACTCTCTACAGCTACCTGAAAGGACATTGTAGAGAGGTTGGTGCTGGTCTCTTCTCACAGCTGATTAGTGACAGAACAAGAGGGAATGGCTTTAAACTGCAACAGGGGAGGTTTAGACTGGACATTAGGGAAAAATTTTTCACAGAAAGAGTGGTCAGACAGTGGAATAGGCTTCCCAGGGAGGTGGTGGAGTCACCATCCCTGGATGTGTTTAAGGGTGGTTTAGATGAGATGTTGGGGGATATGGTGTAGGGGAGAACTTTGTAGAGCAGGGCTGATGGTTGGACTCGATGATCCCAAGGGTCTTTTCCAACCTGAATGATTCTGTGATTCTATGATTAAATTGAATTTAAAGAATGATGCTACAGGCATCGATACAACAGGCAATACTAAAAGCAATGTGCATCCTGTCTGTGAAGACAGCAGCGCCTAAGCAAGCAGAACTGCAAGAGGGGGATGACTTCTCTTACTTTAACGAGCAACTCAGCACACTGCAGAGCAGAACCTCCAGGAAACACAAGATCTGTCAATAGGAGCTGTGAGGCTGCAGCTCATGCAGCAACTCAGAAACTGTTGAGAGGACCAAGAAACACAACTTGGTTCTCAGGTGCCAAAACAGTTTACAAGAACCAGAAGAAATTGTAAAGTGCTTGCTGCAACTGAAAGATACTGAACTGACTCAAGACAAGCTTGAAAGATGTGCCTGCAAGGACACAGCACGTAGGAGAAAGAATTAGGTGTAAACTGTATGTTGTCCGATTCACTCCGAGTTAAAAGATT
Organism: Strix uralensis; assembly: GCF_047716275.1. Classification (NCBI taxonomy): domain Eukaryota; kingdom Metazoa; phylum Chordata; class Aves; order Strigiformes; family Strigidae; genus Strix; species Strix uralensis. Next base: position 67,991,597 of record NC_133972.1, on the reverse strand, counting down.
TCATTATCCACGTTCACAGCTGGCTTCAGCAGACTAAAAGCCTTTTGACCTTTTTATGATCAAAAGAAAACGGAAAAAAGACTGACACCACATCAAAGCTCTGGCCAGGTCTAGGTCCCACTACTGTGAGAATCTGCATTAGCAAAGCTCACCCCTTCGTATGGTTATAATCAGGGGGTGAAAACATAAGTTTTGAATGGATTTTTAAAACTACCTTCACAGCTCCCAGGCATACCAGAAAATCCTGAGAAATGCCATATACCCTCTTTGCAGTGGCCAAAATTGCAGCGTTATGGGCAGTTCATTCAGTGAAGTGACCTCATAGGTCATTTTCTCCTGTCCCCCAAAGTAGTATTTATACAAGCTAGAAACAACAGTTCATTCTGTGTTATTTAAAAAGACCAACAAGAACATAATGGTGTTTGCTTCTTTTATTATGAAAGATACAAAAACACAGAGTGTAGTGAAGCTATCATTAGAAATGTGAACTTTTTTTGAACCAACTTTCTATTTACATACAGAAAATTCCCCAAGTGGAACAATATCAAATGTGAGACACATTATCAGAATATACCATATATACAAGTTCAGAGATTTAATATCTCTGTTACTCTATACATGATTGTTACACAAGAAGTCAATTCCTACCTGTCTTAAACAAGTATTTTAAATTAAGCTTATAAGACTACTCAAGCAAATTAAAGCAGAATCTGGGCCAAGTTCTGCTATCTGAATGGTTACTTTATAAATACAGTACAAAGTAACAGCCAGGTTTTCAGCCAGGCTTAATCTTCTGTTGTGTCAAATAGTCCATGCTCCAAATTGATGGAAGTAAAATAATGGAAACTATTACTGATTTTAACTGACATCAAACCAGAAATAACTCAGGAGTCAAAGGCGCAGTGGTTTTCAGATCACTCATCAGTTATTAGGAAAAGCAAGTCTTTTTACTTGTTTTTTTAAAACTCTTCCCTCAAACAGAAAAGCCAAATAAAACACTTGAGCTTGCTTTGTGTGATCAGACATTGTTTAAAAAGAATAATAAAAGAGGACACACCACTCTATATTGTTTTTAACTGGAATCAACTACTGCTTAGTAAAATAAGGCACTTTTTCCTTTAGATCAATCCACTTCCCTAGTTTTTAGTTTAGCTCCATTTTACACAGAGAAGTGATTTCAGCTATGCCACTTGTGACAGCAAATGGGATGTTGTTAAGAACTGTTGCTCTCCAAGCATGGATGGCCTCAACAATACCTTCTGGATTGCTTGAACCCAAGTCACACAGTGAATATATGGCTGCCAGCTGCACACCCCAGGGAACACCTGCAAAAAGTTAACACAAATCAGCTTATAGAAACTCTAATATGCAATAATGGTTTTGGGTAACCAGAATCTAAAGACACTATCAGTCCAAGAGTTGGAATTAAAACACATCAACAACTGGGATGCCTAAAACCAGAAAGTAGCAAGATTACAACTTGCACACAAATTCCATAGTATCTCACTTTATGCTGGCACTTTCCAGTTTTCTGAATTCAGCAAGTTTTCAGTATTCAAAGGGCATAAAAGATTTGAGTATCTAGGGTTATTACTCCAGTTAAGAGTGATCAGACTTTTATGAAAACAGTCAGGTTTACACAGAGTCTGAAACTGAGACATATACCACTTAACTTGGAAGAACTTGAGATTGCAAGGAAGAGAAGCTGTACAAGTGGTTCAAAACAGCTCCCCAACATCAACCAATGCTTCACTGCAAAATGTACTTAACATCCAGAATAACTTAGCAATATAGACCTCTGCTGCCCTAATTGCCTTTGCTTTGTCTCATTCTGGAATCTGGACTGTCTTGCAACCCTCTCCCAATACAACAGTCTTGCTAGTAGCAAGTTTCAGCATGAGCCACTCAGGTAACAAATTAGCTATTACTGCTCAAGTTAAGATCACCCTTTGAGTTTTCTGAGGCAGCTGATACACTGTTACATGAAGCAGTGTAGTTCCAAGGTGGTGGCTGAAACTATCTCAGAATTGTTCTCTGTCTCAAACAGAAGGCAATACACATGCTTCATTGACTTCAGAAGAGAAAGGGATTCAAACTGAAAAATGTTTGTACTGTTACACACTAATATAAAACTACACAAGCAGGCTGTTTTGGCATGTGTGTCTCAATTTGTGTGTGTTCTGTTTACACTGGAAAAACTTCACACTGCAGATGTTACACTGAAGTTCCCCTAAATAACCGTTACCTTCCTCTTTTGCATGCTGCACAAACAGTCCAATTACAGAACTAATATTCTTCACTGCAGCAAGATACCCTTCCTTCAAACCTATTTGGCCCAATCGACCTGAAAGAAAAAAAGGTTACTATGTATCTGACATTTAGACAGTCAACTTCCTAATTTTTAGACTTACTGATTGTCTGTTGAAGTATCAACAGAAAATGCAAATTTCAGTTAGAAAAATTAGTCATTCTTGTTACTATGTTGTCTTGGGAACAACAGTTGTCATATTCCTTTTGTGACTTAAGGACCCCAAGGCATTTTTTATCAGATTGATCCCTCAGGTTTCCAATTTGTAAGTGTAAAACTCTCAAAGAATGCAATTTCTGTTTAAAAAACTATTATATAGCCTACACACTGAAAATATCTATTGAAACCCAAAGTTAATTCAAATGCCATCTAGATCCCAAATAAAGGAATCTAACTTAAAATTGCAGGAAGAGGTATTATTTTGCATATAAAACCTTATTTTATACACTTTGCTATAAAGCATATGTAGCTACAGATGATTTAATTTTAAATACATAAAACATGTTGGTATTTGTTATCGTGAAATCAGACTAACATCTCTCAGAACTTAAGTACATGCTTTCCACAGGCTGACAAACAGAAAATATCTGCACAGGATTGTAAAAGTTTGGCTTTTAAGATGAAAATTTTTGAAGAAAGTGGAAAAAAAAAATTGAGGTCCAAAAAAATGCAAAAATACTTCAATTCACTTTCCAGGCAGGCTGACACTTTCAAAGGACATACTTACACAAAGCAGAAGTTCAACCAAGAATTACTTACCAATTAGCCTGAGCGTCAATGCTATAACACTGTCAGGAATGGATTGAGCAGTTTCATGCCCCTTTCTCTTCTTTACCCATTTATCCATAGAAGGCCAAAGCACTTTGCTGTGAAAAACAAATGAATTTGATACTGCATGAAGGGGTGGTACAGTATTTACACAATAATGAATGCAAATGGTTCTTCTGTTTACCATGTATTTCCATAGCTCTACTTGCATCTTTAGTTCACCTTCTAGAGAAACTCAGAATATTCCAAGCATCCACAAATCTGAGAAGGTTTTAAACCCAAACAATCAAAGCTAACTTTCTGGAGGAATCATTCCTGTTCAGAATAGTTTTCCTGTTCATCTTCCATTCAATTCCCCGCAATATTCTGCATCTCTATCTAAAGTCAAGAACTTACTCCACTGACTTCATAGATATACATGAAATTGCATTACTTTGTAATGTCATGATGAGATGTAATACAAGTTTCTTACACGTCTGAAAATTCACAGTTTGCATGCTACAAGTAGGATCTGATGCTAGTTTTTAAGCCTGAAAGGACCTGAAATAAGACTTTTTTCATCCTTAAAATGATGCTAATAGACCTAGTTACCTATTATCAGCACAACTCCACACAACTGACTCTGAATGGCTTTAGTTAAAATGACATACATTTCATTGAAGCAAATTTGTATTAATTTTAAAAGTATTTCACTGAAAATAACTTTACTATTTGAAAGCATGGAACTTGTATAAAAGACTTGATGATGGCTGTAAGTTATTTGCATTTACTTTATATTCAGTGATTATGTTAGGTCATAGTTAAACAACTGCCGTATTTTTGTAGATGCTATTAGGTTATGTAACCTCTACATAGAAAATAGGGGCTGTCAGATCAGTGTAGGTATCAAAATGAAGTCTTTCAAACCAAGTTGAGTATCGTAGCAGTCCATGCACTGGATTATAGGGTTCAAAGAATTTAAGACATCGAATCTTAAGTATTATAATGATTTTAGAATTAAAATCCAACTGAAATCAAGACAGTACACTAATGAGTATGGTTACATTTCACTTTCAGCACTGAAGAAGTGCTATTTATACGTCAAAAGTTCCACCCTCATCTTCTAGTGATGTGGGGGAGAAGAATTCAACAATTAAGTTCAGAGGAAGACCATCATTTTACTTCATTGACAAACAATCCATCTCAAACTCTTTCACAACTGTCTACATATAGCTATTTTAAAAGCAACTCTTTGTTAGAACGGTTCAAACAGGGTTAATTTCTTGAACCACTACCACAAAATCCTACATTTCCTCATTGATCACTCATTCTATCTTAAAATAAGGCACACAAACACAGTAGTCTAGGTCTCATTAGGTTAAATGCCCTCATTTCCAGTATCTATGCAATGTTTTATTATGTTAGAAGCTAAGTCATAATGTCTCAAATTTGGAAAAAAAAAACCCACACCAAAACAAACCACAAAAAACCCACATGGGAGAACATTTGAAAGAACCACTTGCCACAATACCTTATAACATTGTCATGTGTCCAATCCCACTTCAGGTGAGAGCAGAGTAGATCAACAGCAAATATGTACTGCCAAGCATCTTCACTCAGATCTTCTCCGTATTGCTCACTCAGCTGAAATTCTACTTTTGGACATGACTGCATTTCTAAGAGCAGGTTTGAGACCATAATACCAGCATCTAAAGAGGAACTCTGGAATTTTAGAAGGTGATTATCTTAATGCATGAAAAGTTACCAACCCAGAACCAAACTCTTCATGTATATTTGATTCTGACTGTTCACAGCATCTTACACCATAAACTCAACTTTGGGTTTGACCTAACACAAACAAAAAGAGTATATAAACGAAAATCTTCAAGCACTCAGTATTTTTCTTGATGTTTTTACTAAAAGGAGAGTTTGGAAAAAAAAAAAACAACAAAATCCACAAACCCTACAACCACTCTCTTCTCTCCTCCTACAGTTTGGTGATTTTTGTTTCTCTCAGTAAAGCTTTAAGATCAGGAGAGTGTTCTCCAATGCAAGATTAGACTAATCCTGCTTTCCAAGGTTTTTTTTGTTTTTTTAAAAATGTTTTCTGATGCTGAAATTTGTTACTGATTATTGTTCATTAGGGGCTAATTTCCAAGCAAGTACTTTCAATAGTTGAGGTAGTAATAACTGAAAACATGTTATAAGAAACAATTCTGCTAACTAAATAGCTAGGGCAAGCAAGGAAATTTAAAAACAAACATCCTTTGAATATCTGAAGTATTAAGACAAAAGTCTAGGCTTATCACATTAAACACAGTGGGTGTTCAGCATATCTTCTTGGTACAAAAGCTCATATAATTGGCAAGTTCTGCAATGGTGCAAGTCACTAAAATGGCATACTTTGACTAAGAACTAAATACCCATTCTACGTGTGTTTTACTTTCATAAGTAGAAAATTGTCTCATAAAATTGTAACAGACTGTCGACAACAATCCACTTGAAATTGTCCTTGTAAGTAAAAACATCTTACAGATAGAATGATGTCATCTGCTATCATCAATATAGAAATTCCTGAGGTCATCCTCCCCAGCTGCAGTAGCTTTCATATTTCATAGAGATCCATAAAGTAGGTAGTATGAGGGCACAGAATTAGTATTTCCAAGAACATTTACTGAGACATACTTATATATATCTCTATTGGCATGAAATTGAAAGCTGTAACCTAATAGAATTCTTTGCTAAACAGGGATTCCAGTACAGCATAATTCTAAATATCAGAGCTTAATGTACAACTGTGATTTAATCAAAAAATAAACATATACAAATCCATGCCCTATTAATTCACTCCACGGTAAACCTGCTCTAAATCAGGTTTATAAGGGTTGTAATTCCAGTGGTACCATATCAAATTCAGGGCTGGTTTCAGATCTTAAAAAAAATTTTAAATCATCATGCTTTTTTCCAGTGGATACAACACCTAGACTATGCTGACAGCAATAAGCCTAGCTGCAGACCCCAAGGCAGCTGTGGAGCAGGACAGGGAATAGGTGAGCTATGAGGCAAGATAATTTTGTTCACTTGATATTTACAGAACTATAGCACTTCCACCAAGCAAGCCTGGCATTAATGTGGGGCTTTCAAAACTACTGGGGCCCTAGCCTTCAAGCAAACACACAAGTCTGTTACACAAACTCCTCCAGAAGCAAAGTACTTTCTATCTGCGTGATAAAAATTCACTCCTACTGGTATCAAGTGTGTCCCAATTTTTCCTCTTTGCAACATTCCTTTCAGGATGGTAATATGTACCTGCTGAAAACTGACAGAAATTAAGCAACTCGCCCAAGGACTCAAAGACTTGAAGTCAAATATCAAAAGTCCTTAGGTTGTTAACATTGGTCATCCTTCTCCCATCACCAGTTTTGTACTGATCATGCCAATCATTTATGAAATTAATTCACTGACTTTTTTTGGTGATAAATGGGTGTTTACAGTCTACCTCACAGAAAGATCATGAGTAAAAAGAGATGGGCTCATCTTGAAATTAACTGTAACAAATAATTACCTATAACACAGAGAACTATGGAAGACAGACAAGCCCAATAGGTATTAAAAAACCCCAACAAAACAAAACAAAACACCTCAAAGAACATTAAAGTCACAGTTCCATAGAGAAACAGAATTCCCTAGTCCAAGAACACTCCATTGAAAGTTTAAAAACAGTGTTTACTTTTACTGTTCAATAGCAGGATTAATATTTAATAGGAAAAACAAGAAAAGTATTGTGTTCTAGTAGGGTCTAGACAACCACAGGAAAAAAGCCTGAAGCAGCATTAGTTGTGCAATTGTGCAGCCTACATGGGAGATTCACAGGGTATCTGCACACCCTTCATCACAAGGAAGCTGCTTGATTTGATTCAGCCAGCAAAGCAACCAATGCAGACAGAAGCTGATACAATGAAAGCAGAAGTTACCTGTTCCCAGTTGAGATAAGCACTCAAACAGGCCAGCAACTCATTGCTTGCACTCTGCCTGACAACTAATTGCATAGCTTTGTTAATTGCACCTTGGAAGACAAATATGTCAGACCATACATTTGTGATAAATAAAATCAATTTTTCTGAGTCTGGAAAGTCTAAGGAAAAAAAGAGAGAACAAAGTAAGTATTTAACATTTAAAAACTAAAAACTATATATACTCAGGCATTAAAAGCTAGTAAACAAGATAACTAGGAAAGAAGGCATAGAAATCACGTAACAACTGCAGCCCAGGGAAGGGGAGTCATACTAGCACATCTCAGTCCAAGATTAAGTAAGAAAAAAAGACCCAAGAGAGAAAAACATCTTCCCTTAAGCCACCTCCCCCATTGTAATTTCACTCTTTTTTTTTTTTTAAGGGAGAAAAAAAAAAACCCGGACTGGATTTTGCTGTGTAACAACAGTGCAAAAGGACCTTTACTTTCGCATTTCAAGGTTAGCCTCCCTTCATACTTCTTACTGCATTTTAGTTCACTAAGGAGAGTAGTCTTGGAGCATTGAAACTGGATTATTTTAGGATTAAATTAAACTGGAAGATGCACTCCAGAAACCTACCTAATACACTCCAGTCACAAATAAGCACTCTGATCACTGCATCAAACTAGAGCTAGTCCAAAAGAAAAGAAATAATCTTAACGTGTAATAATGTGAAAATCAGGTCTTCAGTACAAATCCACAGTACTTGCACCCATACACCTATGAAATCCACATAAAAAAAAAAAAACTTTGCAAAGAACTTTCATACAATTCAAGTATGAAATCTGATATTGCTCAGCAATTTTCCCACACTCCGTCAGGGAAATTGGACGTTATGCAAGTTGTAACTGGGTGTATACAAACGATGCATGTCAAAATGTGTATTTCCATAAACACAAAAAAGTGTGCTACTGATATAATTGAAGAAACTTCGTTCAATAAATTAATTCAGAGCAAGTATCTGACAACTATATATCCAGAACTATACAAGTAAAAGAGAACAGAGTTCCAGGCTATCAAAGGGAAGCTAATAGACCCTTCTGAACACCAAAGCAGAGATATTCAAGGCAAAACATTAAGATTAAACATGAGTGTGTAGAATGCAAGCAATAAAAAGTACATTGGAATAAGCCAGTAGATAATACTTTCATGCATGAAATGCAATACTGCAATATATGCCTGAAACACTGTTGTCAACATAAAAAAACTGAAAAGCTGAATGTGTCTTGCCTCTTCAGCATAACTTCTACATTTTTAGAAAGGTCTTAAGAACTAAAGAGCATATGAAAATACATCAAATCAAGAAGCTTTATTGGATTCACTGAGCATAAAGAATTTACAGAGTTCCATCCAGAGTCTTGGATGGATCTTCTCTACTCTGAAGCCCCTCACCACATAAGAATAAACTTTAGTCAGAACAAGGACTGTTGCTAAACTAGAATTATCTACATGCTGCAACTTGAATTGCTTGCCCAGGAATTCAGAACACTTAAAAGACTGACTCAGTGATGAGTAAGAGTAAAGGGGCATCAAAAGAAGAAAAGAAAAAAAGAAAAAAGGAAGAGAACAAAGGAGAGGTAAAAGAAAAATAACCAAAAAAGGTAAGATTTACTTTATAGTCATTTAAGGCAGAATACCTGAAAGGAGAACAGAACAAAAAAGGATGGACAAGAAGTCAAGAGAACAGATGACACAAGTCTAATGAGGTGGTACTGATTGTTTATAGTCAATTTGGCAATTGTGTAGCTGGCATATAGCTCACACTTGTGTTGCCATAATTCTGATAGGAATTAATATGTGAAACTACATGAAAGAGAAAACCCTAAAATGAATGCATTGTGATCAAAGCAAAATAAATAAAAAAACCCCAAACAACTCTTAAGCTATGTTTACAGCTGTTCACACTCAAAAGATAACAATAAAACCACAGAACAACCACAACAGTAATTTATGCAATTCAAAGTATAAAACAGAAGATCATTTGACAAAAATCTACATTTAGCTATTGAAATTTGGATCTTACCCAGAAAAAGAAAGGAAAAAAGGGGAATATGTAATATTTGCAAGAGCACACAAAAAGACAAAGTACCAAGGTACAGCAGAAAAAAAGGCTTAATTGTTAATTTAGACTAAGAAAAGACATCTGACAAGGAATAGTTTCTGACATAGTGCAGTATTAAAACTATTAACATGAAAAAAGTGAGAGTTATGATGGACTGCATGAAGGACAGAAAAAAAGCTAAGAAAACAGGAATTCCAAAAAGAACCCAAGTAACACCCCCCCCAATATCCCAACCCAACAAAAAAAAGATAATTAAGAACAAAATAAAATCACAAGCCTTCATAAGATAAAAAGAAGAAAGACAGGGACGTTATATGGAAAATAACCATTAACTGAAGCAATTGGCATTTTGCTCCTCAGTGCTCTCAAATTTTATTTTATTTTAATTTGAAACACAGATACCAAGATACTATTTTGAGCCCTGGATGGCTCAGTATTTTCAAACTAAGTGAAGTCCTTCCAGAACTAAGACAGACTCTTGATTTAGTACAGTGATAGTATGTATGTATTACCTTTGTTAACGGGAACAAAAGGAAGGAGGGGAGAGGATGAAAATCAAAATGAAAAAAACTCTCAACCAAGTGAGACTTTGGATAATGGGAGGTAATAAAACTTGAAGGAGGACATGTACTGGGTTTGATCAAGGTATGCCCAACTCCTGACACTATTTTAAGCCAATACTTGTTTTTAAATCACATCTGCTTTATGAATCAGTGCTTACTCAACTAAAATAAGAAAATACTAATAAGCAAAAAGTACAAAATTCCTTGGAAACACATTATCATTTTGAAGATGGTGGGGCAAAAATGAAAGCACAGAGGATCCTAAATAAAATATTTATTTGGAAAAATTACTAGACTACTAAGAGCCTAGGTTATCACCAAACTGAGACACATATGTGGAAGAACTGTGAGAAGGGAAGTTTCTTCTAGAACAGTCTATACTTCTGCACTATAGGAAAAAAGTTATAAGGAAAATGTCCCTTTCACAGGATTTTTTTTGTTTGTTTTTACAAGCATAATCATTCTGGAACACTACAGCGAAGACACACAGCATGTTTAAGATACAAGATCACTAAGCCATACTACACCTTCTTTAAGTAGGCTATAGCAGAAAAGGCGGGCTCTTTCCAAATCTCCCAACTGTCGACAAATTCCTGTATAGACTCGACATAGAGCCTGATTGAAATTGTAATTTGTGGCATTCTTCTGAGCCTTGAGTTTACTGAGAATAACATGCAGCAAGGACTCTGCTAAATGCTGTAAGACACAAAAAATATTGTTAGACTATTATTTACGTGAGAATATTTGATAACATGATAGTAGTATGACAAGTAAAAAGAGCTACTATCTTATTTGCAAGATTACTGTTTGCATATGTATAAAAATGCAGAAAAGTAAATCAGAGGCAACCAGCGAAAGGAAAAAGAGTGAGGAGCAACTTCCCAGAATAAACATGGCTTAAACACATGCAGAATAGGACTGCTATTCTTTAAATATAAATTGTATAGTTATATGATTAAAAACTACCTTCCTTAAACAAAAAGTGAGGAGAAGAATGATAGTGAGGAGAAGAATGATAGGTAGAGGAACCCCAATAACCTAATCAGAGCAAATGGAGCACCCTGACTTGGCAACTCCCAGAGCTGTCATAGGAGGACGAACAGCCCATTGTCCAGGCGCGAGACTTCCAAGATTAGTCAACAGCAGAGTCTCTCCCCAGATCACCTTACACACCGCAGGAAGTGGGGAGAGGGTGTTACTGTCTACAGTAACATGGGACTCCATATGAGATGCAAGGAAGGAGAATATTGGGATTGTGCAAGACTTACTATAGGATGTTTAGAGGGAGGGCTAGAAGTGGGGAGTAGAACGAGAGGCTTAGGAGCCAGGTGCTGGAGAGGCCACAGGTTTAGACTAGGTACCTGCAGACACCAGGGAGTCTGCGTTGGCTTCGTGAGGAACCAGAAGGTCCAAGCCAGCTACCTGAAAGACCGGGGTCTGAGGGTCAGATGCAGGTAAGGGCATAGGTCTGTACCAGCTACTGGAGGGATGTGTGTGCTCTTCTGTGTCTGTAAGTGTGTCAGTGCATGAGACAAGTGGGAAGAACAGGAGTCACCTACTGGATATACTGAGCGTTCAGTGTTAGCTACTGTCTGTGTATATATATATATATGTATGTATGTATTTTCCACTACCAGGCTTTCACCCTGATCAGCCAGAGAAGGGAACAAGATTAGGCGCATGTTGTGTGCACATGTGCCTACCCAGGGGTATGTACTCGGCCTTGCTACTGGCTGGACCTGGAAGGAGAAAGCTGCCACAGCCTTGCTTCTATGAAGTTACCAGATTTGGCAACTCCTAACAGAGATGACCCGAAAACTTAATAGCAACTTCTGTGGAGAACTTAATTGCATTCAAGAACTGAAACAGGGCAAAATGTTGCCATGCATCAGCTGGTGAATTGCTCTGCTGCAGACTACAGATTAGCTATGAGAAAGATGGCAATTAAAGTGAATTTTTTCAACACTGATGCTAAGCAACTTCTGAGAAACAAACTAATGCAAGATTTTTCCAATAAAATTCACTTGAACAACCTGATATAGAATAATAAAGACAAACATCAAATGAAAGGGTATGTCACTATTGTATATATAATACAGGTTTTCTTATTTAATTGAAAAAATAAATAAAGGTAATCAAACCTCATTCTACAATTGTTAATGCTATCCACTACAAAACATGGTGCAAAAATGAAGTGGTTTATGCATACATCAGGAAAGGAAATGTATTTACAGCTGCAGTTTTGCATCTTGGACACCACTGAACAGTAATTTCTTGTGAAGTTCTATATTTGCTTAAGTTACATAAGTTTAGATGTCTGATAACCTTTCAAGACTACACTTTGGCACTGCAGATTACCTGAACAATTGAGAATTCAAATACTACATACTTACACTCTTCATCTGCACATTATTGAAACACAAAATTAAAAGTCATTATCAAGACACAAAATTTTTGTTTACCTTGTTTTTTATACCAAATTCATAGACAACTTCTTTCTCTTCATCTCTCATTACTGGAATCTTTGAGATATTGCCGACGTACACATGGCCTTTAATAACTGGTAACAAGTCAAAACAGGATTCGGCTATTTTCTTCAATGCCAGAGAAACTTTCTGGCAGTCAGGATCAACAACCTTCTTTACTGGTAGTGATGCTTCTGAACTGGAACTGTGTGCTGAATCACTGATTTCACAGCTTTTGTCATGGAAAGCCTCCTGCATTTCAGAGATGGTATTTTTAGTATTTCCATTAGCAGCAATATCATCGGGCTCCAGCTTTGGTGGTTCACTGTCCAACCTTAGTCTCTTTGCACTTCTGGGCATAGATATTGGCAACAGTGTCCGTTTTTCAAGATGATTTGATGAGCTTGAAAACAATTGCTGATTTTGCACATCTTTGTCTTGATCTTTGCTACTATCAGATTTCAAATTGCTCCCGGTTTTAACAAAAGCAGTTGATGTAGATGCAATTGCTTTGAACCCACCTATCTGAGCAACAGGTCCCGGCAAACTTTGGCTGTCTGAAAAAGCACATCGGTTAAGCTGAATATTGCCTTTCAGAATGTTTAGTGTCCTTGCCCTTGCAGACAGTTCTGGATACATAGTGTCCAATATTTTCACAGAATTCTCCTGAGGAGCACCTGGCGCAGCACTATCGGCTGCAAACAGAGGAAATCTCCCTGGGACGGGAAGTGCGTGCTTTGGAATGGATGTACAAAATTTCAAAGGTGAGGAGCGAATCCTTCTACCTACTGCCATTTCTGAGGGTGAGGGAGGAGAAAACAAAAGAGCAGATTTTACTGTTGGAGTATCTGTTAATGGAGACATGAGAGGAGGAACAGGAGTTTCACGTAGTGGAGATATCAGGTCATCAAGAGGGGAAAGCAAAGAGGATCGACCAGTAGAAGACATTACTGGTGACGTGGTACACGCAGCTTTTGGAGGAGTAGCAATCAAAGGTGGTAGCAAAGGGGGCAGAGGAGGACCCATCTCTTGCCTAATTTTATTTATAGTCTCAGATGAGTGTTTTGTTGGCACAGAAGTATCAGCATTTGCAAGAACTGGCTGAGTTAGTTTAACTTTTGGAGTCCTTTTTTTTCTTTTACCTTGAAACAGCCTCTTTGATAGCTTGGCATGCATTACTTGGGCAGCTGACTTGGTTGAAACAGTCGAGAATTCAGATGGCTCCTGCTCTTTGGTCTTCATTTTGTTGTTCTTTTTGAAAGCAACATCCACACAAGACTCTGACTCCAACATAGACAGCTTCTCCAATACTGGTTTTTGTGGCTCAGAAGGCTGCCTAACTGTCTGACAATTGCACTCTACATCAGATAGGGCTGGATTTGGAAGATACTTGACAAAAATGTTTTTTGTACTGCTACCATCTAGGATAACATCAGTGTTGTTTTCTCCTATGTTGCAAGCAGTGCAAGTTTGATTATGATTATATTCTTCAAACACCGATACCTCTGTATCACCAGTTAGTAGACTTTGCTCCACATGTGACTGAAGTTTTTTAGAATCATTTTCTTCTAAGAAATTACCAAGTGCTAACATTCTTGTATTTAATTTACTGTTTTTTACAGCCAGTCTGCAAGTTTCTGAGAATCTGCTCAACATCTGGCATAGAGGTAATCTACCTTCTGAAGCATCTGGCATCACAGGGAAGTCTTTTGATGTCTCCGTTTTTAATAGACTTTCCTCACTGTCATTGACGCATCCACCTCTGTTAGTATCTACCATGCATTCATCAGCACCCTCAGTATTTTCAGAGGTTACTAATAACTCTCTTTTCCAAATGGCTAAGTCGTTAGGATAACACTCCTCAACCACACTTGACAACTCATTTGCAGTACCTGGAGAGCTGTTTGTTTCACAGCGTGTATCCATATTCACCACAGCATCTGCTTTTAGATGACTAACTGTCAAAGTATTTCCTGGGTGCATTGTTGAATGAAATTCACACACTTGGTAATCAGCATCAACAATTGCACCAGTTTCCAGAGCATCTACTGCAATTCTCCTGGAACCTCTCAGTTCCTTTGTGAACAAGGGAACACATTCAGAACATTTCACATATCTAACTTTTTGTATAGAGCAGTCTTTCTCTTCAGATTCATTGCTTTGCTCTGGCATACCAAAGTAGTTTTTAGTCCTTTTTATGGCATTCTTCCCAGATGCCTCAAAACTATCCAAATCTTTGCTTTCTCCCCCAGCTGTTAGTGAACCAGTTCTAGAAGGATCTGTTCTAACCTCCCACGTAGAAGTCCTGCATCCCGATTCTTGATCACCAGACTTTTGGAGAATACAAGTATTCTTATTATGAGAGTTTGCATCCAGAATCTGTGCTTCAACAGACAACTGAGGTTCTTTATCTACTGGCTGCTCATTCTCACCTGGAATTTTCACTTCATTTTTGCGTATGTGTTCCTTCTCAGGGCAGTCCAGTTCTCTGCATGTGTTGTCTTTTTCAGCAGACAGGATCTCAGCACCTTCTTCCAAGCTTTCTGAAGAACAGTTAAATGCACTACCTGTAACACAATTTTTATTTCCTTTGTTTTCCCATGTATGGGAAAAAGCAGCCTTTTCTGTGCAATTAGTTTCACCAAAACTGACAACTTTCTGAAGACTGCAATTTAGATCAGGAGGAATTGTGGATTCCAAGCCAATTCCCACTTGCATGGGAGAATCTGTTTCTTCTGTATTTATACAGTCCATCTCCAAGTCCCCTTGAGTAGAAAAAGCCAAGCTGCTATTAAAATCCATTTCTGAAGTAGGCTGGCAGATGATCTCTGAAATATTATTTTTCTTCACAACATTCTCTTCCCATTTAAATGAAATGGAACAAGTCTCAGTCACCAACTCCTTGCTTTGTTTATTTAATTCCCCTTTTATTTCATCACATGTAACATTTTCAGTGACCAACAACTGATTTAGAGGTTTTGCACACTGTGCCTGAGAAGTAAGATTACTTGCTACTAAGACAGACTCAATGGTATCCACTCTTTCTAACAGCTCACTGCTTTCCTCCCTGAAATCTTCTGGATTAACTTTGCATTCAGACTCTTGAGATTCAAACACTCTAAAGTTCTGAGTTTTGGGCAGCACACATTCTAATGTACTACACGGATTTTCAGGTTGCTTTAGTTCATCTTTTATTTCTGTAAAATCTAACACAGAGGATTCACACTTAGCTACACTGCTTTCTGCATCAGTAACACATGCCGTCTTTGGTAGTGCAAGCATACTTTCCAAGTCTGACTTCCCTTGCGATAAATTACTACCATTATCCTCCTGGTGTGGCTTGCCCTTTAAATACTCGCCCTCATTTATATCTATTAATTTTCCATTTTCTGCACTATGGAGTAGCTCTGACGATTCATCCATTTCTAGAACACTTTCTCTGTTGTATTTCATGGCTAGCTCAATAGTCTCAGGTCTGGTTATATTAATGTCTTCAGTTTTAAGCTGTTCATCATCTTTTGGAAAGGCAGTCCTCTCCATACTTACATTTTTGTCTATGTCATCCATAGACAATGAATTTCTGATTCCTTCAGTAGCAGATACAGGTAAGTAATGTCCAGAGACTTTAGCAGTCTCTGCTTCGCATTCCCTGTCTGCTTCACCTTTTATTGTTTGCACACATTGTTTCTCCAGTATCTCTTCACTGTCAGGTTTTATTTCAGAGCACTGAGAGTGTGCAGAGATCTCAGTAGCTCCAGTGTCTGCCTCAGTGTCCATAATTATTCCCTCTCCATCATGCTGCATCATTAGGTTTTTAGGACACTCAACTTCACAGAAGGATTTTGAACCACTGGGATCAGACAATACATTTTCAGAGAGCTCTCTCTCATTATTTGCCTCTGCACAGAGTCCTTTCATCTGTATTGCAGCTGTTATTTCCTCTCCAATTATCACTTGTTTTATGTTTTCCCCTATGTCACTTGCCAGATTAGTTACTTCAATTATATTTTTTGATTCATTTTCAACCACTTCATTCTGTATCAACATATCAGATTTCTCCTCAGAATCTTTACTTTGAATCACAGTGCATTGCTCAGGTGGCAAATCAGTAACATTCTGGGGAGCAGATACTGTCCCGGGAGTTTCTCTCTCTCCTGATAATCCATCTCCTTCTGCAGTCATTAATTCACCGTGCTTTTCATGTATACCCTCATAAGCACCAGCTCTGATTAAGATTACATTCTCCTCTGTTTGCTCTATGTCACTACATTTTTCCACCTGATTCTGAGGCTTTAAACTGTGTAACGTAAAACCAGATAAGGAATCTCCCTCTTCACTGTGCACATCCTCACTATCTCCTTTCTGTTCTTCAATGGCTTCCGATTCATGTGCTGTTGCTTCAGTTGGTTCTCTCTTCTCAGTTTGCATATTCTCAGAATTCTCCTCTAAATAATCTTTGTTAGTTTCCATGTTTATAATTAAAGTAGCAGCTTCAGCTTCCTTTGTTTCAGCATCTCCTTCCTCCTTGCTTGACATCTTTGGACTGATATGAACATTGTTTTCATTCCAACTCAGGTTACGTGAGATTTCTGCATCAAGACCATGCTCACATGATTTGCTCTGTGTGTTACACTCCTCGTTGAGGCTGAATACATGAAAACTCTGAGAAGGAACTTGATCTTCTTGTAAAATATCCTCCGCTGCAGAAGTACTGCAATCAACTTCTTCGTCACTGGAACTTGTGACTTCTCCAAACAACATATCCTTATAATGAAAAATACAAAGTTAATATTCCAAAGCCTGGCATCAGTTTTAAGGTTTGTTTCTCAAAACAAATATACTGATGGCCCTGACATGCAGTGGTTTTGAGAGATTAAGGCTAATCAACAGAATTACATCCTTCTCCATCATTGTTCTTCACAGCAAATGAAAAGTACTTCTGTGAAAATTCAGAGACTTCTTTACCTACCTACCTGCATTCTAAGATTACTGGAAAACAACATTCAAGCTGTGGAATTTTGCTATGAAAGTCATGCTTACATGCAACAGGAGTTGGAGTGTAAGTCTGCAACACTGGGAAAAGAAATTATGACGGCAGTTGAGACTCGGGTGATTTTGTTCTAAATATACTTCTGAAAATTATATTTTCTCCCCTTCCACAGGCAGAACATGCTAGAAGGCTAAAAAGTATCCATATGGATCTAAACACTCACACAGAGACCCTTTCACTGCATGAGTAGCTAATACTGAAGAAATAAAAAAGCCCAGGAATATCAAATACTTATTTTTGCAGTAATTGTATGACCAAGTTAGTGCCAAGACAGACACATCCTGAAACTCACCTCTGTAGTTAGTGGTGAAAGCTGTACTGGAGAAAGTAGAGCAGGGAGAGGCCTGGCCCAATTCAATATATCCATCACACTTCCACCTGGGCCCTTTTGCTCCTGATCAGAGAAGTCTGAACTGCTGTGTGCCCCATCAGTCTGTTTTATCACATCTACAGTTTCATCTTCACCACCGTGCAGACGTTCTTCAGTAGTCCTGTTCTCAACACAGTCACCTCCAAAAGGCTCAGTACTTGCTTGAAGTTGCATGGCTGTTACAGAATTTTGCTTTGTAACACTTTCCAGTGAAGAATACCATGGTAGCGTTTTGCCATCACACTTCCTCATCTTTTGGTGGATTTGTACAGTTTCTAAGACACAAAAATATTGTTAAGAATTTTCTTCCCCTCTCATTTTTCTTTATAGAGATAATATACCATAGTAGTAGGAATACATTACCATCTTTTCAAGTGATACTTCCATAGACTAGTAATAAGCAGCACTTAATGTCACTTTCAGAAATATTTTTGTTACAGAGATCAGATGTTGTTATTCACAAACAATTCTTTTTTCATGAGAAAAATATAGGTATGTGCAAAGAGCTCCCACCCAAACCACTTTCTGCCTTGGATCATTAAGGCTATTCCTTCCAATTTTTCTTATCAGGAAGGGCCATGCTGGGTAGGACTGAAGGTCCATACACCTCAGTGATTTACTGCAGTTTTAGCCCAGTAACTGATGAGGAAAAGCAGGACAAGCATGCAGTGACATTCCCCGCTCAGGGTGTAATTCTCAGCTTAAGCAACCTGAAGCTTTGAGCCAGCAGCAGCACTTGCAGGCCAGTTACAATTATACCCTGTCATAAACACAGTAAGGGAGTTCTTAGCTATATTCCCGGTTTTATGATTTAATACTCATATGTTTGTTCTTTAAATTTCAATATTGAGTCTAATGGTACAAAATTTTGTCTTTAATGATGCGTCTTAGTTAAAGCTGAACCCTTAAAAAAAAACTTTTAGAAGAGAGGTTCCCCCCCCAACAGACCTATGCACAAAAGAGTTTGAACCACCAAGACAATGAAAGATACTGAGCAGCTGACAACCTTTTCAAGATGTCAACTATACCAGTTTTACAGTTATTCTAGCAAGCAAGAAAGCATGTCCAAATGCTGTGTGATTCTTTGCATTGTACTTTTATTTTGTTCCCTTTAAAATCACACCTTTTATTATTACTCAGTAACCCATTTCTTATGCATGCAGACAAAGCACTTGCCCAAGAAAAGTCTAAACAGTAGAGACAAAGAATTTAAATATCGATTATAATTGTGCTAGATACTTTTAACAGTGAAAAGATGGCCCAATTTTCCGAAATTTAAATTCTATGATTTTATAAAAAGATGACCTCCAATAAAACAGTAGAAATCAACAATTCCAAAACCTCAGTGTCCCACATGGAACTAGAACCTATTCTGTAGTATTTGAAATTCTTAACCCACATTTGTATGTGTGATCTTGTTCATAATGCCCACAAACACTACTGGACACAGATTCAGCAGTATTCAAGCAAGAGATTAAGCCTGTTCTATGTACATCCAAGTACCATCCTACAGTATAAAGAACAGCACATGCACCAAATGGTTTTGAAGTGAGGATGTATTAATTTAATTGGCACAACTTGCATTCTGTGGGCTTCATTATTCATTATAGTGTTTATCCACTGCTAGAACCTGAAGAGATACTCCTGAAGCAGCATCAATGGTAATATCAGATTCAAAACCACTAATTTAATTCCATAGGTGAAAGTGACCTCCCAGAGAATCTTAGATTCTATCTTAGATTTCTTTCATGCTCCTTTGTGCCAACCAGTTCTAAGCTCAGAACTTTCTCCACACTGAAGTGGGCAGAAACACACACAGTTCCATATTTTGCCCCTAGAAGAACTTCAATTAGACAGCTGGGAAGTTTACTTTGCACAGTGAACTACACAATAGTACTAAGTTATCAGGAACTTTACATCTTATCTATATTCTCAAGATCAGTCATATCAGCCATATGGAGCCCAAGAACATTGATACACACCATCCACTGAAAAGCTCCCTCTGAAAAATGGATCAAAGATATATTTTCTGAATAACTAGGAGTCTCCATCCTTCTCTCCTCATCCCTTTCCAACCCAGTCCCTGATAACTTTTTCTAATTTTCTTTAGGAATAAGATGCTTTTTTCATGGTTACCCCTTTACGTGTAGGAAGAGTTGTCACAGCAGTTTTCAAAGGTTCAGGATACGGTTAACTTCTCTGTAGGAAACGGCCAACTCTTTGGCACCTTGGCCTGTACTTCAGGTCCATGAAAAGCCCTCCTGATATCGAGCCCTTCTCATTGGAATCATCCTCTCAAAGGTCATATTGCATGGACAAATTTTACTTTATCCAGGGAATCACACTCCTTTTCATTATGTCACCTACCAAAATGGTTAAGTTTTGTCCTCAAATCTACAACCTGGAATCTAATCCACATAGCTTCAAACCCTTATATTGCTCCCTTCTCCCACTTCTGAGAGAAGGTTAAGATTACTCATCTGAAAACACCATCAAAATCTACCACACACTACTGTGAAATACTTCCTTGATGAAGGATGGAGAAAGGAGAGCAGAGATGAAATAAACAATCCAAAGCTAACATCATTTGCCTTGGTACTAAACAAATTGAATTTTACAATTCAAATCTGTGCTCTTGATTGGCCACATCGCAGGGCAACTCACTGTTGCAAACCAAGGTCCTCTTCTCTCCCTACCCTAAACAAAGCAACTTTCTGAAACAAGTCTTGTTTTTTTCTCTCAGAAAGAAGAACCAGATTAAGATGCTGGATATTATCAAAATAATTCATCTAGCCATAGAATCTCTGCTGGTTTACAGCAAAAACTCATTACTATCAGCACAGTGATTGCAAATGCCTGGCAGCAGCAACTGAACACTTCTCAAGGACAAACTGCAATACTTCTCTGAGGAAAAATACCTTCACAGAAAGTTTCTAATGCCGTGCCAACAACCCTTGATTTTTCAACCTGTTTACAATTATGTGAATTTCAGGATGCTTCATACACTAGCTATTCTTTAGAGCTACAGACACTATTCTGTTTTTCAAGACAGCAAATTCATACATCCCATCATATGAAACAAATCATTAGGGTACACAGTGCATACCTGAAACTAAATGCTCAATGCTACACTACCTAAACAGATGTTATCTTGAGAGGTTTTCATATGGTCTTATAAACAGAAAAGAGGTCTGCTTCTTAAATCACTCACATCCTGTGGACTTTAATTGCAGGACCATAAAACATACACAGATCCTTAGGGATTCAGTCTTATCTTTGTATTTTACATGTAATGTCACTGCTTGTATCTCCTTTTATCTGGTACTAAAGCAGACACCAAGGGACCTCCAGTGCTCCCTTCCATCCCCGCTCTTAACATCTACATGCAGCTTCTCCTCTATCCTGGATCCCCCAATGAAAAGGAAGATCGGATAAGATGCGTATAGCTCTGCAGTAGGCCAGATTTAGCTCAGAACCCTGTATACATACTACTTGAAGAGGCTCAGCTCCTCCCAGACATGGTCTTCCCATCTTCTCTCATCTCCTGTCACCATAAGCCTGCATATGAACAGTGCATGTTGGAGAATCCAAATTACCAAAATCTTCAGCACTGGGCTGCAAGATTTTTCAAATGCTTTTTCGCATGCCCATTCACAATGTAGGTGAGTTTATGCTCAAATTACCCAGGAAACAGTTTTCCAAAACTTAGAAAACCAGTAATGTCTTATTAACCTTAGAATACGGTCTAAGGCTATTGGTCTGATGATCAGCTGCAGGTACAGTCAACTTTATTACTGATAGATTTGTAGCAATACTACCAAGACCAAGCAAAAATGCTTTTAAATTAAGTTTGGCAAAACCTCATTGTCCTATGAGGCTTTCACAACGGCACATTTATCCGAAAAAGCGTGAATGGAAAGTCTGATAAGTCTTCCAGTTTTCATACATGAACATGTTCTTCAAGAAAGCCATTCAAGGTGGTATCAACCTTGGTGGAAGAGAGAACGCACTGATTGTAATGCAAAGCTTTGGGTATTTTACAGCATGCTGTATTTTACAGTGTACTAAGAAATCAGCCAAAGAGGTATCTTCCTGAAAGACTAGATCCAGGCAGACAGATGAACTGACACTCCCTGGAAAAGATGCTTCAGCAATACTACTATCAAGCTGATTTGCTCTCTAAGATGAAATGATTATAATATGGAACAAGAAATTAGGGCAAACTCATTAAGATCCTTTTTTTTGTTAGAAGTTTGCATCAGTAAACATAAGCATTTTGCTATTACGAATCCAAGGTAATCGCCACTTTCATGAGATGCGGAACAAGATGGCTGTCCTAGGCTTAACAGGGAAAAAAACAAACCCAAGGCAGCAGAAAGCACAATGAATTTCTACGATACCTAGCCACTCCAACAAAAGCAAAAGAGGACTGACTAGAAGGCGCTGCTATGGACAATTGCTCAATTGCTTCCTTTTGTGAAAGTACTATTGTTTCCCTGAGAAGATGTGAATAGGAAAGATGGGATAGGACTCTTGGAATCTAAAGTTCCCCTTGTGGTGGATGGGAAGGAGATGATACTAGAACCCAATACCCCTGAAATCACCTGTATTTCAAACTCTTCAGCTTCTTGTGCTTGTTTTTGTTATTTGACTCTTGATCAAGAAATCAAATTCAGAATCTCAGGGGACAACAGTCTAGCTCAGTTTTGGAGCTGAAGCCACAGATCTGCTGCATTAAACTGGTGGGAGTAAGGCTGATAAACTGGTTTATGAGCTGGTCCTTATATTTTGGCACCTCTTAAGTGGACTCCACTGGAACACAATCTGAAACCAGATTCATTGGGATCTACACTGGTAGCAAATTTTAGACTTAACAGGGTGGGGAGACAGTCTAACAGTTCACCTTCAAAGGTCTTAATAAGGTAGCGTACTTATCCTAGACAGTATCTCTACAGCCTGAGTTACAGAAAAGCAAAGTAGTAGAGAAAATAGAAGAAAAATGAAAGATTAATAAGCACACTCTGGACAGACAACTACAGAAGTACTAATGCAGCTTCAAGGCACCTATTACTCTTGAGTGCAGAGGGAAAACTACATCAGTTATGTGAAGTTAAAGCAGTTCAAGTTTGCTGTGAATGTGCATGTGGATAACTACTCAGATTATTTTTTATTATTATACTGAATATCACACTACAAAATTAAAGCTATCACCAATGTATATGTTTTGTTTCTCTGTATCACAAGTATGAAAATTAATGCACCATTATCTATTATTATTCAGGCAGATATGAATGAAGAAGATGGTGGTAACAGCTTCTTAAATTTTATAATCCAACTATGTTACCATGTGTTTGTTTCAGACTAAAAAGAGTGCTTGCATCCCCTAATTCACATTATATACTGCAGAGTTTATAACGATATAATAATTAAGGTACAAACATGAGAGGTGAGTTTTGACTACTTAGAAATAGTCAAAGCAGCTGATAGTAAAATAATTTGATTTCTCAATTGCAACAGCAGATTACAACACCTTTTTTTAGAAGAGCATTCCAGTTTACTTGGCTGTTCAAATTTCCAATTATTTTCAAATATTCTAATCACACATGTACTTGACCACACAATCACCAAGGAAAGTATTTAAGTCTGTCAAAAAAGTGTTATGCAAACAGTACTCAACCTGATGATACACCAATAAGACTACATTAATGCACTTGTATATTAATAAATTCACATTTACTGGAACCTACCTTCTGTAGCAGTCTGACTTCTTTTTCCAGGCCATGCCTTATCCTGAACAGAAGCTGAAAAAATATTTATTTTTGGTCAGAAAGAGAGACAGTTTCAAGACAATTACAGGACTTTGCATGCTATCTCACCCAAGACAGGATCATTTTCCTGATTCTCTCTTTTTCCTGTTGCACTGTCAATGCACATCCAGAGTTCTTCTAACAACAGCTTTATTTTTTCTGTTAAAAAAAAAAAAATTTATAAATTGAGGAAAACCTCAGTTGCTCAAAGGGCTAAGTATTTATGTTTAATTTTACTCAGAACACAGACATGCCTACAACAAAATACCCACAACAAAATTACGACAAAGGACATAAAGGCATTTTAGTTTCGGAGAAAGAGAAATGCTAAATGCCATTGAGGGAATGGATCCTGTATTGGTCACAGCCACACAGCAGACTGAAGGAACAGTTGCAGAATGCTTTAGCTCTTCCTTTCTATAGTGAGGGTGGCTTAAAGTTGTAGCAGCCCCCAGAGAAAAATGTAAAAGCAGATTTGAATGTAGCATTAGTGAAATTAAACAGCTTGCTAAAACAACTCAGGTGACATGAACATAAATGGGGAAGGAAATCTTTTAGGAAGAAAGTATTTATATCACATTCTTTCTTGATGCTCACTCAGCAGTAACTCATCTTAGTCTTACCATGGAGCAACAGCACATTAAATGTATCTGAATTAATTATCAGGCCACAACATTAATAGACATTGTCTAGAGTCCTACCAGCACCATTGCTAGGTGATGCCAAAACACCTAGTTCCAGAACCAGAAGGGCAGGTGGAGAGGGAGAAACAGACCAAAAACTCAACAAAATACACAAGCACCTAACCTACTCATGCCAAAACTATCATCAGATCCAACAATCAGGTACTGAGACTATTGGTTTTGTGCCAATTCTGGAAGTCAAAGACCACAGCAAACTGCTACTATTTTATGAAGAGACATTATTAAAAAAACCTCAGCACATAAGACGAAAACCTGCCAAATTTTGCATGACAGCTATTAACAACACTAACAATTTCTCATTAGTAATAACGCCTTGCTGCTATCTGAAGCTCAAATTAGAGCTCAGATCTTAATTTTCCCATTTTGCCATTAACTAAAAATTAAAGGATGAAACTGGGTACCAATTTAGTACAATCCAAAAGGCAGTAAAAATATGCCAAGACACACAAGAACTGACAAGGTCTAACTTTTTCAGAAAAGTTTAATTTTGGCAAGCAAATTTATATAGAAATATTGTAAAGCAAGAAACAGAGCAGGGAAGTTCTTCTTCTGCCTGAAAACTGCCTTCAGAATTTCTAAACAATTCAAAAGCAATACCAGTATTATAAAAGACTGCAAAAATCGAAAACCTAAATTTGCTTAAAGTTTTGCCTCAGAAATTTAGAGGAAGTTTAGAAAGAGTTTCCTCCATTACACAGTTAGATTCAGAGAATTTGTAGCAGATATTTTAGATCATTAGGGGAAAAAAAGTCAATAGGGTAAGAAACAACTATACATCCTGGATTTCTACTTGATTTACAGAGCCTCACAGAGAACTGTGGCAGATTACACTCCTATCTTGTGTCTTTTGCTTTTCATGCTTCCTTCGTGATTTCAATAAGCTTCAAAGACAATGGTATTGTATTCTTCTGTGTTTGCATTGTTTTCTAATGGCACAGCAACTGATGTCACACATGCATGGGGTAAACTAGTTATTTTAATGAATCAAGTATTTTTCTTATTGCAAAACTGAAAATAGTATTATTACAATAAGACTATTACATTAGTCCTTCATCAGTGTAACATATCTGAATCAACCACATCTGCTCTCACAGCATTTCTGGCAGTATCTTCTGTTACCAAAAATGCAACTCTGGAAGAGTTGCAATAAATTTGTAATAGTTGGTTCCACACAGAGAACAGTCTTGCAAAAAAATCTTACCTTTGTCTATATCTGTTGTAAGATCTTCACTGGAACTCTGGGTCTCCACATGCTTAACTATTAAAAAGAGAAGAGGGGGGAAATGTTCAAACAGAACAATACCACACACAAATCTGAAGGCAATCAAAGGTGAACACTTACCTTTTCTGCACTTCTCTTTAATTACACCATCAAGTTTTCCCTGTTAAAATTAAATAATATTAATTTTTAAGGCTATACGTAGTTTGTAGAGCATCTACTCTTAATTAGCATGAAATATAAATCAACATTTCAAAGGTCATGCTTCAGCTGGAAAATTTCTATATCTTACAGTGAATTGCTATGTTTAGTTACTCAATATCCCCAACAAATGTAATTTTACTATTTCAGTATCCCAATTACTAGTAGCTTCCATTTTTTCCCCCAGAAATACTAAAAGAAGCTTAATCCAAAAGACCAGAAAAATCTTACTTGCGCCTTCTTTAGCTCCTTTTCAAGCCTTTTCTTTTCAGTTTTCAGTTGCCTGAAGTCCTGTGCATGCTTTGTTGCAGCTTCTTCAGGAAAGAGAACAAAAATTCAAGTTAAAAACTACAACATAAGAGACAACTAATTTAAGTAGCACTGGTCACCAGTTTGCATATCAAATTACCAGGGGAAAAAAAAAAAAAGACAGTGTGAAATACAAATCTATTGAAGTTATATTTTGGCTCATTAAGATAACTCATGCATACAAGTATGTCATCTTCCACTGCATAATTACTGTTCTGAACTACTAAAATACATTTATAACCTTTCTCACTTACATGCAAGAATGAAGAGTGGGTCATATTGTAATGATACTGTACTGTAGAGCAATATACACTAAGTGAAAAAAAGGGAATAAAATTAAGGATGAGGTGCAATGTTTTTTTCATGTGTTTTACTCTATTTAAAAGAAGGCTCTGGTTCAAAGATGAAAACACGGTAACCAACCGCATTAGAAAGATGCAGATAGCACTCAAGACTAGTATCAGAGAAGAGTACTTTATCTCTTCATGTCTAACAGACACCTGGGAAGAGTGCAGATGGGTGGGAATAAAGAGTACAGGGCAGGTAAGTGAGGACTGAATGTGAGGTTCCTAGGGAAATTCTCAAGCAAAAGAGACACTTGAGAGAACTCCTGAGAGATCACCTTGGTGACTTACACACGGAAAGCAGAGAAAAGACAGATGGAACTTGTCTGCTGATCAGATCAGGTCACAGAAGAGCACATATCAAAAGAAAGAGCATTAAAAAGGCAGCTAAGATGGTAGGTTGACAAAAAACAATCATGGGAAAATTTCAGATTGACAAAAGATACCAGACTAAAATACGGGGCCTGCAATACTTAATGAATACAGAAAATAACAAAACAGATAAACTAGCCACTCGGACTGGACCTAATGCAAACTGTCTCACAGTATTTTGTTCTAGCTCTGCCAGAATTTGAGTTTTTTGGGGCAAGAGGGTATAAAAAACTTGCTGACATGTAATAGAACTTCAAAATGCTCATCAAAATAAACAACCTTTACCTGTACTTTACAGTAGGATTTGGGCAGTTTCTAACACTAAGACACAAGTCACTCAGTTTGCTGTACTTTAAACTGTGTATGCACAGCTGCAAGTGTGCCATGAATGAAAATATTTGCCTCGCCAACTAACAGTGCAGCAAGTTAAATATCAGAATGCTTTATGCATATCCACC
Source organism: Strix uralensis (assembly GCF_047716275.1). Classification (NCBI taxonomy): domain Eukaryota; kingdom Metazoa; phylum Chordata; class Aves; order Strigiformes; family Strigidae; genus Strix; species Strix uralensis. Next base: position 67,964,605 of record NC_133972.1, on the reverse strand, counting down.
CTCTACTAGCAAAGAAAAGCACAGTGCCACGTGACAAGTGCTTTATCTTTACTTAAAAACAAAACAAGCAAACAAACCAAAACCAACTGCCAGAATATTTAAAAATCAGAAAACATGTGTCAGGATCACTACATATTTAAATATGATGATAAACGTGACTAGAAGAATCCTGCCAAGCTTATTAGAATGCTGGAGCACATGCCCTGTGAAAACAGGCTCATTGAACTAGACTTAATTAGCCTGAGAGGAAAAAAACCCCAACAAAAAAAAAACGTAGAAAGGATCCAAGAGCAGCTTTCCTGTACCTATAAGGAGGTATCAAGAAGATGGGACGAGACTGTTCAGTGGCGCATGGTGGGAAGACGAGAGACATCAGGCATAAGTTGAAACAAAAGTTTCCAACTGGCTATAAGGAAAAGGTTTTCACCACAAAGACAGTCATGCAGTGAATCTGGTTGCCTGGACAGGCTGGACAGACTCCATCCGTTGAGATTTTCATGACCAGAAGTTCCCTTACAACTTCATTTATGCCATATGCCTAAAATACTCAACAGAAAAAATTTTGCAGGAGGGCTGATGTAATTCAGAGACCAAGTACCACTCACAGTATTACCCTGCCTTGCTCCTTGGGGCCTCAGCATTAGAAAGTTGTGATTACTTCTTTGGATAAAAAAGGAATCAAGAGATGGAGTAGGACAACATCACAGTAACACAATATAGAAAGTTACCTTCAAGTTTCTTCACTTTTGTTTCCAGTTTCTTTCTCCTGTTAAAAAGAAGGAATTAATACATCATTTTTGTATAGAATTATGTTGCACAAAAAGCCAGGAAAAAAAAAAAATCTAGCCATTTCAGAGAAAACACACCTCCTAGACCCAGGGCCTATGAGACCAATGTATCCCTGAAGTTGAAAACTTAAATCAGTGGCATGTTGCTGTCATTCTCTGTATCTGTATCTGTTACAGATGTAGAGTTTGCTATTAAGAGAGTCAGTCCACTAATTCAGGCACATAAATATACCTTCAGCTACAACTGCAAGTTACAAACACAACCCAAGAAAACCGGCTTCTGGTCTTTTGCATTTCTGTGATGTAATACAGACAGGTTAGTTTTACTCCTTAAAAACAATTAAGCCTTGCTTACAATCAATAAGACCTAAGCAATGAGATAATCAGGAATAGTCTCCAGGATCACTTACGTCCCACAGCTTTTTGTTCAGAATATTCAGGCGTTTACTAAAACCAAACCACAAAAATTATGCATTCGGAGCAATTTTGACCTCAGCATTTCCAACTCTACCTTATATGTAAAACATACATGGAACTGGAAAACAAAATAAAAAAACCCCAGTAAACACTTCTATTATTTTCTTCTGTCAAATCCCAGTATCCCAGAAACAGTTTTTAAACTTGTGTGATAAGAGAGGACCCTGTCCTGACAAAGACAAGCTACCAATGCTCACTGATCACTTTCACAAAGAACACAGTTCATCCATTCCCCATATTAAAACTTATGTAATGGTTTGAGATTTACAGCCTAAGCCTTTCTGGATGTGCAAGCTTTAATCATCACTTCACACATTAACTGGAATACATTTGAAAACCCACTCAGAAACAGGATGATGTTGGCCCATCACAGACCCTTAGCATGCTCAGTAGTTAAAGCATTTATACTATAAAGTAATAGACTGATGCTCTTGGGTCTTCTCAGCCTGAACAGGTTCATACTTAACTCTCTATACTCAGATGGTGGCTTTGACAGTCAAGCCATTGGTGAGAATTTCAGAAAAAAATCCTCATAAAACACCTTTGCAGAAAAAAAAGAAAAAAAACCAAAACAGGCGGGTTGTCCTTTAAAAAATAGCAGGTAACAAACTTCTGTTTCTCTGCAGATTATCTTCTGACCAATGCACAGAAGCACTGCATCTACAATGTATGGACATCGGAAGCAAGGACAGGCGACAAGGGAGGACTACAGAGATGCTGTTCACCATTGCAGGGAGAAGATTCATGCAGCCAAAGCTCAATTAGAGTTCAAGCTCACCAGTACGTTGAAGGACAACAAAAAAGGCTTTTTCAAGTATGTTAACAGCAAAAGGAGAATCAGAGATAACAGTGGTCTGTTACTTGATGAGGTCAGTCACCTAACAAACAGGGACATAGACAAAGCAGAGACATTTAATGCCTTTTTCACCTGTCTCTGACACCGATGATGGGATGCCCAGAGCTCTGTGTTGGAAGACCATGACTGGGGGAATGATAAACTCCCACCCAGCTCTGAACTTGTTCAAGACTTGCTGCTCCAGCTGGATGCATGGAAGTCTATGGGGCCTGGTGGGATTCATCCCACGGTACTAAAAGAGCTGGCCAATGTAATCACGGGACCTCTCTCCATTATTTTTCAATGGGCTTGGGAGTCTGGAGAGGTCCCAGTTCACCGGAAGCTGGCAAATGTTGTCGCAATGTTCAAGAAGGGTAAGAAGGAAGGCCATGGTATTTACAGGCCTGTCAGGCTCACTCCAGTGCCAGGTGAAATTATGGAGAAGGTTATTCTGGAAGTTATTGAAAAAGACTTGAGAGACAGTGCAGTCATTGGTCAAAGCCAGCACAGGTTCACAAGGGGAAAGTCCTGGTTATCCTTGCTCATGTCCTTTTATGACAAGGTCACCCATCTATTTGACCTCTGGGAAGCCAGTAGATATAGGTTTTTCTGGATTTTAGCAAAGCTTTTGATACCATCTCTCACAGTATCCTTCTGGACAAAATGTCTAGCACGCAGCTAGACAAGTCCACAACACATTGGGTAAGCGACTGGCTGAGGGGGCAGGCTCAGAGTTATGGGGTTATATCAGGCTGGTGGCTATTCACCAGTGGGATTGCCCAGGGCTCCATTTTAGGGTCAGTGCTCTCTAATGTTTTTATAAATGATCTGGATGCATGAGTCAAATGTGTACATTAAGTTTGCTGATGATACAAAATTAGGAGGAGCTGTAGACTCCCTTGAGGATAAAGAGGCCTTACAGAGACCTGGACAGACTAGAGAGCTGGGCAGTCACCAACCATATGAAATTTAACAAGAGCACATGCCAGATTCTCCACATGGGATGGGCTAATCCTGGTTATACATACAAAATGGGAGACGAGAGGTTGGAGAGCAGATGTGGAAAGAGATCTGGGGGTCTGGGTTGATGGCAAGTTGAATGTGAGTCAACAGTGTTACCTGGCAGCCAAAAGAGCCAACTGTGTCCTGGGGTGCATCAAGCACAGCACAGCTAGCTGGTCGGGGAAGGTTTGTCCCATTAGACCACCCTGGTGCAGCCCCACCTCAAGGCCTGTGTGCAGTTTTAAGTGTCTCAATATAAGACTGGACATCAAACTATTAGTGTGTCCAGAAAAGGGCAACCAATATGGTGAAAGGTCTAGAAGGCAAGACTTATGAGGAACAGCTGAGGTTACTTGGTTTATTCAGCAAAGAGAAAAGAAGGCTGAGGGGTGACCTCATCACAGTCTACAACCTCCTCAAGGGGGGCAGTGGAGGGGGAGGAGCTGATTTCCTCTCTCTGATGACCAGTGACAGGACATGAGGAAATGGAATGAATCAGATTGGACATTAGGAAAAGGTTCTTGACTGTGAGGGTGGTCAGTACCTGAACCAGGGAAGTAGGGCACTAAGCCTGTCAGAGTTCAAGGAGCATCTGAACAATGCTCTTAGTCATATGGTTTAGTTTTAGGTAGTCCTACAAGGAACAAGGAGCACTGGACTCAGTGATAGTTGTAGGTCCCCTTCTCAAGATAGAAATTCTATGATTCAAACAACTAAGAATCTGAATAACCAGACAGCCACTAAATGCCAACATTTATCATTGCAATGATTTTTACAGATGAAACAGTTACTTCTACAAGTGCAGTAGTATGCTGACTAATTTCATCAATACACATGCTTACATTAAGAATATTGGTACATGTTAAAACTAGTAATTCACAAAAAGCAAGGCTCATAGATGATGCACTTGGACAGAACTCCTCTTATGCTATGCAACTCAAGCTCCCATCTGATTTTTAAGATGCACACACAACTGAAGCTGACAGAAAGGTATGCTAACAGAAGCTACATTCAGAAGCAGAATACATACAGTATTATAATCTACTCAAACTACAAAAAACATAATGTGGTTACATTTGTAATACTCAAAAGTTGAAAATTATAAATACAAACAACAACTGTGTCTGTCATTTACTTCATCCTTAGAATGTGATCTTTTAATTTAAATGAGCAACCGTACTTCTGGAAAAGTCTAGTGTTTTGAGTACTTTTTTCAAAGCTTGTCTGTAGGAATGATTTCATACCTAAAATCTTCACAGTGGACATGTGCATTCATCTCAAGTTACCACACTTGTTATAAGCTCAGAATTGGGGAACTGCCATCCTTGTAAATATTCAAAATCCAGTCAGACAAGGTCCTGAGCAACCTAACTTTGACACCGGCTCTGAATGGCAGATTGGACTGAAGGACTTGAGAGATAATTTTTGACCTAAATTATTTTACAGTAACTGTAGATTAACATTTTATGAACAATTCACTAGAATTATGCTTCTGAAGAAACTCAGCTCTCAAATTACTGAGCTCATGTGATCTACTGCTTAAAGTGGCCTCAAAGCCAAAGGTATATAAAATAGCTATACCATCACAATGACTGAGGTTGGAATGGATCTCTGGAAGACACCTTGTCCAACCCACCCTGCTCAAGCAGAGCCACTTAGAGCTTGCTGCCCAGGCCATGTCCAGATGGTTTCTTAGTATCTCCAAGGATGGAGAGACCACAACCTCCCGGGGTGACCTGTGACAGTGCTCACTCACTCTCACAGTAAAAAGCATTTCCTGATGTTCAGAGGGAATCTCCCATGTTTCATTTGGTGCCCGTTGCCTCTGATCCTGTCACTGGGCATCATGGAAAAGAGCCTGGCTCCGTCCTCTTTGCACCCTCCCTGCAGGTATTTATACACATTGATGAGATCTCCCTGATCTTCTCCAGACTGAACAGTCCCAACTCTCTCAGCCTTTCCTCAAGGGAGAGATGTTCCAGCCCCTTAATCATCTTCGCGGTCCTTCACTGAACTCTCTCCAGTACATCCATGTCTCTGTTGTACTGGGGAGCCCAGAACTGGACACAGTACTCCAGGGGTGGCCTCACCAGTGCTGAGTGTAGAGGGGAAGGATCGCCTCCCTCAGCCTGCTGGCAGTACTTTGCCTAGTGCAGTCCAGGATAGCCGTAGCCTTTGCCACAAGCGTACATCAGTGGCTCGTGTCCAACTTGGTGTCCAGCAGGATCCCCAGAGCCTTTTCTGCCAAGCTGCTTTCCAGCTGGGTGGCCCCCACCATATACTGGTGTGTGGGATTGTTACTACCCAGGTGTGGGACTTTGCACTTCTCCTTGACAAACTTCCCAAGGTTTCTGTCAGCCATTTCTCCAGCCTGTCAATCTTGTGCTGGATGGCAACATGCCCCTCTGGCCCATCAGCCTCTCCTCCCAGCCTTGTGTCGCTGGCAAACTGGCTGAAGCTACGCTCTGCCCCATTGTGCAGATCACTAATGAAGATGTTGAACAGGACTGGAACCAGTATGCGGCCCCTCTCCTCTCCTCCCAGGGCCAACCAGCCTCCAACTAGACTTTGTGCTGCTCATCAGCACCCTCAGGGCCCGGCCGTGCAGCCAGCGTTCAATCCACCTCACTGTCTGCTCATCCAGCCCCTACAGCAGCAGCTTGAGGGGCTGCGAGATTCTTATGGGAGACAGTGTGAGAGGCCTTACTGAAGGCCTGGCAGACACCAGCCACTGCTCTCCCCTCATCTACCAGGCATGTCAGGTCACCATAGAAGTTTATCAAGCCAGTGAAGCATGATTTCCCCGTGGTGAAGCCATGCTGACTACTCCTGAGGAGTTTCTTGTCCTTCATGTGCCTGGAAGTGGGTTCCAGGATGAGCTGCTCTGTTACTTTCCAGGAATCAAGATGTGGCTGACTGGCCTGTAGTTCCCTGGTTCCTCCTTCTTGAAGATCTAAGCGACAGACAGGATACAGCCGATATATCTATATTGACACAGTATATTGCCAGCACATTAGGGTGGTGAGTTCCCTCTTAAGATGCAGTTAGCAATGTGGTAGCTGCTCTCTGCTGCTCTTAGCTAGCACGATGTGCTAAAGATTCCTTTAAGCTCACAAAATACAGAGTACCTACATGTGAAATAAGTGCAGTCCAGCACAAGAAGTGACAACAGCAACTGACAAAAATGCTAGTCTGCTTGTACAATGTTTTGGATGACAGCAGCTTGCTGCTGTGCTTGCAAGTACCATATGTTTCACAAGCCGTGTAAAGATACTAGGGTATCTCATTTGAGAGATGCCTCAGTCCCTTGATCATGTCTGTGACCCTTTGTTGGACTCCCTCCAGTATGCCCATACCTCTCTTCTACATAGGAGCCCAGAACTGGACACAGTATTCCAGGTGTGGCCTCACCAGTGTTGAACAGAGGGGAATGACCACCTCCCTCAGCTGCTGATAACACCAAAATAACTTAGGAACACCAAAGTTAAAAACGATAGCCAATTTAGAAGGAAAGAAGGAGTCATCAGTGTGAATCCCATAAGAATGTGTGCTGGAACACATAAGAGAGAAAAGCTGACTACAAAAAACAGCAGAAGGGTCTTAGAATTCCAAGCAGGTAGAGAGTAATCATTGGTGTTGATAAACGCAAAGTGATGCACATGGAGAAAAATAACCACAACTACAAACTTGCAACACCCAGCTGTGTATTATCTGGTTCTCTTTTGAGAGCATAAGTATCTTTCCATACAATACTGTGAAGTCACAGTTCCCTGATACAGGTGATTCAGAGGCTAGGAGTGTAACAGGGTTAAAAAGCAATTAGACAAATTCATTAGAAAGTCCATCAAGAGCTGTAAGACATGACAACACACATACATGCTCCAGGCAAGGAAGCTTTTGAGTGACTGCTTACTGGAAGAACAAAACTTTGGGAATTATCAAGGTGAGCTTCATGATATTCTGCACTATGGCAGCAAAAACGGCTCCTGCATTTCTGGTGCCAAATCCCTCCTGCCCATTTCCAAACATGGTGGACAGCTCAGGGCTTGCTGAGCTGTTTCTTTAAAAAACAATTACTTTAAGGACTGATTTTAAGTGCAGATCATTTTGGCAATGTCATTTATATATCAGTCTCAGAGATTTATCAGCATAATAACAAAAAGCCAAGTGTAAAACCCACTTAAAACTGGAGAAACTACAGCTTCTCAAATCTCATCCTGTTCTTAAAAACAGCTCTTTGCTAAGCCACCATCAAAAGCCACTTCAAGACAGGATAATAATTAAACTAATACTACCTTTCAGAGTGTTTGTTACAAAACTTAAGACCATTCTTCCATCAACTCCCTCTTCTAAGAACCCATAAACATAAAAATTTTAGAAAAGTGGTAAGCATAACTAGGTAAGATAAAAGACCAAGTTCTGGAAGAGGTAAGAGGGGGAAAAGAAAGGTTGTGAAAAAAAGAAGCATCACTCACACAGCATCACTGTTTACTATTTCTTCTTTAATTTTACCATATTCCAGTTGACTCTCCCGATAAATCTTGAGAGAACTCTGTGGAGAAGGAAAGCACAGTTAAAATATGCCCTTACTGAGGGGAAAAAAAAAATAGATGGCAGACACTTTACCTATTCTAATGAAAACAGTGCATAGCCAAAAAAGTATATTCAATGAGAAAACAAGCAAGTTGAAAAGTTAGGTTATTCCTCCTCTTCTTTAAAACCAAAAGTTATAACAAACAAATAAATAAATCTATATCTATCTATCTTTTGAGTATGTGCCTCCAACACCTATCTGGATAGGAACTGAAAGCTGAAGACAAGAGCACAACTATTAGACACCATGCAAATAATCCTGCTTTTTCTGAAAAACTGCCATCAGGACATCAGCTACTAACGCTTGCTGAGGAAAAAGGATTTAAAAAACCAATTCTAATGTAGAAGAAAAACTAGGTACAGTGACAAGACAAAGGTTAATATCCTACCTTGTGCCCGTATGAAAAAACTAAAAGAGGGTGGGTTTTTTTTCAGAAATAATAGTTAATGCCTAGAAAGTGTATATATTTAGATGGTTTGAACGGTCAAAAGCTTGTCTTCTGTAGACTAAATCTCAGCTAAGGTATGGGAGAGAAATTAAAAATAAACCCAAGTAGATAACAATGTAAAAGCATATGTGCAAAATGGTAACAGAAGCAAAATTCTATTCTGCACCAATCTTCTTTGCAACTTTTTAGTAGTACAAGTTATAGAGAGTTCAGTAATCTAATATAATCAGAACAGAAAACCAATGGAATTTGAATGCATCTCCTTCCTTCCTAAATAAGGAAATAAAGCCCAAATAATCTGATCAAAAATCATAGGAGCTACAAAGCCTGAACTTTTTGCCTATCTGAAACCTGCTGTCATTTAATTAATTTCACCTAAAACCAGAGCTGCCTGTCCCAATGAGCTGGAAATAACAACTGGGCTCATTAAAGCCTGCTTCATTAAGATGAGCATTAAATATATACATTTCTTTCAACAGGAAAAGTGCAAGTTATTTAAACCTCACAAACACACCTTTTTCTCTTCCAGCTCTGCTTTCAAGGAACCCAACTCTTCCTGGCACTTTTCCAGAGGCAGGATTTTCTGTAGCATCTGCTCCACTTGGCAACGAAGAGCAGAGATCTCTCTGAAACAGAAAGTGTAATGAAAAAAAAAAAAAAATTGCCAAAACCCACGGTTGCTTTCAAACTCAATGTACTGATTCTTCAGGCAAGTGTCTGAGTATTTTGCTTTCCCCTACGGAAAAATGCTGTGAGATACCCAAAGGCTTCTAATAGTCTAAGTGTTCTCATTTTTTATCCAACATTTTACAGTCAAAGAAAAGTCAACAGCTGATTTAAAAACATTAAGCTGAGCCTAAAGCTAGATGCAAGCAGATGGCATGTGCCATGCAGTACTGCTCAGCTGCCTATAATGAAGTGCCAGGAATAAGTGTCTCTACATAGGTAGCGCTGTGAAACAAGAGCAGAGTCCACTGCAGGATTTTTCAGCAGGCAGGATGAAGACTGTAAAGATTATATGCTGCCTCTTCATCTATAATCAAGTACAGTAAGCAAGGGCACACAGTCACAACTCTACAACAAAACGCTTCACACAAATATGGCCACCCCAAATATGCTTATGTTTAACCACCACCAAAATATGATCTCTGCATCTCCTCTTGGTCACTATAGACTCTTATGTAACACAGGGCCAGTAAAGAATTTCACAGAGGTATTGTAGGAGGAAGACAAATTTCTCTCCTCATCAAAGGTATCTTTGCTAACTAAGGCCTAGGAAGTATGGTAAAAGAAAGGACCATATTAAAAGCTCGGCCTAGACCCAGGGCTGTTGCCGTTACATCAGACTCCTAAAACTGTCCAAGACATAAAGAACACAGCATCTTTAGTAAACAATTTAAATCAAACTTACCGTTCAGCAAACTGAAGCTGTAATCTCTTGTTAAGGTAGAAATTAAAAGCAGTTTATCAAATGTCCTTAAGTATATTTCAATCCAATCACCACTTGCAAAGAAACAGTCAATGAATATTTCCATGCAAAAAACACGGGACTTGCAAAACTTGTTTCATTGAAACATTTCAATAGGTCTGAAGTGAATAAGCAGAGCTTCTTCTGTTACATGAAAAAAACCCAAGTAATTCTCGGTGACGCAGATTTCAACTAGTTCATATTAAGTCATATATTAGACACAGCCAGATCTTAAGTGGACAGTTTTAATACCAAAGCCCTGTTTACTTTATAAAGCCTATCCAGTCCGTTCTTTACTAGAGGCATCACCTATTAAATTAAAGCTTCAATAAAAAGCCCCAAGCCCTTTTATAAGAAATGTTAATATATTAATTCTGCAAGAATACTAATAGAAATGTGAAGGATATCAGTGCATTTCTGTTGATATTCTGTCAGCAAACGACTGCAAGACAAAAAAAAGAAAGACATTACTCATTTTCTCACCTGATTTTGATAATCACGTGTTAGGATACCTTTCCTTTTGCTTTATTGATAAATACAGAAAGTGTATGACTGATTTGTATTTTCTGATAGCAGTCAATAGAACTCATTTCATTAAGCCATTCAAACCTCAAATCAGCCTGCTTTAAATTAGAAAAAACCCACCAGCTGACAATTATACAAATTTGTAGCCATTAACTATTTGCAGCTTTAAAAAAACCCAAAAAACAAAAACCCAAAAACATTATTTAGGTAAAGAATGTAACATTCATATAATAAAAGAATTTACATATTATCACAAAATCATATCCTAATTACCAAAGTTAAAAGGATATTTTCCTTGGAAAGAATACATAAATGTAAGAAAAAAGAGTTCAAAAGACCCTAAAAGGCTTTAATCTTTACCCTCTTCTCCTAGCAGCCTAAGAGGGCAACGCTTCCTCTGATTCAAGGTGTACAGTGGGCCACGGGACAGCACCAAGGAAAGCTATTCTCTCCTTTCCTCAAATGTGATGGTTTTTAAGAATGGAGAGAAGAATAAGAAAAATAAATACCGTGGCAGTTACTCCAATAGACAGGGCTGCATCACCTTCTCTTGCAACAGTTAAAAGTAATCAAGGCAAAAAAGAAAGGGGCTGAGCTGGAAGTAATTAAAGAAGAGGTAATTCCCACAAGCAATATATACACTGGCAGAGAGAAGAGGGACACAAAGTTTGGACGTAGGAAAAGGAATCTATGGACACAGTAAAGGAGCTTTGAAGAAAAGGGTCCCAGTTAACTTGGTGAGGGCTCGCTTAAATGCTTTTTGGAAACCAGAATGCAGGACTGGAATTTAGATTTGTTAAAGCCAGACTGACACATACCTGGGAAAGGGTACGTCAGAAATAAACCATTACAATTAGGAGACACAGCAAGGATATTAGGCCATAGCATAGAGGTATATATAACATATCTTGATACATTATTCCATACAATCATACGTTGATGGTTATTGAGAAAAAGCAGAAGCAATCACAGAAGAGAAAGCAAACTACGAGAAGCATTTCAGAACCTTACTGTTCTGACCGATGTTCAGCCTCACTTTTCATATTGTTATTTAATCCCAACAGCACACTTTAATGCTCAGACTAAATTCTGTTGAAAAGGTTTGCATGCACCTGTGTTCAACTTTTAGTTCTCATACTGTATTCTTCAAAACAGATAAAGTGAAATAAATCTCTTCAAAGAGCTGCTTCCGCTAGTATATCAAATAATATATAAGCTTTTATAGCTTAACAAGATAGCCCCGTTTTACTACCATTACACACAGATGTTTTAGGGCATAAATTAAAGAAACCTTACAGTCTAGGTTTAGGACCTGTTCATGAAGAAGTTACTTTCATTTTGAGGAAAATTTAGTTTTGTACATTAACAAACATCTACATTCTACAGAATGTATTTGGTGCATTGCTTTAAGAACTTAAGAGCAATAAAAACCAACCAAAAAAACCCCACAACACTCATGCAATTGTACTTACTCTCCATCAATCATTTTTTGCTTCAGTGCAATTAATGCGGCTACATATTCATTTATATTCTGTAAGGAAGAGTCTCAAGTTGGTAAAGAAGTTTCACCCCAAAAACCAGTACTATACACTGTAAATAACCCCTGAAGTGATTGTTACTGTTCTACATGATACAATAATCTGTCTTCTTTTTTCAGTTCTCTTAGTGAACAAGCTACTAATTCACCAAAAATACACAAATACATATAGAGGACGCAGGCTCCACAAGAAAGTATGTGTATTTAGATGAGGCTTTACAACAAAAGCTCTTCAAACCTTGCCTTTGCAGCAGATTATATACTAAAATCCCCATAACTTTTTCTCTCACAATCAAATTAAGCTTTGGCAGAACACTACCAATGAACGGCACCTGGCTCGTCTGAGCTTACAGATTCCCCAGATTCTCCATCCATACTCAAAGCGTGTCCCAAGATCTCCTCCGCCCGCTGAGCTCTCAGCAGGGCCTTCCCCTCATTTAAACGCAGAACAATCACGGCCCAAGGCGTTATACTATAAACTCCACGCTCGCTTAAGAGCGCTGAAGAAGGGAGGTGCACGATGACACTCCTCCCGTTGCCCCCACGCGAACTCAAAAGGATACGCCTAGAATCGCACTGGCAGCTCCCGCTAGGCGCGCCGCAGAGACACGAGCTACTTCTCCGCATTTGGCCCGGCTAAAGCTCGCCACTGCTGCTCCTTTTACAGAGCCCGCTTGCCACGCTCGCTATCCGCGTCCCCGCTGCACCGGGAGCGGCGGCCGCGGCTCCCAGCGCTCCCCACCCGCCAGCGGCCCGGCGCAGTCCCACGGCCGCAGCCTTCAGCAAAAACCCCGCCCCGGGCGCTCCAGCGCCGCCGGGACGGCGGCCCGCTGCTACCTGCTGGAGAACGCCGCAGTTCGCGCAAGCCGCGGCGGCTGCAGTCCCGGCCGGCGGCGGCGGTGTCTCTCCCGGCATCATAATGACCGCCACGCCCCGCCCCGCCACGCCAGCCCCGCTGCCCGGCGGCGCCCCGCGCAACACACGCGCCCCTCCGCCCAGCCCCGACCGCGGCGCGGGGGCGCGGCCGCAGCGCGTCACACGCCGCGCCACCGCCTCAGCAAGGACCCGGCTCTCCTTCGCCTCCCGGAGGGTGACCCCATCGCTGCCTGACTACTAGCAGCAGGAAAGACGGCAGAGGCCGAGCGCTGAAAGGCCCGGTGAACACTGTCTTGACCCACTGAAAGGAATGGCTGCTCCCGCGTCTGCCGCGCCTTTCTACAAACGCTATTATTACTATTTTTTTATGGGCGGGCACTCCTGAGGGGCACTGCTGCGGCCCGGCCTAGGGCAGCCTTTCTCGCCTGGAGCGAGAGGCTGGACCCCGGTGGTGGGGCGGGGCGCAGGGGGGCGGGGCCGCGCCCCGCCAGAGCCCAGGTCGCCGGGACGGCGGCCCCGGCGGGACGCGCGCGGCCGGGCCGGAGCGGGCAGCCCGCCTGTCCTCCGCCTCCACCGCCGGCCCGGCCCGCCGCTGGTTGCTGGCGGGTCATCGCTGCCGCCTAGGCATGGCCGCGCTGAGCTGTCGCTGTTCCCCGGCACACACAGACCCGGTTCTCAGAGTGGGAGCGTACCAGTTGAGCTCACTCAGCGTCTGGCCGGACCGTGCTGTTCCTAGCAAGAGATCAAGCTTTTAATTTCACCCAAGCGTTCGTAAAGAGGTTTTTAGGGGCAAAATTTAGTTTCACGTATCATCCTGGCTGCCTGCATCTACGACTTACACAACATCTTTATAGAGAGAGCAAGCTGGGACGAGACTTCATGCGTTGCAGGCCATGCTTTCGACTGCTTAGAGAAACAGAAGTTAGGGTAATGACTGCTGACTGTGTTGTTTCCACACTCTGTTACTGCTGACGTATGGTCCCATCCCATTATTTCCATAACAATCATTCAGTATCTAGTACACAGGACAGATGGTTGCACGCAGTGTGAATTAGCTGGTGGGGTTTTTTCTATTCAGCTCATGCCGCTGGACTTCATCTGCTGAATGCTCTTTGCAACACTGCTGCTTACACAGCATTGAGTCTACCTGAAACTTTCTCTGGCTCACAGTTTATCCAGGTACTTCAAACTGCTTTTTCACCTCGTCTTCCTAGTAGTTTGTACATGTTCCTCAGAGGTGTTACTATTAATCTCTAGATCTGCAGATCCACGTTAAATCTTCTTTCTCACTAACAATGGTGCATACATCTGCGTGGTTAACCGGAGCTTGATTAAGACATTGAAACCTGTAACTCCTGTATAAATGCTCTCATCAAACAGCATATTTCAGGCTTTCTCAATCTTTCTACTTTGAGAGCTTTAAAACAATATAATAAAATACTCATTAGAGCAGGAGTAGAATTTGTGACATTGTCACTGGAATTAATCACTCCCTTGTGGGGTGAGTAGATTTCCTGTGTGAAGTGCCCTTCTGGAATGGACCTGAGCTCCACTCGTTTTAGATTTGAGAGGTTGGGGCCGTGGTTATGTCAGGTAACAAGGCACTTTATTAGGTGAGAGAGTTAAGGGCAGGGTTCTTCTGAAAGAAACTGCTCTATCAGAAAGAAGTGAATAGATAAGATGGTTTTCAGAAGTGTTCAGTGTTTCTTGTGACTATTCATCCTTAAGTGAAAATGTTAGCCTTAAAATTCTGTTCTAACATTGAAGATGCCCAAATTTTCTAGTTCTTTATACTTCTTCTGTAAAAACTCATAAGTTTCAGTGCTTCAGACTCTGAATACATGCAGAGGTAGGCAAGTAAACTTATGAAAATTCAGTATTGCCGGTTTTTATGTTGAGTTCCCATTCCTTGGCAAGAAGAAAATATTTTAAAAATGTGCTTTAATGCACCCTACAAAAACTAGTCATTAAAAACATTTCCTTCAAAAACTTAAGAGATTTTAAAATTTAAAACAAAGAGTATGAAATAATAATGTAAACAAAATGCTCTTTTTTTAATTGCTCTTGTTTAGGCCAAGAAGAAGAGAGATGGTAGGGCTTGGAGTTCCAAAGTTCTGTTTCATTATACCTCGAGTGATGAGCACATCAGAGTTCAGAGAGGATGCAGTGGGATGGAAGGGCAGACATGATCTAAAAGGAGAGTTATAAATCTGAAATTTAAAAAGCCCTGTGAGTTCAACAGTAGACTTTTACAGGGCTAAGATGTGTGTGTCGTGAGGTCTGAGTCATAGAGACTTTGGTCTCTTTTGTTAACGATAAAACAGAAAATTGGCCACTGTTGGTAGCTGTGAATCTCCTCATTGCTGATTGGGGCCATTTGAAAAGAACTGAAATAGCCAGCAGTACCTAAGCATGATTTCTTTACTGTTGCTCAGAGAGAAAATATAAATCGTCCTTCTTGAATGAAGAACAGAAAGAATCAGACGCTGATGTTCCCAAAGAAGTTCTACGCAAACAACACTCGGGTGGTCATTCATATCACAAAAGTGTCGTCCTCTCACCACCAGTAACTGAAGGCAATATTGATGACAGGTGCAATTAGAGAGACTCCGCGGAGGAAATGAAGCTGCCTAACCATCTTCACAGCTTGTCAACCTGACAACAGCATGGTCTCTGGCAGTCTCAGCTTTAAAGCAGAAAAGCTTATTAACTATAGTAAGTGTGAAAGAAACTCATATTAATCCAGCACCAAAGTTTTATTTCCACATACTCTCCAGAGAGCTCTTGCATGAATAAAGACTTAAAGGACCGGATGATGTTTGAGATGTCATTGGATTTAGTGTTTGAAACATCCTAACACAGTCTCCAGTTGGGACAAACTTAAGGCTGATTTTCACCATTAGTTATATTAATTGGAGAAATTATTAGTGACTGTCATTACTCATGAATAATATCACTTTTTTTTTTTACATTAGTGAAGAAGTCTGAGTATGAAGTTCTATTTCATTAAAAAAATGTGTTAGTGCTAAAATAAAGCAGTAGAGAAGTACTGCCATTTATGTAAAATCAGGATGTGAACTAGCAGAATGAAGCAGCCAGAAACACCTGCTTCTAGCCAGAAAGAGCAGTCAGAGGTTAGAACATCATAGTACAAGCAAATCAAAACCAGAAAATCTGCATGCTGGGTTTCAAGCACCTCTGACTCAAAGGTGCATGACTGATAGGAGGCAGCTGCTTGCAGAGGGAGGCAGTGCTGAAAGGCAGAGGAGTCCGGGCAGGCTGGTCATTCTTCAGGAAGGAAATATTAAAGGTGCAGGAGCAGGCCATCCCCATGTGCCAAAAGATGAGCCCGCGGGGAAGACCAACAGCCTGGCTGAACAGAGAGCTTTGGCTGGAACTCAGGATAAAAAAAGTTAGTTTATGATCTTTGGAAGAAGGCGCAGGCAACTCGGGAGGACTATGAAGATGTCCTGAGGCTGTGCAGGGAGAAAATTAGAAGGACCAAAGGCAAACTAGACCTTAATTTGCCTACTGCAGTAAAAGACAATAATGAATGTTTCTATAAATACATTAACAACAAAAGGAGGGCTAAGGAGAATCTCATTCTTTATTGAATGTGGGCGGAAACATATTAACAAAAGTTGGGGAAAGGGCTGAGGTACTTAATGCCACCTTTGTCTCAGTCTTTCACAGTAAGACCAGATGTTCTCCGGGTACCCAGCCCCCTGAGCTGGAAGAAAGAGCCAGTGAGCAAAATGAATCCCCCATAATCCAAGGAGAAATGATTAGCAACCTGCTGCAGCACTTAAGACACACACAAGTCTATGAGGCTGGATGGGATCCACCCAAGGGTACTGAGGGAGCTGGTGGAAGTGCTCACTGAGCCATTTTTGATCATTTGCCAGGAGTCCTGGCCAACCAGGGAGGTCTGTGTTGACTGGAGGTTAGCAAATGTGATGCCCATCTACAAGAAGGGACAGAAGGAGGATCCAGGGAACTACAAACTTGTCAGTCTGACCTTGGTGCCAGGGAAGGTCATGGAGCAGAACATATTTAGTGCCATTGCAGAGAACGTACAGGCCAACCAGGAGGTCAGGCCCAGTCAGCCTGGGTTTATGAAAGGCAGGTCCTGCTTGACAAACCTGATCATCTTCTATGACAGGGCGACCTGCTTAGTGGAAAGGCTGTGGACATTGTTTACCTGAACTTTAGTAAAGCCTTTGACACTGTTACACAACATTCTCCTGGTGAAACTCTCTGCTCATGGCTTGGACAGGTGCACTCTTTGCTGGGTAAAAAACTGGCCCAAAGAGTTGTGGTGAATGGAGATAAATCCAGTGGGCGGCCACTCACAAGTGGTGTTCCCCAGGGCTCAGTATTGGGGCCAGTTCTGTTTAATATCTTTATCAGTGATCTGGATGAGGGGATCGAGTGCACCCTCAGTAAGTTTGCAGACGACACCAAGCTGGGTGGGAGTGTTGATCTGCTTGAGGGTAGAAAGGGTCTATAGAGGGATCTGGACAGGCTGGATCGATGGACCAAGGCCAATTGTACAAGGTTCAACAAGTCTCAGTGGCGGGTCCTGCACTTGGGTCACAACAACCCCCAGCAGCGCTACAGGCTTGGGGAGGAGTGGCTGGAGAGCTGCCCAGTGGAAGAGAACCTGGGGGTGTTGGTTGACAGCCGGCTGAACATGAGCCAGCAGTGTGCCCAGGTAGTCAAGAAGGCCAATGGTATCCTGGCTTGCATCAGCAATAGTGTGGCCAGCAGGGACAGGGAAGTGATCTTGCCCCTGTACTCGGCACTGGTAAGGCCGCACCTCGATTACTGTGTTCATTTTTGGGCCCCTCACTACAAAAAGGACATTGAATTACTCGAGCGTGTCCAGAGAAGGGCAACGAAGCTGGTGAAGGGTCTGGAGCACATGTCGTACGAGGAGCAGCTGAGGGAACTGGGGTTGTTTAGCCTGGAGAAGAGGAGGCTGAGGGGAGACCTTACTGCACTCTACAACTACTTGAAAGGAGGTTGCAGCAAGGTGGTGGTTGATCTCTTTTCCCAGGTAACAAGTAATAGCACAAGAGGAAATGGCCTCAAGTCACACCAGGGGAGGTTTAGATTGGATATTAGGAAAAACTTTGTCACCAAAAGGGTTCTCAAGCACTGGAACACGCTGCCCAGGGAAGTGATTGAGTCACCATCCCTGGAGGTGTTCAAAGATGTATAGATGTGGCACTTAGGGACATGGTTTAGTGGTAGACTTGGCAGTGTTAGGTTAACGGTTGGACTCGATGATCTTAAGGATCTTTTTCAACCTATATAATTCTATGATTCTATTCTACATTAGGTAAGCAGTCTCCAAACTTCTCCTGTATTGGGTTCTGTGCGAGGAAGTAGAAACTATTTCAATATACTGTGTCTCCCATACCTTCTTCCTAGATAGTTTTAGGCTTTCATCAAAGGGAAGTTAATGGGAGACTCCTTATTTCAGTGAATATTGGTCCTTGCATGTTACACTTCTGCTTTGTAGTTTTCTGGAGGAATAGCTCAAAAAGTGGAACATTTCAAATAACTAGAATATTTTCAACCAACAAATTGTGGGTTTTTATAGACTAAGTTCAAATTCTCTTGGCAAACAGCAAATTTTCCCACAATAAGGCTTTAGTTACATATTATTCCTGGGTTAAATGCTTTCATTAGTAGGCAGGAAGCCCTGATTCTTTTATAAATTTTTTTAAGAAAATAAAATATTCAAGCTGTGTTATGTGAGCCACAAAATTATTTATTTAGTAAGTGTTTTGAAAGATACTTGATTTCATAGTTGGAATCTTGGTTTTGTTTCAGTATTCACATCCAGTGCTCTGATGCCAATTACTATGTATTGACTGTGCTACAAATTTTTTCAGCAATAGCAAGAAAATAAACATTAAAAGTGGATTGATTTAGTCAGTGTTTTGAATTGCAGTTGTTTTGTACTTAGAACTTGGATTTTGTTTCAGTCCTGTCATAGCTGTTATAATAATGCTTATTATTTACAGTTGGCATTCAACAGATATCTGTCATAGTGTCTTGGGTTTGCGTGGCAAGGTTTTGGTGGGGGAGGTGCTGCAGGGGTGGCTTCTGTGAGAAGAGACCAGGAGCTAGCTGCCCCCATGAGCTACAGAGCCAGTTCCAGCCAGCTTCAAGATGGACCCGCTGCTGGCCAAAGCTGAGCCCAGGGTGGTGCCCCCATGGTAACATATTTAAGAAGGGAAAAAAATGCTGCACAGCAGCTGTGAAGAGAAGAATGAGAATATACAAGAGAAACAACTCTACAGACAGCAAGGTCAGTGAAGAAGGAGGGGAGGAGGTGGTCCAGGCACCGGAGCAGAGATTCCCCTGCAGCCCGTGGTGCAGCCCATGGTGAGGCAGGCTGTGCCCCTGCAGCCCCTGGAGGTTAACAGTGGAGCAGATCTCCACCTGCAGCCTGTGGAGGACCCCACGCTGGAGGAGGTAGATGTGCCCTGAAGGAAGCTGCAGCCCATGGAGAGCCCATGCTGGAGCAGGCTCCTGGCAGGAACTGCAGCCCTGTGGAGAGGAGTCCATGCCAGAACAGGTTTTCTCCCCCCACCCTGTGGAGGACCCACACTGGAGCAGTCCATGTCTGAAGGACTGTACCCCATGGAAAGGACCCGTGCTGGAGCAGTACTTGAAAAACTGCAGCCCATAGGAAGGATCTTATATTGGAGAAGGTCATGAAGGACTGTCTCCTGTGGGTGGGACCCCGTGCTGGGGCAGGGGAAGAGCATGAGGAGGAAGGACTGGCAGAGGCAACCTGTTATGAGCTGACTGCAACTCCCATTCCCCAACCCCCTGCACTGCTTGGGAGGAGGAGGTAGAGAAGCTGGGAGTGAAGCTGAGCCTGGGAAGAGGGGAGGAGTGGGAGGAAGATGTTTCTGGATTTGTTCTTATTTCTCATTATCCTACTCTGTTTAAGTGGCAATAACTGAAATTAATTTCCCTGAGTTGAGTCTGTTTTGCCCATGACAGTAATTGCTAGGTGATGTCCCTGTCCTATTCTTGACCCACAAGCTTTTGTCATATTTTTTCCTCCTGTCCTGTTGAGGAGGAGGAGTGATAGAGCAGCTTGGTGGGCACCTGGCAACTAACCAGGGTCAACCGATCACAGATAGTTAGAGGATCCACCAAACCTTATTGCTTCTTCCTCTTAAATAATCCACTCCAGTAGCATCTGGATACAAGAGTCAGTGTAATCATCTTCTATAGTTAACAGGGCATGTGATCATCTCAGTTGTTTAACTGTTTGTGCAATGCTTTGGGGCTGTATTAGACAACATTCTTCCAAACATGCCTTGGCTAACTATTGGATATCTATTGGGATAGGACTTGAGGTAGCAATGTGGACAAGCGTGTGCTGTTTTGGCAAGTACCCTTTAAAACCATCCTCTTGGCATGCTCTGGGATCAAACACACATACACCCTGTTACACACCATACCTAGGCCATGCCAAACATACCATCAGTAAAACAGCACAGGAGCCCACTTGCAGAAACTATGAAAAAGCCCTGTATCACTTGTCTGGAGTCTCTATGTTGACAGTGAGGCAAGAGGATGTAAGGGGAGGCTCCTGGTAAGACCTCCAAGAGCACAAGTAGGATCTGGCTACTCTGAGCAGCCTCTCTTGAGACCTCTATACGTGCCCTCTGCCCATGGACCCAGGAACTGCATTTAAGCTCAAATGTGGGTCCCCTGTGTTTGAATGTCCTATATGTAATTGTAAGAGGCGGGGCTCCTGTGGAAACTGTCATCTTCCCCTTGGTAATGTATGGGCTTGAGAGATGCTTTTTTCATGGGAAATCACAAGAAAAGGTATATTCAGAGTTTTATCTGTTTGAACCCTCAATACCAAATTCAGTCTTTCTGTAGCATTTATGTGGTGACCCATGAATCAAGTGGAAGAAAAGCTGCAGTACCAAACTGACAGCTTTGAAGGGAATGGTAGGAAGTGAATCCCAAAGAGTAATCTAGGCGGGAGGAAGTGGCTCTAACATAAACCATGGGATTCCAGGTGCTACAATAATCAGCAGAAACTAATAACACTGAAGAGACCAGTGTCAACTTTGTGAACTGTAGGACTGCCATTTAATTGTTTTGGGATTTTTTTAGTAAGCCTTAGTATATTACAGTGCATTTGATAATATAGGAAATTATGCAAAATATTAAGGAGCAGGAGTGAAACCTGAGTTATTCAAGTGACAAAAAGGTGACACTAGACATATGTATTGTTTTATGCAAAGACAGAAGTAACCTCTGTCCTTTGAATCTGAGATGATTCACAGTTTATGAACTTTGTGAGTTACCAATAAAAACCTGGTTATGATAAAACAAATTACCTGCATTTTGAAGGAAATTCAACTTTATTACTTCATTTGATATGAGAGTAATGACATTCTGTGAAATAGAGAAGTGAATGGGTGGTCTGCTATAAAAGGAATTTTTCTCATGTATCCTTCAACATGAGTTTGCAGACATCCAAAAGTACCTATACTACAGCTTGAAACATTGCTGCAACAGATAAAGAACCATCTTCTATGGAAACCTTAACATGATTCTCATAAGTCATTTTAACTTGGTTTCCTGAAGGAATGAAAGATATGCAGTTACATTGTGTTTGTCATTCATTCCTTCATCACTGAAATATTTTTTAATCTATTAATTAATTGAAATTATATTTGATGGTAGTAAGCAGAGAAAATAAATTATCACTAAGCCACTGTATAAACCCATCACATGCCTGCATCTTGTATGTTGTAAGTTGTTCTTTTTTCCCTCTTCTCATTTCAGCAGTCAAAAAAATGGATATAGCACAATCTGAAAGATTCAGAGAAGGCTATAAAGGAGAAACAAATGTAGAAATACATGTAAGAACATAAAAGAACTCTGACAGAAGAGAGGTGACCAAGGTATTTTAATAAAAGTCTATCAGAACTTGAATTGCATGAAGGACTGTTTACTTTGCCTTCTGATACAAGAACTGAGGATATCAACTAATGTTACTGAGTAACCATTTCAAAACAAACAAAGTAGTTCACATAATATTCAGTTGAACTGTGGAAATCCTTGGCACAAGATACTAGGGATACACAAAATTTACTTTCCCTAAAAGTCATACCAGATTGCTCTCTGAATTGATTTTACTATTATGAATAACAATTTCATACTGCAAAAAATGTGTCCAATGGAAGAAAATTTTATATTAGATCCCATCTTTGCAGGCAAAGACAAATGGATCAGAAACTAAGAAAATAATGCCTGTTCAGAATATCACACTTTGACATATTTGTCAGGAAAAGAAGTAAAAATTGTAATGTATGCATACTTTTGTTTATAAAAGTTTCACAAAACTAAAAAACATTTTGAACTAAACAAGGTAAAAGGAGGGTTTTAAACAGAAAATCAAAATGACTGCCATGATTGCATCATTAAATTTAAGTGCAGGAATCTACCAGAAAAGTAAATTCCCATGAAATTAGTGGTTTTTTAGTTCAATTCACTAACAGAAAACAAAAGAAAATTTCACTGTCTATGTTAAAGATATTGGTCCTGAATCTGGTTTTACTCCTGTGAATTTCTGATCTACACAAGTAAAAAAGTCCTTTTTGAATATAGTGCTAAAAATATGACACTACTTTTGATGAGGTTAGTAGGAAAAAACTGAAGATTGAGACATTTTCTTCTGAAGCTGCTGACGAATCCACAACTTACTGTCTTGTATCACCCAGCAATTGTAAATTAAACTTAGTATGACCTGAATGAAATATCTCAGTCTTGAGCTGCATGTAAGAAGGCTACCAGTCAGACTTGACCACTGAAAAGAGAAAAATAAATTTCTTCTGTGCATACCATTTCCTGTGAAGCTCAGAAGACAGCATCAAACCTTTTTTTTTTTTTTCCTATAGCAATCAGAAAAGAAAGCTAGATTTTCACTGGATGAAAAACTGATACATGAATAACCAATGTTCTTTATGAGTTAATTCTACTCAATTTTAGAACAAAATGTTCAGACTTGCATATGAGGATGTTCTTAAATCTCTATTTTAGAATAAACACAAGGTTCATACTATCATTAGAAATGCATCCTTTGTAAGAGGGGGCTAGGATTTCTGTAAATTTCCTCTATGGCCTTCCAGTCACAAGCTGCTAAAATTTCTGAGATTTTTGGTGTAATTGAGATTGTCTTTAGAGAAAAGTAGTTACTTAAAGCTCTGCTGCTTGCAGACAATACAAGAAAACAAATATTTTTGTAGGATGAGGAGGTGTAACTTTTACATAAAAGCTTTTTCCTGGCTGAAATTAGTGACATCAGTTAAGAAAAAAATTTACATTCTAACTGTATTTTTAATGCTAAGATAATGTATTCCAAGCCCTAAGAAAAAAATATCAGCACACCCAAAAAGTTGTGTAGGCTCATAGCATTTGGACGTGCAGCCAGATTTTGTCTCTGTTCACATGCTATGTAGAGAACACAGAAAAAGCCAGTATTATTATTTGCCTCCTTCTGAAGAAGGTAAGTCTTTCAAAAGTCTAAAAGTGAATGGGTTTGGGAACAATGTCAGAGAGCAGCAAGGGCCAGTTGCTCCCCAGGGGATGAGAGTCAGGGGCTGAGGATGATAACAAGACTGGCAAGTCTGGGTCCTTACCAGCCAGGCAAGCAGGGCAGACCCAGGGTTGGCAGCTGGGTTCAGCCAAGAGCCCAGATCATGGTGACGAGGCAGGTCTGAGGTCAAGATGAGAAAACAAGTCTACAGGCCAGGGTCCAGGTCAATGAAGTCCATGGCCAAACTCAGGCATGGCTGTGACAGAGCTGGAGACTGGTACTCCTGTGACACCATTTGGACAGGGAACAAAAGCCCAATCCTGAGATCAAAAATGTATCCTGGCTTCCAGCGAATGATTCCACAGTGAACATGAGAGCAGTTTACAATGACAGATTCATCTGTCTTAAGGAGATTTCATATACTTTGTTACCAAGTCCAGTCTGGGGTATCAAATGGTGACCATCTGGACCTGTTCCTTTTCCAGAGTGAAGAACAATGTTTTAAATTGTGTCATCTATGTCTGTCATTTGTTCCATGTTCCAGAAGAAGAAGGGAGGGTGTCTCTAAACACACAAGTAAAATAATACAAAGTCATAACTGCTTAATCAGGACTTTTGTCTGGACAGTGTAAAGCTATATTTGATATTTTCATCCTTAGTTAATTGATTCATAATCTTATAATTCTGTTGTTTATTGTTCATCTCCAGGTAACTTTACCTTCATAGAGGTCGAGCAGCTATAGTTTTGTTGCCAGGCAGCTTATCTTTAGAAGTCTTGTCTGATTTAGGTGTCTTGTCTGACTTTGAAAACCTATTAATGTAATTACACACACATTTATCATGCAGTAAATCCTATTGAGGTCCATGAAAGTAACATTATATAACTGGGAGTACCATTTGGTTATTTTAACCAAATATACATACAACTGTCTATTACTTAAAAAATAATTTTTTAAAATCTAACTGCAAATAAAATTTTAGTCACAGGTAAAAACAAGTATTACTTGATTGACCTTGAGTAAGGTCAGCTATTCAAAATGTAAATAGTTTTCCCTTCTTGCAGATGCCTTGGTTTGACATTCCAGAACTTCAACCAGGATAACTCTGTTGCAGTCACCAATTAAGTATTCTTGTTGTCAGTTTTGACGCTTTGGGCATATGGCATTTGAAATCTCTTACTTTCTCACTGTACTAGCTTTTCCAAGTTATTACCACGGAGGAGTAGAAACTGTATTGTCCTTCTGCCTCCAAATTATCAGCAGCATGAAATGCTTATGTAAATTTTATCACTCAGCCAACACAAGGATCATCAATACAGTTACTAGACGTGTTTGGGGTTTTTTTTTTTATTCCCATGACTAGTTCAGAATAGCCATGCCAGTTGCAATCTGTCAACAAGCAGTGGAAAAGTTACAGCTTAGCACAGTGATCAGACCCGATCAACAAGACAATCTGGGAAAATTTTCTTGAGTAGCATTAAGTGTTAAAATTTATTTTGGGCAGTGGGTAATGACATCCCTGCTCATGATTCATGCTTCAGTGACATATTACTGCTTCCAGGTCATCATACAGTACTGAATTTTATGACTAGAATCTTGATAAGGCGATGAAGACAATGTCATTGGGAGATATATTGGTGGTAGTTTATGACACCACCATGTATTCAGAATTTATATAGAAATTAGGAACATGGAAGCTGGAAGAAATCTCTCAAATCATTGAGTCAAGAATCTTGCGGTCACATGTAAGCCTTTACAGCAATTATCAGCTATTTAGATTTCTTATTCTGCCTATCTTTATTGGGAGCTGGTCCAGAATGTCACTCCCTGATTGTTAGAAGCCCATTTTTAATTTCCAGTTTAAATTTAATTATAGACAATTTATATATTTTTGTTCTTCTGCCAATTTTTCTGTTACCTTTAATAGTTCTCCTCACTTCTAGCTGTGTACCCCTATGCTGTATTTACAAAGAACAAAACCAAACTCTATATTGTCTTCTCTTGACCCTGTCCTGTATTGTTTTGGCTTCTGATATGCTAAACAATCTGAGCTGGTTTTGCTTTATCTCTTAGGAGAAATCTTCTATTCCCTGAATTGTGGATCACATTTTCTTAAACATAGGTGACTGGGATGTACATGAATTAAATTTCAGATGAGGAAGTTCCAGATGAGTTTTACATGTGCTTTGGATAACAGCAACTCAATTTCTTTAACTTTGCAGATAGCTCATCTCCTCTTGCAGCTGAAGATCCTGCTTGCCACCTTCTTCTGAGTTTCTGAACTTTGTGACTGGTTTGTAACTATTTGCATGTCCTGGATATTGAGCCATTACTTTTCACTGAGATGCTATCACTTCATTCTCTATAATATCCAAGTAGTTCTGTATGCTATTGCAGTTTCCCGTGGACAATGCTTAGTGTCCTCAGAAGATTCTATTATCATTGACTTAATCTGATGTGAAATCCATTAACAAAAGTAAGAAATATTATTGGACTGATATATATTGGACTGATTGTTAAGGATTTATTTAAATGAAGTTCCTTGGCCTGATATCCCTCTCACCTGGTTTTGGGGTTTTTTTTTTTTCCCTTTAATCTTACACCCCTACAGTTCTTGTACCAATATGAATATGAATTTTCCCTAGTATAACTAATAGTTTGCCTACATTAAACTCTTTCAAAGGTTTTACTGGCATCCAAATGTCTTATCTGATGTTGAACAAAAATATCAAATGAGCAATATTACTCCACGGAGGTGTGCCACTTCGACCTATCCCAGCTGTGGTGATATGCAGAGGTATTTTCTACGCAGAATTTCTATGCAGTCTTTTAGTGGAATTTCTTGTTTCAGCTGCTCTTGCCGATTTCAGATCCTTGTGGAGTTCCCCTATTGACAGTCTAATGTACAAGGTCTCTGAAGGACTTCACATCTCCAGAATGGAAACGCAGACAAATAGGATCCCACTCTTCTCACTAGAGACAACACTTCAGGATGGAAGTGCAATCTCCACTTCTTCTTGCTTCCTATTCCCAGTACCTTGGGATGCGATAATGATAAGGAAACAACTCATTTAAGACAGACTTGAAACAGCTCTTTTATTTAGACATCAGCAAGCTAGGATATTATAATTTTATTATTATAAATAATATTATAGCACCACAGAAAAAATTTAGCTTGCAAGGGACCTCTGAAGGTCTGTAATCCAACCTGCTCAAAATGGATTTAACTGCAGGCTAGATCAGGTTGCTCAAGGCCCTGTCCAGGAGATTTTTTAAAATCTCCAAGGATGTAGATCCTACCATCTCCCTGGACAACCTGCTTAACTGTTCTAAGAATGAAGAATATTTTTCTTCTCTCCAGTCAGAATTTCTGTTGTTTCAGTTTGAATCTGTTGCTTCTTGTTTAGCTGTGCGTCTCAGAGAAGAGCTTGGCTCAGTTTTCTTGATAAATCCCCTTAGGTGGTTGAAGATAGCAATCAGATCTCTCATTTAGTTTTCTCTTCTCTTGGCTGGACAAACCCAGATTCTTCCTGTATATATTATGAGGCCCCTGGTAGCCCATTTCTCCAACATGTCAAAGTCAATCTGAATGTCAGGCCTGCCTTTGAGCATATCATGTGCTCCCTGCAATTTTGTGTCATGAGTAAACTTGCTCAGGGTCCTTCCATCCCCTTTTCCAGGTCACTGGTGAAGATGTTAAACAGTGTCAGCCTTAGTGTTGACCCTTAAGAAATGCTATATAATTAGGCTGCCAACCAGATGATCACTGTCAGTTAGTCATAGAGTCGTCCTTTACTTTGTCCATCTGGTATATCCAAACTTCTTTTCTTTCTTTCCCTCACTCTCTATACAGATAGGTACACACACATACACACACGCGCGTTCTGCAGAATTATGAGTTTCTGTTACATAAATTGACAGCAAACGAATCTGAGACAGAATATGCTATTTTTTGCCCTTCTGAATGGCTCTATTTTCACCTGCTTTTTCAGGTTTTTCCTCTATTGTAAGACAAATCCAGCCACACCAGTTGAGCAGTACGCTCAGCATTGCAGGCTCGTCTGCTGGGTTATCACTGCACAGTATTCA
This sequence comes from Strix uralensis, assembly GCF_047716275.1. Classification (NCBI taxonomy): domain Eukaryota; kingdom Metazoa; phylum Chordata; class Aves; order Strigiformes; family Strigidae; genus Strix; species Strix uralensis. The sequence goes on along the minus strand of NC_133972.1, from coordinate 67,937,373 downwards.
CAATCCTGAGAATAAATACATAGGAGTTTTTTCAGATGGGTGTACTACAGGACACACAATTTTTCTTTAGTCTCATGGACATTGTGTAGGAACCTGCGTGAGTCAACTCCTAGTTTGGGGTGAAAATGATGTGTCATATTCTTATCTCCCTTATCAGGCTTTCTCCTTTTTCCTATTTCCTGAGTGCTCTGTGCACATTTCTTCAGTACTGCAATACCTCTTTTTTAGATCTTTTTTTTCTTTTCCTCTCTGATTTGTCAGATGTTGGAAAGCAGCTCTGTTGCCACAGGCTGCTCATCAATTCAGAGGTACAGTTTCTTCTGATTATGAAAATAACTCTGAGAGGGGCTCTGGTTCTTTGTTCTGTTACCATGACATCAAAGATTTTTTGTGTATCATTCCTGAAGTATCATTCTTACTGCCTCTTCTCAGTATTGGGAGAACATTCAGGTTGTAAATTAGCTGGCATGGTCTTCTGTATACTTTTACTGCGTAGAGTGAATTCTTTTACTTGTTTGCCTCTGATATTTGAATAAGTGGTAGAGGAAGGAAGAGCATACTGGTTACAAGGATCTATTTGAAATCCACCGTGTTTAAATTGTAAGATCTTTCTTTAAAAAAAAAGCTTAAATATATCATAATAAAATGGGTAACACAGCATTGGTAGAATCCTCTTCTATTATTTTCCTTGAAATTACATGAAGTAGAAAAGGTTGACTAGAAATCACAGGGATGTGACTACTCAGTGCTTACAGATCCACTGCATGTCAGCTGTACATGTGACAGATGCATGTGGAGTATGTGCCTTGTATTCTGGTTAGAAGTGTAGTTAACTGAGAAATATATGAATGGTAAGCCAAATATGTTGGATTTTGCATGGGCATTGGAGATGCTTTGTGTTTGTACTGGGCATCTCAGCGGCACATAATACTACTCATCGAGATTTTCCAGACAGAACTATGGATGCTTATAAACTTTGTAACAAGATATAGTTTATGTTTATACAGCTAAATTCTTCCTCTTCCAAAATGGGGTGTCTGCTGCATGCAAATTAGGAGTTAGTTGCCAGGAATCCTTTAGCACAAAGGCCTTTGATCTTAATTGCCAGCATGTCTTTCTAGTATGCCATGCACATCTCCCTTTTCTTACTTCCTTATGAATGCCATTCTAAAACGATACTTACTCTATACCTGAAGACTGGTGATCTGTGCTTAGTTCCTGGTAATACAACATGCTGTCTGTGAGTGATGCATGTTCCTACATCATTTGCTGTTTTTGTTCATGCAAGACAGCTTTCACCACCTGCTTAGGCCTGGGTGGGACCTGCCTCTTTCTTCCACCTAGGACAGCAGAGCTGCTGCTTGCTGGAGGCTCTAAACAAAGATGAAAGATCTGTGGAGCCCTGTGTGGCTGGTCCAGTATCTCAACAATGTGTAAAAGGGAGAAGTTGCTGTAGGCCACCTCTTTTTGTCTGGGTAAAAGGGGTGTGTGGGCACTTCAGAACATGTCCTCCATAAGCTGTTCATCAGGAAAAGCAGCATTGGGACCTGGGACACCAGGACCAAAGGTAGCATCAGCTTGTGCTGTGCACCTCAGAAATCAGATGTGGGTACGAATTTCAACATGCGAAAAGTTGTTTCTGAAACTCCCTGCTGGAACACTGTCTTTTGTGAGCACATCACTCTGGAAAGAAAAGAAGTCACTGGAGCCTTCTTATGTCTGACTCTTACCAGTCTGTGGGAAGACTATTAGGTGTTGGCCAGCTCATGACAGACATGAACCATGTCTGGTCTGTGGTGGCCGTGTTGATAGGGCCGCACATGCCTTTTGGCCTACCTAGACTGTAGCCAAAAATTAAATAAATAAAAAGCTCTGATTTTTCTCTCTCCATCTGCATCTATATGTTGGCAAGTTCTTCAAGTTTCCTCCAGCTCCCTGCCCTAGCTGCATTCTCCACAGACACATTCAGTGTCTTTTCTCCATTTCTGCCTCTCCAATACATGTGCAGGCAAACACTTCCTGCTGAGATTGCTGATGTCTTTCCTCTGCCAAGTCATACAGAGCACAGCTGGCTTTGGTGCTGAGTGGCTTATTGCTCCCAAGAGCTGGGCCTTCCTGAAGTGAGGCTGCAGGAGGTAGTGCTGCTCTGCAGTGTTTGAACAAAAAGAGGCACAGAGATCTTCCAGTGGAGCTGCTTGTCTATCTGTGGCTTCAGCTGTTCCATTTGCTAGAAGAGTTGGCTGTTGAGAATTGAGAAATTCTGCTAGTGTAGAGCTGAGAGCACACAATGCCACTGCATGTCTGTATTGTGTCTCTGTTGCTCCTGAGGTAATGCCTGCTCTTGATCTTGCCCCTTCCCTTGTAAGAGCCTTTCCAGGAAATGGGTGAAGAGCCATCATCTTCACTCCTACCACCTTGATCAGGGCAACCTCTAGCCTCATCCTGACTTCTGTGGTTTCCCATCTCAAATGCCCCTATGGAGAAAGACTATTGGGAGAGACATGTTTCGTGGTGGTGTCTGGAGACACACAACACAGCAAAACATTGCCCATATTCTTCCTCCCTGTAGACACCAGTATTCCAAGCCTTCAACTTGCAACAGAGCTGGAGAAGGCCTGAGCTAGACTTGTTCCTTTGCAGACCATGTCCCAGGGGAACTGCCAAGAACCAGCCAAGACTTATCTTTTGTAGACCCTTTTGGATTTCTCCAGCTGAGTTATAAGCCGGGTAGAACCCTGTTGGATTTGTGTGAGCAGATCTCCAACTTGAAGTAAGCATGAAGCAGCTGGTATGGCTGGATAACTTCACAGGAGGAAGCCCAAGTAAGCAGAGGTCCAACTCATGGGCCGCTAATTCAGGGTGCTATAAGGCAAAGATATGCCTGAAGGGCAAACCCTTTCCTGGTGCAAGGTCAATGTGGCAGACATGAGTAATGGGATAATAGTGTTTTCTGCCTCCTTCTTCTCACAGACATCCACAGGATCACTAAATTTATCTGGGAGCATAGAGGGGTGGGTAGTAGAGGCTGAGGTAGAAGGTACAGCCTTGGCATCTGGCAAGACAGAGCTGCAGTGGTGTAGGAGTACTGGGCTGAGGCTGTGCTGTGGTGCCTCACAAAGTGTAAAACCAGAAACATGGGAGTCTGGACCAACCTACATAGCGTGCTGAAATGGGGAAGACAGCCCGGAGAAGATCCCACAGCAGACTTTTGCCTTCAGGATCCAGGTATTCTTTTCCTGCAGAGAAACACAAGAAACCAAATTGCCAGTTAATGAGAAGGTTGTGCTTCTGTAATGCAGTGGACTGGACATAAATTGCAGGGCTTCAGCAGCAAGTTGCAGAGGTGACATGTGCAGGGGGTCATGTATTGCCCTATGCCAGTCACAGCCAGTACCAGATAACTCTGATTTCAATGTAAACAACCCCACTAACCCCAAAACTTCAGAGGAGCACATGGTACCCCAGCTCACACATATTTAAGAGAGAGCAGCAGCCACTTAAGGGAGGAAAAGAGGAAAAGACACTGAGAAGAAGCAGAGGAGACAAAAGAAGAAATGGATGGAAACACATAGGAGACATTGTTGAGGACACAGCTGGAGATGCGCTCCTGAAAAGAGGTGCTCTATACCTGTGGAGATGTACCCTGAAGGGGACTGTGGCCCACAGGTGAGCCATAGCAGAGGAAAGTGAGTAAGAAGCAAGGAGCAGCAGAAAGAAACCATTACACAAAGTACTCCAACCTCTTGCACTGCCCATCACCTCAACCAAAGGAATGAATTTGTGTAGGCAGTAATGTGTAGTGGGCATTAAACACTCATTCTTCCCAGCCAGTTTTCCACAGTCAGTGTATAAATTGGACTGTCCAGTCAGCAACCACCTGACTTCCCTGCTGGAGCTGGCAATCACAGCCACAGCTGCACATCAGTGATCCCCAAAGACATCACTTCAAATCAGTGAATAAAGCTTCAGTCATTTCATTTCTTATAGAGGTGACTCAATCCATGGCCACCCTGAAAGCCAGGAGATTATGACTGCAGAGCAGCTGGTATCTATTGTCTTGGCTGTAAAGATTAGCCACGTGTGCCTAATAAATCCCTGAACCCTCACCTGCTCCCCACTGAAGGGAAATCTGGGGGCAGGAGTCACTCTGGGTACAGGGGATGTTAAAGAATCCTGCAGGACTGTGACCTATCTCTCCTTCCTGGTCAGGTTTGGGAGATTAGCTTGGAGCTGTAGGGAGCCATTGAGACTAACCCTGGCACAACCTGAGGGCCTGTCCCTGTAGTGCTCATCTCAGAGTTCAAGGAGGCTTGACCTCTCAGGCAAGAGTGGGGACTGCTTCACAGGGGAAGACAAAGCAGGACTGACCATAAAACAGGTAGGGGCAGTTATCTCACCACTGCAGTCCTAAGGTACCCAGGGAGGGTTGGTGACAAGAACAGGCTTCATCAACAGTCCAGTGATCATCAGTTAAAGACAAGATGGTAAGTCAGATCTGTGGTCAATTCTGAAATCCAGGAGATGGAACAAGCAACAGGAGACAGAAGTGGACACAAGTATACCTGTGGCATGTATGATGCAGCTCAGGCAAAGACTCAGGGACCCAGTTCTGGACTTAAATGGGACTCCTGGGCCCATGGCACAGCGCATGTGGGTGGAAGACCCAGGTGAGGCTGGTCAAGGCAAGTAAGTATTGATGCACCCATGGTCTTAATTCTTGTGTATGGTGCTTTGGGATGGATACTAAGATTTTTCAAATCAGACTAGCCATTCTGTTACTAGTATCAGTACCTCACCATTAGGTTTTCTTTCAGCTTCTAACTGGTTTGGATCATTAGGGCACCCATACTTGTTAGGTCAAGTGCAGCTTAATCTTGACCTTTTACCTTCTTTCAGTGGTGCCTGGTCAGGACTGTAAATGACCTTTAATTTGACATCACCTGTCAAAGGTCTGTTTCCTCCCTCTGTGTGCTCTAGATTTTGCAGACCTCTCTCAGATCCGTCCCCCACCTTTTTCAAAAGGTTTATCTAAGTCATTCTTTGTACAGAAGCCATTGCACGCTTATGATCCCTCCTTTTCCCTTGCCATTTTCTGAACCTATCCCCATTCCTTTGTACTCTTTTTCAGATGGAGGACCCAGATTTGTGTACAATATTTATCAATGTATCACTGTCTTGATGTTTTCTCTCTTTTACTCTTTACTCCTTTCTTAGCAATGTTTAATAATTGATTTGCTTTCTTTCACATTACTGGGCACAGAGAAGACATTTTCATACATTTTCATACCTGTTATAACTGTTGCAACAGCTCAGAGCTCTTAATTTCAAATGTGAAGGTAGGACAATTTCTTCCCATGTGCACTACTTCACATTGAGCTTCCCTAAATTCCATCTGCCATTTTTTGCCCATACACTCAGTATACTAAGCCTCTACTGCTTGCAGTTCTTCTCAGCCTGCCATTGCCTATACTTCCCTAAATAACATTGTACCATCAGCAGACTCTGACACTGCCATTTCCAGATCCTTGACAAACATGTTGCACAGATCAGGTTCCAGAACACATCCTTGTGCAACTCTATTGGTGACCTCCTTTTACTGTGGAAGCGGACTACGGACTCCTACTGTCTTATTTCCTGTCTTTCAACCAGTTATTTACCCCTGCAATTATTTATTTCTTGACAGTGTAACTTTTAAGAGCTTTTGATGAGTGACCTCTCCAAATACCTTCCAGAAATCTATGGTCAGTATTCCAGGGTCTACCTCCCTTAGCCACAATCCTGTTGATTCATAAATGTTTCACTAGGATTGTGAGGCAGTCCTTCCCTTTACAAAAGCCATCTTGACTCATCCCTATTACAGCATCTTTATGCATATGCTCACTAATTCTATCTTACAGTTTCCATTAAATTGCCTGCTACAGACATCAGGCCTGTACTTTTCTAGATTTCTTACAGCATCCTCTTAAAAAATTGACGTTACAGCTGACACATCCCTGTCTCCTGCTACCAAAGCAGTTTTATACTCGAGGTTGTACAGGCCAGTTTGTCATTCACCCTTGAATTCTCTTAGAATTGCTGGTTATATACCATCTGGTTCTGATGATTTGTTACTATTAATTTTGCCTATATGTTCCATAACCTGTATGTTCTATACTGACTCTTTCAAGACACAACCTCTGGTGAGTGTCCCGTCCCCCCCCCCCCCCCCATAAAGAAGAGATGACTTGGGAATCTCATCCAGCTCTGCTGTAATGAACACAGATGTAGAATTAATTTAGATTTTCTGTTATTTTCTCTGTATGCTCCTTTAAATTTCTTTTAATTTTCCTGGTGCTGCAGACTGCCTGGCAGGCTTCCAGAGCCTGAAGTGTTTGAAAAGGGATTTATTATTAGATTTTATGCCTTATGCAAGTTGTTCCTCAAACCCTTTTGGCCTGTCTCATGGTGTGGTTTACTTTTCATCTGTCACAAGTTTGGATTCTATTTTCAATTTCAGGCACAAATTTAGCTTTTGGAAGGATGCTTCTGAAAAGCTGTCCCCAGCAACAGGCTCCCTTGTCCCTGCTGCTTAACCATGGCAAGTTGCTTCTTCCCCTTATTTGCATTTGCTCTGAGCCTCCCATATGGTATCCTTAAAGTCTCCATGTAACCCTCCAAGATGTAATTATTTTAGCTGCCCCTCCAATTTTAACAAGCTTCCTCAGTTTTAGGTAGTTTCCTTTTCTTTTTCTTTTCTTTTTTTTTTTTTTTAAATGAAAGCACTTATCGGTGGACTTTTTTTTGGCTTGTCTATAAGGGCTTTATGTAAGGAAGGAAAGTTCAAAAGAGAGAGAACGTCACTATGCCCTGCAGTGGACTATGCCCACAGCACCTTGTAACACTTCCCTTGCCTTCTGGGGTAGTACACAGTACTGTATTAAACTTCTGCTTCTGTCTGCAGGGATTGTAACCCTAATGACATCTGGGAACACCTAGGAAACCTTCTTTAAAAATCAGGAACTCCAGGAAAACCTTTGAACAAAAGGGTATCGTGTCCATGCAGGAGACTCATGCTGAACATCTAGACTTGCAGTTGGTTGGCTGTAGTCCATTTCGTCTTCCTCACCAGAATCTCAGTATCACGGCAACCTTGCTCTCTTCATGTCAAGGCATCTCCCAAGCAGTCACTGACACCACCGTGGGCTCACAGGTCCTTAAAAATGACTATACCATGATGACAGCTCAGGAGTGAATATGTTTGCATTAGCAGATTTATCTTCCTTGGCATGCTGGCACTGACAGTTATGGCTAGGGATTCCCTTCCTTCTGCTTCCCTACCTCATCTCCCCTCTCCCTTGAAGGCAAGGCTGTTTACCAGCATCCCTGCTGCATACAGGAGAGATCTGTGACTGTAAGGGCCCTGAGTACATCTCTCCCATGTCCCTTCCCACCACCCTGGGGGTTTGTCTGGATGAGCTCAGCACCAACTTTTCTAAGTAGCTGTCAGGCCTTGAGAAACCTCAGTGGGTGACTGCCCCTCATTCTTTCCCATGCTGCTTTAAAATTCACGCTCTTGTCCTTACTGTCTGCCTGAACTACGTTGCAGCTATGCTTGTGCCTACCCTCTCTGATCCTTACCCACTGGCTTGACTTCTGGCTTGAGCTGTCCTGTCACTACAGGCTTGCCTGGCAACCTGGCCTGTTTCCTGAAATGTTGGTGAACTTGGTCTGCTCTTTTTGCTCAGGTATTTTGGAATTTGCTGACTCTCAGCTCCTAGCTCTACTTTCCATAGGGAACAGTCTGTCCCTGCTGCTTCCTGACAGTCATACTGGTCAGATGGAAAAAAGCAGCCACTGAGAAAAGAAATGAGTGATAGATGGCAAAACGATGGGGAGATAAATATCCAAGCATTACAAAGTAGAAACAAAAAATATGTTTTAAGGGAGGACATATGATATAGTGGTGAGATCCCTGCCTCTGTCCCTGCACTGAAAATGAGAAATAATGAAGAGAAGATAAAAAGACTATTTTGGCCAAACTAAAGAAGAGAATAAAATCACATGCCTGTATAGAAATGCTGGGCAATTAAGTTAGGCTATCAGGAGTGGATGGGATAGGCCCAGTGCAAATTTAAGACAAGAAAGGAAAAAAAAGCAGAACTGTTTAGGTGAGAGAAGAGGGGGAACAAAGTAAAAGCTGTATAGACCTAATCATTGGCATTTGTGTAGCAGCACATACAGGTGAAAATCCCTATAGTGCTTTCCATATGACAACTGCTTTTTTTGGTGATAGCAAAGAAGAGCGTGGATATTGAAGTGGTAGTTCTGTGGTATTCATGTAAAGCAGTGTTAAAAATTTGTAGTAGTTCTATGTGAATGTTATGGTCACATCTCTACAGTTGTGACGGAGAAGTCTATGGGAACTGGACAGCAGCAGGAAAACCATGCATCACCTCTGAAAGAATGCCACTGCCACATACCTTTCTTTGCAACCTCAGATGGACACAATGTTTATGAACAGCAAAGCACTTGGAAGACACTCAAAATCCATGGGAAAACATGTAGCACCTTCACAAAACCGTTGCCATAACGGTTTGCAAGCTCCATTTGCAGCAGTGGCAGGAGTCTGGGGTGCATTTCAACAGCTAGTGTTTCTGCAACAAGCCCGCTGTTTCTTTGAGGGCTTTGGGGCCATCAGCTTTGCCCACAAGGAGGGGAAGAACTATGCAGCAGATGGAGCTTCTATCTAAGGATTTCACCAGGAGGGTGCAGAGGGCAGAGGCTGTGCGCAGCAGCGCTCCTGAGGCACCGCTCTTCAGAGCTGCAGTTGCTATGGAACTGCAAACTTACTCTGCAGTGTCTGAAAAGATAAGCAGCTCTGTAAGGACTCTGGAGCCACATTGCAGCAGTAAAAGCATAGAACTGTTCTGTAGATGTACTGTAACCATGGCACTGCAAACCTCTGCAGGGAGGTGTGAATCATACAACGGTTAAACACTGGTGCTAAAACCCGCAGTATGACAAAGCATGCAGGTCTACAGATTATTTGTGGCTGGATCATGGTAAGATTTGCCTGCAGCACCAGCTGTAGTATGGAAATCCTTGTGTGGGCTTTCCAACCGAAGCTTAAGTTCCAGCACTCATTTGGGATGACAAGTGTGTGGCTCTACAACCTCTCTTGAGCAGTGCATGCAGGGTGCAATAGATAGCCTGACGACACATCCCTATTTTCTACCCTGTGCCTAGAGAAAGCACCCGTTTCATGCACTGAGACAGAGCGATGAGCTGTCCTGTACCCACCCTCCTGCTCTTGGCCCGCTCAGCCAGGCTCTGAAGGGCAGCCCATGCAGTAAGCCAGTTTCAAGGGAAGGTCGCAGCAGGCAAGCTGATTGTCAAGCAAATGGCCAATTGACTGCCAGCGCTAGTGATGTCTCTCGGGAATTTTCTACTCTGCTCATTCTAAACTTGTAAATAGAACAATGACAGGGTAAGTCACTGATTTAGAAGTGTTGTGGTCAAATGAAAGAACCGGGAGATAAGGGTGTGAGTTACTCCAACGTTGTGTGAACAACGCATGTCTGGCTAACGCGAAAAAGATTGATAAGAGGGGCACATCCTGCCCCCGAGGGTGCCAAAAGATGGATGATAGTCTGAGAAGAACGAAGTCAGCAAAAATCGGCAGTAGCTGGAGAAAAGATAAAGACGGGGGGGGGGGAGACTGCGACCACTGACTCAATTTAAGACCAAGAAGACTTGCTCCCCCTCACCCTTTGAGCTTGCGCAGAATTGTTAAAAGACACTGTAAGTTTCAGTCCAGAGGAGGCATGTTGTTAACCAGTGAGGGACAAAGTGGTAAGAAAATAACCAATGGTCACTACAGTAAATGTGCATTCGCGTAGTCGGAAGTGTATAAATACACTGAGGTTCTCAGGTGCGGCGTGCTGGCTTTGGGGAATTACACCCGCTCTGCGCAGGCACGGAATCAATAAAAACCCACCCTGTGCTCGGTGCGTATATCGGCGTGTTGCACACCGGGCCAACGGCCCCGCCCGTGGGCAGCACCGGTATTTATTGGTCGCTGTTAGTCCTCTCTCGCTCCTCTGCAGGATCCAAGTTCCCGATTTCCCGCCGCCGGCGCGGCGCCCCTGGCCCCGCGGCCCCGCCCCGCGCCCGCCTCGGCTCTCCCGCCGGCGCTCGGGGCTCCCGTGCGGCTGCGCGCGCAGGGCCGCGCTCCGCCGCGGGTGGCACGAGCTGTGCGCGTGCGCGGCGGGCAGGAAGCTGGACCCGGGGGCTGTGGCGGCGGCGGCGGCGGCGGGGGGGCGGGGGTTGCGCCGGCATGGCGGAGGCGCGGCCCGGCGCAGGTGAGTGCGGCGGCTGGCGGCTGTGTGCGGGGAGGGGGGAGCCGGGGAGGGGGTCGGGGGTGGGGTGGGCGCGGAGGGGAGGAGCCGCGGCCGCCTTGCCGCAGCGGTGCCGGCGGGCCGAGGGCCGTGCCGTGGCGGCGGGCGAGCGCTGGCGGGTCCGAGGGGCGCGGGCTGCGGCACCATCACCACCTGTTGCCGCCGCCCCGCCCCCGCCCGCCGCAACTTCGCGGCACCGGTGGCGCCCAAAATGGCTGGACTCGGCTTTGCCGCAGGGCCCGCGAGGGAAACTTTGCCTGAGGAGGTGGAGGAGCGCGCGAGCTTCTCGTGTGTGAGAAACGAACGGGAGCGCCCGAAAAAAATACAAAGAGTCGGTTGGTTTCTGGAGAACTTGCTGCTCCCTGCCCGCCCGTGCGACCCGGGAGCGGTCACAGCCCCATGGGCCGCTGGAAAACTGCGGCGTTTCGTGGGTTCCGGGAGCGGAGGTCTGGGGTGCGCAGGAGGTGGCTGCCTGGAGCCGGTGCCGCCTGCTCGGGGGGGATGAGGCAGGGGCTCACGGGGGGACAGCGACGGGGGGACCCGGCCGGGAGCGGGACTGAATGCCGCAAGTGCAAGAAAAGATTTTTTTCGTTTGTTTCTTTTTCCCTCGTGACTTTTATTATGGTTCAGATTAACTTTCGTTTTACTGGGTGTGGCTGCTGAGGAGGAGGGGGAATAGCCTTTCGAGATCCATGCTCCAGCCTCGCATTTAATGACGGGCACTAAACGGCGGAAGAACGTTTATGTAATTGTGTCTTGAGCGTGTATCTAGAAATAACGCTGTTGCCCAGAGTCATTAAGGATATTTACTGTCTTCATCATGTCTCTTGATTTTTCTGGCGGTTTGGGTAGACTTCTCAGGCAATCAATGTCACTTCGGGGTCACTTGATGAGCTAACTCATTTCATTGTTTATAGAGTCGTTAGTTCTCCCAGGAAGAATTCTGGACTTTTGTGGCTGGGATAAATAAGAAAATAGGAATCTCTACTTTTGCAGCAGCCTGATGTTAATTCAGATTAAGGTTATCATTAGCCTGTATCCTAAATAGTGTCCTCTGTTTCTTCTCCTCTGTTCCTGGCAGCCTGGCTATCATGACAGAAAAGTTATTTGAGTTCATCTTTTTGATGAGATGAAAATGGGCCCACAGCTGCCTTGTGGGAGGCAGAATGGCCTGGGACGTGGTTCAGAGAGCAGAGACTGATAGTTTCAGTAAAGAGAAGCTGGTGCATGCGCATGTCTGCTTGCCTGTTTATCTTCCATGCTGTCAGGCTGCGAGTCAGCTCTGGTCCTGAAAACCTTTTGTACAGTGTATATATATTGGAATAAAGGGTCTTAAATAGGTATACCAAGCAAAAAATAGCTTTATTGAAAGCAGTAGATTAGTCTAGATGGTACACCGTTTCTACATTTGCTTTATAATACTTAAGCTAACACAGATATTGTTACATGGCATTAAGTTCTGCAGTTCATTCCTCGTTATGGTAATACATACTATGTTATCAAGAACCATCTCGTAGGGAAGTCTCAAATTGTGCTTGTGCAATATTAGGATGGGAACTGGCTTTTACCCTGGAACTTCGTGGACAGAGTGTATGATTTTAAGAGCTTAAATATGGAAGATATTTCTGCTCTCAGTGTAGATATGGGGAAGCAGCTGAGGTCAAAGAATGACCGCTTGGTCATGACAGATGTGCAGCCTATCCAGGGTATTTTGCTGCTAGTGAATGATTATTGAGGCCCAGAGATACATGAGACAAAGGGGAAGAATATAAGACATGAGGCAATTGTAGAATGATTATTCACATTAATATGCCATTCTAGTTTCCAGCCCTGTGTGCCTAGAAGGGACAGTGAATGGATGTTTCTTTCCATCAGTTGCCATAATCGCTGTTGAATGTAGTTTTGGTTTTTTTCCTTCACAATGACAGTGTCATTATACATGGTACAACACATCATTAAACTGACGATATCAGGGAGTTGCTATAAAGCACTAAGTAGCCCACTGTAAGGGTGAACAGGAAAGTGAAAACTTACGTTTGTTCTCCTTAATGCAAAATCCATTCTGTAGAAGATACTTCTCTTAGGATGATAAAGCTACTTATGGCAAAGTTATATTTCTTTACCTACTTTTATATTTCTCCTATGCCATTTTGAAATGAGTTAGCTAAAGCTTCAAGTTCTGTTCAAAATATGGATGCACTGAGTTTGGACGGTAGCATAAAAAACCAAAAACATAGCACTGTGTGCCAATATACACAGCGGGCTAACTAGCTGGAAACCAGCTCTGCAGACAGGGACCTTGGGGTCCTTGGTGGACTGTAAGCAGACCATGAGTCAGCAATGCACCCTCTCTGCAAGGAAGGCCAACAGTATCCTAGACTACATTAGGAAGAGCGTTGCCAGTTTACCAAGGGAGGTGCACCTTCCCCTCTGCTCAGCACTGGTGAGGCCACCCCTGGAGCATTGTGTCCGGTTCTGGGCTCCCCATACAAGGAAGACATGGACATACTGGAGTGAGACCAGCAAAGGGCCATAAAGATGATTAAGGCATTGAAGCATCCCTCATATGAGGGGAGGCTGAGAGAGCTGGAACTGTTCCGTCTGGAGAAGTCTCAGAGTGATCTTAGTGCTGTGTACAAATACCTGGCAGAAGGGAGTAAAGGATATGGAGCCAGATTTTTCTCAGTGGTACTAAGTGAAAGGACAAGAGGCAAAAGGTACAAATTAAAACACATGAAATTCTATCTGAACACAAGAAGAAGCCTTTTTACTGTGAGGATGATCATACACTGGAACAGGTTGCTCAGAGAGGTTGTGGCCTCTCTGTCTTTAGAGATACTCAAAACCCAGTTGGACACAGTCGTGGGCAACTTGCTCTAGCTGACCCTGTTTGAGCAGGGTACTTGCAGTAGATGATCTCAAGATTCCAACATCAGCCATTCTGTGATAATGATGATTTTGCATGTTAATATATTTCTCAGTTCTGTCAAGAGTTGCAGGAAGGGAGCATATCTTTTATTAGATGAGCTATTATAGTTGGAATAAGCAGTAAGTTTTGGACAGGCAGATTATTTTGGATACAAATGGGTTGCACTGCTTGAGTCTTTAAGCCTGAAACAATGTAACTCCCATTTAGGAAGAAATCCAACCTTTTGTAAATCTGTGTTGTGTCTGCAAATGACAGAATGCTATAGATGAATGTATAAAGTGATCAGAGAAGAAGAAAAGATCAAGCTTGTTCTGTGAGGAAGAGGTTTAAAGCTTCCAGTGGTATGGGAAAAGCCTCACATTTCTGTAAGACACCATTCCTGTTGTGTGTGGGTTTTTTTTTGTGGTACAGCGTAATACTGATACCATAAGACTTGCAGGGAGTGTCTTCCCTGTAACTTGTCCTTTGTGTCCAGCTGACTGGACCATTTCTTGTCTGGATGTATGTAGTGCTGACACAAATAGATTGTTGTGTATGCACTCTGTACTGTCATCGGTCTTTAGGTGAAAGAATAGATTATTTGAATTGCTTTAAACCTGAAGAGATCTGTCCTGAAATTACCTTTGTCTTCTACTGGGAGCTGATATATGAACGGCACATATAATCATAGAATATCCAGAGTTGGAAGGGGCTTACAAGGGTCATTGAGTCCAACTCCTGACTCCACAAAGGGCAACCTAAAAGTTAAACCAGGTACTTAAGAGCATTATCCAAACACTTCTTGAACACTGAAAGGCTTGAGGCCATGACTGCTTGCCTGAGAAACTTTTTGCAGTGCTTGACCATCCTGTCATTGAAGAACTTTTTCCTAATAATACCCAATCTGAACTTCCCCTGAAGCAGCTTTAAGCCATTCCTTCATGTCCTATCACTGGCCTTCAGGGAGAAGAGATCAGCACCTCCCTCTCTGCTCCCCCTCATAAGGAAGCTGTAGACAGCAGTGAGGTCACCCCTTGGTCTCTTCTCCAGGCTGAACAAAGCTAGTATTCTCAGCTGCTTCTCATAAGTCATGTCTTCTAGCCTTTTCACCATCCTTGTTGCCCTCCTTTGGACACATTCTAATATTTTTAGATCCTTCTTGTATTGTGGAGCCCAAAACTGCATACAGTACTCCACTATTTTTGGTTGAATTTATGGGTATCTCAATAAGAAGTGGTCTATTAAGAAATAAGTGCTTGTCCAGTCAGAAAGACTGGTACTAATCAGTGGTTTTTATTTAGTTCCACTTTTGTATTAATCTAAAGCTTCAGAAGGGAAGTCAGAGTTCTTCCTATCTGAGAGATAGAGTTGAATTAATTTAAGGATAAAGAAGTACTACCTCTGACACCTGTTGAGGCTACACTGTAGACTCTTGTACCTATTATAATTTTTTCTGTCTGGACTTTGTCAATATTTTTTTTTCTTTCTTATATTCTTAATTATCAACTTCATATAGTCTCTGCCTAATTGAAGCACATTGTTTAATGGCTCTTCAAAATCTAATTGGAATTTAGCTTGCTGATACTGTGCTAAGAAATGTCACTTAGGCAGGATGTCTTTAAGTGACACCTTCAAATATCATTACTGTTGTCTTCATAAAAGAAGTACCTAAGTTATTAACTTTGGCTGTACTGGTCCCCAAAATAAGCTCTGTTTTTGAAGCAGAACTTGTACTTATTAAAATGAGACATGTGCTTACTAATTTGCTTCATATTTTTAAAAGTGTCCTTACCAAATTATTTTTCTGAAGGGTAGTTCACACAGACTACCTAACTTTGCCAGGGCGTTTTGGCTTTGTCCACAGTTAATGCTGAAGTGCTGTAATGTTATGGCAGAACAGGCATGAAACTGTATGAGTTTCATATGCTTCATTTTAATTCACATTCAAGCTCTTAAGGATATTAAAATTTGGAATGTAGAGGTTGTTTCTAAAGGTACTGTGATTTTCTTTATTTTATAGAAATATGGACTCTCTAGCTTTGGAGGTTCCCTTTTTCTTGGGATTTTTGTACAGGTAAACATGTCAGAGGAAATTTGAGCCACTCTTATCTACTGATTATTAGACTTGTGTATGTATTTTGCTGCTTCTTATCTTGGCAGACAGAAATCAGTTTTAGTAGAATTCACCACTTCTTTGGAATTTTTTTATAATGTAAAAGCTGACAGTAAGAATAGGAATCCTACTCATGGGTGATATAAAAAGCCCTAATGAATTATTCATATTTTGGAGGTGCTTTTAAATATCTGAATCCTGGTTCCCCATCTGTTTCTTCAAACTTAATAGATTATTTGGAAAGTGCTTTCAGAAATACCACTTCCACAGTTACATTTCAAGTCCTGGTTATGCTTCTTGGAGAGCATGCTCAAAAGTCAATTTGGCTGCATTTTAGAAAACCAGCATTTTAAAGCCATGAACAGCATGTTATTTTATGTCAGTGTAAGACAGTATGTTTTTCTGATCTACAAAACATACTCAAGCTTATTTACTGCAATCATTTGAACGCCTTCTGCAGCAATTCGTTTATAATTCATGCATGCATTTTACATACCGCATCTCATAACTGAAGAAACAATGGTCTTTAATAATAGAACATACTCTTTAGAGGCAAGCTGTGAGATTTTTGAAAAACATGTTTTTATTAACCATTAAGAAGTCATTTGATTTACCTTGTTATATCTATCCATCAGACTTTAAATTTTAGTGTATACAAAAGAAATCTTAAACCAACTAATGAAATGTGTTGTTTCAAATAAGGTTTATTTGTAATTACAGGATTACATCCTATCTTCAACTCAAAATATGTGAAACTGTTTTAAGTAATCTATACTGAATGACTGCTGTTTACATTATAAAGGACTGCAATTTATGTTTGTGGTCCTCTTTATTAGTTATAGAAAAGAAATTGGCAAAACATTGGAAGAAAAAGTAAGTATGGTTGTAGAAAGTAAAAAAGGATAACTTTGTCTTTTGAGTTCTTTACACAGAATACGCATGCTAAGAGGAGGAAGATAGAATGTTTCCAGGGAAGCTGCTTGCAGTCTAGATTCTTTCAGATGTATAAGCCTGATATTTTGTACCTACTAGGATCTGCAGTTCTAATGATAGAATAGAGTAGTTCAGCTGGAAGGGACCTACGATGGTCATTGAGTCCAGCTGCCTGACCATTTCAGGGCTGACCAAAAGTTAAAGCATGTTGTTAAGGGCAGTGTCCAAATGCCTCTTAAACACTGACAGGCATGGGCATTGACCACCTCTCCAGGAAGCCTGTTCCAGGGTTTGACCATCCTCTCAGTAAAGAAATGCTTCCTTAATGTCAAGGCTGAACCTCCCCTGACAGACGCTACTTTGAGTCATTCCCGTGTGTCCTGGCATTGGCTATTAGAGAGAAGAGATCAGCACCTCTCCACTTCCCCGCCCCCTCCAGTTAAGATTGATTCTCAACTCAATCCCCAGGTGTTTTGAAAGGCCTCTGGTGTTCTGATTCTGTTGTCTCAAATTCAGGTTAGTATTACAGCTTGAAAAAAACCCAGCCCCAAACACTTTGTATTTGCCATTTATATGTAGTGTAATCATAATATATAATATTATAAAGCATATAATAATATGTTATATTAGTAACATATACCATAATATTAATATCTTTTAATAGATTAAATATAAATAATATAATACAATACATAATACTGTACAATTATAACATATATATTGTCTTTACAAAGACAGAAAACCAAAGTGATGTCAGCTGAGTCTCTCTTTAAAATCAAGTATGGATTAGGTTATGTGGTTAAGAACATCCTTACATGTAATTTTAAATTCCTAACTTTTAGTAACCTTAAAGCTTCACTTCCACCAATTGTATAGTATGTCTTTTCTTTGGCCACCAAATCCCTCATAGTAGTTATGACCTTTCCTAGTGGTTTACAAAAAACTCTTTTGCTTGAAAGTAAATAAAATTCTCTGAAAAAAATATGTTAATGCTTTCAAGTGTTCTGGCTTGTTCTTCCCTTCAAAATGTTAATTTCCACAATCTGTACTGAAAAATGAAAAGAATAGGTGCTTGAGAGACCCAGATAGCATTAGTCTTTTGGAGAGTTTATGTTCATAGCCCAGGTGCTTTGTTCTTTCTTTGTATGGTCCTGAACCAGGAATAAACTGCATTTACCCTACTGTTAGAGGTAACTTACCAAACCTGTAAAATGGACACTAGCTCCATGAGATTTTTAGAAGACTCTTCTCATTTTTGCACTATTGTGTAAGGCTTAACCAGTCTGCCACAGCCCATTAAACTGTCCCCAATACTCACCTGACAACTGCTGTTGCAGGCAGGCCCCACTGGCACGATGTGGTACAAAATTGAGCAACATGGGATTTGTAATGTGCACCTCTTTCTTTTATCTAGAGACCTAGAAATGACAGGATACCACTCAAGTAGAAGCATGCTTGATGTTGATGGCCTCATAACAGGAAAAATAACACTGCAAAGCTGCCCTGGGTAGTCCCTCTACCACTTACCGTGTCTATATGTAGAACAGTGTAATCGGTGTTCATGCAGGCATTTACTATTGCTACTTTTTGGCTAATGGATTTTAATTTATATTTGAAGTTCTGTGTAATATTAAGATCTCAGATGTAGACATTGTATTTAAAGGACCCCTTTTTCTTCAGTTTCATATGTAAACATGCTAGGAAAAACTTCAGCCACATGTTAAACACTGGTTATCACACTTGCATGTCTTGTATACATACAGTGCTGCTTCAAATGTTTTTCTTCATTCTAGACCATCACAGTCTTTCTCTAAAGGTGACAAGAGAAGGTAACTTCCACAAAGCACTGTATGATTTGACTCTGGTTTCTGGAAACTTGTTTTCAGTTGTTCTGTCAAGTGAGGGATTGATTGAACTTCTGGGCCTTTGCACGTATGGTAAATTTGCTGAAATGATATGTTTACTATTTAATAGCCTTTACATGTGTGTTTTTATTTTTTCACTTTTTAGGTTCATTGAATTTCAATCCTGACGCTGCTGATTCCATTCCAGGAGAAGGACAACCTACAGATATAAACTGGGTAAATAAAGATAGGAAAGACTCCAACAGTGTTCAGAACAGAAGTAAGTTACCATTTCCTAGTCTGTCCTCTGAAAGAGGTAGAGATTATGAAAGCTCTTCCACAAAGCATCATGGCTTTTGTAATCCAGACAGTCAGTATGGGAATTCTGAAGACTTCCATCAATATTTTAGTACCAGTAAAAGTTTGAAGAATCGCAACTTGCAAAGCCAGAGATGGCACAGGTCAAGAAATGATAGCGCACATGCTAGAAGTAAGATAAGGCAAACTACTGCTGATGCTGCTGCAGGTGCAGGAATTCCAGATCCTGCAGTAGTACCTGGGAGAAGAGCACCTCCTAGAGGGTACAATGACTTTGTCTCCTCAGAGAGTGACAGGGAGGTACCTAATGCAGATAGCAGAGGAGCAAAGCCAAAGAAAACACATCTAATGCATGCATCTGGAAGAGGTTTCAGGGAGAAGGGAAAGCAAGTACATGACCGGGAAAAGAGAGTGAGCTCTAAACAGAAAGTGGAGCTGTTTGAAAATGTTCCATCTTTGGATTTGACTCAGTCTGACTCTTCAGAATCATCTGTTGGAAAGGCATTCTGTGATGCACCTGTTGGTAGTGGGGATGAGCAGAAAGGCTACAATTTTGTAAACAAAAGATATCCCCGGAAGCCCGTGTGGAATAAACCCCCAGTAGAAAAGGAGTGTCAGAAAAGACATGATTCTCACCGCAGTAAAAATACAAGAGTAGGTAAGAAGTCTTCTCTTGCGTATGCTTCAAAAGATAAAAATGAGAGGAAGAAAGAACTCTCTGACCACAAGAATGAGGAAAACTTGACCAGTGAAATTAGGCATCAGTTGTCTGATTCTGTCAGATGTAATGGAAGAAAGTTCCTGCTAAAGGGGGATCAGGCACCTGCCCTTCATTTCAGCTGGACCCAATACTGGAAAAAGCAAAGTGATGTACCAAAAAACAAAGAAACTCATACAGGTAAGCTTCCTATACTGTCCTGTACTCCTATATTAAAGATATGTTCTCAAATAATTTAAGCTGCATTCACATTTGACTAGTTGAAGAGGCTTATTATTTCCCATTAGGTCAAGATCAGTCTCAGAGGGCACAATTAAATGTAAATGTGTGGTTTCCCAGTGGGGAGGTGTTCTGTAAGTTTACTAGGGAAGAACAGATTTTGTTTTAAGTTTTTTTTCTTATTTTTTAACTACAAATGATGGCCTGGCTAGGCACCGTGTTAAAACGTATGTTCAGGGAGGGGGGAGTAAAATTCTGAGCATTTTGAACAATGAGTCTTGAGGAACAATCCCAAAACAGATTTTTGCAGAATAAGTTTTCTCATGTTTTATGTAGAAATAGGAAAATGCCAGATTGAGGAACTTTATTCTGCTCCTAATGGGATTTTTTGCTCTTCTTTTTTCAACGGTAGTAGCAAAAAGTAATTAGAAATAGAGAAAGTCTCTGGATGCTATTTTTGCAAGTTGAGAATAGAAGCATGTGCCATTGAGAGTGTAAAGCAGACCCACAGGTTTTGACTGTCTGAGTGAATTTTGTGCCAACTCATATCATTAGGGACTTAAAACATTAAATGGAAATCAGCTGAATCTTTGCAGTGCCGTGGTACTGGTTTCCGTTCCTAGACAACCTAGGTAGCTTTTTCTTACTGTTTTAGATAAGTTTAAGTGTGTACGGAGAAAATAGTCTCATATTATTCATAGCACCCAGCAGAAGTAGTCCTATTTTCTTTCAGAGGCAATAAGGAGAGAGGTTGTCCTTTGATACTTTTATTTTTTTCATTTTGTTTTTGGTTCCTTTCCAGTTGAACAAACACTAAAAATTATATTCAGTTGGTTTTTACAAAGCATCTCAACCTGATCTCCTGCTGCCCATAATGAGAGATGAGTAGACTAGTTCCTGTTACCTTGACTGTGGTATTGAATCTTTTGAAGATTTTGCTTCTCAGTGTCTCATCTCTTTCAGAGCTGAGAAAGTAGTAGCATAATTGGGAAGCATAAGATAGCTCCACTCAGAAACTTTGTTCCTTTATGAGGATCTCAAGGATCAAGATATTTTTTGATCTTTTCTAACTTAAATACATTAACTTTCATGCTCCTGGGTTCTACTTGAATAATAAAATTAAAAGATACCTTAGTCTTTCTACCAGCATTATTATTAAATGAAAAACATCATAGGCAATAAGCCGGAAGAGAAATAGTAATCTTAAGGAACTTTCCCCTCCAAAATGACAGTCTTTCTTTGCATGGTTTAGTTGGGAGCTATTTTGGAAACAGTATCTGCCACTATTTTCAGGGGACCGAGTCTGTGCTTCTTAACTATCTATGGGACAGCTATCCTTTCTGAGTATGGTATAGTCTGAGTATAGTCTTCTGTAGAAAAGTAATATGGTTTAGGTGAGCATGCTTTCTTTGCAGCATGTAATATTCATGGGGTACTGAAAGCAGAAGTGGCTGTTAATTCTAAATCTTGGGGTGCTTGATGCAGGAGGACTTGAAAGTGCTTATCTCCTATTAAGGAGGGCAAACTGCGTTAACACTTACAAGTTTCCAGGTACCCGTGGGCTTGCTTTCAGTCATGTGTATTACAAGCACATTTTGAATCGATAGTAATTTTTCTTTTGTTATTTTCATTTTTTTGTCCATTATGAGTTCTAATTTCCCTTGTATTGACACCATCTAAAAATAGTACGTTTTTACACTTGTAATTAAGATATTTTAAAATTCTAGACATAGATCAAATAACATTTTTGAGGTATATTCGGTAACCTTACCTCGATGGAAGAGTTAATCTGGCAAAATTGGAATTAGGTGGTACCTTTGTTATGGTTGCACATCTAACTATGTTTTCAGGCTGTTTTGTCTTCCTTATGGAGTTCTTGCTTTATTTTCAAAGTACTTTTTCCTGTTCTTTCTTATGGCTCAAAAGGCCCTGTACTTTGACTGTTGTTTCCCAGTGATTCCACTCTTAAAGCAATCAGTTTGAGGATCTTATTGTCATAATCCAGGTACTTCACTGTTAATATTTGTTATGCGGTCTTCCAGGAATACTCAAGGCTGGGAATTACATTTAATTTTGGCTGAAACTTCTGTAGTTAAGAGCTTTAAGCTTTTTGATTTAAACTTTATGCGAAGATAAATTTCCCATATAAAGTGATGAGTAAAATCTCAAACTTCTGCCAAGCTTAAAATTACTAACCAATTTGTAATATCAGAATGATTGCTATTCATCAACAGGAATTATTGTTGCCAGTTTTATGGGAATCTCATACTCCCTCTTCCTGATCTGAAACTAGAGAAATGCATACCAAGTATCAAAGTGGAACCTTCCAGGAGTTCACTAATGCCTTGCTTATAGCCACACAGGAAAAATAAGTTCTGTTATAATTTAGATAAAACCTTGGAAATCCATTTGGATTCTGTTTCTCAGCTATGTGATGTTTCATGCACAAGTAATTTATTTTATTTGCAGGGTCGTTGATTGAACAGCTGACCACGGAGAAGTACGAGTGCATGGTATGCTGTGAGGTGGTCCGAATAGTAGCCCCAGTGTGGAGCTGTCAGAATTGTTACCATGTTTTCCACCTGAATTGCATTAAGAAGTGGGCACGATCACCAGCTTCACAAGCTGAAGGTTGGTATTCTCTTGCACACATTTTCTTTCTCAAATACACATAATAGCAAAGTTCATGTTTTTCTTATGTTGGAAAACTTCTTATAAATATTGCCTAAGGTAATCAGTAAGCTGTGAACAAAGCAAGTTTTAAATAAAAAATTTTTTTTTCGGAGTTCTTTGGATGCTTTGTATAATCCTCCTAACTGTTTTGATTCTTTCTAGTATTCTAGCTCTAATTTCCAGGTTTGGATACATAAGTGTAAGATCACTCAAATTGGTGCATCAAGATGCAAAGCTCTGTGGCTGTGTTTTTACACACCGAGAAATGTCTCATCTTCTCTCATTTGTGCTTGGCTGAGCAGTCAAACAGAAGCAGTACTCCAAGCATTAGTTGTCTGCTTTTACTCAAACCACTTCTTAGTTCTGTTCTCAGATAAAGTAATTCTGAAATCCATTACTGATACCATGCAGTGAAATGAAAGTCAGAGAAAACAGAAACCTTCTGCCTTTGTCATTAGCTTAAACTATTTCAGATTTTTTGTATGATACCACTTTTTGAAACTCATACCACTACATTCTGCCTTTTGAATGCTTTGGTGTAAGTTAAGGCTGAATTGCAGCGTCTCTGCTGTGTTCAGTTGTGTGATGTAGACACACTCTGAAGACTGTAATGTTAATCTTGAAGTAGGGTTAATTTTTTCTGTACTCACCTTGCTTAGCTTTTACCATTTTGCATGCGTCCTTCTGTCTATCTGGGTAGACTGAGGAAATGGAGTCTGTCAGCTACTTCCAGATGCTTGACAGAAATTCTTACAGACTGTAAATCTCTTGCAGAAAGGATTGGTTGCAAGGGTCTTGGATTTCTGAAGATGAATACACAGGCTTCTGGGTAGGGCTGGTCATAGTTCATACTGACAGTAGAAAGAAGTTACACCACCACAAGATTTGAAACATAAAGGCATTGGAATGTTTGAGAAGGGAACAGATTTTTGGGTAAGACTGAGATCCCAAGCCAACCTCCTAGCTGTTTTTTTGTCACCTTCTTAGAAGCTGATTTGTCTCCGTAGAACAGCTTACTGCTTGATGAGAAGGGTGTCTGCTTGTGTAAGGGAGGTTTTGCTTATCTATCAGACAGTGCCCTTAGATGCTTGAATCCTGACAGCATTTCACATAGCAGTATCTTTTGGCCCATTCCTTTTCTTGTAAGAATTTGTAGACTACATGTGTTACTGTATCCTGTGTATGAGAGAACTTGAGCTAATCATTAATTGAAATGAAAGGTGGTGGCCTCAATAGAGCTGATTCCATAGCTCCAGTAAGGACACTGATGAATATATCTTGACCTGCAAGGCCCCGCTACCCTATCTTGATTACAACTTGTACTTCAGTGTATATTTGTTTTATGGTAAGTTGTTTCATGTAGATTCTACTTCCCAGGCTTTGTATAATGTTGAGGAATTCATTAGAACACTGGCAATGATTATTGTTTACCAGAGGAGAAATAGGACACTGTAATCTACCTAACACAATAATTTGTTGTTTTTCTGGAAGGGGAAAACCCCCTTTTTTCTGGACATGATCTACTTTAAATCTGCTTGATTCTGCAAATGTTATAATGAATTGCAGGAAATTTTCTAATCTCAGTACCCTAACTTTTCACTGCTACACTTCACTTCCAGCCTAGTGAGAATATTTTGTTAATAAGATCAGTTTTGAGTGTCTGTTCTTTTATGTTTTTGAAGCAACTGAATGTTTCAGTGAGAAGTTCCCTCCATTTGGGGCCTTAGAGCAGCTCTTATTTCTACAGCACATAGTAGGAGGCCAAAAGTATGCATGTGTACATAATTCCCCATGATTTTTTGTCATCGCAGCATTGTATCAGAGAAATCCTGAATACTTGGATGAAATAGGTAACGTCCTTGGTGGGATATCTTCTCATGTAGTTCCATCTTCCAGATCAATAGTAATGGGTATCTGTTATGAGGGAAAAGCAGGTCTGGATCCCTCAGGGACAAGGCACAGCACTCAGCAAGTGAAAGCTTTGGCTTTCCACCATGGTGGGAGCCCTGGGACACCAGCACTGCTCAAATGGGGACCCAACGCAAAGGAACCCTGCTTGGGAGTGAAGCTCAAAGGAATGTACCGTGCAGATGGATAATAAATCTTGCACCGATTAACATATCATATATATGCCATGTCCTGTTTTGCTCATTAGTAAACTTGATGTAATGCGGATGCCGTTGTCCAAATTTTGGAATCTGCAGATAGCCATCAGGTTGGCACCTGTGCAAAGGTGGGTGCAGATGAAGGTGGGAAGTGAGCTATCCTGGGTTACCATGTCAATGAGATAAAACGTGCTTGGGACTCCACGTACTCAGGTGGGAAGAAGTGAAGAACTATCCTGGGTTACTGTAAAAAAAGTCTTCTTGCACCCTTCTTCTGAAGGACTCCTTCAGATGCGTTTCACTGAAGATGTCTTCCCTCAGAAACTTCTTTACCTTCTATTGCCCTGACGGTCATCTGGAAAATGACTTCTAGTTTGGCCAAGCCAGGTGAAAGAATCTCCTGATTATCTGTGGGGAGTCATAGTGCATTGCTCTATTCTTGGTTTGCTTACATTAGAGTTGTGGTTGACATCCAGAGTTCAGTATTTTTACAGTGTAGGCTGTCAGCAGCACTCAGAGCTAGAGAATGGATTTTCATTGTGTATTAGAGATGTCCTGGTCAGGAGGAGGAGAAGCTCTGCCAAACATCACTTTGCCATCATGTAGAAAGATTATTTTCTATAAGGAAGAACATAACTTTCTCCTTAAGAAACATTTTTACTAACATTGAATTATGTCTTAGAGGAATATGACCTTTAGATATTGCACAGCTGAGGTCAGTCTGACAAGAATACCTGCATTGCCCACAAGATCTTTTACTTTGTTATGTCTATAAAGGGGAAATTGTTGTCTCTTGCTCCCTTCCTTCTTCTACATCTTTTAAAAACTGATACTTCAATGGTGTTTGACTTGCCGCCCTTACATTGAGGGAACTAAAGTTTAAGCATTTGCTCTCTTCCTTGCAGGGAAGGTAATTTTACTGGTATTTTCATTTTATCTGGAAGGATTGAAAATATTTTGAGTTATGACAACTGTCTCTCTCTATTCTGCTCCCTCTCTTGCCCCTGCCCTCCACTTGCAGGTGAGCTAGTGGTTTGTACCAATCCAATATTGGCCTCTAAGATGGCTTCTGAGTTTCAGTGGTCAGAGTATGAATCTACTTGCCTTTTTTTCTTTTCTCTTTTTTCCTTTTTTTTTTCTTAAGCCATGGTGCTCAAGGGCTGAAGCCGTTCTGTGTGCCTTGGATATTACACAGATGTCACTTTTTTTGTTGCTGGGACAAAAGCTTTTGATTATGTCTAGCTGAGAAGTCAAAGCAATAATTTGTTCTGATACAGATTATCTCATTGGAGAACTGTATAAAACCTTTTAGAAATGGTAACATCAAACTGCCAGTCTTGATTCTAGTATATTCTTCTACAGTTGAAGTGATTGAAGTATGTTTAGAGTTTTTTTTAATGTACCTAACATTATATATATGCTGATAATTCCTGTTGCACTGCTGCCTGTGGAAATGTAGCCTTTTAGCATTCGCTCTTTATTCCAGCAGATGTATTCGGATCTTTTCTTATGTAATCACCTATGACTCATCTAGGCAAGCATGTAAAGAGGAAAGTTGCTTATTTGAAGCTGCATGTAAAGATCCATAGTCTGTATATATAATTCTCAGCTCTTCCTACTCAAGGTTCTTTTGAGCTCCTTGATCCTTTAGGATTCTGGAAACTGAGG
This sequence comes from Strix uralensis, assembly GCF_047716275.1. NCBI lineage: Eukaryota > Metazoa > Chordata > Aves > Strigiformes > Strigidae > Strix > Strix uralensis. The sequence continues at coordinate 67,911,498 of NC_133972.1, read as the reverse complement.
AGAGATTGTTCACTGTGCCCTTATGACAACAGGTATGCAATAGAAAGGGGTAGGATTCTGGGGATGCTACCACAGATAAAGAATTTTGTGGCTGAAATTGCTACAAGTAGAGATGCTTGCAATATGAAAGTGTATGGAAGAAATTTTGGTAAATAATTACAAGTAAGGAATCTTTATCCTAAAAGGAGAAAGATGATAGAAAATACTAAACCAACCTCTAGTAAACAGGGCTGAGATGTATTGATTTTGTTTAGACAACTGTCCTTCTGGTGGCTTTGGTTGGAATTCTGGCTACTTTGCTCCTATTCATGAGAAGATTCATGAGAGTGGGATGTTCATTCTGTAGGGTCATCCTCATTCTCACTTTCTTCAGTGATCAGGATTTGTAAGGAGTGGTTACAGGACCACAAATGTGGATGTCAGGAGTCATCCTACTGTCATTCTATCCTACTAGTTGTAGCTGAATCCAGGCAGAAAACTTTTATTTCTTGTATTTTTAAAGGAGAACAACCATGCATGTTCCTTGTGGGTGGACCCACATGAATGTAGTTATGTCTTAGAGGAGCAAAGGATAATCAAGGATTAAGAAGAATGAAATATATCTTGAAATGCTGTTTTGCTTGGTAAAAGGTTCCTGTTTTACAAGGACCTTTGCTATACTCTAGAGAAACTGTTACTTGTAGAAGACTAGGCATCCTGCTCCAGGAGAGATATTGATAGGAGAGGCCTTCTGCTGGCCTCCTGAAGCTTTGATGATAGGCTTACCTTCACAGCTTTTGAAGAACATAACAATGAAAGAAATTTTGTTGTTAATGTAATAGTTAAGTATACTGTACAAAGTAATCCCATAGAGAATCCCTTAGGGTTTAGTATGCTAGTTTAGGGAGGAGCCACATAAGGTGCTGACAGCTTTGTCAGCAGATACCCCTTTCAGTCCCCTGCTGCCAGGTTTTACCTGTAGCCTTTAACGCTTCTCTCTGAGATGCTTCTTTCTGACATGCTTCAGTTTGTAGCAGTCAAATAAAAAAAAAAAAACCAACCCTTGGTCAGAAAATGCAGGTTCGTCTTGAGTATGAATATGAGAGTATACTCCTTGTGCCAGTGTCCTACAGCCGCTCAGCCCGTAACTGTACAGTGCTCTGCAGCAGCCTTGGTGACATAGTGATATGAGCCAGAATAACAAAGGGTATGAATATGCACTAAGTATTGAAAAGAATAAACATGCTTTAGATTTGCCTTTCAAGAGTGTCAAAGCAGTCTGTAATCTGGATCATTTCCAGTTTGTGAAGATCATTAACGGTTGTGCATTATGGTGGTTAACATAAGAAGTCTGCAATCCAATTGATAGCGAACCTAGGCATGCCTGTCATTGCAGTGCTGTTGTCTTGTCACACATAGCGTTTCCTGTTTGCAGTCCTTCCTGTGTTCGTAATGTGAAAATATCATAAATCTTGGTCATATTTCTTTGTTGCGAAGTACAGTTCTAAAATCACAGCTTTATTAATTCACCAGCACTGAGTTGGTTGGTTAAGAGAGACAGTAAGAGCTAATCAGTTTATATTTTTATATCTATTAAAAGAATATTTCTCTCTATCCTCCCTGCCCCCCCCTTTGTCTTCTGTAGTGTGCTCTCACTGGTATTCTTCATAGCCAGGTATGTGTTGAATTTGGGAAACATCTTAATGAATGTTGCTTTCCTTACACTGAAGTTCTTCCTTTACTGCTAACCAACACCCTCCTGGAACGCAGAAGCAAGAAAACTACTATTCAGTAAAATACCAACTTGAAGAATTATGTCCTAGTCAATAGCTAGGTATTGTCACCTTTAATTAAAGTAGATTATTCTGGTTTATATAACATTAATTTATTCTGGAGGTGAAGCAGTACTAAATTGGTCATCTACAAGACACGTAAGGTCTTAACATGAGAGCACAGTGGAAAGGAAAATACAGTTAGTGATTAAGGCACTAGGTAATTATATTTTTCTTGCCAATTTCCCATACTCTTCACTTCGTCACATCTTTAGATATGGTGAAGACTGTGTGTAGTCTTGTAGAATGTCTTATAGCAGGATACATGATAATAGAAAAAGTGCAATTTTAAAATTTGTTCTTGCCTCTGTATAAAGCTGGAGCCTGGTCAAATAAAGTACCATTGCTGTATTTATCCTGATACTGTATAAAATGCATTTTTAGTAACCTGCTTTCTCACCACTTCTGAGTAAATTGAAAAACTTAGTTTAGTTGTAGCTGTGGTAAGAAATAAGCCGAGAGCAATTATTCAAGGTTTGCAAATTAGCTCTTTTATTTACTTCAAGTAATTTTTCTTTAATTTTTTTATTTACAGATGGTAATAGTGGTTGGAGATGTCCAGCTTGTCAGAATGCTTCTACGCAAGTTCCTAAAACTTACACTTGTTTTTGTGGTGGGTTTCTGCTTGCTTTTGCAAAGAAAAACAATTTGCTGCTTGTTTGCTTACATTCCTAAAATTTAACCTTGTTTAAAACTTTATTGACACTGGAAGGTGGCTGCACAGAGAAGCACACATGTTGCTTAAAACATTTAAAAAATGAAATATTAAATCATAAGTGATAATGTAAAAAATAGTGATTTTTATAGAATAATGTAGAATTGGGCTGCTATCCTACCATCTTTCCTTCTGTAGAAGGACTGAAATAACCTGCATGTGTTATGTCTGTCTTTGTGACAAGGTACACCAAAATAATACACAATTCGAGCATACAGCTATCTAAACCTTTAAATTAGTTCAGTAATTCTGTCATTTATGTTGCTCGGGGACACATACAGATTAAATAGGAAGTAAAATTCAGACTTTTCAGACCTTTATGTAGATACATGTTTAGTAAAAGGTAAATGAAGTGAGTACAACATTCATTAAGCCGTTAAGTATATGACAAAAAGGGAGAAATATGTTACTTAATTGCATATGTGCAAATAAATTTTATTTGGGATTTACACTTTTGGAATTTGTGTTGCTTTTATGTAGCTTTCCCTTCCTTAAGTCAGAGTCACTGCAAAGTTTCACTTTGGTTTCTACAAAACGGAGTATTCTGGAATTGGACAGGAACTGGGAGTCAGTGAACTTGCCCTAATGAAACTAGACTTATGCTGTTGGTAACAATTTAAAATTCTCTTTGTCTAAATGTGTTAGTGAGTCAGTTAAGAACATTGCAGTGCAGGTAAGACAGAGTTTTTGCATGACAATGTGTGAAATCTTACGAGTATAGGGATAAAAATTCAGTTAGAATGAGTGTTTTGATTCCAAGTAAAAGTTACACTTCTAAGACATGTTGTCCATCTATTAAATAGGAAGGAAATTCTGCCTAGGCCTAAAGACTGTTTCATCGTTTTGGGAGATCTACAGTAGAAACCTCAAGTTGTCCACAGGGTTAATATTAACAGAGCACCACGCAGAAATATAAAACTTTGATCTTCTATAGATAATTTTAACACTAGTGATGGCGTTTGGACATCACCAGTTGCTTATGCAAAGCTATCTTCTGTTTGATGCAAAATACTAACTCTTTGTTGAGTGTAGTTAAGTGTGGTTTTGTCCACCATTCTGTGAGGAAATTCTTAGCTTATTTTTCTTCTGAATATTCTAATTTTCAGGATTTTACCAGGTATGCAACTAGTTTAATTTAAACTCGGGTAAATAAATGCCATCTCTGATGTTTATTCATATTTTCCTAACTTTCTACTTGTAGAATATTCAAAGGAGTACTAAAAGAGTTAAAATTATATAACCGTGTCACCAAAAATATATTTTCGTGTTTTTAATTGTTGCAACTCAAATTTGTAACATTGGCTCAGTTTCTTCACTGTTAATTGCCCTCTTGCAGAGAGCCAAATTAGTTTTGCATGTGTTAACCATGGCAATTAACTTTAACCCTGATGATCTCTCATGCACTTAGAGCAATGAATTTGCTAACAGTATGTCAGATTAATTAAAACATGATTTCAGTGCTTATCTGAAATACAGAATACGTGAAGTTAATATACTGGATTTATCACTTCTTGTTCCAAGACTTCCTGCTGCATTCATCAAGATGTCAACCTTTAATGTTTAGATTTATGTAGAGTCTGCTTCTTTTTAGAGAAGTGACTTTTGTAATTTGCCCAGTTATTTAATTCTGCCCCTATTCCCCATCACCTTACCAGCTAGATTTTATTTTCTGGGAACGGTGTCTTTTTTTTCCCTTTTTTTCTTCTGTGTTGAGGCAGCAAGGGAGTTCCACCCTTTAATTTTCTTACCTACTATGCAGCCTGACCAACTAAAGGGGGCTTTTAATTTTCTTGTATTTTATTAGTTTAGTATAAAATACCAGCTACCTAAGTGCCTGCTGAGAGCATAGAAGGAAAGAATCTTTTGGAGCTTGATATTCCAGTGGCACTTACTTTTAAAGAAGTTGAGTATATATATCAGCACTGAAAGCAGAGAAGAACATAAAACAAATTGTGTCATTGTGCTTTTCAAAGAAGACTACTGCCAGTATTGAAAATACAGCTTTTTCTTTTTGGTGTGATATTTTTCCCAAATTCTGTATTGTATTCAAAGCAATAAATATGTTTTTGTCTTTGACATGGTTTAGGTAAGGTACACAATCCTGAATGGAATAGAAATGAAATCCCACATAGCTGTGGGGAACTTTGTGGAAAGAAGAGACAGTGTTTGGACTGTCCACATCTTTGTAACATGTAAGTAAATATTTATCATGTGAATATTGAAATTGATCTAGAGAAAAATTCTGAAGACTGTATTTGGATATTTTTTTACTATAGGATATGCTTAAAGGTATATTTGGTTTATAGCTCAACTGAGGCCTGGAAGAAACAGAGGCTATTCGTATGTCTAAAGTGAGTTCACGTGAGCGAATGAACAGGATGTTAACAACAATAGCTGTGGCAACATTTCCGTTGTATTATAGGAACTGAACCAGCTGCCTGACTTGGTTTCAAAAACTTTAATTGAAGTAGAGAAATAATAGTGATTAGAAGTGATTTTAAACATTTCTATTTTTTTACACTATTTCTAAGGTTTACTAAAACTTAGAACTTTACTCCAATCTTTTTATTTGATGTGTTCTGTTGCAAACCTATTTCAGCATCTTGTTGGATGAAAGAATTTTTCTTTACTCTTTAATACTACTCCCACGTGTGAAAATACTATATTTCTTTTCAGACTGTCATTTCAGTGCTATAGCTGTTTTCTTAATTCATCATCATACTAGATCCTCTTCACTGTGGTTTGCAGGGTAAAACTGAAACAGATCAGCTTTCAGACTACACCTGATATAGCTGATATTCTGACTCAGCAGAACACTGATTCTCTTGGAGGCCCCAGTCAGAAATAAATAGACTCCTTAACTACTTTGAGAACTCCCCAACTGCAATTTGTTACCTGACAAACTTTCTTATAGTGCTTGGAAGAAACAGCTGTTTTTTTCCTGTTCTTTTCTGTCCCAGTCTACAGCAGAGGCTCAGTCTCTGGCTTTCTCTTCTGGGAAGTCCTCTGAACAGTGGTGGCAATATTGTGCCTTTTGCAAGCTGTGAATTCATAGTCCCTGGTAGTCTGATATGCATCAAGACTTGTGAAAATTTGGGACCTTTTAAAGACCTAATTTGCTACCAGATTAAGTTGTAGCAAATTTAAAAGTGTTACCATTCTGCTCATTCTACATGAGTAAAATCATGCTGAGATCATCCAATCCTGGAGGTAGGGGAACAGTAAGGATGCAGATCAAGATAATGGGTGGTTTTGGCATTCTCTGACTTGTGATAGTGATCTGGAGAGGAATGCACTTTCAGCATCAGTGTTACCCAGTTTTAGTCTTTCTTCAGTGTATGTTGGACACTTCTTCCTTCTATATGGGAATCTTAAGTATTTATGAGGACATACTCTGCCTTCATCTGCTGTATCAAAAAGCAAGTAGAAACCTGGTTCCCTCCTGCTGTATCAGAAAGTGGTGGAGATAAGAGATGTGGACCTTTATCATCTGACTGCATGTTTAGCAGTCTGTCTTACCAGCTCCTCCTCCCCACTGGACAACCTCAGCTGATCTAGAAGTCTGGATCATGATCTGTATCTGGGCAGTTTTTCCTCAAGAGACTACTCAAAGGTGGACTTGGTGCCATCAGGGCCAGGAGTCTGTTTCATAGTTCTTGTTGGAGTTTAGATGATCTCAGGACTCTTTTCTGCAAGCAGTTGTTTCTTTGGATTGTGGATCTGCTCTGTGCCTTTTTCCCCTGTTCCCACAGGTTCTCATGAGATGATAAGGTTTGAACCAGAAATGCTGTTCCGCTCACTGAGATCCTAAAAGCTTTTTTGTTTTTCCTTGTGTTCCCCTCACCCCTTCAGGAACAAATGTTTCATGTCATTGTCAAGACCTACCTCACAGTGTGATGGGACTTTTTATATCAGAATTATTTATGCAGTGCCTAGCAACAGAATCTGAATTGCAGTATTGTCTGAGTTGTCTCAGACAGTGTATCTACAGTTTCAGTGTATCTACACTGCATCTATCTGATGTGATGCTACCAGGATCAAACAAACATGATCCCCTTTTCTCCTCATATGTGACATCAGAGGAACATGTTTCTCATTGCTTTGCATTAGGATGCTTGTATTTGCTCCCTCTGCCATGTAGGTGAAATTTGCAGAGTACAGGAGGTGTTGTAAGTTGTTGTAATAGTTGATGGCCTAAACTTCAGCCTCCCTCCTGCTGCCTGCCTTCTGTAGGCACAGTGTTAGCTATGTGCTAGGCTTGTGCGATTGATTGTCCCCTGTGGAATGAGCAGCTCAGAGGGCGATATGACTGTAATCTTTCGGTGGTGCCAGTCGTGCTATTCCAAGTGCTGCTTAGATGGTTACACAATTCTTAATGTAATATGAAGTAGCAAGTGCAAGTGGATCAAAGTGGATTAAGTTACTTGAGAATCTGTTTTCCCTTTAAAACTGAGTAAGCATCAGACTCTTGTTTCTGAGGAGAAAGAATTGGATTAAAAGTCATGGGAAAAGATTTGGATCCTTTAATACTTTGTAAAGTGATTCGTTTTATTAAGGAAACATTGAAAATATAGGGATTTACACCCGCTGTGTTGTCTGAGCAGGGAAATGAGACCTTCAATTAAATCAGAAGGTGGCAAATTCATAATGCATCACATGCGTGCTGCTAGGCAGGGCATCTCCTTGCAAGAAAGTGATGCAAATAATAAGATTCAAAAGAGAACAGATCCTGTTACGGGTAATAAGAATGTCTAGAGCTCTCAGCATCATGTAGATGCTTTTAGAAAGGATATTAAACCTCATGCCCTGGTTGAGAGAGATAACAATGATGGCCAAATTCAGGCAAGAAGTGTGTTGTATGTGTGGAGGTCTAATTGGTCATAGTTTTCTACTTCACAGTGTTAGACCATCTTTTTTGAGGCCTTTGTCTCTGAGCACTGTCTAAAATTATGTAATGAGTCATATGCATCCTGCATATTTTCAGTTTGAATCAGAGCTATGTTTCCATAGGTTTTTGTGACCCTGGTGGTTATGTCTTTCAGATTGATGTCTTTTTTACACTTGTGTGCTGGTTTTGGCTGGGATAGAGTTAATTTTCTTCATAGTAGATAGTAGGGGGCTGTTTTTTGGATTTGTGCTAGAAACAATGTTGATAATGCAGAGATGTGTTTGTTATTGCTGAGCAGTGTTTACACAGAGTCAAGGTCTTTTTGCTTCTCACCCCACTCCACCAGTGAGCGAGCTGAGGGTGCACAAGGAGTTGTGAGGGGACACAGCTGGGACAGCTGACCCCAGCTGACCAAAGGGATATCCCATACTGTATGGTACCATGTTCAGCATATAAAGCTGGGGGAAGCAGAAGGAAGGAGGGGACACATTTGGAGTGATGGCTTTTGTCTTCCCAAGTCACCATTACACGTGATAGGGGCCCTGCTTTCCTGGAGATGGCTGAGCACCTGCCTGCCCATGGGAAGTGGTGAATGAATTCCTTGTTTTGCTTTGCTTGTGTGCTTGTCTTTTGCTTTACCTATTAAACTGTCTTTATCTCAACCCGTGATCTTTCTCACTTTTGCTCTTCTGACTTTCTCCCCATCCCACCAGGGGGGAGTGAGTGAGTGGCTGTGTGGTGCTTAGGTGATGGCTGGGGTTAAACCACAACAACTTAGGAACGTGTGAAATTGGTGTTCGAATTCAGAAAATTAGCTCATAGAGATACATCAGTTCTTCAGCCTACTGTTGCCTGTAACCAGCTCACAGTTATGTGCTGATCTCCTTTATACCACCAGAACAAATGATTTTCTACTGAAGTGGTATTTTGGTTATTTGTTTATGTTTTGGGGGTTTGCTTTTTTTAAAATTTCCAACCTTGCATATGGATTTTTTTAATGGTTAGCTGATTCTCAACTCTGTTTCCTCAATCTGACTTATCTTTTTTTCTGATGTAGATGTCATTTTTCCATGGTGTGGAGTTTAGTTTGGATGCTTGTGTTAAGCGTGGCACTAGCTGGCCCATTTTGGTGAAAATGAGTGAGGGTAGTTTACACTGTTTGAATAGTAAATCTTTAATATTTGCTCAGATTTACTGAAATGGGTTAGTAACCATTTATATAAACAGCTCTCTTGGCAGAGCTGAGGAACAGGCAAGCAGCTGTTGAAGGGGGAGTGCTTTGCAAGCCTTTTGCTTCACAAAGTGAGTTCTCTTCACATTTTTAGGTTGAATATACTGAAATTCATTTCTCTCCGTTAGGTTCTACGTCAAAGAAACATCTAGCTTAACCTTCAGGAAAATGTTCCTGATAATAAACTTCATGAGAAACTTAAACTTCTTTTAAGACTCTGAAGTTCTCCTTGCCAGCTGGAACTATGCAAGGCCTTAAGAGCATTTGAAAAAGGTCTTACAAAGGCAGTAAACAAAATTTTCTCTCTACTAGTTTAAACTTTAGTGTCTGGTCTTCTTTCATAGATCTTTGGTGCTGTAATCTTTTCCACAGCAGTTACTGGAAGTCCCTTTGGGCTGTCTTACAGCATCTATTTTCAGTGTCAGGCAAAAGGAAATTTAATTTTTCCTATGTCTAGATCGCAACTTTTCTTGTATGCCAGCTCTCTAGAGCAGCAGCAGTAAATTGTGAAATAAATCCTCCATGCTAATGATAGATAATGGTATTTCAGTAAAAATAAGACTCTGCATTCACTGAACTGAAGTTAATAACTGAAATCTACAAGGCTGACTTTTTGAGTGTGGTTTGTAACAGTATGAAGTCATTCAACTAAACTTTTTGCTTAGTCCCTTAAAACAGACTAGAACTCTAAGGTGTCACGCATCTTTATCATCTAAGAGTTTTTCGCACTTTCTGTGTGTGTCTGTGTGCTGAATGAAATTTTAATTTCTATCTTAACTGTTGTGTGAAAGTGTGCCAAGACTGGGCTCATGGAAGTAATGTTACCATTGCTTGAATATGACAGTGTTGAGGAAGATAATATACCAGGGAGAAAAGAGTGTGACAAGATTTCTGAAGACGATGTGTCTTCTCCCTTTTCCAAGTTATGACCTAAATCATAGTATCTTGAGTTTATATCTACTTTGAGTCTGATTCTTAAGTTTATAAACTGGTATCTAGCCTTTAGAATCCTACATGGGTCTGTGAGAATTGAAGTCAAGACAGTGAAATATATAGTGCTGTCCTTTTACAGGAAGTTTCCTGTTGCAGAATACATCAGTTAATTCTCATTGTCTGAAGTTCCACAATACAGTTTTAATTTAATGGTTTTGCTTTCTTTGTGTTTTCCTTTGTATCATGTTTTCCCTGCTCCATTCAGTTTTGCTCTTTTCTCTTCTCTCGTGCCTGCTCTGGTGCTTATTTAACATTTCATTATGCTGTAAAACTGACCTATCAAAGGAGGTTTGTGGTTTCTTTGGTTTGTTTTTTGGTTTGTTTTTGGTGGTGATTTTTTGTGTGGATTGGTTTATTGTGTAATGGCTTGGTTTTACTGTTAGAGCTGGCATAAGTTGTGTGATAGATTAGGCCGCCTTGTCAACTGGGAGGAGTGGTAGAGGAAGAAGGGAACCAGACCATAGTTGATGAACTGCTGACATGACTCAATTATATTGCATATGACTGTAGTAACTGGTGTGCTAATTAGTACTTGCATAGTGACTGTACTTGAGGGAATTTAGTAATTACCATATAATTGGGTAGTCTGTGTTTATGGGTTTTTTTGGTGGTTTTGTTGTTTGTTTTTTTTTTTTCTTTTGCCTAGGGCATCTGGGCTGGTCAGTCCTGGCTGATAATAATTGTTCCATGTGAGAGTTGCTGTATTTGCAAAGGAAGGGAACTGGGAGCTGGCTAAGGGAGAGTGCAGACAAGTTAGTTAAGTATAATGTCACAAACCTGGGCTTGTCTGTGCCCAGTAGAGGTCTTATATGCAGATAGGGACCATCTAGGGTTTCTTGAAGTAGGAGGTAACATCTAATAATCAAGTAAAGGACTGGCATTGATGAGACTTGCAGGAAATTGCCCTTGATGTTAAGAAAGAAAACTGAGGCAGACTTGCTGCATCTCCCATGCGTTATCTTACAGGAAGAGGAGCAATAACTCTTACTGGTGGTGTTAGAAATGCTGACTTCAAAGGTAAAGCCAACCAACTCAAAAGAAGAAATTCGTAGAGAAGTTTTTGTCTCTAATCTGTTTAAGATCGCTGAAGAAAGAAATGTATAAATGGTTTGGACATGTGATATTTGTTTTGAGTGTTATCTGTGATGAAGACGGCTGAGTTGATACATGTCTGCTGGTGAAATGCAAAATATGAAATGTGTGAGGAGCACTGTTACTGTTGATTGGACAGCAGCAGGAATGCTGAAGTTTTCCCTCAACATCAGTGACATTTGAGACTGATGCAACTGTAATATAGTATTTTTTTCTAGTGTTAATAAAGCTTTCATACGCTGCAGGGGGTGTAGGTGGCTTGTATAATGTTCTGATAATGCACTGCGGATTGGGTCATGGTGGATTGTTTCTCTGGGTGTATAGTAAAGCTAAAGTTAACTTTACAATTTTATTTGCTTTTTTCACTTATGTTTAAGACTGTGCCATCCAGGACCTTGCCCTTCGTGCCCAGCCTTTGTGACAAAAACATGTGAATGTGGACAAACAAGGTGAGAATGTTTCTATTATACAAACAAAAGTTTATATAAGAATAGTTTATTAAAGGTTTATATAATAAAATTTTTCTTTCTAATAGTTTATTAAAAGTTTACAGAACAAAATTTTGATTCTGAGCTGTAACTTTTCTGTGCTAAAATAATTTGGATAATTTTGTACTTTAAAAAATGCAATTACATTTAATCTTTTAATAAAAAATAAAAATAATTAAAAGAGAGTTGTTAGTGTTAAAATCAATTTATGGTACACGTAGCCAAGTGGTCCAAGAAGTCTGTGAGTTGATTTGATTTTGAAATCCTATTCTAGTATTTATTTTATTTTGTAGAAGACAGAGAAATAAAGAAGCAGAAAGAAGTTCACACTTCTTCTGTCTGAACAGAATCTAATATTGAGTTACTCCATTTCAGAAATAATAATTTCAAAAATACCATGTACGTTTCTGGGAAGCTGTACTGCTAGGAAGAGAGAAGTCTCTAGTATATTCCAGACTTGAAGGCTATCTTTTCCTTTCATGTTTGATGTATATAGTGTAGTTGCCAACAGCAAGACTATACTGCCCATACTATCTGGGCTTCCTCATACTCAGTTGTTCTGAGTCTTTAGAGTCCCTGTTCTAGCTACCTAGAACTGATTCTGTGTAAAAACTGTTTGCATATGCTAGTTCCCAGAGCCAAAACAAACAATGTGATTTCTGTGCTAGTATTCTTGCTCTAGAAAAAAGGTTTTCAGACTGTGGCAGTATTTGTAGTTTAAAGCACTTTGTCTTCAGTAGAAAAATGAATTGCTTGTAGATTACTGAATTTTATTTTGCATAATGAGTTCACCACCTTTTTTATTCTAGCTATTCCTTGCATTTCAAAGTTTAATAGATGCCACCAACTTTTTAATTTATTATTTTTTCCCAGGTGTGAGCTACTTTTACCAAATTGCTGATTTTTGTAATACTGCATTTAATACTTAAAACTTACTTCTAAATAGCATTTTTTCATATGTACTTTATTAGCATCCAAGTTACATGGTATGGCATCTCTGACTTAAAGATGTTTTAAAGTTGCCATTTCAAATGTACGTTTACAGTCATTGTATAAGGCTAACCAAAATGGAAAAAATGGGAAATTTATTGTCCCTATTTTTTTTCTGTTAATAATTTAATTAAAACACCTAACTCTTTTCATAACCATCATATTAGGTTAAGGTTAGTGTCACCTTTTTTTTTTCCATTTTGTTGAAAGAAAATTCTGTAGACTCACTACTGTGACAAGTGTCCTACGTTAGGGAGGTGAGGGAGAGGGGAAGCAGGGGGAAAAATTAGCAGCATTATTTCCTAAAAATTCTTTCATTAATAAGTTATGCTCCCTTTCAAAGTCTTTGGCATTTTACTGAAAAAGTATTTTCCTTTTTAATAAATGCTTTATAGATATTAAGGTAACTGACAGACTATGGTGTCATTTCTCTACAGTCATTCAGTTCGCTGTGGCCAATCAACAAAAATTCATTGTTCTAATGTATGTGGAAATACTTTAAACTGTGGTAAGCACAGCTGTACTCAAGTGTGCCATGCAGGAAAATGTTCACCTTGCCAGTTAACAGTACAGCAAGGTAAGTACTGAAATGCTTCATGTATATCCAGTCTATAATAATATGAAAACAAGTGTGTGAACAAAAAATAGTGCCAAGAGGCAAGTGCTTTATTTTTACTTAACAAAACCAAAATCTATTGCTAGAATATTTAAAAAATGGAAAATATGTCAACATTGCTATATATTTAAATAAGAATATGAACGTGATTAGAAAGAATCCTGCCAAGATGATTAGGCTGTTGGCATATATGCCCTATTAAGACAGGCTGGTGGTACTGAACTTTGTTATCTTGAAGACTGAGTGGTGGCCTTTCAACAGCTAATGGGAGGTAATCAGGAAGACAGAGACAGGCTGTGCATGCGGGAGGATGAGAGACAATGGGTTGAAATGTTATAAGGAAAAACTCTTCTTGGAAACTTGGAGGTTTTCAAGACCCAACTGAATAAAACACTGAGTAACATGGTCCGATCTCATTGCTGACTCTGTTTTAATTAAGGGCTTGGACTAGCTGATCCAATGAGGGCCCTTCTGACCTGAATTGTCCTATGATCTTATTAATTTTTTACTGTAATTCTGAGACTTGATTAAACAGTACATGGAAGAAGAATACAAAGAGGTATAAGAAAGCACATTTCAACAAGCTACTCATGGTTTCTGGTAAAATTTTCTAAACTTGGTCTTGAATGGAAATTAAATTGTCCAAGTATGTGTGCTAGTATACAAATACATTTTTGTTGGAACAGTTTATATATACAAATTTTCAAGATAATTTTCTCAACTTTTAAGGTAATAATTAACTTGTTATGTATACTGCTTTAATAAGTAAGCTTTTTGTGCATATAGTACTTCCCCTTTAATTTTTATCCCCTTATCAAAAAAACAAAACAGGAATTCCAGCTTCTGTAGGACTGAGAAACCTCTACTGCTGAATTAAAACTAAAGAACAACTTCATTATCCTTCTAAAAACTGACTGTAACAATTTTTCACGTTTTAACTTTTTATATTTGCTGTACTGCTGGAAGTGTTTTGTCACTGATGTTCTCTTGTGTTGTTTTCTGTGGAATACTGATTTCTTTCAGTGTGTTACTGTGGAAGCAACTTTAAAGAAGTATTGTGTGGGACAAAGGAAGAATTCTCTGATGGATTTGGAAATTTCTCATGTCAGAATATATGTGGCAAGTAAGGTCATTATAATTTAGGATTTTGAAAAGAAAAAAGATCATTTTATTCATACTCAGTGATCATGATACTCTTAGATAATTCTGTTTTTTCTTTGTTTTCGTTTTTATTTCTTTGGTTTTGTGTTTTTCCAGAAAATTAAATTGTGGGAGGCACAACTGTACCCAAGTATGCCATCCTCAGCCTTGCCAGCTCTGTCCACGACTTCCACAAGTAGTGTATCGCTGTCCCTGTGGTCAGACTCCTCTCAGCAAGTTACTGGAACTAGGATGTGTTGAACGTAAAATATGCACAGACCCTATCCCATCATGTGGAAAAACATGTGGCAAACCTCTTTCTTGTGGTAGCTATGGTAATTAGACCTTTCTCCATCAGAGTATCCAAATTATGTCATTGTTTTAAAAGGAAAAAAGTGAACTTTAACTGTTTCATTTCAAGAAATAAATATTTGATGAGTGGTATTGAGTTTTAACCGAACTGAGTGTAAAAGCCACTGCAGAGCCTGCAGTCTGACTGTTTGTTTATACTGATACTTAAAATCAGGAAATATATTTGTCTAGAAAGCACTAACACCAGCTAGCCTTTTAAATTTTGTTTACATGCACCTTTCCTATATTGGTAAAGGAATAGAGCTGTAGGAATTTGCAGAGAGTAGTATGTACTGATGTCTCAGCCCACCTAGATCTTTGACTTGTGGAGACTCCTAGAGATAAATGACTGTTCAGATGCCTTCAGTAAATACTCATTTCCTGCTGCTGTAAAAGGGTCATGAAGTAAAAAGTAGTGTTGGAAAGTGGAGAAAGTTATGTGCAGAAGCAGTTTGACACTTCAGTGAGTGCATTAGGTAACTCAAGTGTATTCAGCTGTGAGGTGGTGTGAAGCTCCAGTTTTACAGGCTACATCTTTAATCACGGTTTTTAGACCTCGGGAGGAGAGAGACCAGTAGTGTCAAGATGAGGGCTTCTTACTAATGACTGATCCATTCTGTCAGTCCAAGGACAGGAAGTAGAAAAGGAACGATTAACTTAGCTTTTACTTGAGCTTCAGTTAACCTAGTAAGTGAAATATGAAGGTGTGCACAGTAAGTCATTCTTTTGGGCTGAAAAGGAAGAAAAAATTACTTAAAATTCTTGGAACTTGGGTAAGATAGTATCACAGGATCTTTTTTTTCCATATGTTAACGTAAAAAGTATTTAAAACGTATGCATTCTTAAAGTTAATTGTAGACCTGAAACTAGTCTATAGATTCAGGATTAAAAATTGAAAATAATGGCAAGATTTTATGCATATTTAACTCAAAATAGTTAATTTATTTGGACACCCAGCTGCACATAAGCTTAGTGTTTTTGACCAGTGATGCTCCTAATAAATATCAAGTTCCAGGTCATGGATTTTTTTATTAATTGTTAATCTTTGTATTTTCATTTTACTAGAGTTCGTTCATACCTGTGAAAGCCTTTGCCATGAGGGAGACTGTAGACCGTGTTCTCACACATCAAATATTTATTGTAGGTGTGGCTTCAAAAAAAAGGTGAGTGTATAAAGCTTGACCGTGGAAACAGGTAATCTTTGTTGTTTTTTAAAGCTGTGGAGAAAAAGAGCTGAAGAAGTTGAAAAGAAAGCTAATAAGTATAAGAGGTGCTGTGCTCCTTAGTTGCAAGAACTATTGTATACTAACTGATAGATGCTAACTGGATTATACTGGGAAGCGCTAACATAGGCTACTTACTGTGAAGGCAATTTTTTGAAGTATTTTTGCAGCGCTTACACAGAATTCTGTTTAAACTGGCTGGAAAGTCCTATATTAAAAAGAGTAATGTAAACGGAGAGGAAAAAAAGTAGTGTAATATAAAAAGCTAATTAAAAATTTATAGTAGTAGCTTGCAGATTTGTTGTAGAATTTTTGAGAGAATATGAAGTTTTTATTGGTCCCTGTTCTTTGTACATCTGTATAGTG
This sequence comes from Strix uralensis, assembly GCF_047716275.1. Classification (NCBI taxonomy): domain Eukaryota; kingdom Metazoa; phylum Chordata; class Aves; order Strigiformes; family Strigidae; genus Strix; species Strix uralensis. Next base: position 67,895,594 of record NC_133972.1, on the reverse strand, counting down.
ACCCAGCAGATTCTCAGCAATTCTTATATAATTAATATATTTTTTAAACTATGCTACTTTCTGTATCATAGTTTTGAAATCTTTGTCTACTGTCATATGAGCCTTCTGACCTGTTATGTCATCTATAAGTAGAAATGGCTTCTGAATGTATATGTCTATAAGTACATAGAAATGATTGAGACTTTGCTTGAGGTTGAAACAGTTTTCTCCTGCAAGTTTGCTGACGGTAGTTATGGGGTAGAAGGCTTCAGATTGTTTCATTTTGAGGCCTGAAACAAAGTAGTGAGGCTTTTTTAGTTTATGCAGCTTGTTAGATACCAGAAAGATGCTTCTTGGAAAAGTATGAGTGAACTGCAGTGATAACTTCAATCAGTCATGAAAAATGTGATGCTCAGAAATGACAACTCAGAATATAAAGTTGTGATGACTGAAGGTTTGAATGTAGCTGATCAACAGTGTTCTTTTCATCCATCACGTTTTATTTTCATGTTGAGGTCTTTAAGCTAAGTAAAGCTTCTTTGATCGTGAGATTTTACTTCAGTCTGTCTTTTTTAATCAAGTCACACTTGCATTTTTGGGACAGTTGGTCAAAGCACAAATTTAGGCGCTCTGTCAGTGTTCTGTGGGAGAGCTCTTTTGGTTTCCTCCATGCGAATTTCTGGTATCGTAGGACAGACCTGTTTATGTCACTTCACAGCACTATCTGCTGAATGAAGTGGGGAATACAAAACTACAATTTTTTTAATTGATATTGAATCTCTGAAGAAGAAAGTATTGTGTTAAAAGATTTGAGGATTTTTTCCAGCTTTTGTTTCACTTCTGTGTACAGAAGTGTTACACCCATGAAAAGTGAGAGTGCTGCTTCTTTCTGTATCATGTGACTAAGTGTTTTCTAGATAAGTAAGTTTCAGTTGTTCCATCTGTTTTAACCTAATGGCTCCCTGTTTGTTTCCTAGGAAGTCCCATGTGCTCTCCTCAGAAATAAAGGTACAATGTTATGTTACATATATAATGTGAAATTGTTTTAAAAATTATACACAACTCATATTAATTTGGGGTTTGAGTGACGAAGCTGGCAAACATATGATCAGTATTGCTTCTTTTATCTGTACTTCTATGCCAAGTTGGTAATTTCTTGAGATGCTGCTACTTTTGGGAAGATGTTTGAAATAAACCTCTTTAATTTCTATTCATCTTCTACATAAGGAAAGACTTCTTCAGCATTTCATCTTGAAGATTCCAGACAAGCAGTCTATTTCAATTTGAACAGTTTCTCATGTCACTTGCCATATTCAATAGGTTGCCCCCACCCCACCCCGGCATCCTGCATATCTTCAGGTCAACTCACACAGCTCACATGTGAAGTCATGCTTCTGCTCTGCTCTTGTCTGAGTTCCTGGGGAGGAAATACAAGCCTTAATTCTGCTTTTTCTGGTCTTTGCATCTGAGCTTGGCAGAGAGTTCCCATTTGACACTTCTTGGTATTCTGGATGTAGTATCTCAAAATTCATCTCAGTGAAATGTTTACTTGATGGACCCCTGTCATACTGAGTTACTTATTTTCAAGATGCATAAGGAAGTAATAGGCATATTTCCTAATTTGAGCTTTTTTCTATGAAGACTTTGCTCTTCAGAATCAAAGTGATTGCTTTTGTGACCTGTGTGTGGTGTTAAGGATGTTCTTTGTTAGCACTAGTTTTATGAGCATATTAGCAGTAGTTATATTTAGCTGACTTCTACTGCCTTACCTATTTGAGCAGTCTTAAATTGGATGTTTGTGGTACTCCAGTGTATCAGGATATCCTGCTTTCTGTGTTCTGTTGTACAGTGTCTATGGTGTAAAGACTAATGTGAAATAAACTAGTTACATGTATCCTTTTGAACAAGAGTTATTTAAAGGAAGCCAAGTGTTCATATGGGCAATTAATGTGGGAGAGCAACTAATTTAAGTTTGCTTACTAGAGACTTATTTTATATTAGTCTTTTCTAGACCATGCTCTGCAACAGCTTTAGCATAATATTGTGATCACAGTGTTTGTTCTCAGCATAAGCAAAGACATAAGTTAAGACTGGTTTTGGGTTTTTTTTGTTTTTCATAGCTGCTATTACATTCATGTGTGACAAGCGATGCAACAAGAAAAGATCATGTGGACGACACAAGTGTAACGAAGTTTGCTGTGTGGTAAGTTTACGTGTTGTTTTATAAAATTGTCCGTTGTGATGTGTGTTTGGTTTTGATTATGATGTTAAAAGATTTTTTTTGTTTTTCTATCTTTACATTTTTGGAGCACCTCTTCTCTGAAGACAGGCAGAGAGAGTTGGGGTTGTTCAGCCTGGAGAAGAGAAGGCTCTGGGAGGCCTTATTGCCGCAGCCTTTCAGTACCTAAAGGGGGCCTACAAGAAAGCTGGAGAGGGACTTTTTACAAGGGCGCGTAGTGATAGGACACTATGAGGGTAGTGAGACACTGGAACAGGCTGCCCAGAGAGGCTGTGGCTGCCCCCTCCCTGGCAGTGTTCAAGGCCAGGTTGGACGGGGCTTTGAGCAACCTGGTCTAGTGGAAGGTGTCCCTGCCCATGGCAGGGGGGTTGGAACTAGATGATCATTAAGGTCCCTTCCAACCCAAACCATTCTGTGATTCTATGTCTCTATTTGCAGTATTGGTCGTGTTCAAAAAGTTTATGTGTGTGCATTTATTTTGCAGCATTTGTTCTATGGGTATCACTGTAAATGTAAAACCTAAGTGCAACTTAAGTGTAAAGCCTAAATGCAACTAGATCGGTGTAAAGGTGCTTTTCTTCAATGCAGTGATTCCAGGGAGAATAGGGAGGGGAAGGATATTTCTTAATACAAGAAGCATAAGATATGATGTATTGATGTCTGCAACAGAGGTCTTAACAGAATCTGCTTTAAAAATTGTGTATCCATACAGTGATGGAAAAATTGTATAGATCAGGCCTAAGCTATTTTTTGCACTATACGGTTGTGTCAATTTAGTACATTATGACCTCACAGAGAAAAATAAGCCAATAGTGTTTATGGTTTATTCTGCTTTTTTTTTTTTGCCTTCCTCTAGGACACAGAACATAAGTGTTCTTTGGTTTGTGGTCGTAAACTCAACTGTGGGCTTCATAGGTGTGAAGAACCCTGTCATCGGGGCACTTGTCAAACATGCTGGCAAACAAGTGAGTTATGTGCAAGAGTACGTTATTTCTTGTAGAAATTTATTCACTTAACTGGTCAGAGTTGGACAGAGAATGAGATCTGAATTGACCAGAACCTGAAGAATATGCAGTTCATTTTGATTGTATTTTTTTCATGAAAGAGAAAGTTATTTAATTTTAGATGAGTTTAGTAAGTGGTGGATTTTAAATTAAAATTGAATTACAGTGAAATATATTCAATGATGTATGTTGATCCAACAATCACTTAAATTTGAGGAATCATGCAAGGGAAAAAAGCAGTTTAGAAAGGTAATTTCTAAATGAACAGAACTCTTGTTTAACAATGTAATAGCTGTTAAAGATGTTGAAGTATGTAGCAAAATTTGTTCAGCTGCTTAGAATTCACTTTCCCAACTTGGCACACTAGTGATTTTTCTCTGGACAGAACCATCTGAAGAAAAAGGAGATGTCAGTCATGTGTGTCTTAGGCTATCTGGTCATGTTCTGGATTGTGAAAATTAGTACTGAATTGCTAGAAGTAGATTGACAGCCAGCAGGTATTAATTTGCTTAGGGTTGCTGAACTATTTAAAGATTTAAGCTGATGCAATAGCTTTAGACAGGTATGTACTCTATTAAAAGCTGTGCCAGCTGAGTATACTAGTTTTCTACTAGTGCTTTTTACCACTTGATGTAAGGGACCATATGTTGGTACCATTATAATATGTAGATAATACTAAATTTTCCGCTTTTGGCCTGAAGCAGACAGAAGAATGCTGCTATGTTTCCTTCTGCTAGCAGAACCTTTAGTTGATCTGGAACATCTTTGTATGTGATAGCATTTTGATGTTTTTTTTTTTCAGTCTCATATTTTAATATAGGTTTCCCCTTTCTTTATCGATGTAGCTTATCACAGAAATTATAAGTTATTTATTAAATGCAATTTTTGAAAGTTGGGCAGAAAAAGTGCTTAATGGATTTTCCAGTTTGTATCCATCCTTCCACTCAGTATTTTCTTAAGAAGTTTGAACATTTTCTTTAAATCCATCATCATTAATTCTTGCAGCTGTGAATTCTAGGTTTATTTTTGCATCTGCTGTAATCTACAGTAAAACTGTGAGGGGACGGTGTTTCTAGAATGGAATATAAATACTCACCTGTAGTTCCCCTTTGGCTTTCATCAAATACTGTCTTTTGTCTAGTAGTTCTACAGTTACTCCTGGAGAAAAGTGAGTCTCCTCTCTCAGAAACAGAGTACTGCTTTGGAACTGCTCACTGGAGTGTTGGAAAGAGGACAGTGAGATGTTGAAAGTGTGAACCAGACCTCATGACATCAGTGAAAAGGAGACAGACAGGTGTTGTATGTTGTAAGGATACTGTTTACAGCTGGAAGTGTCTTAGCTGCAGTAGTACATGTGTCTCTCCTATATCATATGCCCATGGACATAGTGAAAGAACTCTATTTTTATGGAAACATCCTGGAAAAGTGAAGGTACTAGAACCTTTAAAGCTCACTGTGGTTGAAATAGCGTTGTAGTCTGTCATAATAGCCTATGAATATGATGTGCATGCTGACTGTACTTCTCTTTAAAAAAATAAATGTTTCTGTGTCCAAACATTTCTCTTGACAAAGCAAAATAGTAATCTGAATGTCTCGGAGGTCCTGTTAGTAACTTATGGTGTAGCTGAGTCAAAATGCACAGATTTTTCTGAGCAGTTGTTTTTCTTCACTGGATTTCATGGGCTTGATCTCCAGTATCATTAAACTTCTCCACATTGCTGCAGTATTTCACTCTCAGACCCAAGATTCTGATGCCTGGAGAGACCTAAGGATTGCCTCCCCGGTAAATTGTTCCACTGTTGGATGTGATGCAATTGAAAGGTCAAGCTTCACTGCTAAAATTTTGCAGAGAGGCCCTTTTCTGAGCACAGGAAAAGCAGCTCAAGGAACCAGATACTTACGATCATTTGGCTTAAACCTTTGTGTCCCTGAAGTCTGCCATTCTGTATCTGTCCAGAGGTAAATCATCTAAGCAGTATCTTCAAAGATTTCTTACCTGCTTTCCCTGGACACTGCTAGTTAAGATTTCAGAGGCATACGTTATGTGATTCTGACCCTGTAGTTGATTGGGAGTGCTTCTCAGCACTAAGATCATCATCCTTGGCTCTGATCCACCTGTCTAGCCACCACTTTGCAGTTGGGCTGCATCAGCCATGGTATCATGTGGCACAGTATGGCTGCAAGCCATGTGCCACTAATTAGATTGGATTTCTTCCCTCTGCCTCCATCTTCACTCTGGTTTTGCTGGGTGTGGTGAGGGCTGACATCAAGATGCAGTACTAGAGTGCATCTATATCTCTGGTTCTGGGTGCTTCCCAGGTACGTTACCTTTCCAATGCCATTTTCTCAAATACTGAGAGGTGAGGTCCCTTTCTATGCCAGGGTCTTTTTATACACTCCCAGTCTACTTCAACACAGCAGTACATCTCTTGGCAAAAATAAATTATGTCAGCATTAGATAGATCTTTTCTTGTTTAAAGTTGTCAGATGTTGTATTTCTACTCTTTGGATCTGACCTCTCTGCACTCCTTCCCTATTATCCTGATTAGTGCTAGTTAAGGAACCTTCATTATAGTTAAGATTCTTCACCTATCACTTCTCATCAATAGCAAGCAGCTGGTGTAGCTGTGAAACATTCAGGTCTTCCAGGGACCTTGGTCTCTGGTCTTTAATCTTCATTAACCAAGGAAGACTTGTGACTTTGAAGCCTGGAGGGTTATGGGTTGTTTCAAGACCTTTAGTGAGGGACAACAAAAGCCCTACTCTTTTCCATGCTTGCTTTCCACAGAAAATCCATGGATGTTCTGAAAGTTCTCAGCTTTTTCTACTTCCTTCTACTTCTTCCTCGTAACTCTTAATTTATTTTTCCCCAGCATTCTTACTTGCTGGAATTTATTGTAATTAAGTCTCCTTAGACAAAAATTACAATTCTTTCTACTAACTGCTGCTTTCTAAGATACATGGGCAAATGTCTAGGACCTGGCCTGAGATTTAAGTGACTGAACAGACCTTAAAAAACAACCAGACATGAGAAATTTCCGAACGTAAGAAAAAGTCCATTGAAAAGCTGACAGAAGTTTTGGATAGCGCCATGAGGAATGGATGGTTTTCACAGAAGTTAAGGGTGAGAGATGACTGAGCTTCACAGATAATTGGAGGAGGGAGGTATTGGGAGCCTTTTTGGGAGTGAAATATTGCAAGGCAGACAGAACTTGGGTAGTGTGTGATGCTGGGATGACCAAGCTAATGATACCAAAAATAGCAGATTTGGGTACAGATGTAGATAAACTGGGACCAATGGGGAGAAATTTATTTTGGTAGATTATTTGGGAGAAATTGAGGTGGATGCATGGGAAAGTGGAGAGAAGGAGAGATAAAAGGCACCATTTGTACAAATGCAGCTGCTGGCCAGTGCAGTTCTCTGGTAGAGCCCTGTGCACCTGATGACAACTGTCTATCCTGTCCTAGTTAAGAATAAGACTTAATATCTGTCAGTGTAATATCATTCTTTATTCTTTGTGTAAGAGGTCTAAGCGCCAGCAACTGGAGACTTGGCTGCAGGTCATGGGAGCACATAATCTCTATGCCAACAACTGGAGAGACCAAACAGACTTGCTGTAGTATATGCCAGCAGCTGGAGAATGGGATCATAAGTTACAGGGGCCCCTTGGTGAGATCAAGGGGATGTGTGTGATTCTGTTGTTAATTTCAGTCCTGTGTGTGCCTGTGTATGTCTGGGTAATTTGCTAAGGAACTTGTTTCAGAGCTGGTCTGACTGGCTAGTCAGAGGAGATCTGCCTCTGCAAATACCCAAGCTTTCATTCAGTGACTGGGTAACGGGTCTGTCCAGGTATGGATATTAGACAGAGCCTATGCTAATATTTGAGATCCACGAATGTGGTGTGCATGTGAATCTAGAGTGTATGCATGTGTGTGTCACTAGTGATCTTCAATCCTGATGAGCTGGAGAGGAGGAAGAGGACTTGGCTATTGGTATTCCTGTTTACATGAATCTTGTTGTTCAGTTGTCCCTGTGTTAGTCTGTGTGTCTGGTCATGTTATTGTCATGTATATATTGTGTGTCTTGTCTCTCTGGAATGTGTGTTCAGTCTTGCTACTGGCTGGACCTGCATATTGATCCAGCAGCCATCATATCTGTGGAAGTGGGACAGTAGGAACCTTTGAGGTTTTAGAGTTCAACAGATTTAGCTTTGGTAGACTAGGAAGGAGGAATCCTGTGATTCCCAGAGTCAGAGAACTTGCTGAATTCAGCATCTCCCTTAACACACTCCTCTTCAGGTTAGAGTTGTTGATTTGTATTTTTATTGCCCCATTATTTTCTTACCTCTTCCATCATTGTCTCTTGTTCTCTCTGATCCACTATCTCTTTGTTTATAGAAAAATCATACTCTCTTTTAGTTCTAAGATCTCCTTCTATATGACTTGTTGTGTTGGTATTTTCTCTTAGTGTCCTGTTTGTCTAAGTATTTATCTGTTTGAACTGTAGTTTGCATTCTAATTGGTTTCCTTCCCAGTTTCTTTATGTTTGGAAAAACAGCAGTGAACAGTGTTAATTTTTGTGCATTGTTAAGTTTTAGTTGGGATGGTGTGTGTAAGTATTTCTTTGTTTATTTTTTCGCTGAGATTTGGAATCTTGTGATAAGAGTTTAAAATCTGTTTCCCAAATGTGGGGGGAAAAAAAAAATGTATACTGTCTGAGACAGAGAACTTCCAGAACATACAAAGTTGGCTTTGAACTATTTGGACAGGTTAATAAGCTGCTTATGAGGATACATATAATACTAAATGCCATAAAGAAGTATACAGAAGAAATTGTATGAGGAAGTCTACAGACTGGTGGCCTTTTGGTAATTCTCTCTGGAATTTTCCCAGTACCATGTGCAGGGCTTGGCAAAAGGACAAAATCTAACTACTGGTCTGAAAAAGTGATGATAGGGGAAGTTTGGAACACAAGATTTGGATGATGTGCTTTCTGGAAGGGAATTCAAGAGATATCTTCTCATTTTTAAGTCAAGGATAGAACAGCAACAGCTTTCAACTTGTCATGAGCATTTCTCTTGCTCCAGTTCAAAATGTTGCTGTCAAAGAACCGCTGTCTAAAAGCAAGCATAATTATTAATGAGTGATCATAGTCATAATACATGTAGCTATTGGCATATATTTGACTTGTTTTTTTCAGGTTTTGACGAGTTAACTTGTTACTGTGGTGAATCTGTGATTTACCCCCCTGTCCCCTGTGGCACTCAGCCACCAGAATGTAAAAAGACATGCACCAGGCCACATGACTGTGATCATCCAGGTAAGTCAGACCATTCAGTTTTGGGTGTTCTGTTTCTTTTTTTTTTTTTTATCAAAATGTAAAAAAGTGTACATAAACTTGTTTGAAAATATATTTGCTTTTTTATTAGCTGTTTTTTCAGTAGATCTGAATATTTCCCAAAGTCTACACTTAAAAGCCAACCAATTAAAACTTGGCATGAATATTAGCAGTAATACTTTTGACTGGCAAAAGCATTGGAGTTTTTTTCTGATCGTTATTAATAGTCACAATACACTAAGTAATGTATTCTAAAGATTAAGTGCTCTATTGAAACTGTAGGATAATCTAGTGAACAGTTAGTTTCTACATTCCTTGGAATTACATTAGCTGATCACAAAAAATATAGCACAGGTCAAACAGATGTGTTTTCTGACAAACTGTCTGATAGTATAACCCTGGTCAGAAGTTACAAAATTATCTGCTATTTAATTTAGAAAATATGGAAGAATATTCTAAAAATCTGCCCTCATAATTTTTAAAGAGTACTTTAAAGAACAGATTATCCTTGCACGAAGCATCATACTTCCCATAAATTGTGTAGTTCTACAATGCAAACTCATGTTTAATGGTCTTTACTGTCTCCTTTAATGCATTTGATTAAGGTATGCTAATAAAACTGTGCTGGCTTTTATGTTTCTGTAACTGCAGTGTACCATTCATGTCACAGTGAGGAGAAATGTCCACCCTGTACCTATCTCACTCAGAAGTGGTGTATGGGCAAACATGAAGTAAGTCTGACACTTAATGTTTTTGAATACTAAATAATGTTCTAGGACTGTAGGTTTAGATTTTTGTGACCTCTTTGGAATGGAATATGTTACTGGAGTTTGAGTTTATGTGATTAAAATAGAAAAATGTATCTTTCCTGCCATACACATTCAAACCAACTGCTGTATTGGACTATGATATAAGTAAAAACTCAGTCTTTGTCCTAAGATGATATAGTAGTATTATTCTTGCATGGACAGTGCAGGTGTGAACAGTAAAAGTACTTCAAGATTTGCATTTATAATTTTTCATTTTTAGTTGTCATCTTTTTCCTCTTCCAGCTGCGAAGTAATATTCCTTGTCATCTCACTGACATTTCCTGTGGACTTCGCTGCAATCAAATGTTAAAATGTGGAATGCACAAATGTAAAAGAATCTGTCATAAAGGAGAATGTCTTATAGATGAAGAGTGTAAACAGCCATGTACTATTCCAAGGCTATATTGTAATCATCCCTGTATGGCTCCATGTCATCCTTCTTCACCCTGTCCGACAACATCCTGCTGTGCAAAGGTTAGATACCCAAAGAAAATTCACTGTCAGTTGTATGGTTTAATTATCAGCCAGTAACTGTTGTGACAAGGAGACATGTTTGTACATTGATAGCATGACATTTTTTCTGTAAACTTATAATATTGATTTTTTTTAAAAAAAATATTCATCACTTTTAATTGGCTATTATTCCACTAAAATGGGACTTTTTAAAGGAAAAAATTTACCTGCCTCAACCCCTCCATGGCCATAAAAAGACGAAAGTTTTAAAAAGCTGCTCTCTTGTGTGATGAAACAGGTTGATCTTCAGTGTGAATGTGGAAGAAGAAAGGAGAGTATGATTTGCTCAGAAGCATCTAATACATATCAAAGGTTTGTACTGTAATGATTCTTTTAATTCGTTACTGGACTTAATTCTTTGCCATTTTATTAAATTTCAGGATTGACTGAATATATTTAATTCACAAGCTTTTTCAGGTTTTTTTGTACTTTCACATGGTTTCTTTTTTTTATATTCCCCTGAACATTCCTCTTTTCATCGTTGTTAGTCTAACTGTGGTGCTGCGTCAAAGCTTGAATCTTCCATCTATGGAACTCTGCTCTACCCACATAGAGCAATTAGATACAGAATAATTGGGCAGGTCCAGATTCAGGCTTCTGAATATAGGTGATTACATATAGCAATCCATGTGTGAGTTGCTAAGTTTCCTTTAATGTGTGGTGGAACCTAGTCAATGCAGATGATGGAAGCTAAAGAGTGATTTAAAGTAATTCTGAAATAGCTAAATTTAGGCAGGAGAGCTTTGGCATCTTAACTTTCAGTTCTTAATATGCAAACTGAGTTGTCATAGAATGGTTTGAATTGGAAGGGATCTTTAAAGATGATCTAGTTCCAACCCCCCTGCCATGGGCAGGGACACCTTCCACTAGACCAGGTTGCTCAAAGCCCCGTCCAACCTGGCCTTGAACACTGCCAGGGAGGGGGCAACCACAAATTCTCTGGGCAACCTGTTCCAGTGTCTCACCACCCTCACAGTGAAGAATTTCTTCTTTCTATCTAATCTAAATCTGCCCTCTTTCTGTTTAAAACAGTTACCCCTCATCCTGTCACCACACTCCCTGCTAAAGAGTCCCTCCCCACCTCTCCTGTAGGCCCCCTTTAAGTACTGGAAGGCTGCTATAAGGTCTGCCCAGAGCCTTCTCTTTTCCAGGCTGAACAACCCCAACTGTCTCAGCCTGTCCTCATAAGGGAGGTGCTCCAGGCCCCTGATCATCTTCGTGGCCTCCTCTGGACCCACTTAAGCAGGTCCATGTCTCTCTTACACTGGGGGCCCCAGAGCTGGACACAGTACTCCATGTAGGGTCTCACGAGAGCAGAGTAGAGGGGGACAGTCACCTCCCTCGACCTGTTGGTCACACTTCTCTTGATGCAGTCCAGCATATGGTTGGCTTTCTGGGCTGCGAGCACACATTGCTGGCTCATACTTAATGTTCATCCACCAATACCCTTAAGTCCTTCTCTTCAGGGCTGCTGTCAGTCCACCCATCCCCCAGCCTGTTTTTGTGCTTGGGATTGCCCTGACCCATGTTCAGGACCTTGCACTTGGCCTTGTTGAACTTCATGAGGTTCACATGGGCCCACCTCTCTGGCATGTCCAGGTTCTTCTGGATGGCCCATCCCTTCCCTCCAGTGTGTTGACTGCACCACACAGCTTGGTGTCGTCAGCAAACTTGCTGAGGGTGCACTCAATCCCACTGTCCATGTCACCAACAAAGATGTTAAACAGCACTGGGCCCAACACCAACCCCTGAGAAACGCCACTTGTCACCACTCTCCACTTGGACACTGAGCTGCTGACCCGTAACTCTTTGAGTGAGACCATCCAGCCAATTCCTTATCCACTGAGTGGTCCATCCATCACACCCACATCTCTCCAGTTTAGAGACAAGGGTGTTGTGCAGGATGGTGTCACATGCTTTGAGCAAGTCCACATAGGTGACATCAGTTGCTTCTCCCTTATCCATCAAAGCTGTAACCCCATCATAGAACAGGGTCCTACCCAACTCCATTTACTGCAATAGATTTGTCTCCAAATCCTATTTCTAAACTTACTTCTCTTTCTTATGAGAGAAGGTGAGAAAGGGACAAGGAAAAGAAGAAAATTAGGGCTTTGGAACTTTTGAAATGAAAACAGCAAAGGAGTAATAACGATTTAAAAAAAAAAGCTTACTCTGAGGTTGTGATTGAGAGGTAGTTAAGAAATTAATCTAGAGAGTTGATATGCAACCAGAGTTCTGCTCTGCATCCCAGTTGATAGGACAGCAGTCACAGATTCTTCCTGTCTTTCAAAGAAAGCTTCCTAAAGATTGCTTTATTTGGAAATGCTATTTGAGGGCCCAATACTAGCCCAGTTTAGGATATACTGCTTTATTCCTGCTGAACAGTGTCCATATTCAAACTCTGACAGAAGATGGCTTAACATCTCTGTAAGAGGTGCTTAATAGTACCTAATGAAAACGAGAAGAATGTGCTAATCAGAAACAGTGAAGAACAATTGTAGTCTAGTTGAATGCAAGAGAGATTTGTGGGAGTGGTGATCATTTTTTCTTTTTTAGAGAAAAAGGGGGATGTTTTTGTTAACATCTAACTCAAATCAGAAGACTGACTCAACTTTGAAATACCAGTTTAAATTAACACATGCTTGTCAAAAATGATAAGCTGGGAAGGTAACATAATTAAAAGTCCAAATTTTTTAAGGCTGTTATTTCTCCACTGCTGCTATAGCTCAAGCACTGCAAAAGTATTTATACAAGGAAAATGGTTCTTTGAAGTAAGTGAGAGTCCTTGAGTGCATAAGCTGAACACGTATGTATATATTTATCTAATCAGAGCCCAAGTCCAAGAGGAAGGGAAAGAAACAATCAGTTTAATGCAAGCATTTGTATCTGTTCAAATGTGTTCATATATGTTTACTAATTACTCTTGGCCCATGTGCTATTAACAAAAGCAGCTTTTAATGCCAGTGAAGTTTGTGTAACTCCAACTCTTCAGGTTGCTGAAAAATTAAAATATTCTGATTTTGTGGGGGTTAGGTTTGGCTTTTTTCTCCTCCATCTACACACTTGGGGAGGAAAAAGAAAACAGCAACCAAACAAAAAAAACATCAGAAAACCCTCCCCGAAAGCCAGAAAACCAAACACAACAAATTAACTCCTGTAGTACTACTGTGGAAAGGTCAGCAAGTTAATGGGGTGTTCAGGTTTTCTCAAAAACTTTACAGGAGTGATGAAACAGCTTTGAGCTTTGTCAGTGAATGAATACCCAAGGGAACAGGGAAGGGAGTGTGCTGCTATATGATAGACACATGATAGAAATGATGACGTCATATCATCTAATGGCCTATTACTTAGACTTTGTCACCACCTGATAAATATGAAGCTGATGGTGCCTCTCAGTGCTTTTTGTTTTTATGTAATATGATTATCCTCTGTCCTGGTAGATGACTAGTTCTCTGAATGTGATGCAAAACATAGAGGCAAGCATATCCTTTTATATGAATTTAACAGAAAAAATGATTCAGAGGATAGAATGTTCCATTTCCAGTATTTTTTTTGAGAATGATGTGGGATTTTCACTAAAAACTTGTATATTTAATTTATAGAAATTTTAGCAAGAAAATCAGACTGGGAAGGCTTGTTATTGAAGGAAGTGGTGAAGAATCTTTATAAAGAAAATTGTAATAGTCTCAGTAGGCATTTTGCTCTTTCCTTAGGGCTTATATCATCCACATTTTCTAAGCAAATTTCTAAGTACTTTGTAAATTCACTTTACAGGCTTTAGTTGCACACAGTTAAGGAAGAATCACACAAAAGTTAAAAAGGCAATTAAAGCTATACAGTCAGCTGTAGTTTGAATATTAAGCAGGTGAGAAGAAAGAATATTCGCATTGCCTAGTTTAGACTTGCTTAGAATTGATGTTCTGAAAAATTCCCTGAAGTATGTCCATTTGTTAGTCTTGTTTCTAGTTGCTTGAGGGAGATGAGAGAGAGTAACCTTAATTTACGTAGCTAGATTAGATTCCTAAAACTAGGTGATGTGGAATTAGAGTCCCATTCCGTATTTTGAGGAGGAAACTGTCTGTCGTCTTCCACTTGGGGGTTTAAATCTGCAGCTTTATACACCTTTTCAAAGGTTTATGTGTTGCCTCAAATGAAATCTAATGCTCTTCTTTTTCAGAATAGCTGCTATATCTATAGCCACTAAGTTAACAGATCTACAGCTTGGGGATTCAGTGGAAATCAGTAGGCTTATTACGAAAAAAGAAATGAAGCAGGCCAGGTAAGGAGATACATGTAAAAACATACTGGAAACTCTTGTGTGTACCTTAAACATAGATGATGTGGAAAGTACATAATATTGTGAGCAAAATACCATTGTGAGCTAAAATAGCAAGACTTTAAATAGCCTGTCTCTACTGTAACAATACTGGTAAAAGAGTATTGTGCAATTCCTTTAGTGGGTTATGGTTTTGCTTTCATGTAGAATGAGTCATCTATCATTGGCTGGTTTGTTGTTATAATTGTGTATGGAACAATATAATTGTGGTTTCAAAGTTTTTCTACCCAGCAAACTCCTTAGAGTTCCTCTGTTTTTTTTCAGATTTCTAGACAGTATAACTTTTTGCTGTTATCTTCTGTTCCAGCATCCGTCATTCCTTCCTGGATGATTAATAGGGCATATTTTCCCCTAATCATCATGTTAAAATTTATAATATTTTTCTATTACCCTTTTTAGATTTCTTACATTTGTATTTCAGCTTGATTGGCGCGTTTGTGTTCTCATACTGGCTGGCCCTGCAAATCTGCTTTTAAGTCACAAAAGCGCTTGTGGCTTAAGTTTGGAGAATTTTCTGTTCCTCCTGATGTTCCTCAGGATTGGAATAGCTTGTCTTTTTACTTTTAGTATCATTTCTTCAAAGAATTGCCAAGTTTCTCCAATATCTTTCTGTCAGAAACTTGGTTTCCTGAAGTCTTTGCCCTTGAAGTCCCTAATTTCTGGTTTTAGTTCATTTTCTTTTACCATCTCTCCACTCTCTTAATTGTGAATTTGATTATTTCAGAGTCAGTCTGTTACATGTGTTAAAATCTAACTTTCCTTTATATTGTGTATAGTCAAAGTAGTGAAATTTCCCATACAGTTGCTTCGTGACTTCCTGTATCAAAAGCTACTACCAGCATACTTCAAGAACTTTTGCTAATCATTCTGTTCTGCTTATCTGTGTAATGTCTATGAAATTGTAGCATGTTATTACCAAGGCATTTTGGATAATGTACTACACTGAAATAATTTTGACTCCGAATGTATGGGCAAGTTGAACTAGCACCAGAAATGACGCATGAGAGCATCTGTTCCTTGCAGTCTCCAGCTTCATTCTAGTTGGGCCAATGTCATACTTCAGAAGATGGGGGAGAAAAGACAAGGTGAAACAGGGAGAGCTGTACTGATTCCTGCATGCAACTTCAAAGAGCGTGGTATTAGTACTGTATAAGCATGGTATAAGAAAGACACAAACAGGAAACAGTAATTGAGTCTTTTTTAGCCTACCCTGTTTGTTTCAATTAATTGAATACTCAAAAATGTACAATATAAGCATTAATTTTTGTCTCCTAGAATTACTGTAGAATAATCTCTGCTTTACCCAGGTTAAGCCTCAACTACTTTATTCCTATTTCTATCATAATGCCAACCAGATACAAATATACTTACTCAACAATATGAAGCCAACTTCAGTTTCTCAAAAAAAAGTCACTGTTTAAAGAAAACAACCATTTGGCAGTGCTAGAACTCAGTGGGGGAGGATGGAGGTGTGGGGTGGTAGAAGCAGGGGGAGGGGCTTTTTCAGCTACTGAAGCTGTAGGTCTGTCATAACAGATTATGCTTGCCAGGAGAGCAATTGAGATACCATGTCTCTGTTGGTATCCCAGACTTTGCAGCGTGTGATATAAGTTGTGTTGTAGTCACTGCTGCACACCTTTCTGTGTGGGCAGACTTATGCTGCCCTTTCCTTGAATAGTTGAAATTACCAGAGATGACTTTTTTCATGCAAATCTTTCCTGATATGATATGTGAACTGTGGCAGGTAGCCTTCATTCAAGGACAGTCAAGGGAAGTATTCTTCCTTCCCTGCTCTCTTCATCTACCAAATACTGGACTGGGGGGTAAAAGAGATGGCGACACATAAAATATTTATTCTTAAATTTCTAATTTATTGTTCAACTCCACTCTTTTCAAAGTAACTTACAAATCTGCTTGCTCTATTTACAATGGCAGAATACTTCATGCAAATTGTTCAGAAATATTTTATGCAAATCAGAGATTTCCTTTCTTGGTTTTTCTCTCTAGTCCTATCTGTAGACATTTTATACTTTAGTTTGGTTAGCTTATTAGGGTTTGGGGGTTTTTCTGTGACAAATTTGATCAGTCCTAGAGTAGCTTCTCTAAATTGGCTACATTCCTCTTTTAGAGGAGGAGAAAATGATTCTTCCACAAATGATATTAAACAGTAACAGGGTGATCTTATAATGCAAGTATGTTAGCTTTCTTCTGCCTCCAAAAAAACCACCAGAAGTTCTGGATCCTATAGCTGTGTGTCTCCAAACATAATACAAGTCACTGAATGGACCCGTTTCCCTTGTAGAAATTATTTGTTTGAAATCAAGGAACTGTCATCAACAGAATGAACTCACTTATGCAGTCTAAGGGGCAGTAGTTTGTAACTGCAACTGTGAAATTCTAGAGAAATCTTGATCTTTCTCTGAGATTTTTATCTCTTAAAATAAAATATACAATATCTTTTAAAAATGAGGCAGAAAACTGAAATTCATAACTACTGGCACTAGGAGTCATGGCTCAGTTGAAATACTGATTTTTATGGTGCAACGTAATCCTCCATATGCATAGCTAACTTTCGTCTTTTTTTCTGATGCATAGAAGTGACCTTGTCACATCTTCCTTTGCTAATTTCACATCCTTCCTAGCATCCCTTCAATGCTGATATCAACTGCATTTTTTTTCTTCAAATTATCTGATTTACCAGTATAAAAAAAAGCTAATTCAGAACTCGTTTTTCTCAACTTCTGTGTGGCTTTGGTAATTGCTGCTTCTGTTCAAGACCTGGAGAAGGTCTTGTGTCTCAAAGATCTTTGGTGGTTGTTTGTTTTTAGCTGTATTATCTCATCTAATACAACAAACTATTCTCACACACTCTTCTTACTTTTTTAGGCTGTGATAATATGACACCAACAAAGCCACGGTTTGGAAAGTATGAGTAACAACAGCAATTCTAATTGTATTTTTCTTTCATAATTCAGGTTGCAATGTGATGAAGAATGCTTAGCTCTTCAGAGGAACAGGTGGGCAATGAACTTGCTTTTTTTCAGAAGTCCAAGTTCAGAAAGTTAATGCTATGTGTTTAAAAAAAAAAAAAATCCTTTCCTGCATGACCTAGAGAACCAAAAATGTGGAGATGATTCCTCTGTTATAGGGATCTGTACTGAGTGATCTGAGATATTCCTAGAATATTCTAGTGAAAAGTCCTAAGTGAGTAGTTTCAAATGTACAGACTGCATCTCTTGCAAGTTGTGCATGTGTATTAGTAACCCATATCTGTACTCTTCAATGACAACATGTTTGGGAGACTGGGGGGATTAGTGTGTTTATTTTTGCTCGGTTGCATTTTTGTTATGTTCTTTTTTTTCCCTCCTACCCTCAAATGTAGGCGTCTTGCTGAGGCTCTTGAAATAGATGATAATTCTGATCCTTTTAACATCCGTTCTTCTGGACCAAAGTACAGTGACCTTTTAAAAGAAGATGCGAGGTATGTGTTCTAATGATGACAGGTGTCATAGGTAAACAGTGTTGAGCGCAAGGTGGGAAATGCTGAATTACTTTACTCTTGTAAAAATGTCCATGTTTACTCCTCTCTCCAGCCTTGGTAGTAGGTGATAATTGAGGCAAAGGAAGTGATGTGCACTTTTCAAGACCTCCAAAATGAGAACCTGAAAAGTAAAAAGTGCCTGACGGTTTGCTTTGTTCTGTAACAGGACCAGATTTAGAATGGGACCATCACTTTCCATCATTTTTCTCACTACAAATCAGTACCTCTACTTCCCACATCTACATTGCTTTCATACACAACCAACTCCCATCTTGGTGCTCCTTGTAAACTTTTCAACACAAAGACAAAAGTGAATAGCTAAGTAATGAAACATGCTCTCATTTCTTTTTTTGCTTTACTGCCTTTATTTTAAAAATAAAGAAATGGAAGTAATAAAACACTTGATTGATGCAGAGCTAAGCCTGCCAGTGCTGACTGCAAAGAGGGTTGCTAGACTGAAACATCTGAAAATGAGGCAATAGAAAGTCAAGGTAATATGAAAAGCATCACACTAATAAATACTATGCAATCTGGAGTGACAGGGAGGGATCAGATACGTTTTTAAAAAGATGCTGAATGGTAAGTGACATCTAAGAAGTTTTTACTCTTGTGTGTGTGTGTCTAAGTTTTTAGAAGAGCTGAATCTGTTTTGCTCTTGCTTCACTAATGATATATAAATTTCATATTTTTGTGAGGATGTTTTCTACTTGAAAATCCTTTAATTTGCTGATGTTTTGAGACAAGTGAAAATTTCACATAAATAGCCACACAGAATTTAAATCACCTCTTGCCTTACTTCCAACTGGTTAGCCTACTGCAAGATAAGAGCTGAATGTTCTCATTGCGGAGGTACTGTTTTATTAGTATTTGCACTTAAGTTGTATTTTATAATGACTATTCTCTTAAGTGTATATAGAATATCTTTTTTTCTACCTCTTTCAGAAAACAAAGTGCACATTTTCACTTTTTTACTGTGTTGAAGATCTTGTGTTGTGTGTGTGTGTAGTCCCCTCTCTTTTTGGAACACAACCCAGTCTTGCCTCCTGTCAGCTATTCTCTACCCATAGTGCAGTGCTCATCTTTCATGAACAGAACTGACCAGGATCATGCACTGTGTTGCAGATGGTCTAACAGATACCTTGAAAAGTAGCCTTAATGCTTCCATGCTTCTCTATGGGAATATCTCACAGAATCACAGAATCATCAAGCTTGGAAAAGACCTTGAAGATCATCCAGTCCAACCATTAACCTAACACTGACCGTTCCCGACTACACCATATCCCTCAGCGCTTTGTCAACCCGACTCTTAAACACCTCCAGGGATGGGGAGTCCACCACTGCCCTGGGCAGCCCATTCCAATGTCTAACAACCCGTTCTGTAAAGAAATACTTCTTAATATCCTAATATTAGCCTAATATCCGGTATCTCAGTCATTCTGCAATTTTACTTAAATCTCCTTTGTGGCCACTTTATATTGGTAATTCACAATAAACTAATGCAGCCAGGCTATTCTTACTGATTCACAGCTTAAAGCAAAGGTTCTGTTAGTCCTCAAGTCAATGACTTTGCACATTGAATTACTGATCTAGTCTTCAAGATAAGTGAGCTTCTCCCTGTATTAACGTATCTCTCTTCTACATAAGCAGCAATTTGTAAAGCTGTGGTTTTATGACCTTAATTCCTTGACTGCTCTTGATGATCTTTATCTCAGCAGCCTTGCAAAAGGTCTGAGTTTCCCTCATAGTGGCAGGACCTGCAAAGTGTATCCGTTAGAGTATTTTTTTCAGGTAACTCAGCATTCTGTGTAGGTTTTGACAGATGCATTGATTCTTGCTCAAGCAGGTCCCTCAAGTAATGCAAAAGTTCAGGGCTTGTGATTTTCTGCAGGGCATAAGTTATACATCTATGTATGTGATCTCAGAATGATGAGAAATATGACAGCCACCTTCCTGTGCATTCAGGGTCACTGCCTCAAAAAGGCAGCTGCTGCCAAAAACCATGAGTAGAATGCTGTGATATTAATTTGTTTAGGCAATCCATTGATCTGTGAAGGTGATACATTGTCAAAGGCTGAAAAAAATGCATGTCTACAAATGAGAAGACTTGAGAAAGCTGTGAGAACTCCTGATTTTGAGCTGTAATCTTTAATTACAGAACTCTAAAGCTCCAAGATGCAGTACAACTCCAGGTAACAGGAAGAAGATGAGTAAGTGGAAGTATGCCAGGATATATCTCCTTTGTAGGAGAGTGACAGGAGAAGGGAGCACCAGGAATAGCATGGTAATGCTGCTGCAGCCAGTCTTGCTGATGGGTTTTACAGAATCTGTCGGAACATAAGTCTTTACACCATACAGCTTTACATGAGGAGATATCCTGCTGCCAATGGGAATCAGTCTTCTAGCATGAGGATGACTGTACCAGCACAACTGAGTACAGATCGGGGGGTACAGATCCACTGTGTGGACACTTCAGCACTGATCTCTCTAAAATGCTTGAGAAATAGACACAGAGAAAAAGCAAATGCTCAAGTTGGCCTGCTGACATGAAGTTGGAGGGTAGACTGACACAGGTATCAATGCCCAGTTTGACAGGGATGATGCTAAGGCTGCTATTTGATGAATTAAGACTACTGGAGAAGGAGAGGAGGACATCTGGAATATCTGGCCACATGGAACTAAACAGAATAGAATTTCTTATTTTGTCACTGGCTGTGCAAGACCCCACAGCAGCTGTATGGACCAAGGAAATCTTGGATCAGATAGTTAAGTCTAGAGAGATACAGAGGGAGATGGGTCCTTTGTAGACATCCTATTATCCAGTCTTCCCAAGAGTTAACCCTTCACATGTTGTTGTAAACAATGAAGGCAGAGCAAACACTCCTGTGTGTGATCTGACAATAGGAGCAGTGTACAGGTTTAGGGGTAAGAGACCTTTGTAGCTTTTTTAAACAAGAACTGAACCCTGAAGGAAGGAGCAGTGAGGGAAGCTTCTCAAACATGGCTGGCAAACTGCAAGCCTGGAATGTCAGCAACTTAGAGGAGAGTCTTGTACTGGAAAGCGTTACAAGAATAAGAAGGGTTTTGGCAAAGGCGGCAAAATCTGGGAAAAGGAAAAATTATACAGCACGCACTACAGTGAAAAAACAAGTAATGAGGAACACTCTTATGAAGTAGTGTGGTTGAGAGGAACTGAAATGGCAGTAGACCTGCTCTTGCTTACATGCAATGTGAGGAGGGGAAAAGCCTAATGTACACCGTTTTTAGACACTGCACAGAAGAGACTTTCAAGTCCCACGTTATAGAATTTCAGTATACCCACTGTCAGATCGGATGTGTTCATTCTAAGAACCACTTCATTTTACTGTACCTTATTTTTCATTAAGTGTGTCTATTGCAGGTTAGAACACAGGAGCTCAGAGTGAGCAGTTAGCTGGTTGTCTGGCCATAACCAGTCATAAATAGCTTAATGGAAAGAATTGTGTGCAAATCATGATTTCTGCCCTAGTAAGCAGTAACAATATTCCTTTTAAAATAAAACAACAGACAACACACTTGACAAAACTGGGAAAACTTATTGTAAGAGCTCAGATAAGTAACCCAAAAGAATTAAAAATCCTTGAGAAAAAACTCCAGTTGGGTAGTAGATACTCATCAGTATCCTGGGAAGTGGAGACACTCCATTTGATTTTGATAGGAGAGTACGAATTGTACATTGGTTAATTTGTAAATATACAGGCAAATTCCAGCTCCACAAATGAAATTCTCCAAACAGGATATGAGCAAGCAGATGAGACATCAAAACAAGCAACCTGAAACTGCAAGACCAGAACTAGACACAAGTACAGGTGAGAAGTAAGCAGTAGCCAGTTCTTACTGTCCCTACTCACCCAGGTATCTGATCAGGATCATACAGAGATGACTGAACCTGCAGGACTTTTTTTTTGTCATCTTCTTGTGAAAAGATTTACAACAGGCTTCATTTTCTTCCTCATCTGAATGGGTAGTTTGTTACCCTTGGCCTTTCAAGACCTTTGCTTACAGTCATGCTTGCCAATGTTTCTTGGCAACTGCAAGCTTCTTTTTGCCCTTCAGTGAAGTGTGGGTTCATGCTTCTGTATAGCTACGAATAAAGAGTATACTTCTTTGCATGTTGACCTGACACTCCGCTCCTCTTATGTCATGGCAGTCTAATGATGTTTGCTACCACATTTGGAATGGAAAGACTGCACACTATTGAAAAGAGACTTTATTTTTTCTTTACTGTTTCATTAATGGGAAGTTTGATACTTTAAAGAAACTCTTGTGCTTTGTCAGCCTTGGTAGCAGAGGAGTAAACAGCCTGAAGTACTGTTCTTCACTCTGAAAATCTCGATACAGAAGATTATATCTTCCTGTTGGATTGCCTCAGCTGTACACTGATGCATCCAGAACTCTCTAGGCCAATCCAGATGTTTGTTGCAGGTACCTCTTCAAAGTAAACTTTCAGATTAAGGAATACTGAAGTTCACTATTTCCTTGAAGATTCCTCAACTCAAATTATGCTCCCTCAGAATCTTCTTGGTGATTCCAAAGAAAAAGCAATTGTTCTGTCTCTCCCACCATCCGCAGTGGCCTGCCCTGTGTTGTTCCTGTCTGAACAGTCTGTAGGTTGGGGCTCATTCAGATCATCAGGTGGCTCAGGGTTGTTTTTTCATTAAGTTCTTTTCTATGAAAGATTCTGGAGGTGCTAAGTGCACAGAAAACACTTGCCTCCCCTTTGAACACACATATGGGTAGTTACAATTCTGCCATTGTGTAGTATGTTACAAGCAAAAGGGAGTAAGGTCCTGCTTCTAGTCTTTAGGGAGCCATTGGAAATAGGGATGTTAAGTGTTGTCCATGAAATCAGTTTCTGTACTGTTCATGTACTCAATCCATCCTGTAGCCTAGGTGTCTGGATGCCCCTTTCTTTTTAATTTGGCAAGTCCAGGTCCTTTTTGCAATTCTCCCAATGCAATACTTTTCTCCACTGAACATCCAGGAGTTGTGATAATTACATACAGTGTCCATTCACTGTTACAAAATCTTGAAGGTTTTCCAGTGATAGGCTGAGTCCATCATACCAGTGATCAAGTGCTGTTGGTAGCCAAGCTACTTAATGTTGCCATTTCACGTGTTTGCTTGAGACCACTTGGTCTTTGATGATACATTCACTTCATCATCCAGAACCTTGGTAGGGCATCTACCATAGATGGTAGTGCCTGTCCTGCTTTGGTAGGCACTTCTTGACTGATGAAGTTCTGACATCATTCACGAAGTGGTGTTGTGTTGGGATGGAATGGTGCCTACTTTTGAAGAAGTAAGGTTATTTTCTACTAACCACCTTTGAGATATGAAATCTTCAGGTAACCTTTTTTCCCCATGGAGATGGTGCTCTAACAAATAACAACCTTACTTTTGGAGTTAGTTTACTTGCTTATTTAAGAACAGAGAACAAAGCTCACCCTTATGTGAAAGACTTCATCTACTGTGATTACACAAGGTAAAAAAAAAAAAAACACCTTAATATCTCATGTCAAGAACATTTTGTTTGCTTGCAAGTAGCCTTATGCTTCTTTTGTTCTTAATTTGTTATGCTAGTCAAGTTGAAGACCAAAGTCTGTGCACTTTTCCTCTGTCTTGGAAGTCTGCTCTGTTTACCCAATCCCCATTTTTGTGTTTAATCAGTTAATTGCCTTAATGACAAGTAATTTAAAAACACTGAAATAGCAACTTTAAAATCTACATTATCCATTTGAAAATGTAGAATTGTATTGTCAGATGGTAGAGTTATATCATAGAATTTTATGCTGGGTTCCAAGAGTTGAAGGGAAAAAAATTCACGATTTTTGTAATAGTGATGACATACTAAATTTTTTTAAATGTAAATAGTGTAATATATAAATCAAAATGTGCTCTCACTCCTGCTTCTGCTTCAGTCAATTGAGTTCTTTAATTTTGTTTGTGTTGAAAATAATGTTACAAAAGGTGAAGGTATTGTATCTTTGTGAGCTTTCTTGCCTCATTTACCTACAATGCTGTTCTTGCAGGAAGGATTTAAAATTTGTCAGTGACATTGAGAAGGAAATGAGGATGCTTGTGGAAGCTGTGAATAAGGTCAGTATTCAGATATTCTGTATGGCTTATTATAAGAAACAGTTTTATTTAGTTTGGGGGGAGTTTGTTGTTAAACTTTATTAATACTAATAGTTAGGAGTTGACACTAGATCAGTTTGGGCTCCAATAGGGGGCACAACTTAATTATAAATAGAACAAAATTTTTAGGAGACATAGTAGTTAAGGAACATTTTGGTGACAGCCAAGCTTTTTTTAAAAGATTCAACCAGTGCTATGCTTGAATGCATCAATGAATTATCATTCATTTTTGGATCTCCAGTAATAAAGTATTAATTGTCAAAGGTGGCGTTTAAAAGCTCAGAATTTGAGGACAAAAGCCTAGACTCTTCTGGTACCTGTAATGGAACTTGCTCACAAATTTGTGGATGTCTTCCTGTGTTTGTTAGTGTGTGAGATAGTCCTTCTCCTTCTATAAGGAGACTTGGATTCAGCCACAGTTGTTTGGCAGACTCCAGTATACTTAGGTTAATACCACAGACACAACCACAGGTTTTTCAGTGAAAGCAGAATTCTGCCTTCAGGCCTAGCAGGTTAGCATACTCCTGACTTGCTGCTGCACCACATCTGACCCAGTATATGTGGTTCAAAGGACAGTGTAAGCCATACTATTCTCAGTTGCCCTTAGCTCAAGAAAAAGTTAACCTTCTATAGAAAGCATTAATCTCCTTCCCTCTACCCTCTAAGGACAGTTCCATAACTTTATTCCTTCTTTTTTATGTATGATGTTTCTTAATATTTGTGTTTGTCAACCTGTCTGATGTTCTTGCCCATTGTTTTCCACATTGGAATGAAAGTCTAAAAGGGGGCCATCTGTCTAATTAATCTTCAGGCCTCTCCAACCTGACACTTGGTAGTAGATGCATAGAACAGTTGTTCTGCCCAGTGTTGTGTTGCCTGTGGTTCTCCAATTTTACATATACCTTCATATACTGCCTTTATTATACATACATATGTACACAAGTGTGTACATACATATGTATTTCTATATATATGACAACTGTGTATACCAATGTATATGCCTATACTAGTATCAAACCAAGATAGGTAATATATATTTTAAAAAAAAAAGAGCAACCAGAGGTCTTGAATTTGCAGTATACAATGGATTAGTGACATCAAATATGACAGAACAACAAAACCAGAGAGCACGAAAGCATCTGCAGTGCTTTAGTTCTCAGCAGTAATCAACTATTTGTTAAATAATGATCCTGCGAAGCAGACAGATCATATGTATTGAAGAGCATCTACATTGCAGAAGAGAACGGAAGAATGAAAGCAAACCAGATGTGACAATCTGTTCCTTGTCTGACCTAAAGGGAGAATTACCCAGTGGTTACTTAAGCTTTTATCACGATCAGGATGAACCAGTTAAGCCCGTGTGACAATTCAATATCTCAAGGATCAGTTCCGCACCATCCTGCCCCTCAGGCTCTTGGGAATTGCTATTCCATAAGGTACAAGAAGTCCCCAGAAGTCAAATTATATTTCAAAAGGGAAGAGATTTCTTTCTGAACACCAAAGGTAAGTGACACAAGCCTTGAAGCTTGGTAGCTATATATTATAATGCAAACGCAGATAAGAAATCATTCTTATTTCATGAAGTCTTCAGTAGGCGAGCACAACAGTTACCTGAGGAGTTCTGTGACAATCTCAATAAAATTCTCTGTTTAGTTACATATTAACTTTCACAAGACTATCAAATTCTTTCTTGAGATGTTTAGATTCCTGATTACCAGTTTTCTGTTTAGACACCCATTCTGGATCTGCATTATTCACATTGCTTACAAGCTTCCTGTGCTTCTGCACATGAGCCCATTTGGTAACAGCAGATCAACTTGTGCCCTGCTACACAAGTCTGTAGTTGTTTCACAGAACTGTGGAATGTTTGAGGTTGGAAGGGTCCTCTGAAGGTCATCTTGTACAAATCCCCTGTTCAAGTAGGGCCATCTAGAATCAGCTGCCCAGCACCATGTCTAGACAGCTTTTGAGTATCTCCAAGGATGGAGAGACCACAACCTCCTGGGGCGATCTGTGACAGTGCTTGCTCACTCTCACAGTAAAAAGTGTTTCCTGATGTTTGGAGGGAACCTCCCGTGTTTCAGTTTGTGTCCATTGCCTCTGGCCCTGTCACTGGACATCATGGAAAAGAGCCTGGCTCCATCCTCTTTGCACCCTCCCTTCAGGTATTTATACACATTGATGAGATCTCCCTGATCTTCTCCAGACTGAACAGTCCCAACTCTCTCAGCCTTTCCTCAAGGGAGAGATGTTCCAGCCCCTTAATCATCTTCGCGGTCCTTCACTGAAGTCTCTCCAGTACATCCATGTCTCTGTTGTACTGGGGAGCCCAGAACTGGACACAGTACTCCAGGGGTGGCCTCACCAGTGCTGAGTGTAGAGGGGAAGGATCGCCTCCCTCAGCCTGCTGGCAGTACTTTGCCTAGTGCAGTCCAGGATAACCGTAGCCTTTGCCACAAGCGTACATCAGTGGCTCGTGTCCAACTTGGTGTCCAGCAGGATCCCCAGAGCCTTTTCTGCCAAGCTGCTTTGCAGCTGGGTGGCCCCCACCATATACTGGTGTGTGGGATTGTTACTACCCAGGTGTGGGACTTTGCACTTCTCCTTGACAAACTTCCCAAGGTTTCTGTCAGCCATTTCTCCAGCCTGTCAATCTTGTGCTGGATGGCAACATGCCCCTCTGGCCCATCAGCCTCTCCTCCCAGCCTTGTGTCACTGGCAAACTGGCTGAAGCTACGCTCTGCCCCATTGTGCAGATCACTAATGAAGATGTTGAACAGGACTGGAACCAGTATGCGGCCCCTCTCCTCTCCTCCCAGGGCCAACCAGCCTCCAACTAGACTTTGTGCTGCTCATCAGCACCCTCAGGGCCCGGCCGTGCAGCCAGCGTTCAATCCACCTCACTGTCTGCTCATCCAGCCCCTACAGCAGCAGCTTGAGGGGCTGCGAGGTTCTTATGGGAGACAGTGTGAGAGGCCTTACTGAAGGCCTGGCAGACACCAGCCACTGCTCTCCCCTCATCTACCAGGCATGTCAGGTCACCATAGAAGTTTATCAAGCCAGTGAAGCATGATTTCCCCGTGGTGAAGCCATGCTGACTACTCCTGAGGAGTTTCTTGTCCTTCATGTGCCTGGAAGTGGGTTCCAGGATGAGCTGCTCTGTTGCTTTTCCAGGAATCAAGATGAGGCTGAGCAGCCTGTAGCTCCGTGTATCCTCCCTGCCTGTCTTGAAGATAGGAGTGACAGTGTGTGTGGGGGCCATGCTCTGACTTTCTTTTCCTGCAAAATAGTAGCATGTATAGTGTAAAAGGGAACATGTCCCTTGCACTGTGAAGTTAACCTGCTCTTTACTCAAATTCTTCTTACATACATTTTATTTCTGGAAGTCTCAGAGGCTTTATTTTCTCCTTGTAAGAGTCATGTTTCTTCTTGCAACCCACAGGTATTTATGTTGTCTTTGGCATGTCTCTGTACCTGGTAAGTGTTACTAGTGTTGCTCATTTAGGCCTGTGTCCAAGCTGATCAAGTCAACTCCCCCTTTTTATGTAGCTGAAGACTGGATTAATGAGTTTGACATGGCATTATGCAAGGAGACTGTTTTTAGTTGTTCTGCCATGATCCATAAGTCGTCCTTATGCTTGAGTCTGTGTTGAGTTATTTATGATGACTCCTAAATTCTTTCTGACTAAAATTGTGGCTTATTTTCTTTGTTTCTAAATGTAGAACTCTACTTACTCGTATTAAAAGTATTTTGCATGCTAGTCTATCAAGCATTCAGATAGCTCTACGTATATCAGTACTGTGTCTTTCATACTGATTACTGTTACTTATGCTTACACATTTCACTGACTTTTTTTCTCTTTGTAGATACCAACTTCAGCTTAACTGAATAAATTAGTAACTAAAAGGATTTTGACATAAATTTTAGCATTAATAAGGTTTAGCTGTATCTATCATAATGTTACCATAAAACCCGGCAGAGGAACTCTCTGTGACTTTGCCTCATGAAAATCTGTTCCTCCAGACTCATCATTATGTACTCGTCTAGCATAGCAAAGTTGTCAGTGTTGATATGTAAACAGACAAGACAGGAAACATTTACATCATCCAACTCTGTCTGCATATGGACAGAAATTCTGATGTTTTTCTGAGTATGGAACCATCACCACTTTTTTAAAGCAGGTGTTACTAGTCATCATAAATAGGTACAGAATCTGTCGGGTTTTCTTCATTCAAACTCTTGTCTATATGCCGGAAGTGTTGTAATAGGTGGGAGGCTTATTAATGTTTATTATTAAGTAAAAATTATATCCTGACAGCATGTGGTTACCCTGAAGACTTATGGAAATGATTAACCACAGTTTCTGGTCCAGTTACTATTCATAACTTAGCTGTTTTACAGTCTAAGAGGAGACGGATATTAACTCTCTATTTACAGGGTAACTACAGTGTAGCTCTGATGTATAGCTTGCTCTATTACATGTGGTCGTCTTTACGTTAATTTAGGTGACTGACCTTCTGTAAATCCACATTGACTACCCCCAGGGACCTTCTCCTTCATGTACCTAAAAATTGCTTCTAAAAGGAATTGCTCTATGATTTTTTTCTCAGGCTTTGAAGTGTAGCTGATCAGCCCATAGCTCTTGGGTTGTGTTCTGTTGTCTTTGGTGGTTTTGGTTTTTTTTGAACACAGTTGCAACAATAACCTTTCTTCCCCCTGGCCCCCCTGAAAGAAAACTTCACCTTTTTTTTTCCTTAACCTTTTCTCTTGAATTCAGGGCAAGCATACAAAGAAGAGCCATTGCTACCCACCAATGAACAGAGATCACCGCAGAATCATCCATGAATTGGCTCAGGTTTATGGCATTGAAAGTGTGAGCTATGACAACGAACCAAAGCGTAATGTTGTTATCACTGCAGTGAAGTACGTAATTCATTATCGTTTTCAAATCTACTAACTATAGTTTTAATAATTGGATGTTTTTATCACTTACTCGAATGAGTTTGTTTATAATGCAATTTGTAACATGCAGTAACTTCCAGTAGAAGTTTTTAAAGGAGTTTTTAAACTGATTATTTCATAGGCTTCTATTTCCACTACCAAATAAATCTTTAGAGAAGAAAACCCAATTAGAAATAAAAAAGCTAATAAAAGATTTTGTAAGACTGTTTGCTGTTTATCTTAGCTGTAACTTTTTGTCTTTTTGCCATCAGTTAAATTTGATAGAGTTATCAAAAACAGTAAATGTCATAAAATTTTATGAAAACTAATTGCTGGGTTGAAAAGTCATACCTAAATTTGCACCTTCTTTGAAAAAATCTGATATTTGAACTTACTCATTCTCCATTTATCTGAAACTGTCACAGAGTATACTCCCTCTTTAGCTGAGGGACTATACTCTGAGCGGCATATTTAGTTTAGCACTGTCAAATTGTGGTTCTTTGACAACCAGTTGTTTTTAACAGTAGATATTGACTGTAATTATAAATAGTTAGATATGTTATATAGTTATAAATAGTTATATATGTCGTCACTTGTGCTACTAGAGTGCCATGAGCTGCTCCTGAGCCTGTTCATGGGTTGGTAACTTCGCTACAATCTTGTTTTTTTTTTTTTTTTCTGAGAGATACGGAATACTGCTTTGATACCCCTTGCTGTTTCCATGAAAGAATTTAAGATACTCTTTTTTGTTTCTAGTAAAGTAAGAAAAAAGATCATATTTGAAAAAAGCTTATTTAAGAAAAATAACTAGAAAATAGATGAGGGGGTGAGAAATCAGTGAAGAGGATAAGGTGTCAGAGAAAGCAGAAGAGATGACTATGCTTTAAAAACAAAGACATATCCTGCAACTTGAGAATGGTAGGCCTTTCTGTGGTTTTAAGAGAGATTGCATGCTTGTTCCTTCCCTTGTGTTGTTCAGAGAGCAGCATACTGTGCAGAACACACATGCTGCTATTTCACCTCTGCCACTCTTACAGACACCAAGTGGTCTACTAAGAATATTCTTCAGCTATGTAGCAATGTTTCTTATTTCAGTGTATTCATCCAAAGCTTCTTTCCATTGTCTTTTTATTTGCCACTTCTTCAAGACACAAAAAACATTAAAATCTCAGACAAGTGATAGCTCAAGTTCCAGGATGATATTTTTGAGTATTTCACAACAGCTTCTTCAAATCCAGGGGCTAGTAGTCAACAGGAAGTCCAAATGGTTTGATTAATTTTGTTTCATCCTATTCTCAGCATTCCCCACAGATTTCTATTGTGGGCTTCTCAGAGTATCGATAATTCAAAATGATCCTAGGCAAAGAGACCATTCTTTCTCTTCATACTCCCCCATTGTGTCATTGAACGGGTAGCATCGCCATACAGGTTGGTCAGCAGAGTAAGAAAGTCTCCTTGGTGCTAGGAAAGCTTCCTCCAACAGGACTTCTTCCTGTTCTGGATATCTAGGAGCAAACACCACAAATCTGCTTTCCCCTCAGCCCCTGCCCCCATCATCATTCCACCACATCGGTAAGAGTTGGTGATATTAGCTGCACTGGAATCACTAATGTATAGCGTTGCCAGGGTCTAACCACATAGAGAGCATTCCCAGTATTGACTGTCAGAGTTGATCTGAGTTACAGTTCTGGTGCCATTTGAAGTATAAGACTCCGAGTGAATCCTTGCAAGTGCCCTTCTCTGCTTCCCTGTTGGTGATTTTTACAGTCACCGTTTTTTGAGCAGTTGCAATGCCAGATTCCTTCTGGTCCAAAGGTAATGTCCAGACTGGTATGATGAAAAGGGGAAGGCTTTCATCTCCAAGTTGACACATGTGCTTCACTGTACCTGTCAGTGGTTTCTTGAAGTCTTTTACTCATGTTAATTTCCTCCTATGAATAACTCTGGATGCCAGAGCCTGTTAAGGGGTGTCTGCTTGTTGTTACGTAGTCACTAGTGTTCAAGCAGCTTGTGTGGACTTGAGACATCCTGGAACTGTTTTTGAGAACAGTCATCCCTGTAAGACCCGTCCTTTTCCTGTTCCCTCCAGGAAGAACAATAGGGTCAGTCTCTCCTCACGAACAAGGGCACTTTTCAGGAAGGTGACAGGGTCCCTGCATATTGTTCTTACTGAGAAAACCACATCCTGCCACAGTCTCATTGATGTGTTCTCTATTATTCTTCACCCAGGTTTTTTTTTTCCTTTCAGTGAGGTCAATCTGGAGACAGTTCAGGAGTGGTCACCTACCTGCAAACTACACAAGACCAGCAGGGACAAAGACCTAAAGAAATTAGACACCCTGTAACTACATTGAACACCTTTATCAGATCATGGCAGTTGCATCACAGAAGGCAAAACTATACATCCCAGTGGCAGGGTTGAAAGGAAATTATATGTTCTGAGGAAACAGAATTATTCTTTGGCTTCTTTTCCTGGGCATGTTTCAGTACTTGATCTCCAGGTACAAGTTCATTTTACTTAACTGTCTCTGCAGCCTTTCTGCTATCTGGAATAACTTTATTTCCAATTTGACAGACGTTCTTATTACTTCCTGAAGGTACTCTGTTACTTTAAGGACTTTTATTCAACCTTTCACTCTCTAGGAATTTTCTCCTCTGCCATGAGGAAAAAGCTAAGTTTCTCACCACCCCCTTTGCAATTACAAAGGCCTTTTCCAGTGACTGTATCTCAGCACCTCTAACATCTAAAGCAGTTTATGCACAAAAAATGCTACAGGTCACCAGCCAAGGTGGTTTTCACAACAGTCCTGCTCCAGATAAAAAAAATTACATCTCTTTCTTACTATTTTTTACTTCAGTCCTGACATGGTTTGCCCTGAGAATAGTATGTGTTGCCTCTTGACAGCTTATGACATAGGATATGTGAAGTCTAGACAATCAGGAGATTGAGAGCCACTGGCTTCTTTATTTCACCCAGACTGTATCAGCTTTTGGAGACACTTCTCACAAAAACGTGCTCTGTCTGAAAGCTGATGGATCATTATTGTAAGTGGGCAAAGAATTTTGTAGTAGTTCATACCAAAACAGATCAGTGCTGATCCATCCTGGAGTTATGAAAATTGAACTTTCAGTTTTTAAGGAGAAAATAAGTTTGGGTCTGAATTTCCACAGTTCAGTTTTATACAACAGGCCATCCTGTCAGCACTACCAGTGCATTATAGTCAGCAGATAGTTAGTTATATTCTCCTTGTCTTTCCCTGGAGTGCTGCTAAAAATTTGTCATCTCATCTTTGTTGCGTGGGGAAGGCAGTTGTCTTTTTTCCTTACTTTGAGAGTAAGTTAATAGAATGAAGAATGGCAACTTTAATATCAAAATGTCCAAAGTACTTGCAGAGTCTTTTGGTTCCATCTCCACAGCTGTAATAGAACTGATGATAGATAACCATGATTTACCTTAGCAGGAAGGGAGGGTCTGCTTGTCTCCTTCTTTCTGTCAAGTAATTAGTCAAGGATTTTTTCCATTGTACACCTATTTAGTTGAATTAATTTGTTTGGTTTTCTTCCAGATGAGCTGAACGTGATTGGTTGTTTAATTTCTTTTTTTTTAAATACTCACAGAATTTTTGGGAGATTGGAGTCAGTCTAGTACCATCCTGTGTGTCACCAAGGTATACAGGAAGTGGTATACATCTTGTTTGAGTGTGAGTTGATAGATTGTCTCTAAAGCCTCTGTGGTTTCATGGCTGGACAGTCTGCTGTATAGCTCTTCTGTTTTGTTTTTTGGGGTGGTTTTTTTTTTTTTGGAGGGACACTAAATCTTGTCAAAACTAAACCAGGGCTGGGCAAACTTGCTTCCACGATCTCCTCTAACTGTCCAAAAGGCTTTGATCCCTCCTCAGTTTTAAATGTTTCATATATTAACCTTCTACATGCTTGGAACATTTCACTTCAGAGCAGAGCTGCTGTATTTACTTTCTTGGAATGCGGTAACATTCTCTTTTCTAGTAAGATCTTTTAGCTAAATGTAGAAATAAGTGCATGTGTATTCTGGAATGTATAAAAACAAAACACTTGAAGAACTCTCATTTATTTTATTTTTTTATTACAGAACTGAGATTTAGCCTGATGTTTTAAAGACAAACACCTTACTTTACTTGGGGAAGGCCTTTCTAGCCTTTCTGATTTTGGCCTATTTACCTCCAGTCAATCAGGTTTCCATGTTTTTGCACACCACAGTTCATAAAAGTGAAAGGAGACAACAAAATATTTTCCCATCTACCTTTGTCCTCTTTTAGTCTTTTCAGGTAGAGCTCTACAACTGAGAGGTAACTGAAATAATAGTGGGAGCGTTTGGCTTTATATGCCAGGTTTGGAGGAGTCTTATACACATTTTATACAGGAGGGGAAAATTAGCTGTTCTCAACTGATAGGACACTAATATACTTACTGTTAAAATGTACATGTAAGCATAATATAGTCTTGAAAAAGTTATGATCAGTGGCGAGTAACTTTTTCTTCAAATAATGAACACTTTCAGTGTTGGGGAGGTGGGGACACTTTTTGAATTGGTGACCTATGTTTGCAAGATTTTGTAGTTCATTTGAACAGACTGTCAGTACTCAGTTTAAACCAATACTGAAATGGGGCCAGGGATCATCACTTCATATTTTAGTGGACTTCTGATTTACCTTGAGAATGTTGTGTCATTTTTCATCTGTGTTGCCACAGTATCACAGGAATTATATTTTCAGAACTGATGGAAACAAGAAATGCTGGAAATAAGACATACTTAATTTTTTTTGAGCTCTGGAATAGAACTAGTGTTCATCTGTGTATTGATGTGAGATTTCAACTGCTTAGAGCTCTGAGAGGGGAGAGGGGAAAAAAATACGAATTACCAAGTAAGCGACAAAGCATCGAACTCAACACATGCACGCTTGTGGAATTATAACAACACACAAGCCATTGTTTTGCAGTACTTTTTTGCTATTTGAAATGTAATTTTGAAAGGAACAAGATAAACTTGAAAGTAGAAATTTAATGTGAGTAGTAAACACAGAATCTCATGGTCTAGAGGACTCTGCTCTAGGAATAGTTTATTTAAAAATTAATGAATAAAATAAACAAGAGGAAACATTATTTAGTGATTGACGTAGAATCATAGAATTATTTAGGTTGGAAAAGACCTTTAAGATCGAGTCCAACCATTAGCTTAACACTACCAAGTCCACCAGTAAGCTGTGTCCCTAAGTGCCACTTATACACGTCTTTTAAATACCTCCAGGATGGTGACTCAGCCACTTCCCTGACAGCCTGTTAAAATACCAGAAATGCAATACTTGCATTCTAGGGCAACGTATATCTGTTCTTTCACAGAACAGAGGTAAGATCAGAATCAACAACTTAATAGTTTAATTCGGCATCATGTGAAGACAGTTCACTGCATCTTCACAGTGTGTTAACAGTTGATCATGTTGTGCACTTTACATGCAGAAATGAAGGAGTCTGGGCACCAACACTCAAATCTAGTAAACTGTTTCTGCATCTTTTATAGACAGCGATCAAGAGACATCTGGTTTTGGTAATGAAAATGGACTTTGCACACTATTGGTCTCCATGGTTGGAAAAAGAAATATTTGAATAGATGATTAAGTGTACAAGTATGAACTCTGACACCAGAACTGCTACTTACAAATGCAACTCTTTTGCCCTAACTTCTTAATGAATATAATTTCCTATTGAATTAAATAACTTTTATTTCTCTAGAGGGAAATCCATTTGTCCAAGCAATACCTTAACTTCTGTGCTGGATAAAGAAATGCAGAGCCGGCCTCCACCTCCTATTCCTCATTACAAACAAACAGATAAGTAAGGAATTTGTTTTTAAAACAATATTCTTCAATTTTGTGCTGAGTTATGTGAGGAGAGTGTTCCTGAGCCTCAACTTTGTACTCCCTATTTCTTTGTTTTCCCAACCCACACGCAACTTTGGAGCTTGCAACCTGCACTAAGACTTTCTTTCCATAGAAGTGAACCTGAAATGAAGTGCTAAGAAAATGTAGGATTGACTGTGTGGTATAGGAGTAGTAATATAACAAATATTGTGGACTTTTTAAAAAAAAAAATTTAGTAAAGATTAGATAGTTCAGAAGAGATGGCTGTTTTGGAGTTTTTGGGTTGTTTTTTATCTTTAACTGTTCTTTGTAAAAGGGTAATGTCTTACTGGCATAAAATGATTTATTTGGACAGTTAGTAAATGTATTTTTCTTATGTAGATATGACTACACAGCTGGCTATAGGTGAACTACTATTTTTGTCAGATATTGAAAGTTACTGAAGATGGGATACATAAGGCTTCTTGGTGAATAGTGTACTAGAACAGTCTTTACTTTGTATGACCTGCCAGCTTCATGTACCTGTAGTTATCTCATAGTTATGATTATTTTTAACGGATGGCTTATTTTTTGTTGAGGTTTACCTTTCAGAACTTTTTTCCCTCAAGTTATTTCTAAATTAGCATTTGAAATTACATTCTGTGAAGCACCATTTACAGAAAGGGACAACTTGATTTTGCAGTAACTATTTATTGCAGTAGCTATTGGGTGTTTAAGCTGCTGCTGGAGAACAAAGTAGACTGCTCTGAGAAAATTTAAATTGTTTCAGAACTAAGCATCTAGAGCAAAACACATGTCTAAAACGACTGCTTATGGTGTAACTCAATGTGAATTTTAAAAAGGTTGTTACTCTTTATTTCCACTTCTGTGGGATTCCTGTCTTCAGTGACCCTAATGAAAGGGGGTTATGTGGCAAAACTAAATAAAAAAGAAAAAGGCTTTAGCTATTTGTCTTTAATTACTAGAAGTTAAATTTCAGTTGCTTAATTCTACAAAGTTTTCTGAAAGATCTCATGCTGTCTTATGGAAAAAGTCTTTACAGTGTTTGTATTTGATATTACGATATATTTTTTGGTACTCTTGCTTTTAAAGGTGAGCAGATTTGATCATCAAGTCAGTTCAAGAATATTTATTTTGTTCTTTCTTTTGAAAAGGCATGTTGAACATTTAGTCTTCAGTACAGTTTAGTTTTTGTAGTAAATATTACCAGTAAATAATATTTGCTGGTAATATTTGTTACCAAATTGTAATTTTAATAATACAACCCCAAAGCAAATTATATCAATTCAGCCACACATTGATGTACATTAATTTAATAAAGTATATGTTTTGTCCAAAAATTGGTTAACAAAGGCTTTCTGGAGCATTAAGGTACTTCTATTAAAACATAATATAGAAATGCATGCTGTTTACCAATGTGGTTACCAGTGCAGTTACCAATGCAGCGTGCATGTGTACCCTGAGAGGTTACAGGAGTTTGAGATTTCAGTTTACTTTGTATCTTGTTTTTCATGCAGGTGAGTAACATTTAATATTCTTATAATTTCAGGAGTAGTGGAAACAGTGGTTTATCCAAGCCAGTAAAGGAGGAGCCAGTAATTGACTACTTTGATGTCCAGGACTGAAGTTGGTGTAGAATTATGATATAGAAGCTTAGAGGTGAAGATACTAAGTTATCGTGTGAGGCGCTTTTTTGTTATCTGTCAAATGATCAGTTGTTCAGCATATTCATGATTTAACATCTGAAGTTAGATTGATTGTGATACTTCAAAAAGTTATGCATTTTTACAGTTCATGTAACTGCATAACACCTAACAGTAGTATAGCTTTTTAAACCTGGATTTGGTGCAATTTTCTATCTAATGTGCTGTCAGAATGATGTAGATTTCCATTGATGCCTTTAAAGTGAGAGAATTGGTTATGAAATATATTTTTGGAGGTAGTAGGAACAATGATAAATCTCAAAGATTTATTTTGACATATCTCACGCAACTTAAAATGGACCAGAAATAATCTGTGCTAAAAACACTAATGGGATTATTCTTGAAGTGTTTTTATATTTTTATTAATTCACTTTTGTGTTAATGTGGTAAATCTGGGTACGAGTTACTCTTCTACATGGAAGGAAGTAAAAAATTTAGTCTTTAAGTATAGATATATACATTTAAATGCCCGTTAATTGCACAGGCGTCCTTTGATTTGGGATAGGTGGGGAATTAAGACGTACTTTGCTTTATTTCAAATTTGATGTGTTAAAAAAAAAAAATCACACACAAAAAAAACCACAAAACAAAAAACACACAAAAAAAACCCAAAACCAAAAAAACCACCCAAAAAATCAACACAAGAAATTTATTAGTATTTTATTCAAGACCTTGAATAAAATCACACTTTATATATTATTTTGGTGTTCTGTTTGGTTTAATTTGTATTTAGATATGTTAGCTTGATGGTCTTCTGGGGGTTTTTTTGCATGGTTTTATTTGGGGTTTATAATATTTTTCTGTACTGTGCAAGCTTAAAAAATGTGTGAAGTTTGGTTTAAGTATTTTATGAATTTGGAACAATATTTGTGAAATTTATAAGACCATCTGTCTAAACTCTTTGACAATGGAAGATCTTTGTTTTGTGGGAAATGCCATGAACAAAATGGGAGGGTGGTTTAAACTGTGAAAGACACCAAAGTGGTCTCATAGATGGTGAATTGTTTCCAGAGGATGAGTTAAGGTAGGTGAGTAGCTGTCTAGGAGAGGAGATCATAGGTCTGATTGGAAGAGGTGGCACAGCTCTGAATTTGAGTAATATTTGCTCACTTGAGAAGTTTTTTTGAATTAATAACTTTAGTAACTCTGATACTGAAGCACTCTGTGTTCCTTGTGGCTGGCTACTCGTAGCACTAGAGGACAGTCCCCTGTACAGCAGAGGCTGCTGCTAAAAGTGGCTTAGCATAATGAAGAAACAGATCTAGCAGAAAACTTGTCATCTGTTGTTGATTTATTTTTCAGCCAGCTCACTATGGTATGAGTTTTGTTGCTGAGAAAATGGAAGGCAGTTATCCATGCCTGATTCACTTATAGTTATCACATGATCCTGAGCCTTAACTGATGGATTCTGTGACTACATTTCATCTTGAACAGCTTGTGAAACATGAAAGAATGAGCAGCAAACTCACAGACCATATCTGTTCCCCAAAATGTTCTGAGAATTAAAATACCTACTGTTATTACCTATTTTCATAGGAGCTTATTATTTCACATTTTAAAAAAAGCAGTCTTAAATGTTTCTAAACCTTTGAAATGCATATGCTTCAGGTAAAGCAGTTACCAGAAGGATTCTCAACCCTGAAGAGTGTTCAGGCTTTTAATTTGCATGTAGTTATTTAAATTGGTTTTACCTTTTTTGTCTAATATTTTGTGAACAGAAATGAAAAATAAATAAACATAGCTTATATTGCCCTTAATTTCTTAAGCAAATTAATGTTTGATTCTACAAGGTGTACTGCTTTGCTAAGTTCAGCTGAAGAAATAAGTTGCTTGGCATCTTTCCAGAAATGTATTTCTTACGCTCTTCACAATGAAGGGATTGATCTATTCCAGTGCTTGCAGGCAAGTGCCAGCTCAATGTGGCCAAAAAAGGCTAATTCTGGTCTTGAAGCTCAGAGCTATGTTAATATAGCACTGTTTTCAAGTTAGTAACACTTGTTAGGGAGAATGTACATAGTTGTACTGCAAAGGTAGGTTCTGGACAGGAGCTGGCATGTGTCTCGTGAGCTGAGAGTATAAAGTTAGATGCATGTATGCTGGAGCACATGCAGTTGGTATAGCATAGGTAGACCTAACATTACAGAAAACCAAAGTGATTTAGGTGATAATAAATAGAATAAAGATGAAGCCTATTAACTTTTTTCACAGTTTCACATCAATATAAATAAAATGTCACACTTGCACCTCTGATTTGAAATCTAAAACTTAGAAGATTTTAATAACATTAGATTTAGCTCTGCTCTTTGGAATTTTTATCAGATTATGGCTTCAATGTAAAAATGTGAACCCTGGTGAGATGCACTTCAGCAGTCAAGTATTCTGCCACTGCTTTTAATAAGAAAACCCAGGTAATCTTCAGCCTCCCAAGATGAGACTAATAATTGTTACTGAATCTGTTCATACTGAGAAGTCGTAATTCTCATTGCTAAACCTCTTAACTACATTAATGTTAAAATCCTTTTATAGATCTGTATGTTACACATCTCTAAATAATGGCTGTTGGAGTATATCTGTAGTTAAGAAGCAAGTCACATGTACAGAAACACTCAATTTTTAAATGCATTTTAATAACTTGGTTAAAAACATGATACCATATATTTACGCAGGAAAGTAATGCCAAAACAAAAGTATCGGTGTTTTTCTTCCCCAAACACAGTTACATAGCCTTAAGAAGGAACTCGACAAAGTTTAACAGTGGTGCTCTCCTCTCTGTTTTGGTTTGCTTTTGCTGCAATGTATCTGTGACTTTCATACGGAATAGTACTAAAGGTTGTAGTTTTGATACCTGTGATAACTCATCTTCATATTGCACGTGTGCCTCATGGAAATATTTTTCAAATAGCTATTTTGTAAATCTGAGCTGGTCTTTTCATATTTTATCTAATAGAAAAAATGAGTGGATAAAAGAAATCTTTCGTCAGTGGCAAAAATCCTATTGACAGCACTGGAACCAAGACTTAAGCTTTGATATGCTAGTCATTTTCCACAGCCCTAAGAACAATACTGTTTCTTGTAAATTTATTTGAAAAAAGTACTCTGCAATAAGCATTTTTTTGAAATAAATCATGTGATGTTGGTTGGAATTCATGCAACTTCATGAAGTGCTTTTAAAATTGTGTATAAAATAGGCAGATACTCTGGCATTTGGGCTGTGCTATTACCTATCTATATCGTTTAACATGTCTAAAGTGCTCTGAATAGTCAGTGCTTGGGTTTAACCTAAAATTGTGTAAGATGCGTAAGTAGACTTCAATACCGCTGTTTCTGTGGCAATTTTGTACAGTATCTGCCACGTAATGAAATGAGCAAAGTAAAATAGTTCTAAACCACTTATTCTTAAGTTATTTGTTGAAAGCTTTATATTTGACTTGATTTTTTCAAGTTACTGGTATAAAATTACTTTCTTTATAAACCTGAAATAAATTTAACTTGAAAGTTCAGTGCTTTGGAATTGTGTGCAAGCTTTGTCTTGGTATTCCAAAGTTTGAAGACTGAAGCATCACAGAGAAACAGTAAAGATACGAATGGAAGTTTGGGGAGTCCTTTTCCTCAGATTCTGAAATAGGAGGTGTGTTTTCTTGGATTTGAAGTGATTTTCAATGAATGCTGTACGGAGAATGAAGCAAGTAAAGAGGGACTCTCCAAGAAACGGAGCGTAAGGATTATCTGCTACCTTCTTGGAATTCACAAGTACAGGAGAGATGAATATCTGCATAGAAATGTTCATTTTGGTTGTCTGAAAAACCCTTTACTATGTCAGCCTAAATGATACTTGGCAATAAAACGTATGATTTTAACTCATTGTCC
The DNA here is from genome assembly GCF_047716275.1 of Strix uralensis. Lineage (NCBI taxonomy): Eukaryota > Metazoa > Chordata > Aves > Strigiformes > Strigidae > Strix > Strix uralensis. Next base: position 67,855,255 of record NC_133972.1, on the reverse strand, counting down.
CTTCATTGTTGTTTGCCCACTGTTCAATTGTAATGGTGACTGTAAGGAAGGAGTGGTATGGGGTGGGGACAGGGGGGAGGTGAGGACTAATGTCACTTAAAAGACCCTGCAGGCATTAGCTTTAACGAATACAGGATGACGAATGTTACGGGGTGGTGGTGAAAGCTTTGCCAGCACAGTTCAGTAGATGCAGGGAGACTTAAAAAGCAAACAGCCTGAAAATCAAAAGTTTGAAATTATTTGAACTGCTTCCTCCTGAAACTTTCATAATACCAAGTAATGCATCTCCAACAGCAAAAGCCACAGAAATTAATAGCAGCAAAACATTAGTGGCCTGACCTGATATTTAAATGGAGTGCAAGATGGCTCAAAAATTCAGGAAGTGATCTGAGATTGAAGAGGTCTTAAAAGACAGCTGAAAACCTTTTGTCTTACTACCTCAACTGTTGGTAAGCTTGGACTTCCTTTTCAGGATATTTTGGAAGATGAAGATAGCAAGTTGCAGGTATATAACCATTGCAAAACAGATCTCAATTGGAAATCTCAGCCTGAAAAAATTACTGCAGGGCTGTCATCAACTACGTGACCAAGCATGTCATCGTTACCAGTGTGCTCAAATGGCAGCGGAAGAGACAAATCAATTTTGCTTTCTGATCATTTATCTTGTCCATGTTTGGAAATAGTCATTCAAGTCATGATATGGTCACAAGAATCCCCTACTAGGTTAAAAAAACCAAGCTTCAATAGATATTACTGGTCAAATAATCTTGGGTTTTGAGTATTTTAGGCTTTGTAGATGCTAAATTCCCAATAGAAGCCTTGCTACTTATATGCTGTTCTCATCCTTTAACAAGATCCTGAGTTCATAAGATGGTTGATGTGCAAATTTTTATGTCTATACACTTGTTACTTAACCATGAACCAGAACGCCAGAGATATTAGAAAGGGTATCTTTAGAAAGGCTGTATTTTGGTTGCTCCTGAGCTCTAGGTGAGGTATCTTTAGTCTTTTGTCATCTCAGGATTTTTGGAGGAAGTCATGCAGCTGCTTGAACAGAGGGAAAGTGACCCTGTTGCTGCTATCCTGGGAGAAGATGGGTCCCAGAAGGATCCTGGGAATCCTTTGGTGTTAATAGGACCCTGTTGCAGGTTGGCAATGTGTGGATCCTTTCAGCTTCCAGCCAAAGGATAAGTGAGAGTGCCTTTATGTTCCCTGGGTGAAATCTGCTGAATATGCTTTGCTTCCTTCTAGAGTAGGGCTGTGGTATGAGTGAGGTGCCCTTCTACGGCCTAGACATGTCTTGTTCTGCCACCCCATGAGCTGCTGTTTCCAGCACTGTATATTTTTTTTTGAAATCAGGATGTCCAATTTTACACTTTCATAGAAAATAAAAGTCTTTTTCGCAATAGAAAATGCTTTTTGCGACTGAAATAATCTTTCTCAGAGCACAGACCAAGGCATAGCACCTTTCTGGTGTTGCAGGCAATCCTCTGTAAATTGGTCTAGGCTCCATCAGTGTATCACCTACGGTTGCCTGCTGTGGAGCTCTTTTTGAGAGGAAGGAGATGCAAAACATATCTGTTGCATGCTTTGCTTGCCACTCACAACTTTACTTTCTGGGAAATCATGTCCAAAAACTGTCTTCTGGTAAATGATTCAGCTTGCTACTGAATCTAATGTGTGCCAATTCCAGTATCCAGTCTTGTTACATCCACGTTTGTTCCCTTAAAGTGTAGAAAATTTATTCTAGTCAGAGGACTAGAGGGCTTCATTTGTAAGGAGCTGTAAGGAACTAAGGTAAAACTCATGATCACTGTAAAGAAAAACCTCAATTTTAATAGAACACATTTTATATAGTAGGTAGGAACCAAAGGGCTGCCTTTTTCAAAATTGTGTATGTAGGGTAAGCTTGCATGTTTTACTAGGGAGCATTTTTTAGAAATCCAAGTTCTAGAAAATAAGGCTGTGGTGAAAACTGAGTAGTGGGATGCACTGGATAGTTGTCTATCAAACAATACAGTCAGGAAGGTACATTCTGTCCATTCAAGGCACCTTTTTTTTTTTTTTTTAACAGGTAATTTAAGGAATTTCAGAATTTACTGCTACCCAGTAAGTTAGATAGCTCTTAATAGATATTGATAAATGCTGTTTCAGGAAGCATTAATTAAAACCTTCAGTCAGTACAGTAACTGGGGTAAGTACTGATTTAGGTTGGTGTTTAAATTCAGTATGTTGGCATCAAATAAATTTTTTAATTATGCGTCTGTGTGACTGCTTAGGAAGGACAGTTCAGTTGCTTCAATTGAAGACTTATACAATTCTAATTATATTCTATTGAAGTAGGCAGCAATTGGGCAGGTATTGGATTGATGACACAAATATCAATGAACTATTAATGAATTTTTATTTAAAGTCTATTTCTGGTAACTTTATTAGGTACTTAAGGATTGCTACATCTTACCTGTTAGCTGACATCTAGGTACTTACTAAATAATGTAGGTAATGTATTTACTAAGAAATAGCTGATAAAGCCCCATATGAAATCAATTAAATTTTTATTCCATGGTTCTCCCATTTTTTTTCCAGTCCTGACTCAGAAATTATTTTAGTCTTCAGCCTAAACGTACACAAAGCCATGCACCTGGAATGGAATAACCCCATGCAACTGTACAGGCTATACCCCATTTTCTAGACAGCAGCTTTGTGTAAAAAGACCTTGGCGGGGGCAGGGCGTCCTGGTGGGCAGCAAGTTGAAGGTGAGTTAGCAGTGCACCCTTGTGGCAGTGGCAGCCAGCCACGTACTGTGCTGTGTTAGTAAGCGCGAAGACAGCAGGTTGAGGCAAGTGATTGATTACTCCCCTCTATTCAGCACTTGTGAGATGATTTCTGAGTTCCAGTTACAGGCTCCCCAGTACGGGAGAGACCTGACTGGACCGAGTCAAACAGAACCACCAAGATGGTCAGGAGGCAGGAGTTTGTGACATACATGGAGAGGTTGAAGGCACTGGATTTGTTAAGCCTCAAAGGAGAAGACTGAGAAGAGATCTTATTGCTCTCCACAACTACCTAATGGGAGGGTATAGAGAAGACAGAGCCAGAGTGCACTGTAGAAGGATGAGAGGAAACAGAAGTTGAAATGTGAGAAATTATGACTTGATACATTAAAAATAGTTTTTACCATGAGGGTCATAAGATACTGGATGAGTTTGCTCAGAAACATTACACAATCTTCTTCCCTGAAGACATTAAAAACTCAGCTAGATGAAGTCCTGAGCAACCTTCTCTAACTGGATATGGGTAATTGGACTAGATCACCTCCCTGAAGTCCCTTCTGACCAATATGATCCTACAATTCATGGTCAACTTAAGCTATGTTCTTAACTCAGTTTTGCCCTTGAACTTTAACAGTTCTTTTTCTACAATGTTACCTGTCAAAAGCGTTTACAGACATCAGTTAATCAAATTCTCTCCATCTCTTTGCTTTGCTGGGCAAAGACATCTTGGTTGTCCTGAGCCCCCCAAGTTTCCTTTTGAACAGGCTATTGATTCTCATTATCATCTTAGTCTGTTTTATTCATCTTTCTCAATGTTGCGTACAGTCTCCAGAAGTCGTGAGCAATTTTATTACTATGCTAACATGTGCTATATTTTGTCTTTATTGAAAAGACCATGTGTCCTGTGTTCAGCTGAGTTAGTTTCCACAAGAAGCTGGGAGGGAGCACAGCCAGGACAGCTGACCTTAACTAGGGGATATTCGATACCATATGATGTCATGCTCTGTATGTAACTGGGGGAGCTGGTGGGGGGTGGGGGCAGTATCGCGGCTTGGGCTGGGCATTGGGTTCCAGGTGGTGAGCAATTGCATTGTGTATCACTTTTATTCATATATTATTCTTCTCTCCTTGTGTTGTCCTGTTAAACTGTCCTTATCTCAACCCATGAGTTCTTACCTTTGTCTTCTGATTCTCCTCCCCATGCCACTGCGGCGGGGGAGGAGTGAGCGAGCATCTGTGTGGTGCTTAGTTGCTGGCTGGGCCTAAACCATGACACCATGATTGGTTAATTGATAAAAGAGGTAATTCTGCAGTCACATTGAAGTCATGGCTTCTGATGGTTGTTTTGTTCCAAATTGTATAGTTTTTAATCTTTTGTTGTTGTTGCTTATTCTGATACAGCTTTTGTACTTTTCTAGTATCTACCATTCAGTAGTTTTTATGCATTTATGGGTAGAATATCTTCTGATAGAACAGAATGGATTGAATAAAAGGAAAGAAAATATTCATGGTTTCCTAGGATACCATGAGCTCTATATGCAATTTTGTAACTCATTTATGACAAGGCTGTGATCCTTCAGTTACTATATTGTTTGCAGATTCAAAGACAGTTATAGTTAAATTCAAATATTAGTTTTGAGGACAATAATGTTAAGAGAAGCAGATTTTTAACAGATGTATTTTAAGTGATTTTAAAACATTCAGTGCTTTGTAACAGGTTTCTTTTGCATCAAAGAATGTCTAAAATGAAAATAACTTAGACAGGCATTGGCTTTTTCTTGCCACCCTTGAAGAGAGAGCTCTTGTTATTCTGAGATTAATAAAACATTCTTTAAGTATTACCTGATATTTAATTCTTTAATGATGCTATTACTTTTAAAGGCCAAACAGCTTCTATCATCAAAAACATATTAAAGCAAAGTCAGTTGATCCTGTGGAGTAGACATCTTACCAGCTATATCAAGAAGTTATAGAAAAGGTTTGTTTTCAGAATTAAAAGGATTTGTAACAAATACCTGAAAGAATCAGCTGAGTAGTGGCAGATGTGTTACTCTTCAAGTGAATATAAGCTGAAAACATTCACCCTGTAAAATATTTTTCAAAACATTATCCAGGTCTACAGGTTGATAATATTAATGTGAAACAAATCAATATCAATAAAAACTATTTTAGAATTATGTACATTTAGAGATAAGACTTCCCCTTTTCCCATCAAGGTCACAGCCGAATAGTGCAATTCTGGATTTACTCCATAGCCCTCTGGCTCCAGTCAGTTGCTGGTTCCTGTTTGGATGTTCAGTTCAAATTCAATCCTCCAGTCAAGTCAGTAAAGACCTTTCCCTTTTCTAGGTACTAAACCCACAAATTGTCATTAGATGGGAGGTTTGGCTATTCTAGGTGCAGAGTGGGAGTGTGACCCCATATGGATCTGTTGCAGGAGGAGTTTTAGGAAAAGTAGATTGGGCAGGAGAGAGAAAAAGGCAATGGATTCAGATAATGGAATTTTCAAGTAAACTGGGGATTTTCATTCCAGAGTTCCTGGAAGATTGTATTATAGCTGTCAGTCCTTTGTCATAAGGGTGCCAAACAGATGGAGAACACTGGAAGGATATGGGGAAGAGTTCTTTATGCCTGAAGGTATGAAGGTAGCAAGGAAGATATCGTACATTTACCACTAAAAACAAGACATAAGCCATATGCCTTGTACTGTTGAGCTTGGCTTCCCAAGGACAGGTCTAAGGGTGTACGACAGCCAGGAAACAGCAGTTTCCCTGAGATATGGGAGGAAGAAAACAGGGGGGATGTTGTGGGGAGCAAATTGTCACTCCAGCAGCCCAGGTGTGGGGAGCCTTCTAGTATGCCTTAGGGTCATAAGGCACTCAGAGAAGGTAGTGACACGGAATGCATAAAATTTTGCTCAGGCATTTTCTGCTAAAAGGGCAGAAAATCAGGCTCTGGAATAGGACATGAGAGGAAACAGTATCACAGTGATGGGAAAAGATAGCAGCAGAGGAATGGGACACATACACTCAACAGTATTCCTGAGCATACTGCAACCTGGACAGCAACCAGCAGTACTCTTCAAAAACAAATGAAGCTGGCTCAGACATTTGGAAAGCATGGTCAGGCAATTCTGGTGGCACACTGAGGGACAAAATTGCTTGAAACAAGAATAGGAGATTTAGGCAAACATGAGATGATGACTACAGACTGTGATCAAAAGAGAAATAGGTGGGTTATGCCTGAAGTTCGTGATTACACCAAAGCTCATGAGTGAAGAAGTTTTGCATGGTAGGCAGTGGGGGGAGATTGAGAAGATTAATTCCTCCAAGCTATTTACATGATGTTTGTTACATGTTCAAAAGGCACCATTGGTTAAACCTTGCTTCCCTGCCACATCTGGATCCTCAGCCAGAGTTGGGTCTGATTTAAAGGGTGGTCAAAGTCACAGAGGATTGGATGGGAATGCCAATACACTGATGACTCAGAAGGTTTGAGAAGTTCATTTCACAAAGGGCACTGAGTTCTCCTGACAGATTAGCCCAGGAGATAGTGTACTACATGCTTGTCGAGTTAAGTACCAGAAGACTTCCTGGTTTTAAGGTGGACAGGGTGCCAGGTAATATAGCATGGAGTTACAACCTATCAAGGGATAGGAAAAAAAAAATCACTCTGTTCTATAACAATTTGCTACTTAGAGGGGAAGTTTTGTTGATCCTTAAGATCAATAAGTATTAAAGAGGGACCAGTGACTTCTGGTTGATTGCCACTTGTCCTTTAACTGTAGGTATAAATTCTATTCTATTCTATTCTATTCTATTCTATTCTATTCTATTCTATTCTATTCTATTCTATTCTATTCTATTCTATTCTATTCTATTCTATTCTATTCTATTCTATTCTATTCTATTCTATTCTTGTGGAGCAGCCGGAGATGACAGAATGAATTCTGTTAGGCTCTGTGAGATACTGTTTCCTTGGCTCAGCATCTTCAGTGATATGTTTCTGTGGTTGTAAAACATGGCTTACAAAATGTACTAACTTAACATTTTGACTACTGGTACACCCCATGTGATTTTAATCTATTGAGATTCAAGTTCGAAGGCCAGGCACAATGGTTGCTCAACAGCTTGTGCAGTCTTCGGAGCAGATGAGCCCAATGCTAGATTGAACAAATTCAAAAGTCTGCTCATGTCCCACATTGTCATAACGACTTTCTATTTGTTGTGCAGCATAGTAGGATTGTGGCTGGACTTCTGACATTTAGAGGACAGCAGGTTCGTGCTAGCAGAAAAGAAGACAGCCGTATATTTTGAATACACAGGGAGCCCCAGGACAAATTCCTCACTCAACTGGAATGAGAGAAAAGAGGCAGTCGCACTCAACTACCAATCCTGCGAAATGCTTTAGTTTTGCTGCCAAGGGTAGTAACGCTAGGTGGAGTACATGCTACTACACTGGTCTGGGCCTTCTCGGGGCTTGAAAAAGCACAGAAGGAGAACCGGGTTGTACAGAAGTCCTTATGAGACGTTAGTGGGCACCCTGAACCCAAAAGGGTTCTTGTAAAAGACTACGTGAGCTGGGGCTGTGAACTGAATTTCAAGGTAAGTTTCGCTCAGAGAATGTGGGTTGTGGGGAAGCACCCTTTACCCACAGCTGGGTGGGACCTTACAACAACTTGTCAGACTAATAATAGTTGGGTTGGAAGCTTGTGTCTCCTTATCCTTAGGCTGATGTTGCAAACAAAAAGCAGGAGACTAAGCATGAAAGACTGTACAGTTAGACCATGATTACTGTGGAAGCAGCAAGACCCAGGCTTTGGGATGCAGCCTACCAAAGGGGAAGGGTACCAAAAAAACCAGTGGGAGTTTTGAGAGCTGAAGACCATGGTTATTACTGGGTGCAGAGGAGCAGCAGGCAAGGTGGAGGATGTAAAAGCGTTGGTGTTGCAGATAATTCTTGACCCAGCAAAACAAAAACCACTGTTACAAAAAAGACTGCTTATTAGTAAAGCTGAACAATTTCTGCATTACTGTGAGCATCTTGCTGAGACTGTTTATGGCAGCCACAAATCCCACAGGTGCAAACTAGTTTTCTGAGTCTCTTGGGCAGTGGACATGTGTGCTGGTAGGGCAGACGAGGATCCCCTGGAAGGGACATCCTTGATACTGCACTCACCCTATAGAACAAGGGGCTGTGCCCACTGTGAACAAGTTCACAATAAGGAGGGGCCACTGGCAGCACACCCAAGTTCTGAGGGGGCATTTGAAAGTGCAGTGTTACCTCTACACCCAGATGTAACAGAGGAGGTAGAGCAGGAAGCATCCATGGACGATGTGCAGCAATGGTGATGGCACACCCAGGGGTTTGGAGCTAGGCAGTATCTAGAAGAACACAGATTTATTAATTTAGGCCAGGTATCACTACAGGAACTGTATGAAATGTTTGTTTTAACCACTTATGCCAACTGTTTGAACTTGGTGATTATGCTCAGCTCTATCTTGAAGCTGACAGCATGCACAACCCTTTATATCTCCCACTATTAATTTAAGCAGTGTGAATACAGAGGGAATTTTAGACTGCATCAGTACTCTCCTACAGAGTAAGTGAGAGCTGTGGTTTTGATCAGACTTTCCTCTTGGCTATCATTACTATAAAAGCAGTTGGTAGCATAGGACACAGAATCCTACAGTCTATCTGCCACTCTAAAATCATAGACAAAAAGTGGTACTATTTCATTGATCTAAATAATGGTAACAATAACCTCTGTTTTGCTGGGAGTCTCACAGGGCCTAGAGTGGTGAGGGATCTGACAGATGTACAATTGTTAAATGGTGCAAAAGAGCTGCCTCACAAACTGGGGTGGTCTGTGCACAGGAAGGTCATACTGAGTGAGATTGCCTTGCCTGAAGACCTGCTGCATGCTATACGTGCATCTTCCTATCTGAGGGGAAAAAAATTGGGGGTATTTTTAAGCCAGCTGATCACTGTAGATATGCCAAAGCCTCCTTCCTCCATTCACATGATCAAACTTACCTCAGTGTTAAGGATGTCAGAAAGTTATTTAGGGCAAGAAACTTTGGTGCTGCACTTGTCATGGTGTAATCGTGTCCATAACTGTATATATTGCCAACTCTGCTTGTCACACAACTGTGCGGTTAACGTGGATGTGAGAGTAAAGTGCCCCAGCTTCACGATGATGTGTAGGTCTGGATATCTGCAGAAGCATAAGGCCTTGGCTACTGAAAAATAAATTGGTTATTTGGCTATGATTTTTTTTTGTGAGAAAAAGTACAAAATTAGTGGATGAATTCCAAAAGAAGCCCCTTTGCCTTGGTGACAGAATGACAGTTTTCATCAGTTTTCTCAAAATATAAGGATAGTAGAGTTGCATAAGAGATGGCAGCTTAATCATAACACCTGCCTTTACTGGAAAGAAAGACGTTAGACTGGATGAAGAAAGATACTCAAGGATAGGAGAGACAAAGCAAGGTTGTCCAGGTGGTGATTGTATGGTCCCAGTCCTAACAGATTTAAAAAATATGGGAGCCCACTAGTAGCTTTAGGATTGTTTTATATGGTTATTTCATATGATAAGGATAATTTCATTAGGTGCCATGGATTCCAAAACATTCAGTTGATCCAAGTATTCTATAGCTTGTTTTTTCCTAATTCTGGCCAAAGTTACCATAGGTGTTTAATGTTGCTAGGCATTAGCAGACCCTTTCATTTCAAGTGAAAGATGAAGTATGCAAGTACTGAACACTTAATTTTCTGTACTGACTGTTGGTTGGGCTTTCTTTTATTGCTAGCAGACTACTTTCTCGTTACTGCATAAGTCCTTTGCTAGCATTGTCCATTTTACACACTGGCCTTAATTGAATCCTGTTTCTAGGAGCAAGTTGGTGGACAGCATATATGACTATCTTGTGATTTTGTTCATTCAAATTTTATTCATTCATATTTCTGTTTATTCAGCCAATTTCGGTTATGTCGGCTTTGTTTGATTTATTTCCAGTTACATAGTCCTTACAACTAAATGATATTTTAAACAAAAAGTATACTAATTTTATGCTTTCTTTTCTTCAACCTTTCTCTATGGTCCTACTTCTTCTATTAACATTCATTGATTTATTATGTTGAAACACTTAATAAGGTACCCCCAATATGTCACTGATGAAATCAATGGTTTAATCTAACCTTGGCAACTTGGATGTATCAGTATGGTAGTATTATCTATCTTTTCCATGAGTGTCAGTTCTGAAAAGCTCTTCTGGGAATCCACATTTGCTAAGACTTTCAGACTAAAACCAAAAAGCTACAGAAAACTATACATTTTTCCTTCACGGCCAATTATTTTTAAGATATCACCAACAAGTAAAGACACAAAAATAATTTATTAGTTTCATTGTAGCACACTCTTAAGAATAGTGGAGAAGGTGTAGGGCACTCTAACCCATGTGCAGGAGATTATCAGCCAAAATAATAGTTGCTTTCTATTTAGCTACGTTAAAAAAAAAAAAAAAACAACAAAAGTGATAAAAACATGAGCATTCTAATTCTCGGTTGAGAACTAATGACCTGGAACTCTCCTGGTTGTATGCGCTGAGGGACCAGACAGTCCCTGTCCATGGCTTACTCAGTCTGACTTCAGAAAACCACTGACATGTGAACTGCCTAGCTAGGGAAAACAACACCCTCCTGTTTATGCTGTAAAAGTTCAAAACTTAAAAAAGGTGAAAAACTTGAAAGTTCAAAATTAAGCATTATTTCCTTGGTGGAGGCCATCTTCTTGGCTGCAAACCAGGTGATATTTCATGAAGAGTTGCAAGGTTTTGCTCAGGCCCCAGCCCTTTCATATAGTTTCCTGAACTTCCATTTAGAAAACAGTTCAAGGTGTAATGTCCTAAATAATGGTGCAACTCAAATCAGGACTTGCCTTTGCATTACAGCACAGGCATTTATTCCTGTAAGGCAAAATTGGCTGAGGTTGAGAGCTTATCTCTAAAGAAAAGCTGTGAGAACAGGTTGTTATAGAGATGTAGACAGCTTTTATAAAATCAGCTAGCATCTCTTAGTCAGTTAGCTTGCAGCATACAGTCACTAGATAAGTGTGATCAAAGTCCATATAGCAGGCGTGACCTAGCCTGTTTTCCTGGAATCCACTGTGGCTGTGTTTGTCACTGAATTACAGCTAAATTTGGGGGGGGGGGGGAATCTCTTCTAAAACCTGGCTCTTTTTTTCCATGCTCTTTGGTCACCAAAAGATGTCATTTCAGCACTAGTTGCCTCCCTGCTTCAAACCTGCGTGAAAAATTCCATTTGGTTCTTGGTTGGAAAGGTGCTGTTTAATCATGGCTTACTCCTCAGGTTATTCTGATAACCACTGTCCAACTGTATTCCACTGGATGATAGTATACAACAATATAGGGACACTGAGTCACAATAAAAAAAAAATGATCCACAGAGACTACACATTCTCAACTATTGTGAAAATTATGATTTTTTACATATCATGATATTTTTACAGATATGAATTTTTACATTTATTTAGTTGAACACAATTATGCAAAGGGATTATACAAAGGGATATTTCAGCATGACAAGGCATATTATAATTTTAGTCAATAATCGAACTTGAACCTGTAATTGTAGCTATCGCAATAGGTTATAGAAAGGTCTAATTTAGATTAGCAGTTTTCTATCAGTTTGCAAGTTCATTAAGTTGGCTAGCTTTCCAGATACATAAAAGATATTTGCTCTCTTTATTGAGAAATAATTGGGCAGTTTGTTACTACAGTTCATAGAACTTCTGTTTCCATCTTTGTTTTACAACCCTCCAATAATAGAAAGAAAGATAGCACCAGAGGAAAACCACTAGGGAACTCTGCCTCTGGTTGGAATACAAAAAGGTCAACCTAGCAGAATTTCCTTATAAGCAAACAGAGAGATATATTTACAGTTATGTTTGTGTGTGTTTTCAACTTGACTTTCACAGATGTTAGCAGAGAAGCATAGGAAAATAAAAGGAAGATAGATAAACTGTAACTTACATCTGGGGGGTATTAATTTCAGCATTTTGGAAGCAATTTTTTTTTTTAATCCTCTAGTCATTATCATCTACAGAAGAAATAAAACAGAGAGATTTACTGTATCACTCCTAACAACACCTGTGAAGTTTCTATATAGGTGAAATATTCTCAGTTGATAGTGATGGACAAGTTACAAGAAAAAGTAATGTTCAACTAAGATGAATCCTTGATATTATTTTTTTTTAAAAAAAAGTCAATTGCCGTAATTTATGGAGGGAGAAGGAAAATTTCCACCATCTTATTCTGACAAGTAGTCCAATCTTTTAAAGAGCCAATTATAAACAATAATGAACTACATTAAATGCCAAGGAACATGGCCATAATACAACACAGGGGAGGAATTCAGGTGCCTGTGTCCAAGATGGCAATAGAAAAGACATACTTCCCTGCTAACATTAAGTGCCTTGCTTGATTCAATCCATACCTGATTTTCAATTTACAAAATTTCCTTAAGGCTGGTATTTGAGCACTTTCACACATGAAGAATCGGCCTGTTCACATAGATGCCCTGCAAATTGCAGACAAACACCAAATTTTGCCCATGTCCTCTGAGGAGCCTCATCCAGCAGACATACTGAAGAATATGATGCATAAAAGTCTGTCCTGGTTTGAGTAGGTGGTGGGGATTTTAGTAGCAGGGGAGGGGGCTACAGCAGTGGCCCCCTGTGAGAAGCTTCTTGAAGCTCCCCCAGCTCCAAGTCGGACCCGCCTTTGCACCAAGACCAGGCCAACTACCTGTGCCTCTGCAATAACATATGTAAGAAGGGGAACCTGGGAGGAGTTGGGGAAATTGTGAGGAGAAGTTGCAAGGAAAACATCAGTGCGAACTGTGAGGTCAGCGGAGAAAAGGAAGAGAAGGGAGGAGGTGCGCTGGAGCAGAGACAGCCCTGTATCCCAGGGTGAGATGGGAGGGCCACTGCCCCGCCACCCATGGAGGTCACCGGTGGAGCAGATACTGATCTGCAGCCTGTGGGGGCTCAGTCACCTTGGTCAGTGTGGGAAGAAGGCCCCGCTGTCATAGTTCGGAGATGGGAGGATTTGCAACACACGGGGTGACCCACACACTCGTGGGAATGACTCATGTCGGAGTTGGTTTGTGGAGGACTGTCTCCTGTGAGAGGGGAACTGTGGTGGAAGAGGGGAGGGATGCCCGAAGTTCCCTCCCCCATCCCCTGCCCCCTGCGCCTCTGTGGGGGAAGGAGGTAGAGATATGGGGAGCAAAGCTGAGCCTGGGAAGAAGGGAGGGGTGGGGGAAGGTGTTTTTAAGATGTGGTAATGCTTCTCACCTGTCCCATTCTGTCTGTTAAGTGGTGGTGTTGTTGCTAGTGTCTGTATTAAACTTACATTCTTTTTTCTTCCGCTAATGAGTCTGTCATTGCAATGGATGGATCATCCTTCTCTGTCCTTATCTCAATTCCTGAGCCTTTGGCTTTGCTTTCTCCTTCCCAGTGCTGAGGGGAAATGGGGGGGTGAGCGGCTGCATGGTGCTCTGTTGCTCTCTGAGCTCAAACCATCGAGCCTTTTGTTTTATTTTCTCCTTCTCAGCACTGGGGGGGAAGGAGGCAGTGAGTGGCTGCATGGTGCTTGGGTGCCCTCTGAGCAAAAACCATGACACAGTCAAAAGTTAGTTAATCAAAAACAGAAGAAATGCCTACTTTTAGCATAATAACCTGTTATTTAGGGTACTCCTCCAGGTGGATTCCAAACATTTCTGGCCTGTGCTATTCCTATAGCCCAAAATAATATCCTCAATGAGTATGCGAGAAGCTACTCCCTACCCTTTCTACTAAAACCACAGTACTGTCCAACAGAGAACTTGCTCTTTCGAGGGCGTGCATATCAGGGAACCAGATGGTGCTGCTGCTCAGTGGTGAGGGGGTCTCACTGGGCAGAAGGGACTCCCAGCACTGAGTTGGGCATAGTTTCCCTTCAGAAGAAAAGCAGTGCAATTGGATTATATGGGGTTTTTCTTCTGCCAAGTACTCTACATCAGCAGAATAATAAAACACAGAGCAAAGTAGTATTAAAGCAAAAGTAATATGAACTTTTATTGTATTATCTTATTGTTTTTACCTGCCTTTCATTTGACAAGGTATTGCTCTTTAATGAACTCTTTACATTTTTCTAGTGTGCTTCTATGTTGTTCTTACTTATTGGGCGTTATGAAACTTGTTTCACAATTCATTTAAACCTTGGCAATGATTAACATGCAATGCTAATGTTGCAAGTCAGTATCGCTGTGTCTCCTAGCAGATGCCATTGGGAGGGCGGAGAGCTATTCACTTTGGCAGAGGATGAGTTCATGAGATACAATTGCTTTAAATACTTCCATGATGAGTGAATTTTCCTTCCCCCAGTGAAGTGGTTTAGCCCTGTCAAAGAGGAACAGGTGCATGTGAAAGGTATGCTAGTGCACTAAGCAAACATGTTGGTGTTCCTACCTTCATCCTGCAGAGAGGCTTGCACTGCAGTGTTTTTAGTCAGTAAGAGTAGTTTATTTCACCACTTCTCTAACTAACAAAACTAGTTCCAGCTGGCACACACTGTGCAGTCAGAAAAATCTACTATGCGTATTCTAAGGGTGCATCTCTGCAGTTTTGACATTTCCATACCACAGTCTCTCAGCTCAAGGTATATGTGAAACACTAAATCAAATGGACAAGGAACAAAATCACCCTAGTGCTGTAATGACTTGAACTGCTGTTTTTTGAAAGAACAAGCCCTATGTGGATGGATCAATATTTAATGCAGAGGCCAAAGAAAACCAACTTTCCATTAGGAATTTTGGCATTGTCTCAAAAACACGCTCTCTGCAACTGCTTGCAAATATGTCAGTGGCATGCCAAACAAGCTAAAGGACACAAACCCACAGCTTTATACCTTTCATTTCTGAAATTAAGCAAAACCAAACAAACCCAACAAATTATACCTTTGCACATTAATGGCTGTAGGACCTTAAGTGTCCAAGGTGGCATCAATGTCCCAACCCGCTGAGCCATGCAAGCTGAGCATGAGTCAATGACTGTTAACAACTTCACAGAGTTGTATCAAAGAGATTAAAAATTTCAAGATGCATTGCATGCATTAGCTTCTCTTAAGAAGAAAAGCTACCTAGAGAATAAATAGAAGTACAAACAATAGTATGAGACACTGTTTATTCTGTGATATACTGTTAAAGAAAGGATGGGAAAGTTAATTCTGCAAGTGATATTGAACAATGCAACAAGGATGAACAGAAATTAGAGCTCTAAGACAGCAGTGCTGTTATATGGACCATAACACAGGCTTAGCCTTTTGCATAGTGGAAGATGGCTCTCAATCTGTTTTATCACCGGAAAAGATGGGATTCCTTTAGTGTTTCCTATACGGCATGGCAAACCACAGGAGCTAGGCCTCATGATGTCCTCACACCACACAGTAGAGAGAAGGAGAGGCAAAAGTAGAAGGGAGAGAGCAGTTGTAGAGGCTGAAGGCAACCGATAATATACCAAGCTTTCTAGTTCCCTTCCACTTTTCTGTAAAAAAGCAAATTCTATTGTGCTTAGTTAATGTGGGCTAGTGGTTGCATTTGTATGGAATCAGAAAGAAGTAGTTTGCGAAGAACCTCTGGAGGTCATTTAGTGCAGCGTATTACACTAAGGGCAAACTTCAAAGGTAGATCAAGTTGCTCAGGGCCTCATCCAGACAGGCACCAAGGAACTGTCGGGACTGTCTACTTCCTTTGGGAGAGAAGCCAAGCATGGTAACAAGGCTAGCAGGGCATGAGCTTCACCAGCCAGGGCCTGGTTCCACAGTACCAAAGTGAGGCAAGTAGGCCAGGCTCTGGATCACCAAAACCCATGGTGAAGCATAGATGTGACGGAACTGGAGGCAAGTACATCTATGCCATAGATCAGACAGGGACAGAAGGTCCAGGCCTGAACTTAAATGGAGCCCCTTGGCCCGGGGGTAGAGTGTGCAGGTAAAGGTGTCTCAGGTGAGGCTGGTCAGTGCAATTAAGGCCTATTAGTGCACTGAGGGTCCTGACAGCAAGTTTTAGATATCACTAAGGATGGAGAAGGATGGAAGCAATAGCTGCCTTTGCTGGGTTTCTTCATAAATGAGGATAATAACCTAGAATAAGATCACTCTCCAAATAGAAGAATTTCAGCTCTGCTGGTTGGAAAAAATTAATCTGAAGTCTCAAAAGAAATTTGCCTAGTGTGTCCTTTTCAACAATCCTGCTGGACAATTCAGCAACAGGATAAAGTGGCCCAACTCAATCTGAGGGTTTCTACAAAGCTCAGCCATGGAAGGCTTTTGCTTTATCAAGCCAATAAAACTCTTGAGTTTTGTTTTTATTAAAGAAGCCACAGGAGTTTACTGAAAGATAAAATTATGTCATGCAAAGCCTGCCCATGAGCCAACAGCATTGTTCTGCTAACAACTCAAGTAGAACCAAGATATGTATGTGCATTTAATTCAAAGAGACTTATTAGATGATTACGAAGCAAATCTCAGTCTTGTTAGAAACCTGTGTTGATATCAGCACATGCTCTGACATATCACTACTCAGTAAGCATGCTGGCATTGTAACCATATGTGACACCCCTAATTTCCCCAGCCTTCGGTCAGCTAAGATTCATATACTTTCTGAATGGAGGAATAGTTGTTGAATCCAGTTGTGTTCTGAGCCTTTTATAAGTAAAAATACTTGCCACTAGTTTTGCAAATACTGTTCAATAATTATATATACCCATTTTTTTGTGATGGTATCCTAACACGTTTCATACTGTTGTGGATACAGTTTCCTAAATCATTCTAAGAAAGGATCCTCCAGAATGTTCTCTATCAATGATTTTGTTATTTAGAAAGAATGAGGAATCAACCATGCTGCCAGATGCCACATTTCAGTAGCATTCCATCTTCATACTAGTATGTGCTCTTCTACCCTGGAAGACTGTAGCCAACTTCTTTCATAATGGAGAGGTCATACAGGATTTCTGGAGCTGCTGCTGGGTATTCCATACCCACAAAACAGTGTGATTACACCACTGTGGTCTTGTTCAGCCTGCCTAAAAAGGGCCAGTTTCACTACTTGCATTGACTATGTTAGCAATGACTAATTTCATCAGGTTTTCATGGGCTTCCATTTCCATGTGCTCTGAATGCGAGATAGACACACAGTCTCACACTTTGCTTCAGGTGTGGCTTAATGATCACCATAGATATGAAAAGCTACTGCAACATCTCTGCAGAAATGCCCTAGGCATGAATGAATACTTGGGCAATGAAAACTCTCTGACTCTCACAAAATTAGAGTCCATCGTGATGTGCTAACCTGAACTGTGTTCTAGATGACAGTGATAACAGACTGTGAGGAATCAGGTGATGGCAGGTTGTGATGCCCTTGTCCTCTCATTGAGGAGGGACAAGTAGTCAACAAACTAAATCTTAGAACAGTACCACTTGGCATGGTGCATGGGACTCTGGGAAACATTTGTTTGTACCCAGGAAATAAAAAGCACCGTGTAGTTGGCTTGCATTTTGGCCACAGTATGTGACAGAAATATTTGAAGAGTCAGGAAGGTCTGGCAAAGGCCAGACTGGGAAGGTGTCACACTCAACTTGGGCTACACTGTATCCTTTTTTGAGTTATTGCTTCCCAAGATAAATGTTCACTTCCTGCCATCCTGATCCTCAGATGTATTCATGGCTGCATTATAATGCCTTTATCTGTTTGATTCATATTACAAACATTTTCCCCCATTACTGGATATTGCAACCATTGTCACCTACAGACTTTACTAGAAAATCTAAATGGCCAATGAAAAAAGTGTCAGAGCATATCCTAATCTTCCTTACTCCCAATCTTATGTTTCTTATCTTTCTGCCTCTGCTAACACCTTGAGATCTGTCAGGAAGCAGTTTTGAAATATATGGAAGTTATATGGAGGTAATTCCATAGAAACTTCCAACCAAATTTCAGCTGGTACCAAATGA
Source organism: Strix uralensis (assembly GCF_047716275.1). NCBI lineage: Eukaryota > Metazoa > Chordata > Aves > Strigiformes > Strigidae > Strix > Strix uralensis. Next base: position 67,837,407 of record NC_133972.1, on the reverse strand, counting down.
AATGCCATGGCTGTTTTCATGTGGGCTGTAACACTAGAACAACTTTAACTGTTCAGACAGGGTATCTTGTCTCCCAAAATTTATATATCATGATCAACTTTCCTCAAAACAAAATTATCATTAAGCCAGTTAGCTCAACTTTTGTGAGTCATTCTTCTTCCTCTTTTTAGGTATTGATAAGGGCAATCATTCACTCTTTTGGAATTTTCCCAATTATTCAAGATGTCTAAAAATGTAACATTCCTGAGTCCGAGAACTCACTGGCTAGCGTATTTTCAGTTTCACGTACATAAACTGCATCAGTCCTGATGACTTGAAAATATGTAATTTTAGTAATATTTTTATTGTCTATCATCTAGACTATGATCTCGATGTATTAAGCATTTTTCTTTCCTTCTTTGCTATTTCTGATTTTACTTTCTTTTTTTCTGTGACAATAACTGTATCTTTTTTTAGTTTTAGCGATTTATTTCTAATACCTTAATATCATCAAAGACAATACAAGTTTTTAAGGTATTGGTGTCTTAGTGACATCATTAATTTCCTTAGGTAGATGTCTTGTTTTAAATCGTAACAGTCATTGTTAGCATTGATTTAATAATTTTTCTGTTCTCAGTATGTAAACTAGCTTAATTATAATTTCACATCTCTTCATGTGTTCTAGTTTTTGGGTTTGTTTTGGGGGGGGACGTGTGAGCACTCAGTAGAATATTCACCCCCCAAATCCATTTTAGTTAACAAGAGGAATGCCTTCTAAAGGTCCATCTGGATATATGTGGTTGAATTGGTGGTGTGCCTGCTGCATTCCTCTCTCACCAAACAGAAACACGATGACGCTCCAGAGCTCTGTGTTTTCAATGTCACAAACGGAAAGCTTTTTTTTTTTTTTTTAGCAAAACACATAATGTTATGATTCCAGCATTGTGCTTTTAGACACAGATCTATAGAATGTCTTGATCTTATTCTAATTTTGCTCTTTTTTCCTATTCCTAGAAGGAATATTCTTGTTGTTAAACCTGGCATGTATCACATTACTTGTATCTCATGCTATTTGAAGGGAAATAACAATAAATCAACTTAAGAAGCGAGTTACTTTTACCAGTCCCAGGTCCTCATTCTGCAAAAACTTTTAACAGTCTGTCCTGGTTTGAGTAGGTGGTGGGGATTTTAGTAGCAGGGGAGGGGGCTACAGCAGTGGCCCCCTGTGAGAAGCTTCTTGAAGCTCTCCCGGCTCCAAGTCGGACCCGCCTTTGCACCAAGACCAGGCCACCTACCTGTGCCTCTGCAATAACATATGTAAGAAGGGGAACCTGGGAGGAGTTGGGGGAATTGTGAGGAGAAGTTGCAAGGAAAACATCAGTGCGAACAGTGAGGTCAGCGGAGGAAAGGAAGAGAAGGGGGGAGGTGCGCTGGAGCAGAGACAGCCCTGTATCCCAGGGTGAGATGGGAGGGCCACCGCCCTGCCACCCATGGAGGTCACCGGTGGAGCAGATACTGATCTGCAGCCTGTGGGGGCCCCACAATGACCAAGGTGACTGAGCCCCAAGAAGGCCAGGACTCTGTGGGAAGAAGGCCCTGCTGTTGTAGTTCGGAGATGGGAGGATTTGCAACACACGGGGTGACCCACACACTCGTGGGAATGACTCATGTCGGAGGTGGTTTGTGGAGGACTGTCTCCTGTGAGAGGGGAACTGTGGTGGAAGAGGGGAGGGATGCCCGAAGTTCCCTCCACAGGAGGAAGCAGCGGTGGGACTGACCACACCGCCCATCCCCTGCGCCTCTGTGGGGGAAGGAGGTAGAGATATGGGGAGCAAAGCTGAGCCTGGGAAGAAGGGAGGGGTGGGGGAAGGTGTTTTCAAGATGTGGTAATGCTTCTCACTGTCCCCTTCTGTCTGTTAAGTGTTGTGGTTGTTAGTGTCTGTATTAAATTTATGTTCTTTTTTTCTTCCCCTAATGAGTCTGTTTTTTGCCTGGGCCTTAAAGGATGAAGCCATCCCTCTTTGTCCTTATCTCAAGTTTCTGGGTCTTTTGCTTTTCTCCTTCCCAGTGCTGAGGGGGAATGGGGGAGTGAACGGCTGCATGGTGCTCAGTTACCCTCTGAGCTCAAAGCACAACAGAGGCTCACAAATCACAGGTCTCAGATTACAGGGTGTCCCTGTAATGAGGGACAATCCACAACCCCGTGTGAATTTACCATTCTTGCTGCACAGAACTGCACCTATTTTTCATCGGATGGCTCTCCATGGTTACGACAGAGGGAATAGAAAAGAGCTGGAAGTGCTGCCACTGTTCGTTCAAAAGTTGTTTGGTCCAAAGCTTCTCTTTGGCTTTTAGCTATTTTAGACAAAAAATTTGTATCAGGTTGAAGTAAAATTGAAGGCTGCAGTCCTAATTTCTCCCCAGTCAACTTTTTGTGCATGCAGTATTTCATCATATATGTTACCTTCAATAGACTTCTCAAGGCACCAGTTGGATGGCACTTAAAAAATGATCAGCTCTTTCAAATTTTTTTCTCAATGCTCATATGTGATCCCATGCCTTCCACATTGCATGCTGTCCAGTCCTTGCTTTGAAGAGGGAATTGTTATTTTTTTGTATGTTTTAAATTATATTTACTATTCTAATTTATCCATGTATCTAATTCCTTAGTACAGTTAATTTTGATAATAGTCTGTACCATGACAAAATGAGCTTTAACATTAAAAGTGTCCCACAATATTGTTGCCTCTGCAGGTAACATCATTAATGTATTGGAAATCTGCTATCACTAGCAAAAACACCACTCCAGTCACTTTCTTAAGCTTGGAAAAAGGCAGGGGGAGGGTGAAGAGACACATACCCAACACAGAAACTCCTTTTTCATGCAGCCACTGTTCTTGTTACTGTAGTTACACCATGGTTTGAATGAGGGTGGAACTGGAAGCCCATACCAGGTATCAAACTGTTACCATGCCTCTCTCCCTTTCCTTTTCTTGCTGCCCTGTCACCTTCACATCTGACACTTCACTGCCACCTTTGATGGTCAGAATCACTTTCCTCACCCCCTTCTTTGAAGGCCATTACGCTGTGGGACAGACACGTGTTAGGTAGACATCATCCATCCTACTGAGGTATGGGATCCACAAACCCACCAGAGTCCCCTTCCTAAAGGCGTAGATACAGACCTACCTGAACAGAGTTCTTCTCTATTCTACGACTTTGCTGGAAAGGCAGGATAGCACGAGACTGCTACTTCTCTGCTCCACTGGAGTGGAGATACTACAACCTCCTCTGGGAAGGAAGTTTTAGGTAACCAAGAACTACAGCTCATCACTACTGCTACCTCATTAATACTTAATTTGATACACTGCCCATCCACTCAGTGATCGAATCTGCCTCACTTCAGGTCAGAGCTTACATGCTGCCTCTGCCCTGCATCACGGGGCCTTCAGCTGTCCCCTGCAATCCACGGCTGCTGCGTAGGAGAGCAGATTTCTGGGAACCATCTTCATCTCCTGGTTGTGCCAAGGCACACAGTAGCCCTTCTCCTCCACTTGTCCAAAAGGTGACCCACGAAGCTCCTGCTTGGGCCTTCTGCAAGCTGCCAGCCCTTTAGAGACCTGGAGGTTCAGGGCTCTCACAGTCTGGCTCTGGTTTCCTTTGGAAGCCCGTTTCTGCCTGCCGGGATCCGCGGAGCAGCAGCCTGGCGCTCCTGGTGCTGCAAGGCTATCTGCAAGGCAAGGTTTGAGAAAGAGACGCCGCATTTTTTTTGTGTGCCCCACAGTCACAGCTGAAACTCAACAAAACCACGCAGGGCGGCTCTCACGCATCCAGACACACACACGCAGCCACCGGCCCGGGCCGTTTCCCCGGTGGCACCGGAGCTCGACTCGCGGCAGACGCGCCGCTCCCCCTCCGCGGGAGGGCAAAACCTCCCGCCGACCGCCTCGGTTCCCAGCTGGGAAGTTGCGTGTATGTAAATCAGAGCTAGTCATAGCACCCCCTTTCTCTTTCTTCTCCTCTTCCTCTTCCTCCTTCTCCTCCTCTTCTTCTTCTTCTTGGGAAGTTGCGTGTATGTAAACTAGAGCCAGTCACAGCACCCCCTTCCCTTCCTCCTCCTCCTCGCCCTGGGGGAGGCCGCCCCCCGGGCCCCGGCCTCTCCCTTCGGGGCCGCCCCGCCCGTCGGTCGGTCGGTCGGGCAGGGGGCGGTGGCTCGGTGCCGGCCGCCACCCCCCGCCGCGTGAGGAAATGGCTCTCACGTGAGGGAGGCGGCAGCTCCGGGCTCGCGCTGCCCGCGGAGGAGGTGCCGGCGGTCCCGGGTCCGGCCGCGCCATGCCGACCAGCTTCACGGTGGTGCCGGTGGAGGCGCAGGGCGAGGAGCGGGCGCCGGCGGAGCGGGATGGGCAGCGGCAGGAGGAGGAGGAAGAGGAGGAAGACGGCGAGAGGGACCGGGGCTCCGGTGAGGGGCGGCGGGCAGCGCCCGAGGGTCGCGCCGGCGCTTTGTGCGGGGCTGCCGCCGGGGGGGAGCCGGAGGGTCCCCGCCGCCTGAGGTGGGGTGGGGGGCGCGTCGCCTCCCCGCAGCGGGTGGTGCCGGGGCTACCTGTCCCGGTGGAGGAGCGCGCCTCGGGAGAGGGCGAAAGTCCGGCGCCCGGGGCGGCTGAGAGCGTGTTTCTTTCTCTTTGTCTCCGTCGCCGCCGGCCGAAAGGAGGAAGCGCTGCGGGGCGGCCTGCGGCTGGCGAGCGGCAGCGGGAGCCGCCGGCAGTTCGAGGCAGGCGTAAAAGCTGTGGAACCGTTTAGGTCGGAAAAGAGCTTTAAGATTATCAAATCCAGCCGTTAAGCTCGGTTTCAAAGCCCAGCCCTGGTGGAGCTCACCAGAGGGAGCGGTAGGAGCGGATACCCAGACTGTGGCCAGGAGCGCGGTTTTCCCCGCTCGCCCCAGGTGCGTGTCCAGCCGCGTGCTCCGGCCCAGCCGCCGCGTTCGGGGTTCGGCCGGTGTTCGCTGGCGCGGTGCTGGGAGCTCCCTCCTGCTAGGCCGCGCCCCGGAGCCGCCGCGGGAGCAGAGCCCGGCCCCAGGTGGAGCTCGGGCATCGCCACTGAGGGTCCGGCCGGGGCGGCCTCCTGTCAGCAGGCGGTGGTGGGGAACTGAGCGCTTTGTCTCTCGGATGAGGAGGCTTTGCCAGGGAGGCAATAACTCACTCTTCCTTCGGCTCGGAAGCCCTTAACACTTCCTCTTTCTGAAGCGTGTTGCAGCGGCAATACCAAGTATGGTGCTTGAATCGGGGCTCGCACCGAGAGCTGGGTGGATCTGCACGTTGTTTTGGGCACTGCTTACAATCAGTACCCATTCGTAATTCTTTTGTTTTTTAGATGTTAGATAAACACAGGTCAAAAGATGGGGTTTTGTAAAAGGCAGTTCCTCCTAATGGCGGCGGCTTCTTTTTGTGGTGTAGATCATAGATACATAAGGCTAATTCTGTGGGATGTGGGATGTGAATGTGAAGAGATGAAACCAGATGTTTGACAAACTTAATTAGACTTACAGTATTTTAGTTTCTTTTTGCATAAAAATTCTTCAGGAAGATGATCCAGTAAAACACCAAGCTGACAAAGTTGAGTTGTTTTCTTCCCAGAACTTTCTCCCCTTAAGCCCCCACCTGCCCCTAAAAATACATACTACATGTAGCTGCATTTCCTTTGGTATATTCAAGCGGTTAGCAAGTGTCCTAACTACTGCCACTTTTTCCACCAAACTAAATGGAATAGAAAAACCAAAAAACTGTGGCAACAGTTTGTTTCCTGTACCGTATGGATGACAGCAGTACAGCCCTAATCTGTTTGAGCAGTTTTCCTTGTGGTAGAAGAGCTAGTCAGAAAGGCACGGAGGTTGGTCAGATGGCATCTCAAAATACTGAACGTACAGGCATAGTTAGACAGGAGTTGTTAGACCATGTGTATATATGAAGCATCTGGAAGGCTTGCAACATTTGGAAGTCTTGGGAGGCTGAGGGGAAGAGTGGAACTGGCGTTCTTCTACTGGCATATTTCTAACCTTAGGGTTGTGATTGAAAAAAAATAATTCTTCGTGTGCTTAAGTAGAATTTGTGTGGACTGGCAGTTACATTTGCAAAATGCGTTTAAATTATCTGCTGTTCTGGATCTATATCACCTGAGCGGATGAATTTATGTGTGAATTTTCCTGTTAACGTGCCTGTAAAATAGGGAGTAGAGAGGAAAACACGGAAAAGAGAAGTCATTGACTTGTAAACAAGATATAGTCAGAGAGCTCCGACTTCATTAAGAGATTAAGTGCTATACTTGGATACAGAGGTTTGGGAAGTGAATGACATACTTAAATGTTGTCTTGGGTATTATATGGATGTTTGGTATGGATAAAATTGTTAAGTTAATGCTGTGTAATCAAATAAGTCTCCTTGACCCATTCGTCTCAAAACTTTATAGAATTCTAAATTACTAGTACAACTAAAAGCTGTTGTAGTTCAGCCCATTTTAAAAGCCTGCTGTTCAGAGAAGGAGTGCTTGCCTTTCTCCCCACTCCAGCCTTGAGAGAAAGGCTAGGGAGCAGAAAATTTCCTTCCCTGTCTTCTTTCACATCGCTGGGTTCTCTTCCTTTTTCCTGTGCTTGACCTTGGTGCTCCATCAGACACTTCACTGAGCTGGTTCAAGTGCTAAACTGACAGAAAAAACTGAACTCCTGCAGAGGGAAAAACATGCTTCCCCTGTTTTGGAGTTGAGGTGAGTAAGTGCTGAGAATGGCTAGAGTTGTGTCAAAGTGGGAGGGGGGGTAAAGCTGAGTGCAGAGGGGGAAGTGAAAAAAGAGGGAGAATGGGAACTTCCCCTTTGGGTTACCCTTCACCTATACAGCTGAGCATATAATTCTGGTCCAGTTGTTCAGGCTTCTAGAACTGTATCAGTTTTGATTGAATTCTCTGGTTTAAAAAGCAAGTAACTCTTCTGGAATTTCCTTGACTGCACTAGTACCTTGTTTTAAAAAAACTCAACAGAACAAACAACAACTAAACAAAACCCAAAACCCAAACAAAAGCCAGAACAAACAAACCAACCCCCCCACCAAACCCACAATACTCCTTTTTGGAGGGAAGCAGGCTGTATGCTGTTTCGCCATTAGATCACCAGTAAAGTAATTCTGGTATCTTGCTAGCAAGGCACTTAGTTGTTCTGTGCATTTATCCACTTTCACACATTCTTATCTGATAATTATCTATGTGATAATGGAGTAAACTGACATGTTCCTACTCTATGCTCTTTACTCCTTCACAATCGTCTGAAATTCTATAGCCTTGTATTTTCTGGTTATGTGACACCTTCACATGTGTGAAGGAGGGGAAGATTTGGGTGAGTGGCTGTTTGGCTGGATTATAGCACTGGCCAAAGTAGTAATTAGAAGAGTAGGGAGGCAGAGTGGAAGTTTAATGCTTGGATTGAACAGTATAATTGAGGGTTGGAGCCTGCTGACTCAAATACAAACTAAGTATCAGAAAGTATATGTGCCTGTGTCTTTTAATACAGGAAATAGTAATTGGTTGAAGGAGTGAAGGAAACAGGAATCTGTTGTAGGCAGTAATGGACAAAGTTTTATGAGAAGTTCTGGCTTTGATTCGTGTTGGGCTTTTTATTTGTTTTCTTTGCATGCATCAGTGATGACTATCTATTAGATAGACCTGTCAAAACTTTGTAAAGTTGATCAAATCTCTATTTCATTAGCATGTCAGGTGTTTCAAAGCATAACTAGTATTTTTAGCATCCCATAGTATTATTTACCTAGCCACAGCAGTCTTTTATTTAGAAACCAATATGAGAACTAACTCCTACAAAACCTTTTTAAATTGAAGACCCTCAAATACAAGGAATATCAATGACAAACCTGGTCATTACACCTGGTCATCACATAACTAATGAAACATGAATGATGTGAATGTCTGTAAAATGCTAGTTCCTGGAAAACCAGGAAATAGTTGAGGCAGGTGTATATATATGCAATGGAGGAAAGACAGGCTAATCTCCCTGATACATCTAGTATATTTTCATTCAGCTTCTGCTCACACACAGAATCAGTCTGTAGTTCAGAACTTGCTGTATGGAAAAATACAGCATTACATGTTCCCTGTCATCCCATTGCAGTTTGTCCAGTTTTCTGTACCCTGAAAAAATGCAAATTGGTATCTTTGCTTTTTTTTTTCCTTTTGTCTCCACAGGTTAGTTATCCCACTCTGTTCTGTTCATGTGCTTAGTTAGTAGTGTGCACAATGTTTCCAGTACTAACTGAAGGCTCAGGTCTAGGGATATGCATGGGAACATGGGTTGTCAAATACAATACTGTTTCCACATGCTCTTCCAAGCTTCACAACTTGTGGGCCAGAAAAAGATGATCCTTCTATGAAACTGGATTAATTTCTCTTTTTTTTTTTTTTGGTGAGTTTAAGTTCCAAATAGGCATGTGAGACAGAACTTCCCTTTACAGAAGCCACATTGGTTGTCCTCCTCTGCCACCCCAATGTTATATTGTGTAATAGAAAATTGGAATGGAAAATATTATTCCTGTTACAGGTAAAAGCATATCTGATGTTTGATCACAGGCATGGGAGCCACACACAGGGATTTTTACTGGCTCTGAAGGGCTCTGACTGTTCTGATGTATACCCAGGTCTGCCAAGGTGCTTGGAACCTTTCACTGTTTAATATAGCTACATGTACCACTGAATATAAGTGTGTGTTAGCTATTGATAGCTCCAAGGGAAATAGGGGCAAATAAAGGAGGCAGAGTTAAGAATAATAAACTAACGTCATTGTGGAGTATGTGATCACTTAGCACTTTGTAACTGTTTAAACATTTCTTTTAGACTGTTGCAGTTTTGACCTTTTTTGTGAAGGAGAGGGTCTTAACGCTTGACATGGACAACAAATCATTCTTTTACTCCATTGTGTTAATTTCGCACGAATGAAACACTAACATTCTTTTATTGTACTTATTGCCTAAGAGCTAAATGTAAATAGTACTAGTCATAGACCAACTTTCAAGTAGAATATTCCAGGAGAAAAGTAACACCAAATGTAGTGATGGCAACCCTCAATTTTAACTTCTCTGAGCTGTAATAAAAATATTATTGAGATTTTTTGATCTCTTATTGCAGATTTTTCCTTTGGTGATAATACTTTTGCAGCCATCAGAATATAATGAGCAAAGGTCTCCTGGGTAACTTTTTAATGGTTTTTCATAACGGAACTCTCCTTGTAATGTTTTGTTATCTTTAAGATGACTGTTACTGCTTTAAAAGCTCACATTGTAAAGGCTGCATTTGGTAAGGGATATAGTTTGATACTGCATAGCAGATCTTATTAGCTGCTGCTGGGGAAAGAAAGTATTTATATTCTCTCCAGTGCTACTGCTTGTGAACTGTTTTAGGGAGCCAAATCAGCAGGAAACTAGCTATGACAGTAAAACAGTTGTTTTTAAAAGTTGTTTTAAGAGGCTTTATTTCCTTGAATTGGCTCATTGCAGAACAACAGTGTGTTACATCCTCACCCCAACACAGAAAGCCACCCTTTTTGGCAGCGCTGACCCGATTAATTTTTCCTGCATCTTTGAACTATGTTGATGCTTTACATAAAAATGGATACTAAAGCATGGGGAATGAAACAGTGCTATTTTTATTTGCTCTCTAGACTAATGAACTATAGAACGTTATCACAGGGGACTTACTTTCTGAATCTGAGTAGAAATATTACAGCTTGAGGGTTCCCCCCCTGAACAAAATGTGTAGCTTGGTTTAAATGAATTCTCCTACCAATTTAAATGTATTCTCCTACCGATTATTTTTTCTTCCATACAATCCTTTTGTGGCTTATGTGGTATTTTTTGCATAATCAGTATTTCTTTTCCTACTTGATTTGATGTACCAGTTGAACTGGGAGCATTTCTGGTACACACTATAATTTGTATAACTGCAATTATTTGTATGCTATGGCTTTGTGAACTGTCCAGGTAGTAGCTAGCAGAATTAAAATTCTGCTAATAGTGTAGCTTATCCTGTTAGGTTTCTATTTACCTTCCCCTACCCCAAGCTAATAAGAGTACTTCAGGTTTGCAGTATATTTTCCTTGGCTCTTTGCACCTTTGACACAGTGGTGACAGTGTTGTGATTTAACCCCAGCTGGCAACTAAGCACCACCCAGCCGCTCACTCGTTCTCCCCTGGTGGGATTGGGGAGTGAATCAGAAGGGTAAAAGTGAGAAAACTCAGGGACTGAGATAAAAACAGTTTAATAGGTAAAGCAAAAGCCAAGCAGACAAGCAAAACAAAACAAGGAATTCATTCACTGCTTCCCATCGGCAGGCAGGTGCTCAGCCATCTCCAGGAAAGCAGGGCTCCGTCACGCATTACGGTTATTTGGGAAGACGAATACCATCACTCTGAATATGTGTGTGTGTGTGGCCTCTTCTTCTTCCCCCAGCTTTATATGCTGAGCATGACACCATATGGTATAGGATATTCCTTTGGTCAGTTGGGGTCAGCTGTCCCAGCTGTGTCCTCTCCCAACTCCTTTTGCACCCTCAGCCTCCTTGCAGGTGGGATGAGAAGCAGAAAAGGCCTTGACTCTGTGTAAACACTGCTCAGCAGTAATGAAAACATCTCTGTGTTATCAACACTGTTTCCAGCACAAATCCAAAATATAGCCCCATATTAGCTACTATGAAGAAAATGAACTCTATCCCAGCCAAAACTATCACAGACAGTAAAGACAAATTCAGTGGAGAAGGTGTCATCATTCTTAGCAGTGGTTGTGAACGTTTTTTCCTTCCCTACTGAAAGAAGAATACACAGTGAAGTGCATTGGGTTTATGTAGTGAGGGGCCTGCAGGGTGGCTTCTGTGAGAATCTGCCAGAGGCAGCCTCTGTGTCAGACAGAGCCAGTTCCAGCTGACTCCAGGGTGGGCCAGCTCCAAGATGGACCCACCACTGGCCAAAGCTGAGCACATGGGTGATACTGGTAAGAAGGGGTAAAAAAATATGCACAACAGCAGCTAAGAGAGACGAGTGTGAATATGCGAGAGAAACAACCCCGCCAAAGTCAGTGAAGAAGCGGGGGAGGAGGTGCTCCAGGTGCCAGAGCAGAGATTCCACTGCAGTGTATGCTGAAGACCACGGCATGCAAGTTGTCCCCCTGCAGCCCATGGAGCAGATATCCACCCTGCAGCTCATGGAGGACCCCACGCCAGAGCAGATGGATGTACCCTGAAGGACCTGTGACCCCATGAGGAGACCTGTGCTGGAACAGTCCATGCCTGAAGGACTGTACTCCATGGAAAGGACCCATGCTGGAGCAGTACTTGAAGAACTGCAGCCGCTAGGAAGGACCCTATATTGGAGAAGGTCATGAAGGACTGTCTCCTGTGGGTGGGACCCCATGTTGGAGCAGTGCAACAGCATGAGGAGAGAGGAGCAGCAGAGACAGCGCATTATGAGCTGACCACAACCCTGTTCCTCACCCCCCTGTGCTGCTCAGGGGAAGGAGGTAGAGAAGTTGGGAGTGAAGTTGAGCCTGGGAAGCTGTCGGGGGTGGGGAGAAGGTGTTTCTAGATTTGTTCCTATTTCTCATTATCCTGCTCTGTTTAAGTGGGAATAAACTAAATCAGTGGAGTCTGTTTTGCTTGTGACAGTAATTGCTGAGTGATGTCGCTGTCCTTTTCTCGACCTACAAGCTTTTTAATCTTGTTTTCTCCCATTGTCCTGTTGAGGACAGGGAGTGATAAGAGTGGCTTCGTGGGCACCTGGCAGCTAGCCAAGGTAAACCCACCACATGAAGTCTATGAAAACTGCAGTCTTTTTGATTTCATATGCAAATTTTCCAGTAGTTGCAAAATTGGATGAAGTTTTGATTCATTAGGTTGTGCAACACTAGGTTCTTGCTATGCAGCTCTGACCCTGCTTTACAAGAGCTATAACTGTTTCTTTGGCAGCTTCTCAATCCTCAGAATTGCCAGCCTTGAGTTTTAGGGCATCACAAGTGTTACCTACTTATTTTTAAAGGCCTGATGGTAATCTTCAGAAATGCATTCATGAACAGTTAGCAGTATACAAACTTAAAGATGGTCCCTGAATAACTTTGTGCTTGAATCACAGCTATGGGGAAGCATGGCTTAATAATGTCTGTGTCAATTGGACAGTACTTATTATCCGCTTCCTGATTTCAACAGCTAGCATTCTTAATTAGGTACCTTAATTAGCTGTATCCTTTAGCTAGCTCATAGCAACCAAAAATAAGTAGCATTCAACCTGTTCAGGAAATCATTCTGGGAGTCTTTGGGAGGTGAGATTTTGAGTGGTAACTGCTTTGCAAAAATGGGTATTTTTTTAAAAACTCGTGTATCTTCTGAAAAAAATAATCTTTTCTCTTTCTGGAAGAAGAAATTAAAAACTTGTTCTGTTTCTTGCCTTCTGACAGGGGGTACACAAGTTTGAAACTTTTTAAAATGAAAATCTTCCTACTAGCTTACTTTTGGAGGAGAATAAAACCTTTTAACAGATTAATTCCAATCTTGAAGAATGAGAAGCTTGTGTGTCTCTTTTTCTAGCTTCAGAAAGAAAAGTTTAGAACAGCCTTGAAAATATGTCAGAACTTTGCTTTGTTACCTGTGGAACTGTCCTGATAGAAACTTACCAGGACATAAACAATGTCTTGCTGCCATTGATTAGTGACCATTCCTATCCTATCTCTATCCCTCTACTGGCCTTTCTTGCTTTGTGGAACATCTGCTGAGGACTTGCTCGAGCTGCTTTATTTTGCTGGTGAGGAACAAGAAGCAGTCACTGGGGGGTGGGGGTGGGGCGGGAATCAAAATATCAAAATGGGGAGGTATAGGAAGCAGGCTTTTTGCAACTTCAACGAGTTAAAGCAGCTCTTTTAGGGGCCTAGTAAGCACCAGGTCTGGTTCTAGGAATGAATAACTTGGGGAAATGGGCTTGGAAGGAGCCTTCAACCCTTTCGTCCTTTCCATAGTTGACCATGCTTGTGACATAGGTGTTAGGATCACAGAGAAAAGTAGATTTTGGATGTGATTCAAAGATCTGACCACAGGAACTAGTCTGTTCTAAGCAATAGTGTCCATTTAATAGAACTGAAATAGTTTGTGTGAAGTTGTTTAAGGCTGGTATAGAATGTATGAAATAGATTAATGCATAAACTAGAAAACAGTGATGTATCTAATTTGAAAGAGAATTAACAAATCATGCAGGCAGTCTTAAAAAGGACCCTTTTATAATTTCAAAATACTTGTTTTTAAAAAGTGCTTGCAAAGTTACTAGAATTATATTTTAACGTGTTTGTCTTCTACATCTTAAGTACAATTAATGCAAGCTCTTTCTACATAAAATCAATGTTTAGCAACTATACTTATGATTAACTTGCTTAAGATCTGCTAATATGTACTTGATGCATAAAACTGGCTTTTTACATAGATAAACCTTTGGAATGTATTAAGACTACTTGTTGCTAATGTATACCGATCTGCTTAGTAGTGAATTTGTTTGATGGAAAGAAAACTTTAAATGTATTAGGTGAAGAGGTGTGATGTTTTAGTAACTTGATCCTGTCCATTTCACTAAGCATGGTCTTTATTGCTGATGGAAATCCTCCAGCTTTATTCTCTTTAGAGAGTTCTGTGACGGTCACGTAGTTTGGCTGCATCATGTGCATGCTTCACACTGCATGAAGCCTTAATGACTTGTTTCAGGATTAATCCAATACTAGTAAGAAACAGGATTTGAGGTCTTACACAAAGCTGGGAGGAAGCAGCTGTCAGTTTCCTGTTTCAGTTCTTGGTAGGTGAAGAATCAGCAGAGGGGCATGACTTGATTTTCCTTAATCATGAGAGAACAAGATTATGAAGAAAGTGGGCCAAATCCAAGTGAGTCTTTTTAAAAGACAATACCATGGTTCTAATGACTCTTTACTAAAATAGCAGGTTCTGTACTTCCAGCTATATTATAAAGAATTTATAAAGAGCTTTTGCAGTGTGTTTTCATTGGAAATAGGCTGTGCTTGATTATAATAGTAGCCTAAGTAAAGAAAACTAAAATTTAGTGATGTTGATAAGGTAAGTGATGGATGTAGTATTACAGTCCTCCATTATGTAAAGGGGTTTACAAGGAGCTTAAGTGCACCTTGCTCTGCATTCCAAGATAACTTACATAAATTGTGCTAGTCAAAAATAATGCAAGAAGTTGGTGATATAGTAAATATATTTAGACATTTCTTTACTAAAAAACCCACTAACCTGCAACTTTGACATAGATTGCACTGAATTCTTAAACCCATCTGATGCCAAAGTTCAGAGGCAAGTTTAAAAATTCGCACAAGGTTATTGATGCCTTCTCATAATTTGAATTAACAAGGTAGTGGCTTTTGAAAACTTGGGTTTATGTTAGAGCTCTAAAGAATACTTCTATGTATTTTTGGATTAGGAGTGGTAAGAAATGAAATTTTTAAGATTGAGTTCTCTTTAGTTGCTTGCCAATCAAAAACTTGGACATATAGGAAGTAAATATGCATGAAAGAGAAGATAGAATTACAGCTTTTGCCACAGGCAGCTTTTTTGGATGTGACACTTCTATATGTCAGTTTTAGTGACTTTTATACTTTATGTATTTTTACCTTAAAAAATTATTTACGTTAACAGTAAATGCTTGTTTACCCTTGTGCAAACAGGATCTTATCTTCATAGTCTCAGTCTGTAGCAGTTTGTTCTTAATATGACCAAATACTAACTTAATGAAAATGTTACCATCATTTTTATTAGAACCTGTTATTTTTCACCTGTATCTGGCTAAGTGGAACCTACTTCAAGGTACATGGACTATGATTAAGAGTGGCCTTTTGGAAACTATGAAAGGTTAGGACTTTTCTGTGAAGTATTATTCTTCAACTGCATTCTGCATATAAACGCATGCATAGACAGCAGCATATAAAGGTAGAAATTTCTAGTGGGAAGCAAAACTTTTTAGTTTTACATGTGTACTTGTTTAGAGAACAGCTATACCTTATCATTGCCAAGCTATCTTATTTGAGGCCGTGTGGTTCAAAAGTTATAGATCATTCTCACTTCTTTGAACACAACCTGTCTTGTTTTGCCATATAAAAAGAACCTACTTTTATTTTTCAGATAGATGTTAAACTCTTACATCAAGACAGGAGACACAGATGCTTGCTTTTTTGAACAAAATGTGTTTGAATACAAAGTCAAATAGGAACACTTCTTTTTGTGAGCACTAATGACAGACGCGTGGGACAGCGAGGAAGCAGTGAATCTGGAAAGGATTTAGGGGTGAGACTGGAATAGAATAGTATGAGCTTGGTGTAATGCTGTGGTAAAGAGGGCTAGCCTGATCCTTGGAGTAGAGAGGTGATGATTATACTTATGTAAATAGCATGATTGAGACTGGTGTTAGAAAGCTGTATTTAATTTTTAAAATTTGAAATTTTTTTTTTCATAACTTAAAAACTGGAGAAGATGTTGCCAGAAAAATGATTAAAGGTTAGGAAAATGTTTTCTGAACTTAACTGTTCCAGTGCTTCAAAAGGAATCTTGAGATAATTTGATAAGTATAGTTACCTTCACAGATAGAAAATACTAAGTGTGAGTGGTTAAATTTGGAAGCTGTACTAGAATGTTATAGCTAGAAGTTTGAAAAGAGCCAAATTTAAATAGAAATAAGGAACAATTTGAGATTTTTCTAGTAATTAAAAAAACCCTTAATCCTTATAAAGAAAAACTGATAGGCTTTTTTCTTATTTCAGCTATGAAAACATCAGGAGATACACTGGTCAAATTTCAGTATGTTTTTTTCAAAGTTATAGTGCCTAATGCAGAAGTAAGTTCTGCAACCTGTGGAAAGACAGGAAATCAGATTAGATGGCCTCATATTTTTGTCCTTAATCTCTTGAACAGACATCCTAGTGCAAATTTAGGATCACTTAAATGATCATTTCCTTTTTCTACCCCAAGCCCTGCTCTGCCACTTTCCCTAAGACAAGATACCTGTAACACATTTTTTTTTTCATGCTCTACCTCTTTTGATTTGGGGGCAGAAAAGGGGGAAAACCAGCCACTATGGTTGTATGATTTAGTGATATTGGCATCAGTGCTAAGGAATTGGTTTTACTTACGCTAATTGCTAATTCCTACACTGATGGTGTCTCTAGTGACAGCACAAGCATTTGTGTAGTGAACCACCCAAACTCATCTGGATTAAAAGTAGAAGCAAGAATAAAAACTAAAGTAAACCAACTCTCTCTCAGCTCAGTAATAAACACACACCACTGTTGCAGTTATAATCAGTAGTTCTGTTAGTGTGAGTTAGTGCGATACAGGGTCACAAATGGCTGAGTAGAAATGTGAGCGGAAGGAGGGCCACCTCTTTGCTGGCAAAGGTGGTTTCTGCCTGTTTAAGCTATGCTGTTGGCTTCTGTTTTACACTGTATAAAATGGACCAGTTTGGATCAGCTTAGAAATTTTTAACTGGTAACATACCTTAAAGTATTCTACCTGTCAATGTTTGTGAGGATCACTGCTCTGAAACTTCTGAGGAATATGAATTTGAACAAAGTGCTGTCTTTTGCCTCTATGATGAACACTTTGAAATGTGATATACAGACATATTTCTGATGTAAGTTATTTTTGATGTGTGGAAATGTTAATGAGAAATCATCTGATGACGTGATCAGTTCTAAACTTGAGGCTAGCACAACTCTGGCATGGTTTGGGATAACCTGTGTGGGTTACACTGCATTGGCAATTGGGGGCTGGGGTGTATGGGAATGCACATTGTGATCATATGCATGAACACTCTGAATATTACCTCCCAAATTTGAGACATGTCTCCTACGTTCTCTGCTTGCAGCTGTATATCTCACATATAAAATGTAATTTGATGCAGTTGACTTCCATGTAAATACAGCTACAGCCATCACAGTGCTTGAGTATGTGTAGAAATCAATAGTAGGAATTTTTGCATGTCCCATCAACACAGAAAATTAACTAGACAGTCTTCTATGAAAGGTACACTAGTTATGGCTTTAGTTTGTCTACTGGTCCATCAGTAAGCACAGAGTCGTGCTATGGTGTGTGAACATTCCATAGCAGATTAAAAATAGTAACAATAATTTTAAAAGTATATATTTAAGGGGGGAAACCAGATTTATTTCTAGAGTTTAGGCTTTGATCACTTTATGTTGTGTGGAATGGAGTGTTATATCAAACAGCTGCTTTTTTGTGTGTATCATAAGACAGAGGAAACATTCTATCATAATCAAGCCCATAGAAGATTTTTTTTGTTGTTTTATTTTGACTTTCTTCCATATCTTTTAATACCAGTGGTGGTCCAAGATAAAATACTGGCTCAGATGGACTACTAATCTAGTCCAGATTTAAGATTTTTGCCTGTAAACCCTCATAACTTGAATTACTTTCAGAAATCAAGCAACAGTAAGTATAGATTTTTGGAGTGCTGCAGTTGCAGAAGCTTTAATTGAATTCCAGAAGACATGTGCAGCTTAGATGAGTGTCTAAAACTACGTTGGAAATTATCATTCTTATTGTATGTTCAACTCACCTCCACACCTGAGAAGAGTTTGAGTTGATGCAATTTCAAGGAAGCGTGAGGGAAAGGTGATTTGCTTTGTCAAGCACTAGAACAGGCTGCCCAGGAAAGTGGTTGAGTCACCATCCCTGGAGGTATTTAAAAGATGTGTAGATTTGGTGCCTAGGGACATGGTTTATTGTTGGACTTGGTAGTGTTAGGTTAATGGTTGGACTCTGGTCTTAAGGGTCTTTTCCAACCTAAATGATTCTATGATTTTATTATCTTTAAGCTTCCTTACAGAATTCAAGGAAATAGGGTTAAAACATACAGCTGTAAATGGCTTGAGACTTACTAATGGAACAAAGTACCTATTTCTATATTCCATGTTACCTCAGTGAAAGCAACTGAAGTAGTTTTTTCTATTTGCTTCATTCCATTTGATGCACCAGAAGTGATATTTACAGCTTTTGTGAAAAGTGTAAATCCTGTCTTTTTTCAGTTCTAGTTTTTCTAATCCCTTCTTTTGAAGAAGGGATGAGATAAAGATTGGGATAGTAGCTTATTTTGTTAACCTCATCATAGTTGTTGACTGTGTGTTGGGATCCTAAAACTAGTTCTTTCTGCTGGATGGTGTAATACACCTCAATTTGAGTTACATGTTTGTAAGGCTTGCTGTATTTCTAAGCATACTAAATAAGCATACTCCCAAAGGTGGTGTTTTTAAATTTACAGTCAGTATGATTTTGTTGACATCAATGCTGAAAACTCAAAGGAGGTTCTTCAAAGGTGTTCATAATTGTAGGACGAGTCAACAAACTGCAGATGAGAGAGTACTTGTCAGTACATTTTATAGTCACTTTTTCAGCATTGATCCTCTTTCAAATAGAGCTAGAACAGGTAATGCTGATCATGTCAAATACTATAAAAATGCTGTACCAAACACTCACAACATACAAAAAGAGACAACTTTATTAAAGAAATGGGAGACTTTTATAGAGTCTGTCAGTGACAGGCTATTTTGAAGACTAGTATTAGAAAGCTTTAAAATAGGTAGACTATTGGTTGGAAACACTGGAAAAATTTTTGAAAAATAGGAAACCTAAATGCTGTGTTGTTCCATTTAAAGTCTGTTAGGTGCATTTGACAAGGCTTGTTTGTTAGAGACATTGTGCTCAGAGCTTTTTCCTATGGAGCAAAGCCAAGTAACTGTTCAGAAATACAAGCATAAAAAGGAGGTCTTCACTGTTCTCCTACCTGTAATTTAAAATACTTAATGTATAGTACTGAAATGCTGATTTTTTTTACCTCCAGAACTGCTAAGACAAAGCTATATTCTTTAACCTCAGAATTGTGAATACTGATTCACATTATTTGATTGGCTACCCTTTTTTGATGTTTTGATTAGTCTGATGATACCCACTGAAGTAGTGACCTCAATGACATTACAACTCTGCATGAACGCAAAACAATTCCCCAGCTCAGTTTTTGAAGAGTTATCCTTTCAGAAGGGATTGGAAGTACCCCAAAGGGAGTACTAATATTTAGCTAGTAAGTACAGCTACGAGCTGTCAATAGGTGAAAAAATCAATAGAAGTGTTGTCTTAGCAAGACAAATATCAAACAACCTTATTTTTACTTTAACTTGGGAATGTGCCTTTTAATGAATACTTCTTAAAAACTTTAGTAAAAATAACATGGCCATTTCAAGGAATGGAGCTAAAAGAAAAAGTTTCAGAAATCTTGGGAAGGAAGTGCAGTGTCTTAACTAAGAAGTTCTAGTGCTTGTATGCTTTAGTGAGATGGTGAGAGAAATCAGCATGTATTTGCTTGGGGACAGAGTTGCTTTTTGTTGTTTATGGAAAAGTGAACTGAACCTTTCTCTAAGTACAATGGGGCCAATTAAAGGATAAATGCCAATTTCTCAGACAACCTTGTGCCAAATCAGTATGTTCCATGCACTGTGAAACATCTCAAGGTGCTGGTTCACGAGGGAGATTCTTCTGTGTTCACGCTGCTGGCCTTGCATTAGCATTGTTGGAGGAGAGGGACCTAGGCAGGCTCTAGGACTTGAAGCAATGGGGGACCAATTATAAACCATAGAGAAACAGAAAAATGAAAGCTGGAGAATATGCATAGAAGGAGATATATTAGATAAGAACAGTAGCTGTGGGTGAATTCATCAACAGTTTGTCTCTGGATCGTGGAATTAATTCTAGAGCCCTAATGGACAATAGCTATCTTTTGAGTCTCTTATGATAATATGTGACTTCTATGTCATGATACCAGTAAATATAGTGATACTATGGAGAGTTTATCGGACAAGGGAGTTATGGACAGTGGTAGGAAATCCGTCAGGGATGTAGTCACTCATCTGCTTGAGGGACCAAGATCTATTTCTGTCTTTATTACAACCAAGATAATACTTTGTGCTGAGACTGGTGTCCATGTGTGGAAGAGCTTTGTTCTGGAACTTTCTGCCCCCTCCAGGGCACTTCTCCCTACATAGTGGAGAACACAGGGAAAAGAGTACAACTTGTTCTCCAGATGTACCTTAGTTCTGTAGTAAACAGACTGTGTAGGTGCTATTGCTATAACTTGTGAATATAAGGTGTAAGGAACTGAAGGAAGTAATGCCTCAAACATTCATTGACACAGAAAACCTCAAGGACAAGCTGTGGCCTTTGTGATTAGTCTAAGGAATGTCACCCAAGGAGGCGGGAGTGTATCGAAAGATGCACCCCCCCCTCCCTTGCAGTTGTATTGACAAACTCCTTAGATAGGCCTCAGAAGGGGGAAACGTGGACTGAGTGGAACCAAATGTTTCCCATCAAGTACAAGGACCTCTAATCATTGGCTCCATTGAGTAAGCCCAAAGAGGTGACAAGGCCTGATAAGAGGTGAGCATTTCTGCCCCAGAAGCCAGATGATTTCTCAAGAAGCATGAAGTCAGAAAAAATCTATGGGAACAGAAGAAAAACCAAAGGTGGGCAGGATGAGTACGACCACCGACTCAATTGGACAAGGGGTGGTGCAACCCCATTTCCCCCTCAATGCATGTGCAGAAACCATGCTCCACCTTTTTTCCTCGTCTCTCATGGAAATGAGTTTGTGGAATACCTGCCCCTCATCTAGTATGCTAATCAGCTGATAAGATGGAACTTAAAAGGCGACAGAAAACTTTGCTCTGTGTGCACCCACCACCCAAGATTACCGACCTGAGACAACGCTGGATCCAGGGGTGGTGATCTGGATACAACGCTGGATCCAGGGGTGGTGATCTGGATTCCTCTCCCTCTCCCTCTCCCGAGACCACGTGGCTTATTATCCTTTTCCAAGTTTAAATTGTTTTCTACTGCAAGTAAAACATTTTAACTGGTCATTTGGTGTCATTTCACCTTAATTTAACCCGAGGGGATCACAGAACTGTTGTGACTCTCTGAGCTTCCAATTCAGATCGTGACATAAGGGCGAAAATGCAGATAGGCGAAGTGGCATAGGCAAGGACTTGAGATATGCTGATGTTGTGACAGTATCGGCATGTAATAGCTTTTATATTGCATGGGCTGGAAGGCAGTGAAAGTGGTGCTGTATTTTGAGAGGTGTACCAGAGCAGGTCAGGGGAGCTACAGCATAATGAGATTGATATTTCAATAAAGAATAAGTATAACATGTCATGGAAGAGTCCCCACAACCTTCACAAAGTAATTCCCTTTACATTGCTTTTTCATAAATCCCTGCCTCAACTACTGGAGTTTTTTTGAGGGAGTTGGTAAAGTAATGAAAAGGTAGGTGTTTTTTTTTTTTTTTTGTTGCCCAGAAGGTTTATGTGAAGTTCTATTATCAAGTGCTTTTAAGTAAACTAGAAAGATGGGGTAGGGGAGAGATCAGTATATGTATTAAAGAATAATAAATAATAATTAAGAGACAGAACACTGTACAAAGATTAGACTGTTAAAGTAAACTTAATTTACTTACATGTGGATGTTGAGCCCATATGTCTGGGACAAAGACAGTGTTTGGCAGCCACCTTCAGTGTTATCTAGAACCAGTTCTTAAACCAGTGTCTTCTGACTATTCCTTTTATGGTATACCTTGTCTTTTTTTTCCTTTTGTTTCTAATTGTTGCGCTTTTCCACCAGGGGATGGGATCACCAGGGAAAGTAGTCCATTTATTAATAGTGCAGAGATGGACAGAGGAAACATGTATGAAGGAAAGAATATGGCGCTCTTTGAGGTAAGTTTAAATATGTATTTAACCTTCAGTTGAGGCTCTGGTAGTAAGATGAAAACAAACCCATCCCCCTTTTTTCTCTCTTGAAATTTAGTGGGGGAAAAATTTTCATACCTCTTCAGCAGTTTCCTTCCTGCTAACATTCCATTTAATTGGATTTGAATGATGTAATAAAAAAAAATGCTAAGATTCTTTTTTTTTTTTCCCATCTGCTTTAGTTTTTCTATATAGGCAAGTACAATAAATTTTGGTATGCATTGATGTGAAGATATGAAATAAGCCTTCTTGCATTTAAAATTTTGGGGCTAGAATCTGGAAATTGTTGTTAGAGAAAGTTGCTGAAAGTTAAATCTAGTGGTTTTAACAAAGCAGTATCCAGTTTTAAAAATATCAAATATATTATGTTCAATGGGGGATATGCAGACTTCTCTTAAACCAGCAAAACTATAAAACAAACTGTGATAAGGCATGACTTATTTATATTGTCCTGTTATAGTGTAGAGCTACTTGTAGTTTTTTATATAAACATCTACTTTAATACAGGTTTAATTCACTGAATGATTGCAATCATCTACAGGAAGAAAAAAGTATATTGATATGGTACATTTAAGTGCCACTTTTGCAAAGAAATAGTACTTTTAATAAAGTTTAACCTAAGTCGTTCTGCTCTAGCATCATCAACTGGTTTTGCTTTGCTTGCTGTTAACAATAAAGTCCTTCCAACATTGTTTGCTTAGCTATCTTGCTGTTGCATTCCACCCACTATTTTCTTGTCACCCTCTTACGCTCCTTTATTCTTTCTTTCAAATATCTTTGCACAGAGGACATGATATTTCAGTTCCTTCTTTCTCCATGACCCAAATAACTTATTTTTACTATCTTTCACTAAGTCTTAGAGAAATTGTGCTAAGGATCAAAGTAACGTTGGTCATTAATCGTCTCTCTTTGTCATTTATGGAATTTCTTACTGGTTTTTGACAGAAACCGTGGTAGTGGAGTTTTGTCACTGAATTTCTCTCCTTCAAGCTCTGTTCCATAAAGCAATGTCTAAAACTTCCTGTTGTTCAAATTAGCTGTTGTATTCCTTAGTGTTGATACATTTCCTATAGCTGCTTTTTGTCCCTAATCTCCTTTGAATATATGCTTGCATCAGTTATTTTGAATAGTGGCTGATACTAAATCCTCAGCTGATGTTATAATGATGACTAGCTTTTACATATCTCAGATTATAGACCATGCTGTTACAGTGTTGCCTTGAAAGCCATCTAGTGACCTCATCACCATTGCTGTTGTAGTGGTGAATCTTTTTTGGTAGCATATATGTTTCATAGTATGTTTCCTATGATCTTATTCTTCTCATGTTTTTAGGTGACTTGTGTTTGAATCTTTATTAAAGCTGTTAGAAAAAAATTTGGCTATTATAACCATGATTATTATGACCTAATGCCTCAGGTCCGAACTAATGCCTTAGTTCTTGTCTTCTATTTGCAGTCCTGATCTTTTTTCTTCCTTCCGATATTTGCTTTTGTGGGGTTGATTGAATTCTCTGCTTCTGCTTTTCTTGGTATCCTTTTATTGTATATGCTTCTGGATTTTGTTATTTGTTTTAGCATGTTTTTGTTTTGTAGCAGATATTTGGCTAAAGAAAGATGGGCAGACTTCTGTGTCAAGTAGTATTACATATGTGCAATTACATATGATATGCATACGTGCCTGTATTTTTCAACAAATGAATACTTTGGAAGTATTGGTTTAAGACAAAATATGTAAGCCCATAACAGTAGGCTTGAGTGATCCTTAAGTATCTTGGTGTTTGAGAGAATCATTTGAGGCTACTCTCTGGACACAAACAAGATGGTGGAAAAACACTCTTAATGATCGACCCTGCCAGTACAGTCCCCTAAAAACTATTTTGTGATAGGAATAGATTTTTATAAGTAACAATGGCCCTTCTCTAGATTTCCCTTATATTCCAGATGTACAAGCTGCATATTGTAAGATAGTGTAAAAAAGTGAAAGAAAGACTGTAAGATAGCCACACAGTGTTAAACTTCTGGAAAGATTTAGAACTCTTGTTGGTTGAAAGCTGACTTGTATTTTGTCATGCTAATTTTTGCATTTGGGTGAATTAGGGCTGACCTGTTGAGCATCTGTTTGAAGTTGTATGATAACATCATGACTTTTAAAAAAACTATTTAATAAATGCAGTATTCTTAAAATCCCAACAGGAAGAAATGGATAGCAATCCCATGGTGTCATCTCTTCTCAATAAACTGGCAAACTACACTAATTTAACTCAAGGTGTGGTGGAACATGAAGCAGATGAAGACAGCAAGCGAAAGGAAGTCAAGGTATTTAAACTTCTAGTAAGTTATTGAGACAAAGCTAGCCAGAGAGAGGAACATTTTTCAGCCTAAAAAGCAAATATGTGGATGCCTTAAAACAGCAGCAAGGTTTGTACTACTGTGTTTAAAACGGAAGCATTTGTAATAGGACTTGGTTAGCATGTTTTAGCAAGCCCTTGTGGTAAAAGCCCTACATAAGATGTGTGCAAAACTGGGATCTAAAACATGCAGTGCCCCAGGTTTCCTCCTCTTTTCTTTTTTCTTCTGTCCTTGAATAAGCATCAGTATCTCAGTCATCAATACATCAGTCTGCCTCTAGTGAGAATAAAGTAGATTTTAGGGGTTTTTGCTGGTTTGTTAATACATTTTAATTGTCTGGGTTTTTACCAAAAATTGAAATTCAAGGAAAACTAGAGATGAAATAGGTCACACTTTTAAATCCATAAGAATCCATGTGTTCCTGTTAGCATGGTAGAAGTTTTCTGAGTAGCTCTCTTGTTTCTGTGTGTTGGAGTAAGTGCTTTTAAAACTTAATCAACACATTCCAAGAAAACATTTTGTTGCATAGTTCAAAAATATTGTATTTATCAGGGCAGGGTTGGGGGGAAGGAAAGGCAAAGGCTCTGTATGACACATCCCTAATCACACTTGCTAGAAGACAGCAACTGAATTCTTCAAGGGTTGTCTACTGGATACCCAAAGTGCTTATCTAGGTCTCTGTAGAAATGGAACGTATACAACTGCTGGAGTCTGCAATGAGATGTTGGATTGATCCCTCTGAGCAGGGAGCTGTTTCAGAAGGGGAAAGCTTCGGTTGAAAACATGACCTGACAGAATACAAAAACTGCCAGACAAGGAGGGATGGTGAGCTGGAACTCGTTGAGCATGGTGACTGAAACCAAGAAATTTAGGGTAGATACTGGGAAAAGGAGATTACTGGTAGTCACTTGTCCTTGTGTAGAAAGGAAGTTGCTACTGAGTTTGCATGCTGAGCTATGGAGAAGGAAGGAGAAGCACATAAGAATGAATAAAAGGAAATGAGCACATAGCAGAAGAGACAGATATGAGAAGGTGCTTAAAAGTAGGGTTAGAACTGGAGCTCATTTGACTGGAAGAGAGATTTATGGTATGATATCTGAATATTTGTAGTAGAACTGTTTGCATTAGGACTTGACTTAATATAGGAAGTTAGTACCAGGACAATGGGCAAGGGTGAGGAATAAAGTCCAGCTGTTGGTTTTAGCTTTTTGCTTACCCTGCATTTGTTTGCATCGAGTTTCTTCTTGTTTGTCTCATTGTGCTTGTTCTGCATTTGTTTCTTCTCATCGGAGGATACAGCTTGAGATATGAGAAAACCAACACTGATCAACTCACCTTTTTCTTAGTGTGATCCCTGTCCTCTGTCCACCTGCTGTGCAGAGGCTTTTGTTAATGCAGCACAGCATTAGTCCCTCTGGAACTATCCAAATTAACACCATGTCCTCACTTGCACTTGATCTCGTTTGAGCACCATCTGGTGGCCTGAAAACACGATTTCTATATATGTGTCTTTTTTCAGTTCCATGTCTGAAATTAAGTGATGGTTAAGTAGTAGCCTGACAGAGTAGCATTATTCAATGACATAATTGAGACAGTAGCATTGGTGTTGCACGTGGATATTGCCCAAGATGCTAAAAATTAAGATTATACTCTAAATGGTATTCCAAGTTTCCTTATAAGTACTTGGAAACTTAGTGTTTTCTTAATAATTTTGTTAATTTATAAAGCACCAATGCTTGCTTATTTATTTAAATTGATTGCCCTTTTTCACAGCTCAAGTTGTGACTTAAGAAGAGCTTCTGTATCTGGAAACCTACTGCATATAACTATTGCTTTTAAGTTGAGTATTTCAGGGCCTGATTTCTTCATAAATGTAGAAAGCTGCAACTTTAATGATGAAGCCTGAATGCTTTTGTGTGTGTCTTGACCCACGATGATCTCCAGCAAATAAAAAGTACAAAAAAAAGTACTATGTTGTGGCAGGTTTTACAACTTTTGTAAAAACAAATTATAGCCAGCTCTGTATTTCTTCTGGCCTTGTGTCCTGATGTCAGCTGGGATAGAGTTAATTTTCTTCCTAGTAGATGGTACAGTGCTGTGTTTTGCATTTAGTGTGAGAATAATGTTGATAATGTACTGCTGTTTCAGTTGTTGTTAAATAGTGCTTATCCTAAATTAAGAGTTTTTCAGTTTCCCATGCTCTGCCAGTAAGGAGGTGCAGAAGCAGCTGGGAGTGAGCATGGCCAGGACAGCTGACCTGACTAGCCAAAGGGATATTCCAGACCACAGGACATCGTGCTCAGTGTATAAACTGAGGGGAGTTACTGGGAGGGGTGGATTGCTGCTCAGGGATGATCTGGGCATCAGTCACTGGGTGGTAACTGTATTGTGCATCACTTGTGTTTTATTGGGTTTTATTTCTTTCTTTTTGCTATACTCATTTTCATTACTATTATTATTTTAGTTATTAAACTGTTCTTACCTCAATCCATGAGTTTTACTCTTTTCCCAATTCTCCCTGTGCCTCCTTGGGAGGCAGGGAGGGTGGCAGTGTGAGCAAGTGACTGTGTGGTGCTTAGTTGCTGGCTTGGGTTAAACCACGACAGTCATTTTTGATGCCCAATGTGGGGCACGAAGGGTTGAGATGACAACAAATTGTTGTAAGTATTCATTGTATTGGTTTAACAGTCACTGGTCACAATGAGGGTTCATTTGCTCTCAAAGTTGATATATGTGTTCTTAAAGTTGCGTTATGGAATACCTTACTTGCAGTATATGCTTCCTGTTGTGCTGTCTGTCCCCTGTGGGAACTGAGCTAGAGTTATCATGTTGTTGTTGGTGATACTGGTTTATGATATGAAAGAAGTGCTGGTCGTGGAACTGATTCGGTGTTTGTACTCAGCATTACTGTCACCTCTGTACTTCGGGAGCCATCTATTGGAAACTATTAATAGTTACACCTTTTACCTTTTCGCCTCGGAGAGCCAACCTATGGAGGAGACGTGTCCGTACTTCGGGTGCCATCTTGTGGAGACTATTAAAATAATGACACTTTTTACCTTTTCTCCTCGGGGAGCCAGCCTACGGAGGAGACATCTTCCCACATCTTTCCCTTCTCCGCCTGGCTAATTACAATAGTATTTGAGACTTCTGAAAATTATGAATATCCTTGGGATTGAAACCAGCATGGTCCTGTTGCTAGGGTTCCTGAATGTGGTTCAGGTCTTGTTTCGGGTTAAACACCTATTTAAGAATAGCACCCGAAGAACAACCCCCATGACAAGCACTGTGGCTACTCAAACCCTGGCAACAGGCACTGTGGCTACTCAGACTCCAGTGATGGGTGATGCAGCTGAACCAGAGAATCTACCAGTGTCGGTGTCAGTCGCCTGTATACAGAAGAAGAAATACACAAAAGAATCTGTTTGCTTAGTAAGGGATGAAGATGAATGAGGGCCATCACAGAAAACAGGAGGAAGAAGCAGAACCAGAGATAATCACCGGTTCCCTATCCCTGAGTGAGCTGCGAGATAAGCGAAAGGATTTCAGTCATTGTCCAGGCAAGCACATTATCACCTGGCTGCTCTGATGCTGGGATAACGGGGCCAGTAACTGGGAATTAGAGGGTTGAGAAGCCAACCAGCTGGGATCCCTTTCTAGGGCGGGGGGCATTGACAAAGCAATTGGAAAAAAGACACAAGCCCTCAGCCTCTGGAGATGACACCTGTCAGGTGTGAAGGAATGGTGTCCCTTCAAAGGAAGATGTTGTATGTCATCCAGGCAAGTGGACAACCATGGAGAGAGGTATCCAGTACCTGAGGGAACTATGTATGCTGGAGGTGATTTATGATGACTTGGACAATGAGCAGTTATCCAAAAATCCAGATGAAGTCCAGTGCACACAACCCATGTGGCAGAAGTTTGTACAGAGCACACCATCATCATATGCAGTAAAGGCCTGGAAAGATGAAGAGGGACCAGTGGAGGCTGAATTGGCTGGCTGACTCTGGCAATACAAAGAAAGTTTCTCTTCCTCCCTTGTCATGGCTGTGGAGAAATTGCCAGGTATACTAGCTGAGAAACTGTCTTGAGAGTTTCAGCAATTCAGAGGATATGTTCTGCTCCCCACCTGTACGGACCAGT
This sequence comes from Strix uralensis, assembly GCF_047716275.1. NCBI lineage: Eukaryota > Metazoa > Chordata > Aves > Strigiformes > Strigidae > Strix > Strix uralensis. Next base: position 67,809,053 of record NC_133972.1, on the reverse strand, counting down.
ATCTTGGCTGTTAGGAGTAAGTGTTCCTCTGCTCATGAGAGAGGATATAGAAGGTACACACCATGGAGTACCCTGTGGTTTTACCTGCAGGACCATGGAGAGGACATGAGGAGATGGTATGGAAAATCTACCTCAGCCCTAGAGGCACAGGTATGTGAGTTGCAAGGAAAAACAATCACAAAAGGGGATTCTTCCTGGAAAATTGCTGCTCCAGTCAGCAGTTTCCCAGAGTAGAAGAGCTGATTTTATTCCTGATCCTATGGAAAGGAGCTCTAGTTCATTTTTACACGAAGTAATAAATACTATGATGAGGATTAGAGGGGCCCTGCCTCCAGCCATGGGAAGGAAAGGGACAACTGGGTTTATTGTACAGTGTGGATTCGATAGACTGACACATCAGACCCACAGGAGTATAAGGCTCTAGTGGACACTGAATGCACCCTGTATTCACTTTCATTACTGTTTTTTTTATTTTAGTTATTAAACTGTTCTTATCTCAATCCATGATTTTTGCTTTTTTTTTTTTTCTCCTTCCTATCCCACTTGGTGGCGGCGGTGGTGGAGTGAGCGAGCAGCTTCATGGTGCTTAGTTGCTGGCTGGAATCAAACCATGACACCTTGTCTGTCTTTTTTTAAAATTTGATAGCAATTATTGTTGAATATAATTTTGTGGGCTAGCTGCAGGGCAATTGGTAATCAACTTTTTGCAGAATATATTTTGTATTTTGATTATGGCAATAACTTCTATTCAACAGTAGTCTCTAACTGGTATTTCAGAAGAAAGTTTTTAAAGCTTTGTAATCAACAGGTAAAGGGGCATCCTACCCCTATCAAGGTTTCATCCTAATTCCTATGGAATAAGAGGATTTGTTATCACAAATAGTTTTCTGTCTTTTGAGAATCTTTCTGCATAAATAGCCTATGAATATTTGAGAAGCTGGACACTTTGAACCTACCATTTAGTTTCACTTAGCATTTGTTCATGGACCATTTTGGTAAGTGTTAGTGGAAGAAAGTACTTATGGACTTAAATTGTTTAGTGCGAAGGAATTAATGCTCTGACTTTGTTTCCAGGTTCCACGTATGGGCACTTTTATTGGTGTGTACCTACCCTGCTTGCAAAACATCTTGGGGGTCATCCTTTTCCTACGTTTAACATGGATTGTGGGAACAGCTGGAGTTCTCGAGTCTTTCATCATCGTGTTCATGTGTTGTGCTTGTGTAAGTTAACCTTTTTCTTTACTATTGGCCAAATCTTCTGTTGCAAGAGTCCTGCTGCCTTCTAATATATGAGTAGCAGAGAAGGACTTCTCCGTAATGGTTAAGTATCATTGCAATTGGGAGACATGGGAGAGAGAGAGATAGATATATATATAGATATATATATATGCCCTGAGTGTCACATATCGTAGCCGGTATGGAGTTTCTTTTGAGTTGACAGTAAGCTTTTATTTGAAGTATTATATAGATTTTATTAAATCAGCTTTTAGGAAGTATTTCATGATTTATGTTGAGATCTGAACTGTTCTGCTTTTCACAACTTCAGAACAAACTGGAATATGAACTGCAAATCAATCCACAGCATTATGTCCGTAAATTAATATTTTGGAATGTGAGACTGCTAGTAGATGGTATTGTCATAACAATGACACTTGATCAGTTTGTCACTACTCTTTAATTTGAATAATGAACATCTTATTTTAAGTATGTTCAGTGGTCTGTATTCTTCCAGTTCTTTTCAAAGGCAGTCTCAAACGTTTAAAGTAACTGAATCTTCTACTGAAAAATACAGTACTTAATTTACATGGATATCCCTAACCAAAGATAATGATCATTTTTGGTTGCTGTAACATTGCATTAAAAAAATTCCTAGTTTCATTTGATCACTTTGTCTTGCCTCATCTTTTAAAAAACTTTTCAGTAATTTAAATTTCCTCTATTTCATCTTTCCACAGACTATGCTAACTGCAATTTCAATGAGTGCAATAGCAACAAATGGTGTAGTTCCAGGTAATGAATTTTATGTGAAGTGGTGAATGGTCAAATGATGGAAGTTTAAAGCAGGGATAAGAAATTACTGTAGTCTGAGATACCAGAAGTAATGCTTTTGTGTCAAGTGCGTATTTTCTTTTAATTGATTTATAAATGACTTTTTAAGGTGAGATGCAATCTTTTAACTGGACCTTCTAGGAATTATGAACTATAGCACATTTTTGTCATCAGTCATTTGATTCTGTTTGAATGAAAGATAAGTTAAACTAATAGAGACATCTTCATGCAAAGCAGATTTCTTTACAAATTTACAAAAAAGATGGCTGCTTTTTTGCCTGAATTTGCCTAGACTCTATTTCTAAACACTGGAGATAATTATGTTGCTTTCTGCAAGAATAACAGCTGGCAGAAATCTTTTTCTATGTAAGCACACTAGGTTATGCTCATCTCCTTAAATGGTCAGGATAAAGAGATGATCTTGTTCCTCTTCAATTATGAAGCTGTTTTGTTTTTTTGGGTTTTTTGGATGCAAAATCAGTTAGCCTTTGAAGCTCTTATCCTTTTCAGTTTCTCAACACATTAATTGATAATAGCAGTGCTCAGACATGATTATGAACACTTAACAGTTTACCAATGAAGTTAAAATAATTTGTCACTTGCAGAGCTTCTCCAGCTTAGTAGGGGGTTCCAGAACTGATGCATAAGTTGTTGGGCAAAAGTAAATGCTACAACTTGTGCAGGGTGTAGAATAACTTTATTTCATTGATACAGTACCATATATGAAATATAAATACAATAAAAAATTTTGTTTCAAATACTAGTATTTTATAATGAAATCTAGTTATTCTAATCAGTGTTCAGGTAACTAAAATGTTCTGTTCTTTTCCCCCTTATGTTTTTAAAGCTCTTTGTAAAGGTTTTGCTTAACATCTGAGTGTCACAGAAATCTTTGAAGTTGGCAGTTCTTGCACCGGACAGGTCTTCATTTCCACTTTTTTTGGTGGTGCCAGCTTCTTACAGAAATGTAAGCGTAGTGGAATATGTGGAGGATGCAGAAAGCACAGATAGGAACCTAGGATTGCAAGAGACCTGAGCAGCAGGATCTTGTCTCTTGCTGTTATATGCAATGGCATTATATTTAGTAAAAGGATTGGTGATGCATCATAATTTTTTTTTGTTAGTTCCTCATTTATTCATATTGAAAAGCAGTTTTAGACTTTGCCTTTTGATTAGAAGTGTGTTTCCTATTTGTGGACTAATTGTGTACAAGACTGGTGTATGTTTATTTAAAATAAAGCACTTCCTTTCTCTGTCTCCTCTTTCTTCCTCAGTTGACATGAGTGGGACAAACATCATGAATTTAAGAGAGGATGGAGAGGGAACCAGAGAGGAGCATGCCTTAAGAGGGTTGGGGGAAGTCTAGATAAAGAGATAAAGAGCTTGAAACTTAGAACCTTATTGAAAGGGAAATGGGGCAGTAGAAATGGCTTATGTCTTAAAGAAAGATGATGCATATATATGGGAAATAAGAAGAACTGAAAAATTCAGAGGAAAAGTGTGTAGCGTATGAGTAGACAAGAAAAACAATCCCTGCCTATCACTTTTCAATGGTACTGAAAAAAATGCCTGTAGTGGTAATGGTTTCATGTACAGAAAAGAAAAAGAATGCATATTAATGAGACAAATTTTATTTGTCCCTATCTCAAAGAAATTATTCTGGAAGTTTATTTTTGATTATGAACAGCTTGAGGTTAGAAACTAAAGATTGATTCACATCTATTTATACTTGTATATCCTTTTTTTAATCTGAGAGTAAGATTGTTTATCTTGTGGATTTTTATCTCTCTTTTTCTTGGTGTTTACTTCTTGTTCCCCAGAAAATGCATATGGGGATATTCACTTTGAAATGTACATTCTAACTGCTTAGTTGGTATAGATATTGAATACAGTTTTGGTATGAACATTTCAATGTAGATACATGCAGTAGTTAACATTGATTATTTTGATGGAATGATTCAAGTTTTTGTTCTCTACTGCTGTCCTTAATCTGAAGGATTAGAGTCTTTTTTTGGTTAAATTCACAGCTGGAGGCTCTTACTACATGATTTCAAGATCTTTAGGACCAGAGTTTGGTGGAGCAGTGGGACTTTGTTTCTACTTGGGTACAACCTTTGCAGGAGCAATGTACATTCTTGGTACCATTGAAATTTTATTGGTAAGTACTAGTTTCTCTTAAGATTAAATGTATTTGGGCTGTTTTGCGAGATTGCTGAGGAATGCTCTTGGCCTAAAATGCATTTTAGTTTGGCGATTTTTAAAGATTTGATACCGTATTTCCAGTATGTCAATACTTATTATTATGCTACTTGTGATCATTTAAAAAAGTTAAACTTCTGATCAACAATAGAAAAATAAATTAAAGGCTGTTTGTAAGTTTGTTCTAATTAATGTAGGAACCAAACACAATTTGGTATCTGACGTTTACTGTTTTGTGCTGGATGCAACATATCTGTTGTTACTTTTTCATAACAAGTTCTGAATACTAAATATCTCATAAATTATGTCTATGCTACTGTACACCTACAGAGTTGCAAGAAAACCTATATTAATTTTAGTAAGACATACCTAAAATTCCAAAATTAAACATATAGGACCAAGCTGGAGATATAAACAGGAGATGAAAAATAAATAGTAAATATTTCAGTAGATTTTCAGACAAGAACATCAGATCAACAGGTAGGCTTTGGAGACATGTTAAATTAAATATTAATTTATTTTTGTACCAACTTAAAACTACAACTTTTGTTTCAAAAATGACAAAAGGTGCCACAAGAAATAGTGCAGTCCTTAGTGAAATATCACATTAGATTGCAGATTAAATCATGGGCAACAATGCCTATTTTCAGGGCCTCTGAAATGTCATTTGGATTTCGTGATGCTAAGTCAGTTATTTTAGTTTTAAAAAGTAGTTTATTTACAAATGTGAAGGAATTAGTTTCTTCTTTAAATGTTTGTCTGCATATGTTCATGGTGTACACAGCAAACTTGCAAAAAGTTTGATACGTGTGTTATGCTGCTTCTGTGTTGTATGTCCTCATCTCTTTTTCCAGACCAAAATACCCAGATGCACATAGCACTTGCTTTAGGTCACCTTAGACTTGGAATTGAAAAGCTAAAGATTCCATCTTGAGAGTCAGTTTATCTTTTTTTCTTTGGAGTTTATTTTTTCTTCTACTCTGAAAGAAGTTTTTTTTTTTCTTCTTCTTTCATCTAACACAAGAAGGTTTTAGTTTCTTTCCTTGTGACTCTCACAAGTTTTACAAGGATGTGGATTTCATGGTATTGCCCATCCTTTGTCTTCTCAACATCTTTTTTTTTGTCATCTTGTTGTAACTTCTCAATATATATCTTGTTTCATTTTTCCCAGGCTGTATGCCTTTGAGCCAAGAATCCTTTAGTGAGCTTTTCAAAGGAGCTTCCACTTAATTTGTATCTACTGGAATTAATTTTCCATTTTAGTGTTCCAGTTTTGAGATCGTGACTATAAGTTTTTAAATCTGGTAACTACTTTATAGTAAGCAGTCAGCATACCTAGGTGGCTCTACATTTCTGTTGGAATAGCTGCTTACTGTAGGTAAGTACGGCATAAGTCCTTTTAAGCCATTTTCTTAAGCCATTTTCTTAAGGTCTAGGAGGACTATTCTCCTTCTTCCAAAATAAAGTCTGTGGGCTTGGCATCAAACAAGCATTCCCAGGATAACTCACAGAAACCTTTCAACTTCTACAATGCTTGGCGCTGCCATGTACACTGGTGAAAGCTGTTGCTCAGTGAAAGGTTATGGAGAACATGAAGGCCATATCTCCTATGAGGCAGAAATGAAGAATCTATCCCACTTCCTCCTTTTCAGACTACTGGCTCTGACATTTCATATTCCTGTAAAAATGCTGTGGAAGACTGCCTGTATGGCAATGGCCCAGCTACTGTGGCTTTGCCTCATCCACAAGGGGCCAGACAGTTATTGGTCATCATATCAGAAACTGTGCCGATATGCACAGGAGGTATTTAAGAATTCCTCCTTCTTGCTACTTACTATGACCCATGTCATAAATTCAAAAAAGTCTGGATTTGAAACGAGAGATAGTCCTAATTCACTACCACTAGCTTGTGAGATCTGATTTATATTAACACCGCTAGCACCATGTCACATCGTGGATTTGATTTGCTGTGCTGTTCTCCCTACTTAAGAGTCATGCTGCTTTTATGTATTGCTAATAAGCGTGTATGGGGTTCGGCTGTGGAATTCAAAGTAAAAAGCCTCCCAGAACGTCATATCTGGCAAAAGACCTCAGAACCAGACCCCAGTCATAGCCACAAGGCAAAGTATTGAGGTTTTTTTTTCTCCACTGGGACATGGATTATTTGGAGGCGCAGAAATCAGTTGTCTGCCTGTGGCTTTCCCCGGCAAAGGTTGTGAACATCAGAGCAACAAAGCACACCAAGAAAACTTCCAGCAGTACCACCACACAGAGCCTGATACTTCTGCAACATCATGGTGTAGGATTTTCTAATGATATGTAACTACTCTCTGTAATCAGTTTTCTGTTTTGCCTTTTTTTATGGTAATGTGACAGTTTTCATCTCTACTAGCATTCTAGTAAATATTAATTTACTAGATTTAAATTTAATTTAAAATTCATTTATTTAAATAAATTTCAATAAAATTCTAGTAAAGAATTGCCTATGTCTTATTTTTGGATTTTGGTTCTGAACGTATCAGGATAGGCACTTGCTCAAAGTTTCTTCCTGCCTTTAGAAGTTAGGTTCTTTAAGGATAGTCAATTTAGCAGTTGTTTTGAAGGAGTGGAGTTGTCTCAAGACCCAGTACTCCCCTTAGCTGGGCAGAGGGTTTTTTTTGTAAAGGTGTTAGAAGAAGGAATAAAGATATCTTTATTGTGTAGTGTAATACACAGATGTCTCAGAACTATAGGTCAGAGTTTGTCTTTTCATTTGCATTTATCAGTATAAGTCCTATAAGCTATGCTTCCAACTTTTCAGGTAGAACCCAGAACAAAATTATATGAAATTGAGATCTCTTAGAGAATCCTGTTTGAAATCACAGTAGTTCAAATTGTCTGTTTTTGCACTAATCTGCTGTTGTAATTTCAGATTAAAAATTAAGGTAAACTCACCATAAAACATTTTTCAGGGTACAATGTTTAGGGTATCTTTGAATTTTGTGAAATTGTAGTGCAGGGACTATAGTACTGAAAGCGTTTTTAGCTATGCTTTTGTTTGATTCTTCATATTTTGTTTCAATCAGTGGAATTACTAATCAGCAAATGCTTTGAATTAATCTAAGAATATATCTGGTTTGTGCTAGTTTTCAGTTTTGTTTTTTTCTTTTAACTTTTGTCAATATCTGCCCCCCTGCCGCCACCCCCACCCCCCCTTACTGTTTTTTCCTGTCTGGCAGAGACAGGAATTTGAGGAGTGGAAACTCTTAAAGGGGAGAGAAGAAGCTGGATCAAAAGCAGTACCTCATTCTCAAAACTTGTTTTTCTTCATCCCTGCCTCCCCCTTCCTTGTACCTCCTAAATGCCTATGTTGCCTGGTTGCACTCGTTTGTGAAAGAGTAAAACTGACGTTGTCACAGAAGTTCAGATTTTGAAGTTTAAGTAAATGATTTCTTAGTAAAATGTTTGTTATTACATGTATGATAGTTTGCCATATCTCTTGCAGACCTACATTTCTCCAAGTGCTGCTATATTTAAAGCAGAAGAGGTTGGGAAAGAAACAGAGGCTATGCTGAACAACATGAGAGTTTATGGAACATGTATTATCATTCTGATGGCCGTAGTAGTTTTTGTGGGAGTAAAGTATGTCAACAAACTTGCACTGGTCTTCCTTGCCTGTGTCATTCTTTCCATCCTTGCTATATATGCTGGAGTTATTAAGACTGCTTTTGACCCACCTGACTTTCCGTAAGTGCAATATCTCTTAAGTAGTGTGGGTAATTTAAAAAAAAAAAAAAAAAAAAAAAAGTGGTGGGAGGGAATAGCTACTGTAACCATTTCATGTTTTAAGCTAAACTTCAAAATACAAGTACATTGGTACATTGGCTTCAGTGTTAAGTTTTACATGTTTTAGGCAATTATGTGTTAATTTCTTGTTCTGAGTTACCTATTTAAATTTTTCTGTTGTTCTTAAGACATGATACTCTGGAAAATGTTCTTTGGTACTTAAAATTACTGGCAGTTATTCCATCCACACCTAAAGAATAGGAAGGTGACAGTACATGTAGTTGCTTAATCTAAAGAATTAAACTAAAAAACTGTAGAATAAAGTAAAAACTTTAAGAAAATGTGGCTATGAGCCATAGTTATGAAAGAAACATACTTTCAAACTTTGTCATGAGGAAATTTTTGAAACTTCCATTTCTCCATATTTAATGGAGACATTGCAGAGTTAAATTCACTTGTGTTTGTGAAGGCTTTTTACCTTTTTGTTAATAAAATAAAATTTTATTATTGTTACACTTGGCATATTGCCTCTCAGCACCTTTAGCTTGTACCTCTCAGCTCACTAAGAATTATTTCATTTGATCAGTTATCAGTATATAAGTTACATTTTTGTGCATCTTTTTCTGCTTGGAGAGAAAACAAAATGATACTGCTTAACATGTTAGCAGAATAGCCTGGTAACTTTTGTTATGAAGTGCTGTCTGTTAAGCAGGACTGAAGTTATCCTTTGCTGTATGATTGTTACACATTCCATAGTATGTTGAAGTGTTGATGGTTGCGTTGACAAATTGAGCATTAAAGCCATATTTGTGTACTATACTGTAAAACGATATCAAGTCTTCTATTGAAAAAATTAAAATGTGTTCAAAATTGACATTTTTATGAAGAAAAGTTGAATTTCTGAGAAACTGTGACTTGCAGTAGGGAAATACTTAAATCTTTCAGTCACCTGTATAGGTAAAAGAGGGTTTATCTGGATATGTAGCATCGGTAAGATTTATTACCAAGTTCCTGGAAACCTAATTTGTGTCTGCTACTGTAGTTGCTTGGGGAAAAAAATTACTAACAAAAGGTTATCTTCCAATAAATATAATTCTTCGTATTTTGGCTAATCTGCCTCAAAATGAAAAACTCAAGAGTGGTTTTATACTATGGTAAAACTGATCTGGTGGTGAGCTGGTCATCAAAAAGACAAGCTTCCACTTAGTTAGGTTGGCATCACTAACCTCTGCTAGGTTTGGCCATTGTAAAGATGGTAAAATAGCTTACTTCATGATCTTCCAGTTGAATCAAATTGGAAGACGTTTCCATGGATTGAATCAGCTCACCCTGCTGCTCTAGGGTCACCAATTCAATAGCAATTAAAAGGAAAATGAGCAAGGCAAGTGGCAAGATGATCTTTTCAGCAGCAGCTTTCTGTTAAATCTGCTCAACTTCCATGTAAAGCCATACCCTGAAGCTGTACTGGTGTCTTGTACTCTTCTTGAGGCATCTACTCTTAGTTGCTATCAGAAACAGAATATTGTACTAGGTCAGTATTCTGCTTGGCTTAGTATACTTGTTCTAATGCCAAGTGGTATGTTTTTACTGATTGTTGTCAGCTTCTTAACTGAGCTCCTTCAGAAGTGTTAGATGTATGCTATGTGTTTTTGGATTTATCTGCCTAACACAAATGTTTTATTTGATGTTCCTTCTTTTGTCTTCAAAGATATTATATATCATTTCATTATTAAGCAAGCTTGGACTAGATATCTCCTAAACATCTTTTGTGTAGCTTAGCAAAGAAATGTTCCTAGATCCTTAATATTCTTTGCTGTTAGGAATTTGGTTTTTGCAAACTGTTGAGTTTTCTAATTTTCTTTCATTTCTGAGGTTTTAATTGCTTTATATTAATTTGTACTCTCATTAATGTTGTTAAATTTTGCTGTTTAACCCTCCTGGCTTATTTCCTGCCTTTTGAATTTTAATATTTTTGAGGGTCATCTAAAATTTATTTGCTAGAAAAGGGCTTAATCTTACTTTTGTATTTTCTTGGTCAGGCTCATTGTTCTATTAGGTATACAAAGTATTACTTAATTTCACTTCTTTCTTGTAGGACTGAATGAATCATGATCTCTGTTATGTTGTGGCCAAGCTGCTTGAGCTGATTGTATTTTCCAAAGAATAAATCAGAAGGCAAAATAGCTATTAATACCTTAAAGTAGAAATGTTTGATCGGTGTTTTAAAGATTATTAATGATAGCTTTATATGCAGAGATTATATACTGTTTTAGTAGATGTAATATAAGAGAGATACTATAAATAACAGGGTTCTGAAGAAGTTTGATGGACAAAAAATGGTTTAATGTACAACACCATATTGAAGGATCACTTTTTATTTTTGTTTATAGTATCTGTCTCCTTGGAAACCGTACATTGTCAAAACGCAGCTTTGATGTCTGTGCCAAATTTACCGAAAGCAATAATGAAACAAAGACTACAACTCTGTGGCGCCTGTTCTGTGATAGTTCTTTGCTTAATGCTACATGTGATGACTACTTTACTCTCAATAATGTAACAGAAATTCAAGGGATTCCGGGAATAATGAGTGGAGTTCTCACTGGTAAGTTGGAAAGCACAGTGATTTAAAAATTTTTGGACATTATTAGTTTGGCCTGTATCTGTTCAGTAATGTAGTAGTCTAGCCTGTCGCTACTTCTTTAGTTTTAATCTGTTTGTGTGAAAGATTGCTACCTGGAGCATGCTTCCTCCTATAAAGTTTCCATCTGGTTTTAGAAGCCTAGTATCAAATGCTTTCATCTGGGGGTCATTGTAGTTTTATAGGCACTCTGTCAAAAGCTGTTGTTGTTTCAAAAAAAAAAGTAGGAAAGTGTTTATTATGGCTAACTTTTTAAAAGTGTTTGGCTCTTTTGTATACCAGATACACTTATTTCAATAAGATGTTCATTAATACATTCTCAAACTCTCCTGAGGGGGAGCTTATTTCTAATTTACAGGTGGTGCATTGAGGAATGAAGTCCTGTGACTTGTCCAGTGTGATACAGCAAGTTAGTGATGGGTTTGGAGAAAAGCAGTCTTTCTAGCTTCCAGACTAGCATTTGGACAGGAGATGTTCTATTAAGTGTATAGATTTTCTTATGTTTATGTTTCTGTACCGTTGTGGCAGCTTGGGATTCCAATTGCACTGGGTCATAACATTAATTTTGAACATGTAATGGGTTGTATTGTATACAAAGAAGGTTTCTGAGGATGAAATGAATGTTCTGATACCTTTCCCTGACTTCCCCTTAAAATAAAGTTTGATTTATATAAATATGCAACTCTAACAGGAACACTAGGCAATCACTACTGCCATAATATTTCCGTTCAAAATATCAAATATGAAGTGTACAAATACGTAAAAAGAAACAAAAGCATAGGCTTCTCTGAATCTGAATTTTTATGTTTAAAAAAAATCACTCTTATTTCCTCAGTGAAAAGTGAAATTCTTTTTGATGGAAATGTTTATTACAAGAAAAGTGACTTAGGGTTTGTTCTATGCATTTTGGAGTTTACCACATGCATATCTACAATTTTTCATGAATAGTTTTACATTTCCTCCCCCAGCTCAGAAGAGAACTGTGTGTTCTAATTTTTTGCTACAGTGTAAGCATTAAACTGCTGGTTTGCTTTTGGAAGTTTCAGGCTGAGTACTAATTTTTCATCTTTTGGAAAAATGTGTTTTAGTTCTGTTCACTGATTAACATTGCTTTGAACCAGCACTACTGTATAAAAGTGCCTTTCGCTATTCTACTGTCATGTAATGCTAAGATCTCTAACAATCACTGAGAGCCTGCTGAAACCTCAGTGTGAGGGATACACCTTCTGGTGTTCATTGCTTGATGATTACCTATAGTGAATTTCATCAGTTGCATTCTATTCAGTCACTGAGCCTGATACGGCTTTTCTGTAGTTCTTTGCAGCTGGTTTTGCTTCTGTAACTTTGAATAACTGAGTATACCAGTAAGCTTTCTCATCTTGCTACCAGCTTCCCCTTCCAGGCCATTTGAGTGTACTGGAGAGCATTGTTTACACCCTGCTGTTGATCCTTGTGGAAGCTTACTGGTGGCTTTCCTGCATTATAAAACTGTATTTGCATTTACTCTTACCTGTTGTTTTTTGTCTTTGAACCATTTTTTTATCCATGTTAGAAGTCTTCGTGTTATCCCATGGCTACTGTAGATTCCTTGGGTGCAGAATCTTTGAAAAATGTGGAAAATCCAGGTATACTGGATTAAGTGGGTCACCTTCATTTATGTTTCCCTCAAGGAACTTCAGTACTTCTGACAACTTTCTCTTACAAAAGCTATGCTGAGACTTCCCCAGTTCCTCAAAACTCGAGAAAAAACTGAATAGATGCTGGTTTTGTCAGAACTCAAAGATAACACCCATGTGTTTACCACTTCTATCCATTGCTATTCTTGCTATTAGCTGTTCATGTGCAGATGCTACTTGTGAGCCTTTAGTTTCCTGATATCTGAAACTCTCTTAAGAAGTGGTTCTTATGTTTGTTATGTTTCAGTCCTTGAGTAGAACACAATTTCAGGTAAACTCGTAGTTAGCACCTTGGGTCTTTCAGTATTCTTGGAGGTTTTGACTGAGTGCTAATTTTTCTGCTTATGGAAAAATGTGCATTTTGAACTAGCACTACTACATAAAAGTGCATTTCGCTATCCTAGTGTCGCATAATGCTAAGGCTGAATTAAGTGGATCACCTGTCCCGCTTGCTGAGTGTGAGAACACATTCTGATACCTAATGTAAGCTTGAAATTGACTGGCACAGATTTCTCAAGAAGGATTTTCCTCCACTGGTGGTGTATATTCTACTTTTGTGTGAAGACTTAGCAGCTGCAGACTGCGTATTTAAGTTTCTTGAGCTGTGGCTGGGAGTACTCAGATACCATGCCTGGGTGTGTCAGGAAGTATGTGTTAAGTCTTCACACCATTTACTGGGCACTTGTATGCAGTAAGTGTGCATCTCTTATACACCTTCCATGAATGTTGTCCTCACAATAATAAATCATTCTACAAATAGCTGACCAAATATGCCCATGAATGTGGCCCTAACAATAATGAGATAATTCTGGAAATAGCTTTCATCAACATGATTCTGGTTCATGGTAGCAAGTTGGTTATATATATATAGTTGGGTTAGATACATTGTACCAGATCTTGTTTATGTGTCCCTAAACGTTGCTAGAGGGGTCTAAACAAGCCATGAATGACCCTAGAAGGGAAACCTGCCTCCCCACAAATGTCTGGATTCTTCTGAAGAGTGACCCTTTTTCCTCACCCTAACTTTCAAGTCTGATTGGATTGTCACTTTTGGGAAAATGAGCATAGGAAATTAGTGTAACAAATCTCTGCGTTACATCTTATGAAAGGGGGAAGTGATTTCTATTTTACAAAATCTCTAAGCTGATTTTACCCACTCGTGCTGGCATGCATGCTTCCACAATTAGAGCTGTACGCATTGGAGTGCTCAGGCCGTTGTCACTTCTGTGTCATACTGAATAAAGTTGAATCCTCATTAAGTATTCAGTGCTTTTCATTTGCAATGGCAAGCTGATTTTTGGACTTTCTTTTCATGTTCCATAGGGAGTGAATGCTAATTTGGAGATCCTGTCTTGTTTTATGTCACTCCTCAAATCTTTGCTGAAATTCCTGAAATTTACAATTCTTTTGTTTCCTTAACTCTTGTTTTTATGGCTTTGGTCATATCTTTAGGTAAATTTGTTACTTCTCTTCATTTGAATGAACTAACACACACAGCATTCTATAGCAGTTATTACTTATTTTCCTTTTAGTCTTTGTTCTGCTGTCTCATATTTCTTATACATGCTTCCATATATGCTTACCAACTGTAAGATTTATGTTACAAATCTGGATACAAGTACCCTATCTCTGACCACTTACGGAGATTCAGAGTCAATCTCCTATTGTGCTTAAGGTAACCTTTTGCTATTTTGAAGGCTTAGAATACTTAATTTCCTTAAGTTATACTGGATGGCTGAAAATTGGCTATCAGATCCATCATCCTGGCAGTCCATGGGAATTGTTTATTTCTGTGGTATAAAATCCTTTGGCTCTTTGACAGGGAGGGGGAGTAGTTACTTTGTTTCCTCACATGTGACAGGACAACTTATTTCAAAATAAGAATCAGTATTGGATGTTCTCACCATCTTGCCAAGGGGCACAGTCAGTGTTTCCACAAATGTAAGCTCTCAAAAGCTACTGGTTCTTTGACCTGTCCATCTTCATCGAACAAACATCCTTAGTTTGCTGGAGAATTTGAGCCACATTCTGCTGTTTTTTGCTTGCTTTGGGTTTTTTGGCTTATCAGTTCTTTTTTAGAGTCTGGTTACTCTCTTTTGTCACCACGTGGAATACCTTCCCCATGATCAGCTGAGTCCTGAACTGTCGTCCAGTTATTCTGTACAGCAGGTCTCAAAGAACTTAAGTTACTATGAAGTAGCTTTTTTTTTTTTGATCTGCTCCTCAAAATATAAGAACAAGAAATATGAATATATGCTAAAATTGCCGGAACCTGGACATGTTTCCTTACTTTTTCACAATACATCCCAATAATGCATCCATATGTCTATGGAATGTAAGTGGACATTCTACAAATATATTAGAATTTAATTCTATAACTAAATCTTTCTTTGATGGAAGAAAAACACTACTGCATTTCTAATAAGACAGTGGGAATGTCCACCAGTTACAATTGGTATTGATCATACTGCTGCTGCATTCTTGGCTTTATAAGGAAATGTTGGGAAACATCATGATTTTTGTGTAAGAAAAGTCATCTGATTCATAAGATTATTGCATTCTCACTACTTAATGTTCTGAAACAGAGATGACACTGGCTCTTGGTTTTTTCCCCCCTTGTAGATAATCTGTGGAGTACCTATTCAGAAAGAGGATCAATAGTTGAGAAAAAACATCAGCCATCAGTTGCTGGATCAGAAGAGACAAAACTGGGTGGACTCCCCTATGTTTTTACAGACATCATGACCTACTTCACAATGCTTGTAGGGATTTATTTCCCATCTGTGACAGGTAGATGCAACTATTTTTTGTGAGTGAGGATGTGTACTTACAGCTGAAAAAGGATTACCTTTTGTGTGTCAATGTTTATTGATGACATATAATATTTCCAGTCTGTGTGTCCAAGTCTTATGTGCCTAAAACTCTGGTGCTAGAGAGACATAGTTGGTGGTTGTTTATTTTAGGGAGTTATAGGACTGAAGAAACCAGTTTAAGTGCTATTTTCTATGTCTGGAAAGAAAACAAAAGCTCCATGTGTTATTAAATGTTTATTCAAAATAAGATGCATACCTTTATATTAATTTAATCTTCAAATACATGAGAGAACAGTTGAGTGTCAGGATGATTTTTTTCAGATGTTCAAGCTATGAATCGCCTGCGATTTCTTTAAAGGTTCAATATTTTTTTTGCAACTGTAACTAGTAGAGACTTTTTTGTCAAGCCTAGAGGTTAGATTAGTTGTATATCATTTTCCTCAGGTCATGTTTGAGTGAAATAACTAGAGACATTGTTCTTCAAAAGTCCCAGCTCAAGGAATTGTAATATCAAGTAACAGAACAACTCTAATAAGAAGTTGTAGCAGTGTTTGCTAGTAAAATACCAGGCAGAAGTCTCTCATTGTATTCTTATTCCCATTTCTCTACTTCAGGCTCTTTTATAAACATCTCATCATATCTGAGCCTGTGGTTGGGATTTCATTGCATGGAGTTTGAAAATGCTTTTGTACTGGAACATCTTGACATTAGCTTCTATGTTTTTGCCTCCCAACAGTGGTCAGGGCAATTCTAGGAAAGATGGCAGAATTAGTCAGTTGTTACATGATTTCCGCGCCCGCCCCGCCCCCCCCCCCCCCCCCCCCCCCCATCACAGTATGTGCTAGAAAATACTTTTGTTTTTATGTTAGATTCAAACAGGGATGCGTACATGTGATTTCCTAATAATTTTCTTGTACTTCCTGCCTGCTTGTTTCTTTTTTGTTTCTATATATTTATTATTTAGTTTGTTGATTTGCTTGCATATCTTATTATGTATGGTCTGTTTAGTAGAAAGTTAGTGCATTTGGTCAAACTGGCTAATCTCCATTAGTTTATAACATCCATCCCCAGCATTTTGCCACTCCTGTATATTTGCCCATTTTAAAAATGATGCAGAAGTTATCTTTGAAAAATGTTTTTTTCATTTTTTCATCTGTCTCTTTCTTGAGCTTTCTGGAATTTGTTTAGTCAACAGTGGATGGTAAAACAAATTTCTGAATAAACTGAAAGTATAAATTGGGGATTTGTGCAGGATTATAATACATTTCTGTAGCTTGCTCTGTTGGTAATGATGTGTTAAATCAGGCTTAAAGTTAAATGTTCCTATTCTATTAGTTATTTGCATGGAGTTAGTATTAATTGGTTTTATGACATATAAATTTGGTCTTTCTTTAAGGTATTATGGCAGGTTCAAACAGATCTGGAGATCTTAAGGATGCTCAGAAATCTATTCCTACTGGAACAATTTTGGCAATTTCAACTACGTCTTTTATTTGTATCCTTTATGCTGTGACTTTTTTTTCTAGTGTGCATTCTGTAGGTCTAACAGTACTGTGTTTTCATTGAAAAGTCACTGAATATAAAATGAATGAAATTTAAAATGAAAAGGAATATTTATATTTGTCTAAAATATAAATATTATTAAAATAGCTCAAATTTTGTTTGTATATATAAATATTTATATTCTATATTCTAGTAGTGCTTCAAATTCCAAGATATGATTGATGCTTTTAGTGAAGTGATGTAGAGGTTTTTAGCACCATGCTTCAGCTGGCAGATTACTTTGTTGTTATACTCAGTATAACCAGTGAAAATCTTAAAGCAAACTACCAGCAATAGAAAATGTTAGTCCTTCAATACCTAGAAGACACAAATGCTTATCTGCATGAGAAAATATCTGTTCTGTTGCATGATGTATGTACTGGCTACTTCCAATACTTCACAAATCAACTGTGCATCAAATGTAGTTGTAGAGAATATAAATTAAAAAGTTGTGGCAGGGAAGAATTAAAAAAAAAACCAACTACAAAACAACCAGAACAAACAAAACACCCCCCCCCCCCCCCCCCCCCCCCCCCCTTCATTATTATGGACACTTTCATTTCATCCCTTGGTGAAAAATGGTGTTTTTTCTCTCTATGTATATGATTATTTATAGTGTGATCTTCCTTCAGTCTCAGTGATAGATCTCTCCTGTATAGTGTTGTTTGGTGCCTGTATAGAAGGTGTGATATTAAGAGATAAGTAAGTCATATTCAGCTTCTAATTTTACAGGGCATATGTATGATCATGGGTTATGTTAATAGGACTTACTAATGGCTCTTCTGGAAAATATTTACATGATCTGTTTTTCTTTTGCTTAGGTTAAAACTGGAGGGAAAGTCTATCTGTTAACCTGACCAGTTTTTGCAGCCATCTCAGTTTATCAGGCTATATCCCTTCAAGAAGTAGAAGCAGAATCTAAGATAAATGTTTGAAGTGGAACTTTCACTGATTAAATGTTCTTGAGAAAGAAAATAATAGTTAGTATTTGTGGAGCTAATGGGTAAGGGGAGTGGTATTACTTTGGGAGGAGTAATATGCTCCTGAGGAACAAAGACAGAAAAAGATTTTTGACGTTTACATTGCAAGGAGAGTGTGATTTCCACTGGATAGATGACTATTTTTTGTTTTAAAATATTAGTTGTAGATCAGGAGTTTTCAGTTTTCACCCATGTAATTGCCTGAGGATATCTGAGGCACAATATGAAGCATGAAGGTAATTAATGTGATGGAGATAAGCATGAACAGTATCTCCAGACTTGCATAAATTTCTCCCTTATGAGAAGTTGAGTTGACTAAGATGAATCTGTTGGCAGGTTTCACATTTGTTTCCTTGCTGGTGTCTGGTTCTCTTTTCTACTAAAGCCACGCTTGCTTTTGGTGTTTAAGCAGTGGTATTGGGGTATTGTTTGGAAGGTGATGTAGATGGTGCTGAGACAACTTATTTCAAAACACAGTCTTTTAGTCTAGAAAGAAAAGTATAAGTTAAAAGCTGGATTCTAATCAAAGCTAATATGAGAAGAAACAGGGTATTATTTTTACATTAAAATAGTATTGCTCCATCAGTGAAAATCTCCGATTTCTTTTTCTTCAAAGTGAATATACAAACCAAATCAAGCTGATGCTTAAGAAATAGTAAATATAATTCTGAATTACAAATTAATGCAGAAAGCATCTCTTCCTGACTTCCACATGCTTGTCTGCCATAGTCGTTTAAAAATTGCATCAGGTAGCACAACAGTCAGAAGGCATATGGATAACTTGAGATGGCTGTGTCTACTTACTCGTCCATATATCAGTGTCACACTGCTAAAAGGAAAGGCTGATGCTTTGTTTTGTGAATCTCCTCTTTATGCCCCAGGGTTTACCTGTATTACTTGTAGAACAGACTTCTGCAATCTAGTTCCTAGCAGTGATAAGGATCTAAAGGATATATATGTAAATACTTTTGCTATTGCTGTTAACTCTGTAAATCTTGCCATGATACCTGATAGTTGCTGCATGTCTGCTTAGAGGCAGCACTTAAAATGAATAAATTATAATTTAAAAAATAACCCAGCAGAATAAAGAGAGATTGGTTGGGAAATCCTATAGTGCATACTGTGAAATGGTGTTTATGGTTAAAGAGTGCTGTTGTCCAAAACCATTGAAATATGGGTGTTGAAGCTATAGTAGAAGTTATTTTAATGCTAAGTGATTTTTTTTTTTTTTTTTTTTTTTTTCCCCACCCCCTTCCCTAAGGTTTGGAGAAGCAGTTAAAGGAAATCTAGTGGTTGGTACACTGGCCTGGCCTTCTCCATGGGTTATTGTGATTGGTTCATTCTTTTCAACATGTGGTGCTGGTCTCCAGAGTCTCACTGGTGCACCCCGTCTGTTGCAGGCCATTGCAAGAGATGGCATTGTACCATTTATTCAAGTGAGATTTTTTTTTTTTCTTTACAATACTTCAAATATGGCTTATATTTTGACAAGAAAAATGAGGCATTATTTCTGCTGTTCCTGTAGAACTGTGAGGAAAAGATTTGGACTTCACTTCTAATTGTGTAGAATAATAAATCAAGCTACTGTAGGACAAAGTTTGAACTTAAATATTTCTGTGCAATGCGATTTAATTATTTTTGTTCTTGCACATAAAAGTTAGTGGTTCAAAAGAAGCAACTAACAACTGAACTTCTTGATTCCAGGCTATGTTTACAACTTGTATTTCTGAACAGATTTGATTTAATCTTACTATGGAACTGTGCGATGATTCTTATATCATAGGGATGCAATCCTAATTTTTATTCATTTTTGGTAGGCTAAATGAAGTCAACAAAGATGTAACAATAGAATTCTATCCTATGACTCTGAACATTAAGATTGTTCCGACATCCCTGTGTGTGTTTTATAAATAAATCAATATTTATTAAAAATAAATAATTTTTCTCAAAGAAAGTGAGTAAGGGAGCTGACAAACAGAAGAAAAGAGAACTCTTGCTAGAAGATATTTAGCACAATTGCTGGGCTGCATCTGCAAAAAGTAGATAACTAGACTTGAGTTGAAAATAAATAAAATTCCAAAAGCTGATGTCTAGAGGGTGAAGCTGTGATTTCTGTGGTGAAGTTTGGAGTTTGAAAGTTTACCTCAAGTTTCCAGGAATAACCAACAGTTGCACAGCTCAATGGTAACCTACCAAGAACACATTCAAGTAGAAAAAGCAGGATTATGTCTGAGTAACTATAAATATTTTGGGAACAGAGTTAGGGACAGTTGTCAAATTTAACACACAGAAAGAAATTGTAGATAGCACAGACACTGAAGGTAGCTAGGGCTGAATTTAGGAGAACAGGCTGTTTTGTATGGAGAGATTCCTGAGGATGATTTGGAGCATTTGTTTGTTTTTTATATATCTTTTTTGGAGGCTTATATAAATATTTTGATACCTAAGTTATGTGAGGAAACTTATGTTTGACTATTCCCTACTTTACCCACACCTATCTCTGGAGTCTTAATCAGATGTGTGCTCTAGGTCACCCTCTCGCATCTGAGGTTGGTGTAGGATGTTATGTTAAAAATGGGCTATTACTCTTGGTGAATAACTTGAGACTCTATTCAGAGATATCTATAATCTATCTTCAGTGAGGGTTAGGTATAAAATAGCAGCAACTTGGTTTGGTTTCTGAGTTTGGGGAAAGCCTACAATGAGTCAACACATTGATGTGTGACTTGAGTAGAAAATTCCTCAGGTAGGATGTGCCTTGAACTACTACGAATGATGGGTTTAAGATTATTTATACAGCAACTGCAGTAGTACTTTAATGTTATGTAGTAATTTATCATTTTAGTAAACACTTTTCATATTGGAAATGCGTGTGTTTGCAATTTTCTTTCTAGCTTTTTTTTGTGGTATAGATTGCTTCATTTTTCTTTAACTAATGACTATTTTTGGTTCCAGTTAGAGTTAATATTTTGTAACTATATAATTGACAGCTTTCCCTAATCTTACTGTTTACTTGAATTGAACTAGGTATTTGGTCATGGCAAAGCAAATGGGGAACCAACTTGGGCTCTGCTCCTCACTGCTGGAATTTGTGAAATAGGGATTTTGATAGCCTCGTTGGACAGTGTAGCACCAATTCTTTCAATGTAAGTATGAATATGGTGTTTTGTGTTAAACAGTACTTAATTTTTAAATTAACCGGGTAATTATTTTTCTTTTTGAAATAATACATGTTAGACTTTGTTTTCTAACAAGTTATGTTCCTATTTGATCCTGGAGATAATATGAAATGAAAAAATGTTTTGGCTGGAACTGATTTCTAGGCACAAAAAACTTTTTCCATGACAGAGTTCTTGAATGTTAGTAAAAAATATGTTCAACTTTTAAAAACACAGATTTTAAAATAAAAATTCCTACTATTTTAGATCAAGTGCATCTAATAGAGACAGACAAAACAATTTAATGTTTTAGGGTATGAACTGAATTTAAACTTCCAAGACAAAGTCAGTAAATTAATCTCATGTATTATGGGTTGACCCCAGGAGGCAGTTTAGCCCCACACATCTGCTCGCTCACTCCCCTGCAGTGCAGTGGGGGAGAGAATAAGAAGGGTAAAAATGAGAAAACTCATGAGTTGAGATAAAGACAGTTTAATAGGTAAGGCAGAAACTCTGCACACAAGAAAAGCAAACTAAGGACTTCATTCACTATCGATAAGGCAGTTGTTTAGCGATTTCCAGGAAAGCAGGGTTTCACCATTTGTGACTGTTATTTGAGAAAATAAACCCCATTAAGTCCAAATGTCCTCCCTGCTTCCTCCTTTCCCTGAGCTCTTACTGCTGAGCATGATGTCATAAAGTATTGAATATCCCTTTGGTCAGTTGTGGTCAGCTGTGCCAGCTGTGTCACCTCTCCAAGACTATTTGCTGACAGGGCAGCAAGAAAAACAGAGAAGGCCTTGATGCTGTGTGAGCACTGCTCAGCAACAGCTAAAACATCCCTGTGTTATCAACACTGTTTTGGTTACGAATCCAGAACATAGTACCATATGAGCTATGAAAAAATTAACTCTATTCCAGCCAAAACTAGTACACCATGATTATCAGTTGTTTGCTATGTTTTCTCTGAAATCTTTGAGGCTTTATATTATGCTAATACCATGTTTTGAGGCCTAATATTCTACAAGTATTAATTTAATCTACATTTTGTGTTCTGTTGGCTACTGTGAACACGGTGTACAAGTTCCTACCTACCCTGTTTTGGATTGTGTTAAGCCTTTTAATGCAAATCTGTCGAGTTAATTTCTTATTGGAAAATGTTCTTTTTTTTTTTATTATTAACAGGTTTTTCCTTATGTGCTATATGTTTGTAAATCTGGCTTGTGCAGTTCAGACGCTTTTACGGACTCCCAACTGGAGACCTCGTTTCAAGTATTACCATTGGTAGGAAATATTCCTTCATTCAGAAGATTTAAAACTAACTATGCAGCCGCAAATTGTTGATTTTTTTGCAATAATAAACCAAAATCTCTGTTCTGACTTAAATTAGTTGTAAGACGATTCATACACTGAATACTCTTAACAGCAACATTTGTTTTCATGTGTTTGGAATAGGGCTAGTAATAGCTATGATCATGAAATCATGTGGCTAATATAGAGGATTTCAGAAGGGACCATGGGATGACATATAATATTGTTTATAAGCCAAGAGATCTTCTGAATATGAGAGAATGAAGATGAAAAAAAATCTTTTATATATAGATAGGGAGAACTAAAGTGTTCAGGGAGGTTGATATGGTTTTCATTTTAGTTATGCCAAAAAAATCCAGAACCAAAACTTCTACAGAAAAAAAATCTCATCTAATATACATCAATTGGCTCTTTAATGATATGATCACTGTTTTTAAAATGTCATGTTTTAGACATTGGATTTGATAACTGAAGTAGGCAAGTGGATACTTGACAGTCAGTAAAGGTAAATTATACAAAAAGTATGGGTGTGTTGTTTTGGTTTAGTTTTTTTTCCTTTTAAATGGCTTAAGAGTTCAAACACTTCAAACTAAGATTGGGAAACTTTTTGATTTTTCTTCAGTGAATATTAAAAACACATATAATTAATTAATTAACAGTCATTCTATTGAGAAATTTTGATGTTGAAATGCCTTGAAGACTAGAGGCTTTAGGAGATAAGCTGATCTGATTCTAAGAATGTAAAGATTTCCTTATTATTTTTCTTTTTAAAGAATTGAGTGAAAATGAAATGTCATGGTTTTCGCCCTGAAAAATCATCTTGAATGTGGTCAGTAGGCACTTACTAGTTTGGCATCTAAACCTCCAAATACATCAGTACCTGTCTCCTAGTCTGTCACTGCAAACACCTAGTAGTGTTTGCAACATCAAGAAGGGAAATGGGGGATTGCTGTCTTTCTGAGTTTTTTTGGTGGTGTTTGGTTTTTTGTTCCCCCTCTCCTGAATAATGGGTTGTGGAAGAAGTATAGTAGGAAGCAGAGAGTAGCTTAAAAGCTAAGGCAGGTGGGTAAGATGGAGGGTAGCAAGAGGGACCATGGTGAGGAAGAAAAAGCAAAGGGTTTTGACATGGCAGCAGCAGAGTTTGTAACTGTTTGGCAACAATTCTTTTTAATATTTTTCCCAGAGAGATCAGTGGGCCAACTGACTCACTGACCACGTAATCAGTTCTAGCCAGAGCAGGTGTTGGAATGCTTGACCGGAATTGGGATGGGAGTTTATTTTTTGAGTGAAAGCAGAGTCTTAGGTTGGCTAAGTCAAGCATGAAAGGTGTTCTTCTAGACAAACTACATTTAGATTGATGTCCTCAGAGCAAGTAGAAAGCGTTTCTTTGGTTTAAAACTGGATGCATTTGCACTCAGTACTTGTATGGTACTAAAGAAGCAAACTAAAGGTACCAAACAAAAGTTGTCTTTGCCAACACTTTGTCAATAGAGTGAAAGCTATCTCTAATTTGGAAATCAGATGAATAGAAATCTGGGGTGTTGTATGTGACTAGAAGTATTCACAAAACTGTCCAGTTCTGAGCTGGCTTATATCTATCTTGACTAATACTGTGGGCAAACCAGACATACAAACTTTAATCTGGAAATGTTTCTGTAACTTTTTGAGCTCACAGTCATTCTTTCTTTGTAGCCTTTGAAAGATTGTTTTCTGTATTCTCTTCCGCTGTCCTGTGTTCTTGCCTAAGAGATGGGCCACAACAGAAGTGGAGAATATAATTGATGAGTCAAATGTAACTTAAACAAATCAACTGTTTTTGCTGGAAGTAACATGATGTTGTTTAGTATGGTTTTTGAATTTTGTTTAGCTTAAATTCAGATCAACAGTAAGTGATGGCAATGTGTTTTGAAACTGACTTTACTTGCAGGTACTGATAGTGTTTCAGAACTGACAAATATAGTAAGCCTATTGTTATATCTAGTTCAGTTGTATTATTTTTGTCACTCAAAGGTTCAGAACGTAATTTTTTTTTTTTAATAAACTAAAATTGGGACAATGTATTTTTATTTATATGGTAGCTATGAAATGGCCTTTAAAGAAGGGCCTTTCTGGAAGTTAACTGAAATAAGAAATTGACTTTGTAGAACATTTGCATGCCTATTTAAAAAAATGGAAAAAAATGGTTTCTTTTAGGACTCTTTCATTCCTGGGGATGAGTTTATGTCTTGCCTTGATGTTCATTTGCTCTTGGTACTATGCTTTGATTGCCATGCTAATCGCAGGATGTATATACAAATACATAGAATATAGAGGGTAAGACCATATATCTTATTTATTTTATATTTAATATCTTTAACATTCAGCAAAAAGCATTTTTCTGTAAAATAGATAAAACTGCAGTAATAAAATTAAGATTATTCCTTGAAAACAGGTAAGATCCCATCTTTGTTAAGAGTTGTAAGTTTTCAGGTTCTGACTTCTCTGGAAGCTCTCTTCCAGACTTGACAGCCTGAACTAATCAAAATAAGAACCGATAAGGCTGGGAAGTTTTCATTTGAGCAGAGATTATGATGTAAATTTTTGGCACTTCAAGAATATTATCTTTTAATATCATTAGCAATTGTTATAAAACTTACCTTATTATTAACTTGTGCTAAAGCCCAAAAACTGCACTCTTGTGTGTGGACGTTAGCACTTGTTAGAATGAATCATACTGAACGTTCCAGACCACCCACTGAAATTTATTTTCTGAAGGCTTAGATAATCCTGAAACTGGAAGATACTTTACATTGTATGCATTTGATAAGGGACATGTATACAGCCACACCTGTAAGAAATGATGTGCAAGTAGGAGACATAAAGAGTGTGCTAAGTTCATTTAAAAAAAACCAAAAAAACCCCCAAAACAAACTAAAAAAACCCCCACCACAAAACCAAATACCCAAGTAAACAACATATACAAACACTAGAATTGATTATGATCAGTAATGTGTGTGCTTTCCCTTTCTAAGGAAAGATACCCAATGCTGAAATACTCTAGTCAAGAAAAATACTAGGATCTTGGAGCAGGAAACTCAAGTGAGGCCAGTTGTTTTGATGGGTGCTTAAGCACAGGTCTTAAGTGGATCAGCTGGTATAAACTGCTACACCTTGTGGGTTCTCCATATTTTAATATCTCCATTTCCAGATTAGATGCTTTCCTGGATTGTAACAGCTCCATTTACTGGGTTAATTATAAGGAAATTAGTTTGCCTATTTTAGCCAGGAACTCAGATTGGATAACAGTTCTGTTTGTGTATATAGGTATGCACATACATAAAATTATATGTACATCCAAATTCATATACAGACTTTACAAATGTTGGCACATAGCCAGCACATCTACCCAGTAGAAAGAGATTATTTTTTGCAGAAACTTAACTTCTTTTCTCCCTGCCTTTACAAATGCAGGGGCTGATTTGGCGGTGGGGAGAAAGTCACCCTGAAATGTTCTAAAAACTGCTGCCTGGAGAAAACTTCAGGTTTTTATATTAGTTTTTGGATAACTAAGTAGAAGACACTTAGATGATTGTGCTGCCTGTCAGGGTACATTTTAATTATGTTGTTCTTTAATAGCTTTTGAAATCAGTTTGGCTTATTTAATCTAAATTTTGAAAGAACGCTAGAGGTAACAAAGAGCAGTGAGAATTCATGAATGGAAATAAGAGGGAGGGGAGGGCAAGGGATATGGACCCCTTGCTGTAGTAGAATCCCTACAAAGGAAAATAATGTGTTAGCCTAACAGTTCTTTCTTATTTTGTTGGCTTCCTGGCATATAGCATACTTTTATATGGGGAGAAGGAGGAGTGGAAGATGTAGGGAGATTAAAAGTGATCAAAAGGGTCAATAAAGGTTTAGGTTCATCTGTGAGAGAAGCTGGGAAGGAAAGGAAGTGGAGAAAGCTGTAGTGGTGGTGTTGGGAGGAAGGTATAACACACTAATCCATACAACGTCAAGTTTCACTTACTCATTCTGCTGCTTTAAAACAATTCCTTTTAAGTAGCCCTCGCTTATTCTTGTGCTTAAAAGCAATTTAAGTAGCTCTCATGATTACAAAAAGCTTTTGAAGTATGAATAAAATAGACCATAATATATATTCATAAATACTTAATAAATAGTTTTCTTGAAGGGACCTGAGACTGCTTCATCTTGGTTAGTCTTCATTCTTGATTTAAATCTGCAAGACGAATTTTTTTTTCATGCATTCATGCAAAAAAAGTGGTTTTTTTATGCCTATAATCCCGCGTGTGAAAAAATGTACTTAATTTGTATAAATAAACGGGACCCTGTTAATCGAATTTCTTCTGCACCCTGAAGAGCGGAAAAAGAATGGGGTGATGGAATCCGAGGACTGTCTCTGAATGCAGCTCGCTATGCTTTGCTTCGTGTTGAAGACGGTCCTCCTCACACCAAGAACTGGAGGTAAGTCCTACACCTTCCAAGGTCACGTAATTCTTGAAATATGTAAATCTGTTGGGAATACTGCTGGTAAAGCTAATGGCCAAAGTGAAATTTACCATTGAAATAATGTTTTAACTTGGGAATGGCAATGATGTCATTGCAACAGTATTATTTTACTGCAATAGAATGCAACTTATGGTCAGCATGTAATCAACTTTGGGAATATGGGCAAACTAACTCAAATTTAAATCCATGTGGTGTTGACATATTTTTCTAAAGTGCAGAAGAATTTTATGTTTGATTTACTTATGAGATTTTCAGATCCAAAGAAACAGTTATTATTGAGTCCCACTGTCTCTATAGAATAAACACTGCAATTCCATAAGGTTTTTTTTTTCTTCTATATATGTTCCCTCTGAAATACATTGTATAAATATACAGGACATTCTGTATTTGTTTAAATGATTTTTTTGTGGCAATCTTTTTGATGTAGCTTCATTTAATAGAAACACTTTCTAAATTGTTTAGATACCATTAAAACAAGATCTCACGTTTGCTGTCCCTTTGTATGTAATGGGGTTAGATGTTCGCTACTATTTTTGCAATATATTCTTTCTACTTGTTTAACTATCAGTTTTCTTTAAGGCAACACAAAAAAGTACTTAACATTTAAAAACTAAAGGATGTTTGCATAGTCACTTCTGATGAATGTAATGCAAATCAGAAGAACTCTTGCTTGGTGGAACACACAAAAAAAACTCTCACTGAATGTGATACTTTAATTATAGTCACTGCTCTGTAATAGTATCTCTGGGCATATACACATGCAGTGTTCTTTTGCCCTTCAGTGTAATTGCATTATTTTACCATTTGTCATGGGACTGATGCACATAAGCAATTAATGTGAAATACGTGAGCCACTACTTTTATCTGTGTCTGAACTTGGCATCTTGGGGGCAGCAGTGTAATGTAGTGTTGACTAAGAGCATTCCTGTTAAATATCTGACATCACTTCAGGTCCAGGTGAGTCTGGCTGGATGGCCGTGCCCAAAGAGTTGTGGTGAATGGAGTTAAACCCGGTTGGCGGCTGGTCACAAGTGGTGTCCCCCAGGGCTCAGTTTTGGGGCCACTCTTGTTTAACATCTTTATTGATGATCTAGACGAGGGGATCGAGTGCACCCTCAGTAAGTTTGCAGATGACACCAAGTTGGGTGGGAGTGTTGATCTGCTCGAGGGTAGGGAGGCTCTGCAGAGGGACCTGGACAGGCTGGAGCCATGGGCTAAGGCCAACTGTAGGAGTTTCAATAAGGCCAAGTGCCAGGTGCTGCACTTTGGCCACAACAACCCCCAGCAGCGCTACAGGCTTGGGGAGGAGTGGCTGGAGAGCTGCCAGTCAGAGAGGGACCTGGGGGTGTTGATTGACAGCTGGCTGAACATGAGCCAGCAGTGTGCCCAGGTGGCCAAGAAGGCCAATGGCATCCTGGCTTGTATCAGCAATAGCGTGGCCAGCAGGGACAGGGAAGTGATCTTACCCCTGTACTCAGCACTGGTGAGGCCGCACCTCGAGTACTGTGTTCAGTTTTGGGCCCTTCACTACAAAAAGGACATTGAATTACTCGAGC
Organism: Strix uralensis; assembly: GCF_047716275.1. Lineage (NCBI taxonomy): Eukaryota > Metazoa > Chordata > Aves > Strigiformes > Strigidae > Strix > Strix uralensis. Next base: position 67,780,860 of record NC_133972.1, on the reverse strand, counting down.
ATGTCCAGAGAAGGGCAACGAAGCTGGTGAAGGGTCTGGAGCACATGTCGTACGAGGAGCGGCTGAGGGAACTGGGGTTGTTTAGTTTGGAGAAGAGGAGGCTGAGGGGAGACCTCATCACCCTCTACAACTCCCTGAAAGGAGGTTGCAGAGAGCTGGGGATGAGTCTCTTTAACCAAGTGACAAGTGATAGAACAAGAGGTAATGGCCTCAAGTTGCTCCAGGGAAGGTTTAGACTGGATACTAGGTAGTATTTCTCTACAGAATGGGTTGTTGGGTGTTGGAATGGGCTGCCCAGGGCAGTGGTGGACTCCCCATCCCTGGAGGTGTTTAAGAGTAGAGTTGACATAGCGCTGAGGGATATGGTGTAGTTGGGATCTGTCAGTGTTAGGTTAATGGTTGGACTGGATGATCTTCAAGGTCTTTTCCAACCTTGATGATTCTCTGAGTTATCCTTCTATTGTGTGAATGTAATTACTAGAAATAGAAAGTCTTGTTATGTCTTAAACTGCTGGTTTTGAGGTGGGAAGTATGTTCCAACTCTTCATTGGTCTTTTGAATTTTTAATAATGACAGGAAAATTATAAAATGTTGGTTTGGGAAAAGTAAGCAGATTGATTAAAGGAAACAATGCTTCCTCATCAAGTTGAAACGGATCTTGGGGTGCTATCAGTACAGTTCAAGGCATGACTGTCCTTTTGAAAGGACCTATGCAGGCAGAGGAATGGATTGACAAGAACATGAAAATCCAAATGACAAGTGCAAAGTCCAGGGCCCGGGACAGGCATGTCCAGTGCAATAGTACAAGGCTGGGAAGCTGTTTTGGTGAAAAGGACGTGTGGTTCCTGGTAGATAGTAAGCCAGCAGTGTGCCTTGGCAGTGATGTGCTGGACTGTATCAGCAGGAGCATAGCTAGTATATTGAGAAGTAAATATCTTGGGAAATAATATTCCTCTTTTCTCAGCACTCATTAGAATACATCTAGAATATTTCATTCAGTTTTAGGCACGCTAATATAGGAAAGACATCAGTAAGCTCGAGTGAGTTCAGCAGAGGACCACTGAGATGATGTTTGGGGTACAGGAGCGTATCTCCTGTGGGGAGAGGCTGAGGGAGCTATGCTTATTCAGCTTGGAGGAGACTTAAGGGGAACATGAAAGCTGATACAACTAACTAGTAAACATCCAGTACCTAAAAGGTGGTTACTGAGAAGATGGAGTCAGACTCCTTACAGCAGTATATGGTAGGAGAATGGGAGAACATGACAAAATGGAGGAAGAAAAAACAATAAAAATTGAAATGACAGTAATTAGAGCATTGAAGAGGTTATCCAGAGGTGATATCTCTGTCTCTAGAGGTTTTCAAAATCCAGCTGGATAGAGCTGTAAACAATCTGTTGTGGATTCAGTGTTTAACCACTTCAGGCAGCAGGTTGCACTACATGATCTTGGAAGGGTGATAATTTTGATTCAATAATTTTCTTGATAAAACTATTCTTCAAGGTAGCTTTTAATGATGGCTCATGTAGGTATTCTGTACCTTGAGGTGTTGTTGCTATTGCAAATTATTACTTCCTTGCTTGATAGTTGAATTTTTTCCATTGAATTAAGCACTTAATCTGCATTTTATTGTTAATTTTAATTTTCCAATTCTTTCTTGCTTTTCTATATCTGTATGTGTGTGTTTAACTATTTTTCTTGGCAGACCTCAACTTTTGGTCTTGTTAAACTTGGATAGTGAGCAGTTGGTGAAACATCCTAGATTGCTTTCTTTCACCTCTCAGTTGAAGGCTGGTAAAGGACTGACTATCGTGGGCTCTGTACTTCAGGGAATCTACTTGGATAAATGTTCAGAAACTCAGAAAGCTGAAGAGGTATGTAGAAGACAGCTTACAAACACTTGTAACTTCCATTACTGTTTAAATGTTTAATCTGGATAACTCATATCTTGAATTAGAACATACTGTTGTAAAGTATTGAATAAAACATCAGTTTTTACTATCAGCACAATCAGTGATTATATATAAAGAAAAGGTTGGTGTGTGTAGCAAAAGGGTTTATAAAATTTCATAATAGGATGAGACAATGCTGATACTTCTTAACCATTTATTTTCTTTAATATTGAGAGCCCTGAGCTCATACTCAAATTACATTCTTGAAAAAGCCAAGTGATAGATTTTTAACGAATTACCTTATAAAGAAAACATTTAACAACAACAACAAAATTTATCTAACGAATGCAGATGTGTTTGCCATAATTTAATCCTCTGGATATATACATGATATTATTTTTTATGTTGTCCTAGAAATACATAGCAGAGCTAGGATTAGGAGCAGTCTTTGCCAGAATCCTACCCTGTTACTTCACTGTAAACAGCATCCTTCTTGAGATCCTTTATTGTCTTCGTGTTGGTTTTTTTTTTCCTGTTTATCCCATATCACCAGAGAAGGTAGGATGAGGTAGGAAAAAAATAGTAAGCTGTCATGTAATTTAAGATGACATCTGACTGTGCTTACAAACATAAGTGAATTTGATTTGAATATTTCTTTCTTTTTCTGACAACTTTTCAGTATTTGCCTGTGCCACCCAATTGAAAATACGTAGACATTTTGGGGGGAAGCCCTTGAAAATACCTGAACTTAATTTTAAATTGTCCCCTGAGGAAAAAGGGAAGCTAATAGACTGAGCTAATGGACAAGATCCATTTTTCATACAGCTTGGACTTTTAATGCAAAGCAAGTTTCCCTTTTTGCTAGATCTTAAACGAAGTAGTACACAATTTGTTTAAACCAGTGTTGGGGTGGCTCAGTATAGATAACTGTATTTGCTTACCTATGCAAACTCTCCTACTCCTAACTTCATAAAATGGGGAAACATTTTTAGAAAATAGCATGTTTCATGTATTTGTTGAATACTATTGAAAAATTTGTTGCCTTTAGAAAACTACTATAAAGTCTACTCCAAAAGTATTGCCATTATATCTTCCAAAAATGGTTAATATCTTCAGTGTTGTTGAAAACAGTATCAATTGAAATGTCTACTATTTTGATCCAAGTCATCTTCAAAGCTGTGTAAAAAATGCCTGTGACTTATTCAGACCTGGTATCTCTAAAGTAAATGAGCATTTGAGATGTTGAAATGGACTTAAAGCTAACTGCCCCTTTTCTCCCAGCTTTCTTTTTTCTCCCTCTTGGTATTCAGACTTGTCCCTAGTGGTTTTTAAAATAACAAAGTATGAAGCCAGATGGACTAGCTGATATCACATGAAAAGGCTCCAAGAGAGCAATTAGCTTGAAAACGTGGTGGAAAAATTTTAGCAATGATTGTGAAAGTAATTGTTATTAAGCTGTTGTTATCAACATGTGTGAGTAGAAAACAAGTCCAAGAATACAATCAGGCCTCTGAAATAAAACAAAAAAAACCTTTAAAGAGAAACTGGTTACCTATGAGGATTTGAAATGTTACTCAGAGTTGGCTTAATTTGAAGTCAGCTATGTTTTTGAGAGATGGAACAGGAATGAATTTAAGGCAGACATAATCCCTGGGTTCTCTAGAAAGTCAGACCTGGTGTTAAGATTGAGGAAACTATTGCTTTTACAGTTCATCTTCATTTCCATTTTAAAAGTTTGGGCATCTGGAGGCCTCACTGGTTTTGGAAAATTTAAACTAGAAAATGTTTCTAGAAGATTTGTAGGAAATCAGGATTTCTCCTTTTTTTAAAGAAAAAAAAAATTAAACTGATATGCCCTCGCAGCTACTGTTTGCACAGACTTGTTAACTTTGCTACCAAATTCTCTGAAGACTTTTTTTCTCTGCTAAACAGAATTTCTGATGTGAAACCACACTGAGCCAGTGCCAGGCATTCTGTGATCAAATCTATTCCTGATGGTTTTCGATAGGAATTTTGGTGCTTCCAAAATTCCAAACTTGGATGCACTGATTCTTCCTTCTGAAACCATGCTAATCTCCTACATGAATCATTGATAATGATGGGATTTTTAAAGTCGTGCCGTCAAAATGTAGTAAATGTCAAAGCTGATGTTCCCTAGTCAACCTTGATACCATTCTGAATCCTACTTATAAATTACTTGGTTATGTGTCTGTATGTTTGTCAGTGTTTAAATGAAGGGGAGCCATGTTGAAATTAAAGGGTCGTGGGAGTTTTAATCTAGTCAGTTTATCTTGTCATTATTCAGCCACTGATTCCAATTGTCTCCTCCACATCTATTTTTCCATGTTGTGAGCTGATAAATAATCAGCCTTTTAATGTCAAAGTTGTTTAAGGAGCTTTGACAGCCTCTTCTAAAGTCCTTGACATTACATTTTCCCAAACCCTTCCAATTCCAAAAGAAAGGATTTATTATTCCAAACATATGGTGCTGTGTCAGTCAGCAGTTTTGACTTTACTTGAAGCAGTGTTAATTTATTTATCTTTGTCAATGTGGCTTTACTCATACCTTGTTCATTCTCCTTAGGAAATAAAAGGCTAAATAACTAATGTGGTGTCTTTTGGGGAGGTGGGTGTTTTGGGTTTTATTTATCATAGAATCATGTTCACTCTTTCGGCATTAGCGGTTTCTTGATGTTGGTTGTACATTGTAGCTAATGTTTTGCTCTTATTTAGTGCTGTTAGTCCATATGGTGTTTATTACCACTGTTGATGACTGTATTTCCCCATGTGTAATCTTCCTTTTGCAGAATGTTAAGGCCTTAATGGGAGTAGAAAAGACTAAAGGATTTTGCCAGATTGTGGTGTCTCCAAATTTCAGAGATGGAATATCCTATTTGATTCAGTCAGCTGGTCTAGGAGGGATGAAGCACAACACAGTCCTGATAGCATGGCCGCAGTCATGGAAGCAGACAGAAAATCGTTTCTCATGGAAAAATTTTGTTGGTATGTGTTTATTGACTTTTGTAATACATTTGTAATACATCTATGTAACTACTGTATTTGCTGTTTGGAGGAGATGTGATGCTGAACATCCAGTGGACATTTGAATTTCCCCACATTTTATTTCACGTCGAGTGAAATATTCCTCAGCCCTCAGTCTCTTCAACCGTGGCTTCTCTTGTTCTTTTCCTAAGCAGGTTAGTCAGTCACTAAACCCAGGACGTTTCTTTTCTGCCTCAGGAGAATCTGGGAGGATTTAAGCTTTTGAATTTAAAACCAAACCAGAAGCTGTGAATAAATCTAGAAATTCTTGATCAGATGTTTTGTTTTCCCTTGCAGACACTGTACGAGAAACAACAGCAGCTCAGCAAGCATTGTTAGTTGCTAAAAACATTGACTTATTTCCAACAAATCAAGAACGTTTCACTGAAGGAAACATAGATGTGTGGTGGATTGTTCATGATGGTGGTATGCTGATGTTACTGCCTTTTCTCCTTCGGCAGCACAAGGCAAGGACAACAGAAAATGGTTGGGATTTCATTTTCTAGCAATTAATAGACCTAAGGATTTCTACTGAAATACTCTTTCACCTTGATAGAGTTATGCATGGTGATGCCAGTCGCTGTGTTACAAATTGTTGTATCTTTTGGTAGGTTTGGAGAAAATGTAAAATGCGCATCTTCACTGTCGCTCAAATGGATGACAATAGCATTCAAATGAAGAAGGATCTTCAGATGTTTTTATATCATCTTAGACTGAATGCTGAAGTGGAAGTTGTTGAAATGGTATGTTACTGCATTTTTTTAGGTGCAATTGACACTGAACTTAGGAAAATGTATTTAGCATTTTTGAAACTAAGAGATGTTAGCCCAAATATAAAAAGGGAAAGATTGCAGTCCCACCAAGAACAAGAAGTTTTTTAAAACAACGTTATCTACCATGTCACAATGTGTGTATGCAGTAGTGAGTTTAATGGTTTTGTCAAGTAGAGTTGAGCCATTTTGATGTGTTAATGCCTACTTTATTTATGAGTCTGTAGAGATAGTTCATTCAGGAAGGAAAAAGCTTGAATCTTTAGCAGGCGGTGAAATGGAAGGCTGAATGTTCTTATTTTAACACTCCGGGGCATCCAGCATGAGAGAGGATGAATGTGTCCATCTCTCCTACTGCTGAATGAATCTCTCTGGAATAAGGAATCCCTAGGCCCTGTGAGAGTACGTCAGTTGTTTTTGGCATTGCCAGCCTCTTTGGCACTGAACAGCAAGACAATATAGCTACAGATTCACAAATCAAATAGTGACAAAATGAATTTGGTAACTTTTTCACCATTTAAATACTGGTCGTAAACTGCTAAAGAGAAAGGACTAAAGCTGTAGTCTGTCTAGACCTGCTTTTTTGGGCAACTATGAAAAAACTTCATTTCCAGCACTCAAAGGTGACTAGCATAATATGCAAAGTAAGAAAAAAAAAAAAAATCTTTTAAACTTATTCTGAAGTGGGATGAAAATTGGTCAACTGGTTCAAAACTACTGCCACCAGTTCCTGGAATGAACAAAACCTATCAAAAAGATTTATCATGCTAATCAGCCATAAGACAAATTTTAAGAATCGTTTAGATTACTTAGGAAAAAAATGACTTATGAAAAACTTGGTTAGTATTTTGAACTAGGAAGTAAGATAAATGTTTTTATCTATTTTATTTTTGTTTTGTTTACTGAATATAAAAGACTAAAATGCTGTGGCATGCGCAGGTGAAAGATGACTAACAGATGCCATAAAAAAGGCTCAGCCTTGGTTGGATTTTGAATAGAAGACAGTATAGGAGGCACAACTTATTCTTTTCTTATGTGGGTCATGTTTAACCCTGAGAATCTTCCAAAATATGATAGACATGTTACAAGTCAGTGACAACACAGATGACTGCTACAGATTTTTACATTGTATTTTAGCTTTGAGCTGATGTGAGAATATATACCGGAGTTTCTTCATAAATGCTTCTATTTGTGAATGTTTCTCACCGGTGAAAGGACAAATGTGTTACTTAGTGGCTCTAGACAGTTTTTAAGGAAACAAGTATGCACACATGCTCAGGAGTCAGCAATGCAGACCCAGTTTAAATAAGTGCTTTCAACCCTTTCTCATTTCTGCAGCCTAGTTGGAACAGAACAATGGAAAGTCTGTCCCAAGCACCTCAAATTTATATAAAAATCACACTGATATTGTTGTAGTAGAATAGCTCATTGTATGAGATTGCTGTTTGAAGATGAAGTTTTAAGAATTGAGGACAGAAATGACTGATCAATTATGTACTTGGGATTGTTCTGATGCCATAAGTACATCCAGGACTGCATGAATGTAGGAATGAATGTGGTACACTGTCTAAGTATTGTTCTTTTGAGTAGTACTTTTCTTCCAGTGTTTCTAATGCCAGTCTCTTTTTGCAGCTTGAAAATGATATTTCTGCGTTCACATATGAGAAGACACTTATGATGGAACAGCGATCTCAGATGCTAAAGCAGATGCAGCTATCAAAGAACGAAAGGGAAAGAGAGGTAGGGACTTTGGCTTGGCAAGATGTTCTGTGAAAAATCTGAAAGTAGTATTTCTTGGCTGTGGCTTCTAATAGGTTTCTAACTAGTCAGCTTTTTATAACAGCGTTCCATGTTAGTTTCTCTACAGCAGGTTTCAGCAAGGCTAAAATAATGGGGGATGGGGGGAAAATCCTTTTTTATTTGAGTAGATGTTTAAAATTTCCTGGTTTTGTTAATATTAGTGCAAGTATTTACTAGCAAAGCATTTGAGCATCAGTGTAGAATATATCCAGAGCATTTCTAAACTTGACATATAGCAGTAGGTAAAGATTATGATTATCCAACTGGGCTGATTAGCTTTGTTTGTGACTTGGCCTTCAACCTTATTCACAGCAACTATTTTTTAGTTTCTGCATTATTTTGAATGTTTTAATTTGCAGCCAAAATTAGTCTCGCTAACCTGTAATCCTATGGTACCCAGATGGGAATGCTATGTTTCCTGCTCCCCTACCCTTACTAGTCCCTGGTGGTATTTTGCACATTATAGTGACAAGCTTCGTGTATCTGTATTTTCGTGAATATTTGTAACTTAAATCTTCTTTATTTTTGGTTTGTGCTTCTATACACTCATTTATTCTGTTAACTATCCCATTATTATCAACACTTTCTAGTGATGTGAAAGGTATTAAATGCTTTGGCTTTGCTATCACTTACAGTGATTTTCCTCCTATGCCAAATAAGAGATCTCTCCTGTGTTTAACTGCTCATTGGTAAAATAACTAGAATTTTTTCTTGTGTCTTTTTTTGTCTACTGATAATTGTAACTCATTTTATGTCTAATCCTTTTTGGTGTTAATCCTACAAGTCTGTGCAGTTCCTTTTTTTATCTCTCCTTATTCTTTTTTTTTCATTTCATGGGATTTTTTTAAGGTTCCTAAAGATGCCTTGTATTGCTACAACAATGTGCTGCTGTAAATCCTCTTTCTGTTCATCTGTGTCACGGTAGTTTTCTTTTGATCTGAGTCTGCCTAACATCTTTTCAGTAAAGAACAAGTTTTACTGTACTCCTTACTGAGTGTTTTTAAATTTTTCTCATTTCTTTATTGAGCACTAGTATTCTTCCAGTTGAATTTGAGTGATTAATCAATCTACAGTAGGCTTTTAAGGATTTAACTTCCTCATGAATACTTTACAAGTAGCCCAAGGACGTAAGGCTCTGTAGTCTATAGCATATAAGTTGTAGTGGAGACAAAAGAATTTCTTCTCAGCTCTGTGAGTTGGTTGGAATCTGTACTACTTCAGAGTGTTGTTTGCTTGAAGGTTTTAATTTCTTTCCACACCCCCCCCTCCGCCATGTTTTTTTTTTTTTTTTTGTTATTACTCACTTTTATCTGAATGTAACCATCACCATTATAGCTTCAGTTTGGTCCTTCATATCAAGCAGAGTAAAATCTGAGATGTTGAAAATACCATTGAATTTATTTCATGGTCAGAACTAAAATCCTTGATAATTACAAGAACATCTAGTACTTATTTCCTGCCTTGCCCAAGAATAAAAGCCATGTTCATATGCTGTTTCTGATTAGCACCTTAATCTACCTCGTTCTTTTGTATTTTCAGAAAACATTTAGTTATACCTTTGCTTTCTCTGGAGCTGCAAGTTGAGTATATGCACTCAGTGTGCCAGGCCCTTTTTTGATCTGATCATCTTCTTTTAAATGAGCTGAGCCATCCCCTCCAGTTTTATGATGATCTCCAAAACATTTCTCTCATTAGTAGGACTAGTTGAAATTAGCATTGCTTTTGTTTTCATTATCCAGACATTCAAATATAACCCTCATGATCCAGCTTTGAATGGTGCTTGTAGTTTTGTTTCCTGTTACCACCAAGTTTAGTATTTTAACCTCACTTTTGTGCTTGCACCTCTTCAAATGACGTTCAGATGTTTGCAAAGAGGAGAATTTATTGTACAGTGTTCTCTTGCTGTTTATTTCACAGGCGTGCTCGTATCCTTGAGGAATCGCCCTCACCCTCCTCTTCTGTCACTTTTTAAAATGGAACTTTATTTTATCTTGCCCCCCTGGGTTTTCTTGTGGAACTGGGGCACAGGGGTTCATCGGATTTTTGATTCGTTTTTTGAGAAACATGGTTGATTTTGCTTCTGTTCAAGTGTAAATACAACACATGCCTGCAAAGTGTAAGATCTGCAGACTTGGGTTCAACTGCCAAGCATTTATTTATTTGACTTTGACAATAGCCCTGCAAAGACAAAAGAAAATGTAGAGCCTTGTTCACTTCCTTGCTGCCCTTCCTGGTGGTGGTTGACTTCCTTCTCTGTCTAGTTCTGACTAGTGACTGTTGGGCCAGGCAGTGATATCGTTGGAGCTGTGAGAAGCCAGTCATCCATCCCATCACTACTTTGGGTTGGGTTGCACAGTGCAAGTGCTGTTGTGCAGCTCACTGCTGCTAGGTAAGGTTGGCAGAAATGTGGGTGCATGTAGGGGAGGAGCACAATTATAGTTTGTGACTCATTGGGAAATAAACCAGTGTTTAGAGTCAGAAAGCAGCTTTCTCATCTACATGAATTTTTTTTCATACTTTTGTTTGTAATTGAATAAAATCAATTCATCTGATTCATCACATATATGAAGGGATGTGATCCTCACAAAGAGGTGAATATTTGATGTTCCCATATTGAGTGAAGGATTCAATTCACTTTGTGTTTTCAAAAATCTTTGTAAAGAGATTTCATAACTGCTAAACGTTTCAAAAGGAGCCCTATAGTATATATAAACAAATGGCGTGTTTGTGAAAACAAACCAAGTTTATAACAAGCTACGATACCAAATCTCATCTATTTATGACAGTTCTTACTTTGAATAATATGATCATCATCTTCTTTCTGTAGACTGTTTTTTTGTCATTAGTAACCTTTTTGTCCCAGATTCAGAGCATCACTGATGAGTCTCGAGGCTCAATCAGAAGACAAAGCTACTTCAGTCCACAGTCCACTGGCCAAGATGTGCAGGCCCTGCTGACTAATGATTGTCGAGAGGAGGAGGTAGTTGGACATAGTACTGGTTAGATGTATTTTCCCATTGTGACACTTGAAGTGCCACTATTACAAACTGAACTACAAATGAACAACTCGATCATTTATTGTTATGGAACAGTTCTTCATAAACTTTAATTTTACTGTTTTTCTAAATTAATTACCTTACCCTATATTTTTTCTCTAGATGATGCTTCTGTGACATGAAGTACATCCTGTTTTTCTCACACTTATTCTCCATAAAAGAAACACTTATGTTTCTGAGGGCCTGTTTTTCTTAAGACCCAGAAGCAAAGATATTTCTCTGCCTTCTACGTCTTATAAAGTCTTAACAGTGGCTGTTTCATTAATAAGCATATTTCATGCGTTCACAAAACACTGCCTTTCTTTATAGTTCCTATATTGAAGTACTAAAGCTTCTCAGAGACCATATAGATATATTAGGGCTTTTTAAGGAGATTTCTATGCTTATTGACAAGCCATTGTTAGCCCATAAATGTCATTACTACTTTCTGCCAGGTAAGTTTGAAAGGAAATGAACTTGATGTAATCAATGGTTTTAGTGAGCACTTGAAGTGTTACTCATATCTAAAGATGTGTAGCCTAGTTTGTAGAAATGCTGTATACCTTTGTGTTTCCCTTTCTTCATGAAGTATGAAAAGAACGTGTTGTGTTCTGTGTAATAAATTCGGTATCAAAATAGCACTAACAAAAATGTGTTTTCATTGTCTTTGCATTTTTAGAAAAGTGTGCTATAGGTCAAGAGTTTCTCTTGATCTCACTATCTTTCTAAAAATGGCAAACTTTCTTCCATTGAGGCATAGTTGTACTGAACTCATCTTACAGTTGTTAGTTTGAAATTTTAGTTCATTGGATACTGCTGTATGGCACCTATACTATCTACATGTATTTGCCAGCTTTTTTCCATTCTCATGATAGAACTGTATTCACAATGACTTCTGATTTATAGTCTTGACTCGTGATTTAATCTTCCGGGGAGATATGAAGACCGTCAAACAAATAGATATTTATATGAACATTGGAACTGAACTCTGGGTTTGGGAATCCTCAAGGACAGGGACTAGGGAAATAATTTAGGAAGAGTACAGAAGCTCTTAGGCATTTAAAAACAGCTGCAATTACAGTTTGGGAACCATTTAGGGGAATTGCTGTTCAGAGATAGAAGGTAGTTTTCTCATCTGCTTTAATTTTATTCATGCTTTTGATTGTGACCTGAATGAAGTTGATTCTTCTGAATTATCACATATATGGAGGGACATTACCATCACTAACGTGAATAATTGAGGTTCTCAAATGGAACAGGAGCTTCAACTCATGATTTAACAAGTCTTTGAAGAGACTTCATAACTGCTAAAGATTAAACAAACAAACAAAAAACTCAAACTCCCCAAAAACCCAATCAAAACCCCAAAAGCCCCCCACACCAAAAAAACCCCATTCTCCCCCAAAACAGAACATCCCAAAACACAAAAACCATCATCCCTCCAGACAAATTCACTTATGATTTTAAAAGTCTGAGGTACTCGTATTTGTGTTGGTTTTGATGGAAATACCTTGCCTATGGACAAAGTATTATAAGGGAAAGTAAGTAAATAACATGTGTTAAATATTTCTTCCCTCTTTCCTCAAGAGGAGCAAGGGGAATGGGAAGTGGAGAACACAGAAGTGCAGGTGCATGTGGGAACAACAATATTGTGTTTTTAAAGTTGTGATTTGAGTTTCTGCTATTATAAGGGAAGAGAAGGCCCCGTCATGGTTAGACTGATTGGCTTTTGTTATGTAATATGCACTTGCAAGCATAAATAAATCTAATGGAATGTAGCTAGCCTTCAATTCAGCCAGTCCAATATTGTGTTACTGGGATCATGAGTCATACTGGTAGAGTTCAACCAAAGGCATGTGACATGAACAATGTTTAACACAGTATCTGAGAAAATAACAATGTAACTGATGAAGAATGAGAGCACTGGCTTTCAAGTTTTTCACTGGAAAAACCCCCTGGTATTAATAAAGTACCCTCAGGCTGGATTCAACCTCATTTTAGTTCATTACAAAAATAACATCCCAGCCCAGATGTAATCCTGCAAATATAAACAAATAACTACATTTTTACAAGCACTTTCCTTTCATGCTGAAGTCAAAAATAGTCTGTTTTTTGTTCACAAAGTAAGGTGCATTTTTCTGTATCTTCTTTTGTTCTACTCCTGTGAAATTCCTTTTCAAAATTTTAATAACGTGTAATCTACAAACGCTCTTTTTGGCTGAATCTTGGGGTGATTGTTTGTTTTGTGGCCAGGCTCAGCTGATCCATGACAGAAACACTGCCTCACACTCAGCTCCAGCGGTCAAAGCAAGTGTGGCTGCTGCTCTGCCCGAAAAAGTACAAATGACCTGGACTAAAGAAAAGTTTGTAGCTGAAAAGCATAAAACCAAAGATTCAAATGTGTCTGGCTTCAAAGATATTTTCAACATGAAGCCGTAAGTATACATATGGTGTTTGGCGTTTTGTATTTGATTGTGTATATTTTAGTGTGTGGGTTTTTTTGTTAGTTTTGTTGTTATTCCATGTTCTGGTTTTTAAGAGATTCTGGTTTATTTAAAGTTGAGTACAAACATGATCATTCCATGCAATTCACTTAAAAGCCATCCTTATGAAAGTAGCGTGGACTTGGGTGGAATAACAATGACTTTAAAAAAGTCATTCACAACATTCTTGTATATCTTGTTCTTATGTCATTTCCACATCTCATTTATTGTGTTTTGTTGGGGTGGAGGGAGTACTAAAGAAGCAGATAGACTCTTTCAAGACATTTAGCTTATGTTTTGTTTTTTGGGTGGAGTTGTTGAGGGGTTTTTTGTTTTTACCCCCAAATGGACATTTGGCCCTTATCCTGTAAATAAAAGCAATATAAAATTTGTGCCTATACGTATGTCATCTTATATTAAGTATTTCCTGTTGAAATATTCCCTAATGTCTTTTTCTTAGATACAAGTCACTAAAGAGATCAGGGTTGATACAGGCAGTAGCTCTTATGTAGTAGACGCAAAACCAATGACAGAAAGATGTCAGCTTGTTTGCTTCCTTCGTGTGATTCAAGCACACACATGCATCTTTTCTGAGTTCTGGAAGAATGCAGTTATAAGCATGGCCTAGACTATATTTTGCACATGCTCAAAGCAAAAATGGGAATGTCAGGGGAAATTTTAATATCTAAAGGAAAAATATCTTTATTGTAGGACTTGCAGACTGTAGAGTTTACGGTGTCAATTCTAAGTGTACCTTCTAAATCCTAAATTGTTTTGTGGATTTGCTCTGAGCACTTTAGAAACAGTTTGCCTTCTGCAAATTCCAAACATCATCTTGCTCTAAAGCGCTGGTTTTGTTCTGGGCTGCATTATGCTCTAATTCTTAGGGTTTGGGGTTTTTTTATTAATATCTTGGAAATATTTCCTATTACTAGTTCAGAATTGTGCAAGATGCAGACCTCATATATTATTATTTTAAAACTACTATATGTGGTTGGGGTGGAAATCATAGTTCAAACTTGGTGTGCCTGTAGAGTATATTAATATTTTTGAATTAAAAAATGTATCTGATGGCATAACTATTTTTTTTTTTCTGTGCATTTGCTTCCCTTCCATGTAGAGAATGGGGAAATCTGTAAGTCTAAATTTAATTTCACTTAAGCAATGTAGGGTGTGTTCCCTGGTTCTTGTGGTCTTGTACATTGTATGTGTGTTTTGTAAATCATGATTAGCAGTGCTTGTATTCTTTTGTACCTTGTTTTATATACTGTGATTTAGTATTTATCACTGAAAAATATTCTTCATTGTGACTTGTTAATGTTTTATTCTAAATATTATCCACTTTCCATTCCAGGTAAGTCACAGAACATGTATTTTAGTTTCTTTAAGAATGTAACACTTAACAGTACTCCTGCACCAGTGTAATATTTAGTTTCCTAATTAACTACCTTAAAAAGTAACTATATTTTTGTTCTGGAAAAATAGACCCCATTGTGATATAACTAATTGGACAATAAGAATGAATTTTTTCACAAAGGGAACTTTCACATTTCATCAAATAACAGTTCTTGCCTACCTTCTACCAACCCATATATGTGCAGAAATAATGTACGTTCAGATATACATTGGGTATGACAGCATACAAAAAAGGGACACTACCTCTTTCTTTGGTCTTGTGTGGAACTGTCTTGTGACTTCTCTGCTTTTTTTTCAGAGCCCAGTGTTGTCTTCATTTTGTCTGTTTAACAAATTGAGCTTCTTATGAAAACTTAGCTTGCTTTGTGTAACATGCATGATTTCAGTTCTGCGGTCCTTGAAGGCTCAATGAAGTTAGTCAGCCTCAGTTCACATTGTACACAATATACCTGTAGTCAATTTGAGCCTTTTTTTCAGTGCTGAATTCCTACCCGCTCCATCACAAACTTACACCTTCCCTATTTCCCCTGTGTTTTATCTTTAGTTCAACAATATTTCTACTTCAGTATTTATATACCTCTTCAGTTATACACTCTTGCCTTCTTTTCATAGTTGTTCTTTGGTCTTCTCAAGCTGCTGCTGCTCTGAAAAACTGAGCTTCAAGTATTCTTTTGTTCCATATATGTTTTATGTTCAGTTGGTTCTTAGGACAGATGGCTACTGTGACAGAAAATCCCTCGGGAGGAACTGATAAACTCAATTTTAGAAATGTCATTGTCTTGGGGTGGAAAATGGGATGGGTGGGGTGAAGAGAATCAATTGAAATTGATGGGGCTGGTCTCCACTGGCCACTAAACTTCAGGCCAAATGCCTTTTTTCTAATTTCCCCTGCAAAATCAAGGATAAAAATACAACATGAGTCATGCTACTTCTAATAGTATCCTGTTAATGGCTTTTCCCTTCATAGTAAACAGGACTTAGTAGAACACAAGTACATATGCTTCCAGCATTCTCCATCTTTCTTGGTCCCCTATGTTTGAGTGAACCTGTGTCTGGCTGCTCTTCTCAACTCCACACTTATTTATATAATCTGAGGGTGGCCTCATGTTGCTGAAAGAATCTAGGAGTGTTGGTGTAGTCCCCTGAAATGACCTCTGGTAATAGAACAAAGTTGTATGTTTCCTTTTGCAAATTTTGGCCTCCTAAATGTTTTTCTTTTGGGAAGAGAGATCTCATTAATTTCTACTGTTTACTTGGGCTGAAACAGTGTTGGGGTTTGTGCTGTAATTTTGATTGCTGTTGGTGGAATTCAAAAGACTCCAGACTTGATCAGACGCTTCAGAGGATATCTTATGTCCTGCTGCTACTAACCTGCCAGTCCTCTCACTGCCACAGGACAGTATGTGAGTCCAGCTGAGCGGGGTACAGTTGTGCTTTTACTGTGAGATGACTACTTACAGTGCTAAGAAAATTGCACAGGATAGAGTGATAATGTGTATTATACCATCAATGTATATGTGGAGCATACCAGTATCTCCATTCTTGAGATGTGCTATCACCCTGTGTTTCCGAGGTTCCCTTTGAAGTGACTCACTTCACTTGTAAAGAATCTGCTTTGGGGCAGTGGATCTTTTGGATAAATGGCCTTAGGTAGGGTCTGGATATTTCTGTTGCACTGTAGCATATGACTCATTTCCAGTCTTGGCTAGTTTTACACAGATGGCAGTTTCTCAGGAATGACAAGGAAACTGTTCTTTTGTTTTTGTTCTGAAGAACAACTAAATCATCCAAGGTAGAACCTAAAATAAGGAAATCTCTGAAGTCCTAGCAGTTTCTTCTTCTTGCTCACAAATTTATGACGATTATATTTGTGGACACAACAAGTAAAGCATTAGTTAATATTGATAATGTAAGGGGAGAGGCCCAATTTCAGTTCATTACTCTTATGACATGAGAAACTAGTAGATTTTTAAGTAAATTCTATGCTGTTTCTGAATCTTCTTCACCAGGCTTATAGTAATCTTGTAATGTTTCCAAAAGAGCATGAAGGAAATCTTGTACTGTACGACATAAATACTGTAATCTTTCCATTGCATTCCTGTAATTCCTTTGTTTGGAATTTCTTGTACAAATCCAATATAATTCCGTAAACTGGATTCTCAGTGTTTTTGACTAAACTTAATTTCTATTGAAATAAGTTTTTGCTTCATCTTTGTAAAAGTTAACTGACAATTGAAAGGTTTGTGCATTTTGGCAATCTGCTTAGAATTGCTTGAATTTCAGAGTTAAATGTTGTCTTCAAAGAAAAAAATTTTCTAAACTAGGTTTTGCATTTTCTAAAATTTATTTTCAATGTGTACAAATGCTGGCGTCCATGAAAATAGCTTATTCTATGTGCATTTAGATTAAATTTATAAATTCAAATACATAACATATAATTCAAGTACATCGGTGTTGTGACAATACTTAAAAATGTTTGTTTGCATGCTAGGAATCAGTCAAATGTGAGAAGAATGCATACTGCTGTGAAGCTCAACGGAGTAGTGCTTAATAAATCACAGCATGCTCAGCTAGTTCTCCTGAATATGCCTGGACCTCCTAAAAACAGAAAAGGCGATGAAAACTGTATCCTCTACTATATTGCTTCCATATTTCTTGAAATTGGGAGTTTGATTTTTGTGATTGTGCCATTGTCTATTTGTCATGATAACCATTAGTAACTGTGTTAAGTATAAGTTTGCCTTTACATAAACAACTTTTATTCCACAGAGTTTTAAGAAATATTGATAGTGGTGGGGTTTTTATTGAATTGATATAAAGCATTCCTCAATTTTGAACTTGTTTTAAAAATATCTGTTTATCTTTTCTGTAGATGAGTAGGGCAGAACTAGAAATTTCCCCCAAACTAGGCCTTGCTTGCACTTGAACAAGCAGGTGGATTATATTAATGGGACAGTAAATGGTGACACAGGAAAATTCCTTGATGAAATTGTTGAACTTGATTTTTGCGTTATATGTCAGACTTCTTGAGAGATTCATGGCTATCTTGTTTCTTTTCTGAATAAATTCCTTGACTTAATGATATTTCAGACATGGAGTTTTTGGAAGTTCTGACAGAAGGTCTGGATAGAGTTCTTCTGGTCAGAGGCAGTGGACGTGAAGTGATCACCATTTATTCATAACCTGTTTGCACATTTTGCCCCCCCCCCCCCCCCCCCGCCCCAATAAAAAACCCGTTATTTACCATAATTTGAGCAGCTTCGTTAAGAGTTCTAGTGCATTGAAAACTACTTGCAAGCTGAATCTTCTGATGATGTGTTCTGGTTTTTATATTAAAAATTTATATTTAAATTATATTTTAAGAAGATAGATCTATGTAGAAGATATTTCTGTAGTGAATTAATAAATGGTGGATGGGTTAGGATATTTATATGTAGCATATTCTGATGCCTCTTCAACTGTGGTGAAACACAAGCTTAGAAATGGTAATGCAATGGGATTTTTAAACATATAGAAATGTAAGCAACTTTTAGATGCAGAACAAAGATTAAAGTCATCAAAGGGAAAGGTTTTAGGAGAAGTTGACTTCCTCCCTTACCAAAATGCTGCAATGTTGCTTCTGTTGGAATTAGTCCTGGTTCAGGAAACTTCATTCAGAAAATGTATACAACCACTCAAATTTGTATATTATGTGTATAAAGTGTTTCCCTGAAGTTCATGATATGCCACACTTATTTTAAATAACACTTCTCTATTTAAAATACCTAGTCAGGTAGCTGAAGCCTCCAGCTGATAGTAATAGTAAATTGACAAGTTGTGTGAGGTTTTTTTCATGAGCTACTAGCAGTTATAGTATATTGCACAATTATACCAGTGAAACCTAAGAGCATCCAACTCATAGTAAGGCTATGATGCAGTAACTCCACCTGGTTGCAAATCTAAATGTAACAATTGATAACCAACTTGCTGTGGTTTAATGAACTGCAGTCTCTTGTTTTCAAATATGTATATTTTGAAAATGTTGTATAATGTTGTATGTATGTGCTGCTGTTTAAAATAAAATCTGCTTTTCTGAACAGAACAAGCTCTTAAGTGTTTTTCATTTGAAATTGTTGAACAATTTAGTTTAGGTGCTCAGTAGAAGCTTTCTGCTTCTGTCAGAATTCATGCCCCATTTTGGACACTGTTTAGTTTTGTAAATGTTTAAGATCTAAAGTGTTTGTTGGGTATTAGAAGATTGTTCTCTAAAAAGAAAGGTTTTATTTAACCATACATAAACTATTCTTTTATGATACAGTCAACACTTCTGTTGCTCAGACTGGGACAGCAGTGATGCAGGGCCCAAATACCTGACTAGTCTCAAGGCCAGTGCTTTTATCACAGCTCTCTCGAGCAAAGCAAAACAAAGTTATAAACAGCAAAGCTGAAAGCAGCCATTACCTATCCCTGTAGTTTGATTCATAACAACAGGGGGAACACAGAAAGATAATCAGATGACCCGGTGAACTTCAGATGGCTCTTAAACAGTGCTGGGGCACACCAAAAGGTGCTTGGAAAGCCATGCTGCACAGCAGAAGGCTCTTGTAGACCACTGGGTGTGGGTGTAGGTTTAGGCTTTGGGCTGGAATTTGGTTTATGTATAGGCATTCAGAAGTACCCTAGGGGCACACCAAGAGCACTCCAGGGGCCCTTAGGTGCAATGAAAGACACATGGAGGCCCTGTGGACTGACCAGAAGGCGTCTGAAGGTGCTAGATTTGCACAGCATATCAAGTGCATGAAAAGGCATTCTCAGACCACTGGGGAGAAATGTAGTCAGATGCCCCTGGTGCACTCTAAATGGCTCTTGGCTTCTCCTGGGACACATTAAAAGGCACTTAGAGGCCCATGGTGCAGGGCCATCAGCAGGGATTCTTAGACAACTGTGGGTAGCTTATGGTAAGAGTAATGGTAAAGATTCAGTTTAGGGATAGGCTCTCAGAGGCACCTGGGACCCATCAAAGGCTCTCTAAGGGCCCCTAGGTGCAAGGCAAGACTGATGGAGACTCCTGTGGCCATACCAGAAGGCATTTGGCAGAGCCTGGTGTGCACAAAATGTCACTCAAAAGGCCGTGGTTCAACTCAGAAGCACTCCAAGACCAGTGGGGAGCACAGAAAGCCCCTGATATGCTTCTGGTGCACTTGAGACAGCTCCCAAATATGCCTGAAGCACACCAAAAGGTATTCTGAAGGTCATTATGCATAGCAGAACTTACTGGCACACCACTACGGCTGTTTTAGGATTAGAATTAGCATTAGGTTTGGGCAATGACTGTGTCTTATCTCCTTTGTAATTCCAGTGCTGTATGTGTAGTCAGGGGACCTCCAGATGTCTTTCACTGAAACCTGGGAGCCTCCACATACCTTTTGGTGTGTTCTGGGGACCTCCACAGAGTACATGTCAAGTCTCTGCTTGCTTTTAGTTGCTTTCCAATTGCCTTTTCCCTCACCAGGAAGATTCAGGAGAACCCCACGTGGGGCACCCCCATGGCTTTGTTACTGCCCCCACCACCCCTGCCCTGAGCTCTGTAGTTAGTTTTGATACTGTCCAGTTTTCCTGTGGTAGTATCTTTTGTGCCCCCCCAAAATAAGAGTTCAAACACTTCAAACTAAGATTGGGAAACTTTTTGATTTTTCTTCAGTGAATGTTAAAAACACATATAGTTAATTAATTAACAGTCATTCTATTGAGAAATTTTGATGTTGAAATGTCTTGAAGACTAGAGGCTTTAGGAGATATGCTGGCCTGATTCTAAGAATGTAAAGATTTCCTTATTATTTTTCTTTTTAAAGAATTGAGTGAAAATGAAATGTCATGGTTTTCGCCCTGAAAAATCATCTTGAATGTGGTCAGTAGGCACTTACTAGTTTGGCATCTAAACCTCCAAATACATCAGTACCTGTCTCCTAGTCTGTCACTGCAAACACCTAGTAGTGTTTGCAACATCAAGAAGGGAAATGGGGGGTTGCTGTCTTTCTGAGTTTTTTTGGTGGTGTTTGGTTTTTTGTTCCCCCTCCCCTGAATAATGGATTGTGGAAGAAGTATAGCAGGAAGCACAGAGTAGCTTGAAAACTAAGGCAGGTGGGTAAGATGGAGGGTAGCAAGAGGGACCATGGTGAGGAAGAAAAAGCAAAGGGTTGTGACATGGCAGCAGCAGAGTTTGTAACTGTTTGGCAACAATTCTTTTTAATATTAATATACTTTAGGAATAGAAGCTGAAGCACTTTGACTGACCGGTGATTTTTATTGAATTAATGACAAAAATCCAGAAGGAAATGGATGTCTTTAATTTCATATCTTATGGGCAGAGGTATGCCAAGTTTTCAGAACATAGTTTCAGAGTTCCTAGAAGAGGAAATTCAATAGGTATTTTTTAAAATCCTCACAAGCCCATGCTATACATTTGATACACAAATGACACCTTTATAATAACACCAGCCTTATTTATTGATTCTCCTGAAATGCAATAAGCTAAACCAGACTCCCCATCCAAAAGTCAGGTGCTGGAGGAAATCTGAGGGAATCTACAGTTGTACTGCTTAAAGCTAACCAAAAGTGAACGTTTATATTCAGAGTAGGCTATAACTTTATGAAGTTTTTTCCTTTTCCTGTTTGAGTAGTGGTTGACAACACCAACAGTTTAAGTTAATATCTCATTTCTGTGTTGATGTGAAAAATAAACATTCTGTACTTCAGAAGCACCATTCCCAGGTAAACACAAAAATACATTTCCAAAGTAGTTACACAGGTAATCTACACTTTTCTGTTATGTTTTGGGGAGGGGGAAGGAATTTTGCAACACTAATGTTTTCAGGTCCACATCTAAATCTACAATTCTGGGGACACCTAACTGGCTGATTTAGCTTCTCTCCTCTATCTATCTATTCAACACACAGTGCAAACTGTTAGTACCCGATGAAATGCTGTTCCTATGCATGGTCACAAAAATCAAAGGAACAGCAGCACACTGTTATTCACTTACATATCTGTTGATTTGGACTTCCTTCACCAACCATTTAAGATGCTATTCCATTCACCATCAAACATCTCAGAGGAAGTGGCCAAGTGATATGAGTAGCAATAAAAGGGACCTCATTAGAAAGGGAAAATTACTGAAGAGAAGAAATTGCCTGCCAGCCTGACAACTAGGTCTGTGATCCAGAAGCATCCTTGGAAAGTGCAGCTGGAATCATTGAAACACAGCTGTGTACCTAGAAACCGGAGACAGCCTGAGATCACTAAGTGCAGCAATGAACTGTATTGGCAACGTTGTCTGAAAAGATGAAAAATAGTGCGGAAAAAGGGAAAAACATCCTGAGAAAGTAAGAATCAGAATAACTGCTGTTATAACTGCAAGAACAGGAAAACAGTCTGGAAAAATAAAAATTGGTCTGAAAGAACAGAAAACATCGTCATCTATTGGCTATTCCAGGTGAAAACCAGAAATCAGTAGCACCTGTTGGCTGCTCAATGTGACGGAGTCCTATTCCCTTTCATGGCTCTGTGATATAAAAATTTCTTAATTTTTAACCAAAATGGAGCCTCTCTCTCTTGGAACTTGCTGCATGTACTTTTCCCTTTCCTAAACAGGTTGAACTCTCTTCATGAACTTTCTATGAGATCTTGGACCCTCGCTGGGGATGCCTAGCTGAGTCCAGACTACATGATGTGGATAATCTTTGAAGTGAGACTCTATTACCTGTAACTTCATTGGTCCTCCTCTGGGCCCACTTCAGGGTTGGTTTGGTTTGTCCTCCCACCTTTGGGATGGTTGGGTCCCTCTCTGGGATTGATTTGTCTTCCTCTCTGGGATGGTTTGGCCCCTTCTGGAATCTGTCTAATTCAGTTGATACAAGTAATTTATTTGCTGTTATATTGTTGATAAATTTGCTTCATTAATGATAAGTTTGTAGTAACCTGTAATAGTATATACCTACTTGGTTATTGCTGTAACATTGATTTTTGCTGTACTATTGATTGGTGCCATATTATTGATTGGTGCCCTATTAATGATTGCTGATACTAATTTGTAATTGCTTTACATAATGTATATTCACTTTATTAATCAAAGGCATACTTGCAAGCAATAATTTTTGTGGTAATATATTTGCTAGTTGTGATTTCTGTGGTATTTGTGGTAATCTGTAATAAAGTTAAGGAATTTAGAGGATGAAGCCTCCATGTCCTTGTGTATTAAGGAACCCTGTGAAGTTATGGTCACAGTCTCTGTACACCTCAGGCCAGGTAACCCTCATGACACCAAGTCTGACAAATTACAAAGCAGTTTTTCCTGCCTCTCTATACAACATATCATAAATACTTGTTGTGTATGTATGCCGTACACACAATTTGTACTTTGGCAGATAGTTCAATATGTCTGTATGTTGGTAATCTAAATGTTACAAGTTGTGCTTCTAAACAAACAAGAAGTAGGTTGAGCAGTCTTGTCTATTTAAGTCTCCAATTTGCAGGGAAAGCACCTCTTCCAGCAAAGCCAAGGTAGCCAATTTAGTCTCATTTCTAGGGAGGCATAAAGAAGGAATCAACACAAAACCTGATCAAACATCACTACAAGGCAGGATTAAATCAATATTTGGATGCCCTTGCAAAGTATAAGGTAACTTTATATGCTTAGATAGTTGTAGCATTAGTCCTTCTTCTCTAATAGCAGAATGCCAGTTCCAACACACATGGTAAAAAGAAGGAGCAGACCCAAACCATAATCGACACTGCTGGGGCAGAAAAGATGCAGGAATTCTTCTGAGAGAGGGCACACATCCTTGTTGGAGTAAGCCAGGTGTGGTTAACCTCAGCTGGCAACTAAGTCTGTAAAATGCCCATAAAATGTTCACAAATGTCCACATAATGTCCATTGAGTTCATTTAGTCCATGACTTTGGGCTCCCTCTGTTATGGTGATCACTCGGGAGAGGAGAGGTGGTGTGTTGTGTGGAGTTACTGGGCACCAAAGCCAGCTCAGGTTGGGTTGCTGCTGCTCTTGCACTGCTTCTTGTAAGACTTGTTCTCCACTGGTTCAGGTGGTTCCTGCTATAGTAATTCCTATAACATGCAACTCAAATCCCAGGTTGTAACAATTTAAAGGTATTTCCATTACAATCTCTACCCTTGGTCCCTCTGTACCAGACCATCAGGTGTAACACTGAAATGAACTCCTCCCCTTGCTCCTGCTCTGGCTTGGATTTATCCACAGACTGCTGTCCCTTAGGGTTGTGCCTGCTCCAAGTGGAGCCTTATCTATGAGCTACAGTCTCTCCAGGGGGTATACCTGCTGCAGCATAGACTTATCCACAGCCACACTTGCTTTGAGGTACACCTGTTCCAGAGTGGCCTTCTCCATGGGCCACAATGCCTTCAGAGGTGTATGTGCTCCAGCATGGCCTTACCCACAGCCACAGTCCCTCCAGGGGCATACCTGCTCTGTTGTGGTTTTATCCATGACCACACGCTTTGAGGTGCTCCAGCATGGCCTCATGCACAGCCACAGATGCTCTGAGGTGTACCTGCTGCAGCATGGATTTACCCACAGCCACAGATGCTCTGAGGTGTACCTTCTCCAGTGTGGACTTACCCTTGGACCACAATCCCTGCAGAGGTATACCTGCTGCAGCACAGACATAACCACGGCCACAAACACTTAGAGATGTAACTGCTCTGGCATGGGCTTATCCATGGCCACAGACACTTTGTAGTGTCCTGCTCCCACGTAGACTCATCCACAGGTCACAGTCCCTTCAGTTTGAGTTTACACTGGAGTTCCAGCCTGTCCAGTACAGCAGCACAGAAACAGCAGCAATGCCCTGGCCATCTGCCAGCCCAGGCGCATGGCCATTGCTGTTATCAAAATGTTCCCAGGCACAGCAGAGTCAGGTGATAAGCAGTACAGCACTGCAGCAAACAGCGAAAGCAAAAAGCAGCCACCAATTACCAGCCACTAATGTCAAGCACAGAAGATTGTCAATTAATAGCTAAACAGCAATAACAGCTATAAATTTGATCCGACACGTTCCACTCAAACCTGTCATTATCTCAAACCCTTCAAGCCTCATGTTGGGCACCAAAAATGACTGTCTTGGTTTAACCCCAGCCAGCAGCTAAGCACCACACAGCCTCTCACTCACTCCCCGCCCTGGTGGGACTGGGGACAGAATTGGAAGAGTGAAAATGAGAAAAATCATAGATTGAGATAAAGACAGTTTAATAGGTAATGCAAAAGCCACATGTGCAAGCAAAGCAAAATAAGGAATTCATTCATCACTTCCCATAGGCAGGCAGGTGCTCAGTCATCTCCAGGAAAGCAGGGCTCCATCATGTGTAACGGTGACTTGGGAAGACAAAAGCCATCACTCTGAATGTGTCCCTCTTTCCCTCTTCTTCCCCCAGCTTTATATGCTGAGCACGACAACATAAGGTATGGGATATCCCTTTGGTCAGTTGGGATCAGCTGTCCCAGCTGTGTCCCCTCACAACTTCTTGTGCACCCTCAGCCTCCTCACTGGTGGGGTGGGTGAGAAGCCGAAAAGGCCTTGACTCTGTGGAAGCACTGCTCAGCAGTAATGAAAACATATCTGTATTATCAGCACTGTTTTCAGCACAAATCCAAAACTGTTAAAGTTTATTTAATGGCAGAGTGCTGGGCATTAACCTGAGCAACTTTTTAAAATTTATTTTGGATCACCTAGAAGTTAACCAAGTCTCTAGTTTTACATCAGAGCTTGGGCTCTGGGAGAGTTGACAGACGCTGTTATCAGCAGTCTAAAATCGGCTGACAATATGTAATGTTTGCTAATATTTTTCTCTTTGGTCTGTCTGCAGTATTACAGGTGAGAAACTGGGTAGAAAATTCTGTAGCCGAACAATACACACTCCTGGCAGAAGAGGGCAGTGTTTTATGCAGATGAACTAGTTAGCAACCCACCCTTGACCCTTTTCCACATTTTTGAAATTGACATTGAATTCATTTTTCTGCGTGTGTTTTCGGCACCAGTCTTTTTTACATTGTTACCACTATCTTAGACTTTCTTTAAAACAGCTGAAAACAGCAAGGTACATTCTACCAGCTGAGAAACTGATTCACCAAAAGGGAGCAGCTTGAGGCACTTACCTGCTGACATCACAAGCGTGGCTGTGAAGTGCTGTCCTGGTACACCTTTGTAAACTACACTTTGCAAGAGCTTCAACAGAGTCCTCACAGGCTGCTTTATATTGCTGGGGGAGGTGGGAGGAAAACTTCTGCTGTCATCCAGCCATTTGATTTGCTGCCTCCTCAGTACGGAATTTTACTCCTCATCAGCACAATGTATTAGACAAACTCTCTAATTCCCCATGCAAAAGAAGGTATATTGTGCTTGCCTCTGCAGAAGAAAGAGAGGCACAGGGACAGGGAGGCTGTTATAGATCCCCACTGTTGGGAATGTGCTGAATAAGACTGGTGAATTCAGAAGGCCAAGGGCAAAACCAAAAATTGGTTTAGGGTGCCATAGGTGAGGATAGGTGCACAATCTTTGGGACATCCTGCTGGACTTGGGAAAGGACTTTCCTGTCTTTTCTGTAGGGCTACAAGCCTCACTGCCAAATCCAGAGGAAACTGTATAAGAAATCAACTAAGTTTAGACACCTATTGTTTTACTGAATGTGCTGGGTTTGTGTGGTGGGGTTTTTGGTAGTGGGGGAGGGGGCTACAGTGGTGGCTCCTTGTGAGAAGCTTTTTGAAAGCTCCCCTGGCTTCAAGTTCGACCCACCTCTGGCCAGGGCTGAGCCCATTTGTGATGGTGACTGTGCCTCTGTGATAATGTATTTAAAAAGGGGAATCCGGGAGGAGGAGTGGGAGTTGTGAGGAGGAGTTACAAGAGGGACACCTATGCAAACACTGAGGTCAGTGGAAGGAAGGAAGAAGAAGGGGGGAGGTGCGCCGGTGCAGAGATCCCCCCCGTATCCCATGGTGAGATGGCAGGCTGCCCCCCTGCCACCCATGGAGGACCACAGTGGAGCAGATGCTGACCTGCAGCCTGTGGAGGACCCCACGATGGAGCACGTGGCTGCACTCAAAGGAGGCCAGAACTGTGAAGGGAAGAAGCCCTTGCTGTTGTAGTTTGGCACTGGGAGGATGGCAACACGCAAGAGTGACCCATTCCAGAGCAGTTGGTAAGGGCTGCAGCCCATGGGAAGAACTCATGCCAGATAAAACTCATGGAGGACTGTCTCCTGTGAGAGGGGAGCCACGTGGAGCAGGGGAAGAAATACAGAGGGAGTGCTTCCCCCTCGCCACCCCACCCCCCTGCCCCCCCACGAGGATAAAAGAGTGGCAGACTGACCCAAAACCCCCTATTCCCCAACCCTGTGCCACTGGAGGAAGAAACTAGAGATATTGGGAAGAAAACTGAGCCTGGGAAGAGCAGAGGGATGGTGGGAGGTGTTTTTAAGATGTCGTAACCCTTCTCACTGTCCCACTCTGTCTGTTAAGTGTTGATTTTGTTAGTGTTTGAAGTAAAGTGATGTTCTTTTTCTTCCTCTAACAAGTCTGTCTTTTGCCTGAGACCATAATGGCTGAGACATGCCTCCCCATCCTTATCTTGAGTCTTTTGCTTCATTTTTTCCTTTCCATTCCTGAGGGGGAAGGAGTGAGTGAATGGCTGAGTGGTGCTCAGTTCCCCTCTGGCCTCCAACCATGACACTGATAAACGAAGT
Source organism: Strix uralensis (assembly GCF_047716275.1). NCBI lineage: Eukaryota > Metazoa > Chordata > Aves > Strigiformes > Strigidae > Strix > Strix uralensis. Next base: position 67,753,680 of record NC_133972.1, on the reverse strand, counting down.
ACTTTTGTGTAAAATAAGAAGCTATTAAGGGTCCTCCGCTCTTTTGAGAGCAAGTAGTGCTTATGTAATGTGTATGCAATAGATACAGCACAGTTTAAATACCTCAGCTGATCAGAGGCTATTCAAACAGATGTAAATTAAAGAAAACTCAATACTGATCAAAGAAGGCTCAGTACTAGAAAAGACTAAATTAACATCTTATTTGACAGAGCATCTCAGTATCACTATGTTACACCTTTAACTCATTTTGTTAAGAGAAGCATTGAGCTTTTCTAAAGTCTCTTTGAAGGACTTGATCAAGTAAGCTCCCAGTTCATTGTTCGTCTCGTGAACAGCTGCGTCATAACTGCCGAAGAGTGGAGTAGAAGCCTTCACATCCTCCCTATTTGCTTGGAGTAAAATGAGGTTAATCTCCTCTGCTACACTTACATATTTTTGACGATCAAATCTGCAGAGACTGGCATCATCAACTGGGTAGGTGATGCCAATAGGGTAGCAGTCCCTTGGAACCGGGAACTCCACATTTTTCAGCATTGGCAACTCACAGAGAAATGTGAAAAGGTGTTTAAGTGCTTGGGATGACAGTGGGTTTCCAAGAAACTTAAATTCCTGTAGTTTCTGACAAGGGCTTAAACCTAAAATCAACATGTTGACATGAGTGTCTTGGATGTTACAGTCCTCCAAGGTAAGACTCCTGAGCACTGAAGAAGAATGTCTGAGAAGCTTAAAGAATATTGATGGGTAAAGGTCAGGAATATCGTGACCACTCAGGTCCAGGGCCTCTAAGTGATTAGCATGGAAGCTATTGGCTAAATAAGCCATATCAGCATGGTTCAATGAGCAGTTAGAAACATCCAGCATCTTCAGTGGAGTTTTTAGTGGGCTGTAGAATTAAAGAGAAAAAAAGATTTATGGCATAAAACATTCAAAAGCTACATTTACAAAATTTTGTACAACTATCCAAATTAGGAATGCAGCCATCCGCCACATTTATTATTTTTCCTAACTTCTTTTGAGAAACAGAAGAATGTGCCAACAATGACAAGTATATTTTCGGCCTGAAATCAGATGTATGAATTAACTCCTACTTTACACAACTCCAACTGTGTTGTTTTAATGGGGATTAATTTGGTAACATTCTCTGTGTCTATTTTGTAACCAGTTATATGCTGTCAGGTGTCTATTACTTGCTGAATTAATAGCAGATCATTACTACCACAAAAGCATAGGTGGCTACTTCTTGTAGGCAGCTGTTATAATTTCAGAGATTCAGAACATTTCCATTAGGAAGGATTCATTACAAGATGAAAGTCAATCAATATTCTAACAAGACATCTGCTTTTGTTTCTAGTTTTGTTTCTACTATGTTTTTAAATGCCCAAGAGGTTTACATGTTGTATTGTCCTGGAGTTGCAAAGAGACCTTCTGATGATGCAGAAGGTTGGAAGAAGTGTACCTGACATTATGTGCAAATATTCTCATTGAATATAAAATAGTTCTGACAGGTAAAAATCAAGAGATCCCTTTCATACATGTTAAATCTTAGTGAGACTTCTGCCACAGACCTCAGCCAGATCAAATTTAGAAACTTATAATTTATTTCTATCAATATAAGCAGCGTGCTGTTCACAACTTTTAAATGAGATGACTTCTTCATATGGGAGGAATTTTAGATCAAGATGATGTGTCGTGATGAAACTTCTGTCTGCCTTTTTTTTTTTAGGTGTTCTGAAAAGCATACAGTTAACTTATTTTCTGTTCAAATATGAACACCGTTCACTGGCAGCTTGTTATCTTTTTGAAAACTGACAATTTTTCTCAGGAATTCATCATGAATATTCTTATATTACCTTAATTTGCAGTACAGAAAAACATCGGATCTCTCTTGCCTTGAGACTGACAGACACAACAAACAACTGAAATCAAAGTCTCAAATCAAAGTCTACTATCCCTCTGCCCACCTGAAAATACAGTATCTGTGGAATTTTAGTATATTTACTACCTGGTTTTTAGAGGACAAAAATTCACCAGAGACTCTGAAAAATACGTGGAATATGACTCAGGTCTTGCACCAAAGGCCAGCCCAAGCTGACTGAAATATAAGCTCAAGAATGTGGTAAATCAACGTGTGGGTGTAACCCTTTCTTATGTAGTAGCCAAAAGTATATTCTCATTATACTAATCAGATGGGCTCTGGAAGACTAATAAGAACAGTCAGTTCTTCTAAGTGTATTAGATATACATTGGCTTTCAATTCTCCCCAACAAATACTCTTTCCTAGCTTCCTGCTGCCCCTTCTCACACACACCCTGAGATATACTCACTTCCCTTATTCTCAGAGATTCTCAGCTTGCTGATGGCACAAAGGACTGTTCTTTACAGTTTGACTGAAAGCAGGATGACCAAATTACCTGAGCAGTTTCTGTATTCTTCCTGTGAGTATAGAAAAAGGCACATTCAGCTCTGTCAGCTGCGTCATTTCACCCATCTTTTCTCCAATGTTAATAAGCATCTGTTCATCTGCAGCTGTGAACCTCCGCACATTAAATGTTCGTGCTGGCAAGGTCAGGGACATCAGTAGGGGGAAGTGGATACTGTTGAAGAGTATGTCCAAGTGTTCCATTTCCAAGCGAACATTGTGAACTATTTCCAGTTTGCGCAACAAAGAGGGATCAATGAGTTTTATGATATAGAAGAATTTCTGCAAAGCCAGGTTGTCAGATCTGAATGCCACACAGCAGATCTTCAGTGGACAATAGCATTTCTTCAACAGGGCCTGCACTACCAGCTCATAGTTCCTCTCTGTAACAAACAAGTCAATTAGCACATCAATACTGATTTCAAAAGTACCTGGATTGCACTGTGTTTGTTGCAGATAAACCAGCAGTTCTAAACAAAGCTTAGAAAACAGTTGTGTCCTGGCCCACCTGCCCATTGTCTTCTTGCACTCACAAAACTGAACTTCAACATCTTTTATACCCGTCAGGTCGACCACTTTCAACCTTTTCATGTAGGGAGAAGGATGATTCAGCACATAGTCTCTCAGCCCTGTCAGACAGCTTTCCAAGCACACAGAGCATGTTCTGTAGCTCAGGTCTTCCTCGTAGTCCACAGTAGTTCCCAAAAGTTTTCCCATGTTAAAGTCAACAAGTGGCCAGTTCTCTACCAAGTCATGAATCACTTCCGCTTGCTCCAGTAAATAGCTGGCTTTAAAAAGAAGAGGAAAAAGATTATGGGCAACACCACCGAGACTCTTCCTGGCAAACTCTGCATTTGAAACGAATGCTTCAGCACTAATGAATCGGAGAGACTTCATTGTTGCTCTGGACTCCTTGCCATCATGGAGAGTGACTTCTGCATTTAACTAACGATCCTAGTGTCTTATCACCTTCTATTTTTATCTGCAGCTGCTGTTTGTTACTAAAGGAAACCTTGCTGGGAAGAGAGAATGAACAGTCACATGCTGATCCTCCGCTTTCTATTTTGGAGCTATACCGTGATTCTGCAGTATTTAACTGTGAGATCTTTAGTCAGAGAGCATTTATTAATTTAAACCCTCGTATTTATAACAAAGCTAACTTGACTAAGTACAGACTACTGCCCAGCAGGAATAGTGAGATCAGGGGAGCACACATACCTGAGAATATTTCTGTATCCTTCCTACACCATACAAAAAGGCACTCAGGGTTCCAACTTAAACACATAACATGATCTGTATTCCACTTTCTTCCATGAAAGATAATATGCTGGGGATTCACATGCTGATTTCAATGGGAAGGATTTCTCAGAGTTAGCATAGAGCTTATCCTAAAAACTATAGCCATAAGGAAAGGCTGATGTGCTACAGTCATTGAGCTACAGAGTGTCCCTTCATTTTGCCCTTCCTGTCAACAAGGAATAGTTAAATACAGTGACTCCAGTGGAAAAGATACAAGACTCTTAGAAGAGCTCAGTGCCTTGGTGACCAGGACACTTTCCTGTCATAGGAGACTGAGGGGTAAGTACAAGACAAACTGAACAAGACAGAGCACAGAGTCAACACTTTCTCATAACTTCGCAGGCAAGAACCTTATTGCTGTTGCTTTGAGCAACAGATGGTCTTTTCTGTTATTTGAAAAATCATGGTTTCATTGTGATACAGAATGTGAAAACATTCAAAATCTATTACCTTTTCAGACTAGAAGACAAACCTCTCTCACACAGCTGTCACAAAATCAGAGACATTTCTTTCTTTCAGTCCAGCACTTGCCTGTCAGGGGAAGCAACATTGGATACGTCCCTTACGGTATCGATACTCTCATGTCTTTTGCTGGGCAACCAGTGGGACACAGGATGAACATAACTTGAAGTTACTAAGTTACTTGGAAGATTTATATTTCTTGTTTTTTTTGAGGCGGAGGGGTGGGGAGTGCACCTTACATTTCAGTTGTGGAACTTTTTGCCATACAACTGGATTCCTCTACTAGTTATTGACTGAACACTGGGTGCAAGACAACCCTGTAAACACCTTTCTTTTTTGCTCTGTCATTTAGAAAAACCCTCAAATCAACAATGTTAAATAGCTTCTAAGTGCCTACACCCCCAGGTCACATCCTTCATTCCTTCTGTTCCCCAGGCCATTTTCTTGTTCACATTCCACCCTCTGCAGATGACCTCTACCTCTTCTGTTCTGCACCTCCCATTTCTCCAGTGTCATTTATACAAAGGTTTCTGAGATAATCTGCCCGGCTGGAAAAACTGACTGTGTCTTGAGATGCACATGTCCAAATCCAGAAGTCCTGTCAGATTTATTGACTTGAGTTCCATGCCATGGCCCACCTTATTGTTGGAAACGGTCAATATGGAAGATTAAACTCCTGCTGAGAAATGCATCAGGATCTCACAGTACCATGCTGAGTTGAAAAAGTTGCAGATAAAAATACTAAATGTAACATGGAAAAAAGTATTAAATTTACTGGGTTTTTTTAAAACAGTTATGAAAAAGAGTTGAAGGAAAGAGTCAAACTGTCTTCCCCAGCAAATAAGGAATATTTTTTTTTTGTATATAGAAGTGGTTACAAATATTTATTTCAGTTTTTACTTCTATAAATGATGGTCTATGCTAATAAAAATCTAGGACATTTTTAGAGCAGTTTATCTTGGAACTTTTGGACCACTAGTCCAAATATACTGGGTAAGCAGATAAAAAGCTGTGTATATAGCTTAATAACTAACTATTTAAATTTTGAAAGGCAATAAAACTATACTTATAAAAGTTCCACCAAATTGTACATTTTTTTTGTCATACAGGGATCAGCTATATGTTGCTGTTTTCAGCATTTACAAAATTGCACAAAATATAGTAATACCTACATCATCATCTGAAAATATACTGAAAAGCAGAGAAAAATGCTTGACAAGTTCTATCTATTTCATCTTACAAATTTTTTAATTATGTTAGTGATGCCACTCATCTATTTGAAGGCAAAATTGAGCTGATACAAATCAAAAACCTCTGCAAAAATAGAAAGCTTCCTCAGAATGCCACAGTCTAATAAAGATGTCCCTTTCCTGGTCATTTAAAACATATTTAGGATTTTTCTTTTGCTTTTGATAAAATATTCCATACTGGGTTTACTTAAAAAAAATTGAATTCATGAAATGTGGCATGAATTTTTCACAGCAAAACAGATGTGGAATTATCTGGAAAAGCAGGGTCAGCACAGCTTGAAAAAAGTCTTCATTGCCATGTTATTCAGAGCTGCACCAAACTGGCCCAAAGAGTTGTGGTGAATGGAGTTAAATCCAGTTGGCGGCCAGTCAAGCGTGGTGTCCCCCAGGGCTCGGTTTTGGGGCCACTCCTGTTTAACATCTTTATTGATGATCTAGACGAGGGGATTGAGTGCACCCTCAGTAAGTCTGCGGATGACACCAAGTTGGGTGGGAGTGTTGATCTGCTCGAGGGTAGGGAGGCTCTGCAGAGAGATCTGGACAGGCTGGAGCGATGGGCTAAGGCCAACTGTGTGAGTTTCAACAAGGCCAAATGCCGGGTGCTGCACTTGGGCCACAACAACCCCCAGCAGTGCTACAGACTTGGGGAGGAGTGGCTGGAGAGCTGCCAGTCAGAGAGGGACCTGGGGGTGTTGATTGACAGCTGGCTGAACAGGAGCCAGCAGTGTGCCCAGGTGGCCAAGAAGGCCAATGGCATACTGGCTTGTATCAGAAATAGTGTGGCCAGCAGGGACAGGGAAGTGATCTTGCCCCTGTACTCAGCACTGGTGAGGCTGCACCTCGAGTACTGTGTTCGGTTTTGGGCCCCTCACTACAAAAAGGACATTGAATTACTCGAGCGTGTCCAGAGAAGGGCAACGAAGCTGGTGAAGGGTCTGGAGCACATGTCGTACGAGGAGCGGCTGAGGGAACTGGGGTTGTTTAGTCCGGAGAAGAGGAGGCTGAGGGGAGACCTCATCGCCCTCTACAACTACCTGAAAGGAGGTTGCAGAGAACTGATGAGTCTCTTTAACTAAGTAATAAGCAATAGGACAAGAGGTAATGGCCTCAAGTTGCACCAGGGAAGGTTTAGACTGGATATTAGGAAGCATTTCTTTACAGAACGGGTTGTTAGGCGTTGGAATGGGCTGCCCAGGGAGGTGGTGGAGTCCCCATCCCTGGAGGTGTTTAAGAGTCAGGTCGACATAGCGCTGAGGGATATGGTGTAGTTGGGATCTGTCAGGTTAATGGTTGGACTGGATGATCTTCAAGGTCTTTTCCAACCTAGACAATTCTGTGATTCTGTGGGTCAGAGCAACCCCTAGTATCAATACAGGCTGGGGGATGAAGGGCTTGATAGCAGCCCTGCAGAGAAGGACTTGGGGGTACTGGTAGATGAAAAGCTGACACGAGCCAGCAATGTGTGCTCACAACCCAGAAAGCCAACTGTATCCTGGCCTCCATCAAAAGACGTGTGGCCAGCAGGTCGAGGGAGGTGATTCTGCCTGTTTGCTCTGGTGAGACCCCCGCCCGGATTATGGTGTTCAGCTCTGGGGTCCTCAGTACAGGAAAGACATGGATCTGTTGGAACAAGTCCAGAACAGGGCCACAAAAATGATCAGAGGAATGGAACACCTTTCCTATGAGGACAATCTGAGAGACTTGGGATTGTTCAGCTTGGAGTAGAGAAGACTCCTGGAAGACCTTATAGCAGCCTTCCTGTACTTAAAGGGGGCTTATAAGAAAGATGGGGACAGAATTTAGTAGGACCTGTAGTGATAGGACAAGGAGTAATGGATTTAAACTAAAATAGGATAGATTCAGACTAGTTATAAGGAAGAAATATTTTGTAATAAGGGTGGCAAAACCTTGGAACAGATTGTCCAGAGAGATGGTAGATGCCCCATCCCTGGAAACATTCAAGGTCAGATTGGATGGGTCTCTCAGCAACCTGATCTAGTTGAAGATATCCCTACTTATTGCAGAGGGATTGGACTAGATAGGACTAGAAGTGACTTAAAGGTCCCTTCCAACCCAAACTATTCTATGATTCTGTGAAACACTATTAAAATTGTTTCATTTCAAATATTGATTTTTTTTGGCAAAAATTTATATTTTGTGTGAGGATATTTTCCAGTTTAGTTTAAGTATTTTAATTCTTTACAAACAGTTTAAGCCTGAAGTGATCAATAAATTTTTCTGTCTATGCAAGAAAATTCCATGTATTCCCTCTCCCACCAAGCTACTATCTTTGCACAAAACCAGGTTGTGTTTGTAGCCCACCCTACATAAAATATAGCCTGGACTTGTACTTGTTGGTCCCCACGGTCAGAAAGATGGAGACAGTTCATGCCTAATTCTCTGGGAAATAGCACAATGGAACAGCTTGTTATGACGCTATCTATAGGTAACTCAAAGATGACAAAGGTTGCTAATGAGCATGGGAAGCAGGAGAGTTAACAGCAGAGGAAGCAGGAGAGCAGTGGTAGAGGTTTTATTTGCCTCACAATGACAGACTAATACCCATGTGGCCAACTCAGCCTTCCATACACCCATAGAGTCTGGCAGCCTTCCATAGCTTGAACAATCTGATCCAGTCCAAAAGGAATATTATGTCAGAAGTGCATTCGCACATTTTCTGTTTGATTATCGCATTGGTGCAAACATCATTGTTTAAAATGAAGTACTTAAAACATCTGCCAGTGCATATCTAATAAACATGAATTGCAAAACACAGGTAAAAATGCATTGCTCTGCTTTATGTTAGAGAATGAGTTTAATCCTTGTTACTACAGCATTTCATATTCTTATAAACAGCTCCCAAAACGAGCTGTTGCATGAAAGTGACAGTGGTCTGAGAACACTGAACATACAAGGGAAATACAAAAACAACTTACAAGGAGGCACACATAAGCTTTCCACCAAACTACCCTTACAAAAGATGTTACAGAGGTGATTCAAGCTCAAAAAGCTTTCTAATACTGTTAAAGCATGCAAACCATCTTTAGGAAATTCACCCATGCCCCTGTTTAGTTGGCTATTTTAAAACTAACATGACAGCAAGCAGAGTTTTCCTTTTTAATATTTTCCCCTGATCATTCCAGTACTGAAGTGAAAAAAACTGTTAGTTACTCATTTATGCCTGTCAGTCAAACAACTGTTGAGAGATCTAATGTTGAGAGGTTTTGTTCTGATGGAAAAGGGAAGTCTATTTCAAAACAGCCTTACTGCTTAGTGGGAATGACCTGACCACATTAATCCATAAAAAAAGCTCACAAGAATTTTTTTTTTGGCACAGTAATTAATCAATATAATATTCTCTTTGCTCATGGAGTAGCTAGAAAAAGCATTTCTAAGCACTCCCTTCCTCTTAACCACAGTACTGACATTCTCTTGTGTCACACAAGGATTGTAATTAGTGCCTCAGAAGAGCAATTTTCTTGATGAGGAAATTTCCCAATTTCCACAGAAGTGCTCCTTTGACAAAGTAGAAGCAGAGATACAGCAACACACCAGCTGTAAAGCAGAAGCACGTTAAGGAAACACATTAACCTCAGTATGTATAAAAGTTGAAGCCAAGCTCAGCACTAACACCATTCCAAACCTGCAAGACTGAGGTGAGCTAACACAGACAATGTATACCAAGTTTAGGTTGGAATACCTCAGAGGCAGTGATCTTGGTTCTCCAGCTGTCTGTCTAGTAAAGTCAGTATGTGTTATTGCTGATGGGTGGGATGAAAAGGATAAAGTAAAGCAATCTCTGGGTATGGACTGTGTAGGGGAATACTTCAGTAGAGTATGTCAGCTTTGGACCCATTTTGGCTGTCATGTTAGCCTTGGTCTAATCCAAAATGAAGAGCACTAGTCCCTTTTCTGCCATATATATGAAACAGATCCACATAAGTTCCTAACAAAAACCAAATACTTTCTGGGAATACTAGTGCTATTCTACCCGCATATTTGACTAATAAAGAGAATCTAGTTTAACACTGTGCCTTCCTATATCCTTCTCTCTCCTTATAAAATACTATTACTTTTAGTAACAGTACTATTTTGTTCTACTTTGCTTACTTCCTTGAATTAATTTGCAGACCTCAGCCAGTCGCATTTGTATACATACAAATATATGCAAGTATGCAGTGAATGCAGCGCACTCAGCTATTCTGAAATTCCCAAACTGATTTTACCAGGATTATATTTCTCTCTATCTAGCTGGACATGTACACAGAAGTGCTGGTAATGCACAGCTGTATCCAACTGTAGTTAGACGTCAGATTTCAATTTTGATTGTAAATTCATGTGTTTGCAGGATCCAGAGGTCATGTGATATCCTTACATCATACACCTTATTTATCCTCACAGAATCTTGCAAACATCAGGGGATCGAACACTATGGGGATCTTGCTCCACTGCTCCCTTGAGACACCAGGGATTTTTATTACAGGCTAAATAGGCCTGCACCTTCGTTTAGAATTCATGTATAAGGGAATTAAGCTTAAAGAGCTAATTGCTCTGACTAACACTCATTTAGCAGCATGCAACCTTTGACCTCCAGTTCGCATCAGCATTGCAATATATTGTTAAATGTATTGGTCCTTCTATCCAGCATTGAACTTGCAGTGTTTGTTGTGCCTGATTAAGAATCTCTTTGTAACTAAATGATATTCAGCCTCTGCCTCTTTTGGGTGCATATCCTATTGGACAGTGTTCCATTTTGCTCTCTTTTGTAACTGTAAATGTATTAGTGTTCAAGATAGTCTTTATCTGTATACAAATGTTATTTGAATGTCACAAGTAGCTCTACAGACAGAAATGCCCTGTCTCAAGTTCCAGTTTCTAGGAGGAGCTGGTGTAACAGCGAACAGACACTGTAGTGATGTCTTTCTGATGACAGCCTGTAACAGCTGTTCAGAAGAGACTGTCATTTGACATTCAGAGCGTTTAACAGAACAGGGTGTTCATGCTCTCCTATATATTTATGTCTTTTGCATCTGGACACTCTTTCATAAAGTTTTCAGATCTGAAAAGTCTGTCTGAAAGAACAGAGCACATTGCTGTCAATTTCATTTCAGTCAAAAGATATACTATCTCAAAAGCTCTGCTGAATTACAATCAGTATTGATTTGATCTATTCCTGTAACGCTATCATCTCAACTGTTTAAACCAAACTCATGAGGCCAGACTCTGTCATCCTCACGCTGGGTTTGGACTTCTGTCATGAGAAGTATTACTGAAAGATGTATATCACCATTCCCCCCCAAAAATAGCATGGTAGAACAGGGCCAATAAAATAAATTAAGGATAAATGTTGGCACTTATGTAATGAATTACACCATAAGTTAACATGGGATAGAATCTGTTTTGTTACTCAAGCAAGTCACTCAGCAAAAACATAACTGAAGGCAGAAATTTCAATCAGTGAATTGCTTTAAGTAAATTCATTAGAAAAAAAATAATTTGACAACTGTATTCATTGGACCAATATTTCTAGTTTCTTCAAAACTGTTTCTAAAAGATGGATTTTTAAATGCATCAACCACAGAAATGTAAAATAACTCTGTATAGGGTAAGATGCTAAAAGCCAAAGTCTACTGTACTTATACTCAGTTATGTCAACATTGCAACAGAAAGCAAAACATGGCAATTTTGCAACACAAAAGAAATCAAAATGCTGCAGTTAGGCAACTGGTAGTTTAATTTAGTTACTCATCCCATGGAGAGTAGTTTGACATCTGCAGGATCTGGATCTTCAAGAGACATCACCATTAATTCAATATTGTTATTTTTTTTAAGATGGCAAGGATATACAAAATAAAAATTGGCTAGTTTTTTGCCAATAAGAGTACTTACAGTACCTGACAAAAGTCAATTATCTCTGACTCTATAAATAATGAATCTAAGCGATATCCTTTGAGCTCCCCTGGATCGCAGTGGGCTGTGACCAGCATCTTCCCTGAGTTGGGATGCCTCTCAGGCACAGAGTCCTCAAGGTTTGAAAATCGTCTGCCCACAAAGCCAATGAAAGGCCACGGTGAAGTTGGACTTCTTGATACTCAATTATCACCCCTTGAGGAATACAGATGCATTGTGTGTATTTGCTTCAAACTCAAGAAGAGCGAATTTTTACCTGTAGACTAGTCTCTTCCATCCAGCACTCTGCCTATCTGTGTGTTTGAATATGCACATTTGCCTGCAGAGTGTGGGTGTCTACTTATTTCACTGGATTCAAATATTTTGGTCTGTGTGTGTGTATATGTTTTCTGTGTATACATTTTTTTTTTTTTTGATGTAGAATGCCTAGTTAATGTGAATCTTGTTATTCTGGAATCTGCAATTAAGTTGCTATTTTATCATAACATATTCTACCAAATCACCTTGTTAATCTTTAAACTGGTCAATCACTAAATGCTGCTAAAATTCAACCTTTTGATCTATGTCACACTATTAGTAAGTCTTGAATTGCTGCTAAATCATAACCATGTCAAATACTTTCACCCACAACACTGGTTATGCTGTATTTAATACAACCCAGGATTACTACAGTTCTCTGGCATAATCAACAATGCTGCATCTTTTCTAAAGTCTGGAGTTACCCATAGTCTACTGTGTGGCAGAACTTCTTAAGTCTTGAAAGGACTGTTCCACATTCTAGCCCTAGTGTTATTAACAAAGCATCTTCCAAGCTTCATCATTGTCCTGTGTTTACTGATTAAATCACACACTTCCTATGCAGAAGAAAATTATTAAGTGCCATTTGTTCCAAAAAACCCAGAGATGGAACACCTTTTAGATCACATATATTCAAAAATAGATCCAAATTATGAGAACTTTGCTAGTGCCTACTCCACACTTGCAATTTTTGACTAGATATTAGCTATAATTTTTGATTAAATGAATCTAAAATGGATATTCATCCAGGCAGAGATGTGCTTACACACAAGTTCTGCCCACTGTTCTCCTGACTCCATGTATATTTAAACGGTTTCAGGTGTGGTTTGACACGACAGATAGTATTAGTGAGCTACTTCTGGTCTAGTGAATGAGGTGAAAAACTTTTGTTAACACCAGAATTTAGGCAAATACGATCATATTTTCTTATCAAAGCTAAAATTGTAAAATTCCTCTTTCTGCTATAATTTCAGTTTGGTGCACTACAGATTCAATCAGAAAGTAATTTAATCTGCTAAACTAAAGAGGTTTCAAAAGGAAGTGTCTTTATTTGACAACAGAGAAATCTGAACATGTCCTTTCAATCAAAACTTACTTGTACAGTATTGAGAATTCTGTTGGTTGTTAGTGAGCTGACTGAGTTTTGCAGAAAGGCAATGGCCTCCTTGCAGTTTGTAATGAAGTGTTCCAGTTTCTACATTGACAAAACATGACAATAGTTGGAACTTCAGAAAGAGTCTAAAAGAATTGTTTTGGTGTCTTGAATTTAAAAGCACAACAAATAGTCACAGAATTCTCTGTGAGTTATTCATAGCAAGGGCTAATCTGCAGAGCTTTGGTTCTTCTGATGGTTTGAAACCAGCATAATAAAACGGATATGATAATTTTAGTGTTACATTGATAAAGCCCATGTCTGGGCAAGAAGAGGATAAAACCAATTTCAACTTCAGATGTTTTCATTTTGGTACCAACTACACTCATATTTCGTGCTTCAGAAAACAGAATTTTTGATAACAATGTATTTTTGATAACAAATTAGGACAGTGTTGTAGTTTAAACCCAGTTGGCAACTAAGCATCACACAGTCGCTCACTCACTCTCACCCTGGTGGGATGGGGGGAGAATTAGAAGGGTAAAAGTAAGAAAACTCATGGGTTGAGATAAGAACAGTTTAATAAACGAAAAAAAGAAACCCAAAACAACAACAACAATGATAACAACATTAATAATAATGATGATTAATTGTAACGAAGAGGAAAATAACAAAAAGAGAGAGAAATAAAACCCAAGAAAAGCAAGCGATGTAAATGAAAACCAATTGCTCACCACCAACCAATCAATGCCCAGCTTGTTCCCGAGCAGTGGCTCCCTGGCCAGGTTTCCCCCTAAATTATATGGTGAGTATAATGTCATATGATATGGAATATCCCTTTGGCCAGTTTGGATCAGCTGTCCTGGCTGTGTCCGTTCTCAGCTTCTTGTGCACCCCCAGTGTCCTTGCTGTCAGGGCAGCATGAGAAGCTGAAAAGTCCTTGACTTACTGTAAGCACTACTCAGCAACCACTAAAACATCAGTGTATTATCAACATTCTCATCCTAAATCCAAACCACAGTACTGTACCAGATGAAACCAGGACAATATCCACTCCTTATTCTATACCATCTACATCATATGCCAAGGTCCCACACTTTCCAATACATCCCAAATATTTACCATCACCTTTCCTGTCCTTCGATATATATGCACACGGATATCATTCCCTTAGTCTATGGGTCATCCATCTAAAATGTCAGTTGAGTTCTTTTTGCCCATGACTTTGGGCTCCATCTGTCATAACAGTCCTTCAGGACAGAAGAGATAGTGTGTGATGTTGGATTGTTGCATGTTGAAGCCAGATCTGGTTCCATCAAAATTCATTCTTCATTAATTTGGGTGATTCTTACTGTAATACCATTGATATGGCATATAGCAACCATAGTGGTGATGACATACAGTATTATATAGCAATTAACATGATACAATTCAAATCATTGGCTATTCTCACCCAAAATCAAATTCCCCTAAGGCCCATATCAGACTGCCCCATCCTTCTGCATCACCCAACAAATGTACTCAGGTCCTTGAGCAAAAACAATCCCACGGATGTATTTGCCTTTGCCCAAGGCAGGAATGACCCAGACTGTCTTCCCTAACATATTCTTCATGTGCACTGTGGGGACTTTATCCCCTTCTATAGTATGTAAAAGTTTTGATTGGACAGGGTCAGTCTGATTGGCAGATGCCTTAGTTTTGACTAACCAGGTGACTTTTACTAAATATGTATCCCAGTGTTTGAAGGTCCCACCCCCCCATTCCTCTCCATGTAGTTTTTAGCAGTCCATTGTATCGTTTAATTTTCCCAGAGGCTGGTGATGTGATATACACATAAGGGATGTGATATACACACTCAATGCCATACTCTTTGACCCAGGTGTCTATGAGGTTGTTTTGGAAATGAGTCCCATCGTCTGACTCAATTCTTTCTGGGGTTCCATGTCTCCATAAGACTTGCTTTTCGAGGCTCTGAACAGTGTTCCAGGTGGTGGCATGGGGCATGGAATATGTTTCCAGCCATGTGGTGGTTGATTTCACCATTGTAAGCACATGGAGCTTGCCTTGGTGGGTTTGTGGGAGTGTGATATAATCAATCTGCCAGGCCTTCCAATATTTATATTTCAGACATTGTCTTCCATACCACAGAGGCTTTAACTGCTTGGCTTTCTTGATTGCAGCACATGTTCCACATTCATGGATAGCCTGTGCAATAATGTCCGTGGTCAAGTCCACCCCTCGATCCTGAGCCCATCTATATGTTGCATCTCTTCCTTGATGCCCAAGGTGTCATGGGCCCACTGAGTTATAAATAAATCACCCTTATGTTGCCAGTCCAGATCCACCTGACCCACTTCAATTTTAGCATCTTGACCCATCTGCTGGTTGTTTTGATGTTCTTCAGTGACCTGACTTGGGTACATGGACACCTATGTGTGACATACTTTCACAACCAGGTTCTGTAGCCGGGCAGCAATATCTTGCTACAATGTGTCAGCCCAGAGGGGTTTGCCTCTGGGCTGCCAGATGTTCTGCTTCCATTGCTGCAACCACTCCCTCAGGGCATTTGCCACAATCTATGAGTCAGTATAGAGATAGAGCACTGGTCATTTTTCCTGATCAGCAATGTCCAAAGCCAGCTGGACAGCCTTCACTTGTGCAAACTGGCTCAATTCACTACTTCAGCAGTTTCTACGACTTGTCATATAGGACTCCATACAGCAGCCTTCCACCTTTGATGTTTTCCCACAATATGACAGGAGACATCAGTGAACAGGGCATATTGCTTCGCATTTTATGGTAGTTTATTATACAGTGAGGCCTCTTCAACATGTGTCACCTCTTCCTCTGGTGATATTCCAAAAATCTTTGCCTTCTGTCCAGTCCATGATCACTTCCAAGCTTACTGGGTGTGGGAATACAATGGAAGACTGGTGAGGAGGAGTGCAAACACGCTCAAATGACTTGCAGCTGGGGTGTCGAAAAACACACATAACAATTGTTGTTTAGTGCTGTGTGATTGATGGGTAGAATGTCTGCATTTAGATAACATAGGCCTGTGAGAGAAGCACCTTATTGAACATTCTTGAGGTTCCTGCCCTGCTGTGGGAAAGATTAAAGCACTGTGGAAAAGTACGCCTGTGAAAATTCTGGATATATACAGGCAAAAGTAACAGGCCTGAGATCTTTTCTTTCTTCTCCTTTTTCTGACTTGCAAGGACCGAACTCAGCAGTGCCTGTGTACCTGCTTGCATGCCTCTGCCTGGGTGCTGCTGTGGAGATCCCCTGGGTCATGAGGTAATGAGAATAAATTTACTCTTTACATTTCAGCCATGGTTTTGTGGTTGTTCCTGCGTCCTGCCTGTGCCAGCTCACACACTGAGTGACTGGGTTTTCGAGCCCATTATATGATTAGTGTGACCCACTTACTCCATGTAGCATCAGTTGCATGGTGTGTAGAGGCAACCCTCCCTTTGAACATCCAGATCAACACTGGCAGTTGGGGTGCCAAGAGGAGCTGTGCTTCAGTACCAACCATTTGTGAAGCAGCTTGAACCTCTTCATATGCTGCCAATAACTCCTGCCAATAGCTCTTTTTCAGTTGGAGTAAAGCGGGCCTTGGATCCTCTGTATCCCCGATCCCAAAACCCCAGGGGTAAACCTCAAGTCTCCCCTGGTGCTTTCTGTGAGAGACTCCAGGTAGGGTTATTCTCCCCAGCTGTGGTGTAGAGCACATTTTTAACATCTTGTCCTGCCCAGCCTGGCCCAAGGGCTACTGCATGAACTATTTTCTGTTTAATTGGTTCAAAGACTTGTCGTTGCTCAGGGGCCCATTTGAAATAGTTCTTCTTCTGGGTTACTTAACAGGGAAGGCCTACAATCAGACTGCATCCTCCAAAACCTCACAATGCTAAGAAAGCTTGCGTTTTCTTTTTGCGAGTTGGTGGACACTAAGCTGCTAATTTGTTGATCACATCCATTGGGATCTGATGATACCCATCTGGCAATTTTATTCCTAAAAACTGGATCTCCTGAGCAAATCCCTTGACTCGACTTTTTTTTTTTTTTTTTTTTTTTTTTTTATAGCAAAACTGGCCTTCAGAAGCATTTGAACTATTTTCTTCCCTTTCTCAAAAGCCTCTTCTGCTGTATTGCCCCATACAGTGATGTCATCAACATATTGCAGGTGTTCTCGTGCTTCACCCTGTTCCAATGCAGTCTGAATAAGTCCATTGCAAATAGGATGGCTGTGTTTCCACCCCTGGAGCAGACAATTCCAGGTATACTGGACACCCCTCCAAGTGAAAGCAAATTGTGGCCTGCAATCTGCTGTCAAAGGGATTGAGAAAAATGCATTAGCAATATCAGTTGTTTCATACCACTTGGCTGCCTTTGACTCCAGTTCGTATTGTAGTTCTAGCATGTCTGGTATGGCAACACTCAGTGGTGTTGTCTCCACTCTCTATTAGATTTTCATAGTGGTCATACGAGGCTGTTAAATGGTGAGGGAGTCCTGATGATTACTCCTTGGGTTTCCAGTCCATGAATCAGCTTATAGATGGCAATCAAGGAGTCTCGACTGGTGCAATATTGTTGCTCATGCACCATTGTCATAGCAATCGGCACCTGTTGTTCTTCAACAGTCAGTAGCCCCACAACAGAACGGTCCTCTGAGAGGCTGGGCAAAATAGACGGCTGTTCAATTTCCTCTGTCTCCAAGGCAGCTATACCAAAGGACCACTGGTATTCCTTTGGGTCCTTGAAATACACTCTCCTGAGGCAGTTTATTGCAAGGATGCCCGGGGACTCTGGGCCAGTCACACTGAGGGGCTTTTGCCACTGATTCCCAGTTAGGCTCACTTCAGCATCCAATACAGTTAGCTGTTGGGATCCCCCTGTCACTCCAGAAATACAAATGGGTTCTGTCCCTTTATAGCTTGATGGCATTAGGGTATGCTGTGCACCAGTGTCCACCAGAGCCTTAACCTCCTGTGGGTCTGACATGCTAGGCCTTTGAATCTGTACTGTCCAATAAACCTGGTTATCCCCTTCCTCCACCTGGCTGGACACAGGGCCCCTCTAATCCTGGTCATAGTATTTGTTATTCACTTCCTGGAAATATGAATCAGAAGTCCCTTTATTAAGATTGGAAGTGAGATCAGCCCTTCTACTCTGTCTGAGGAATTGCCCACTGGAAACTGGAGCAGCAATTTTCCTGGAAGAACCCACTTTTGTAATTGTTTTTCCTTGCAACTCACATACCTGTGCCTCTAGAGTTGAGGCATATTTTCCATTCCACTTCCTCATGTCCTCTCCATGGTCAAGCATGTAAAACCATAGGGTGGCTTGTGGTGTGTACCTGGTATATCCTCTCTCTTGAGCAGAGGAACGCTTACTTTTAATAGCTGAGGTACTGGTCCATACAGGTGGGGAATAAGGCATATCCTCTTTGAATTGCTGGACCTCCTAGGACAGTTTCTCCACAGCTGAGATGCAGGTCCATAGGGAGGAGAGATGTTCTTTGTATTGCCAGAGTTAGCCAATTAATTCATCCACAGTTGTTCCTTCTCCATCTTTCCAGGTCATTCCTGCCAACAACTTGGCATATGATGATGGTGTGCTCTGTACAAACTTCTGCCACATGGGTTGTGTGCACTGGACTTCATCTGGATTTTTGGATAACTGCTCATTGTCCAAGTCATCATAAATCACCTCCAGCATACATAGTTCCCTCAGGTACTGGATACCTCTCTCCATGGTCGTCCACTTGCCTGGATGACATACAACATCTTCCTTTGAAGGGACACAATTCCTTCACACCTGACAGGTGTCATCTCCAGAGGCTGAGGGCTTGTGTCTTTTTTCCAATTGCTTTGTCAATGCCCCCCGCCCTAGAAAGGGATCCCAGCTGGTTGGCTTCCCAACCCTCTAATTCCCAGCTACTGGCCCCATTATCCCAGCATCAGAGCAGCCAGGTGATAATGTGCTTGCCTGGATGATGACTGAAATCCTTTCGCTTATCTCGCAGCTCACTCAGGGATAGGGAACCGGTGATTATCTCTGGTTCTGCTTCTTCCTCCTGTTTTCTGTGATGGCCCTCATTCATCTTCATCCCTTACTAAGCAAACAGATTCTTTTGTGTATTTCTTCTTCTGTATACAGGTGACTGACACCGACACTGGTAGATTCTCTGGTTCAGCTGCATCACCCATCACTGGAGTCTGAGTAGCCACAGTGCCTGTTGCCAGGGTTTGAGTAGCCACAGTGCTTGTCATGGGGGTTGTTCTTCGGGTGCTATTCTTAAATAGGTGTTTAACCCGAAACAAGACCTGAACCACATTCAGGAACCCTAGCAACAGGACCATGCTGATTTCAATCCCAAGGATATTCATAATTTTCAGAAGTCTCAAATACTATTGTAATTAGCCAGGCGGAGAAGGGAAAGATGTGGGAAGATGTCTCCTCCGTAGGCTGGCTCCCCGAGGAGAAAAGCTAAAAAGTGTCATTATTTTAATAGTCTCCACAAGATGGCACCCGAAGTACGGACACGTCTCCTCCATAGGTTGGCTCTCCGAGGCGAAAAGGTAAAAAGTGAAACTATTAATAGTTTCCGATAGATGGCTCCCGAAGAACAGACGTGACAGAAATACAAGATTAGCTCCATGACAAGCACATATCATAAGCCAGTATTGCCAACAACAACAACATGATAACTCTAGCTCAGTTCCCACAGGGGACAGACAGCACAACAGGAAGCATATACTGCAAGTAAGGTATTCCGTAACGCAACTTTAAGAATACACACATCAACTTTGAGAGCAAATGAAACCTCATTGTGACCAGTGACTATTAAACCAATACAATGAATGCTTACAACAACTTTGTTTTAACACTCTCTGGTCAGATCTGTTATTTCAACCCTGCGTGCCCCACTTGTGCATCAAAAATGACTGTCATGGTTTAACCCAAGCTGGCAACTAAGCACCACACAGCCGCTCGCTCACTCCGCTGCCCTCCCCCCACCAAGTGGGCACAGGGAGGAGAATTGAAAAAAAGTAAAACTCGTGGGCTGAGATAAGAATAGTTTAATAACTAAACACATTAATAATAATATTAATAATAATAGTAATAATAATGAAAATGAATATAGCAAAAAGAGAAGGAAAAAGAACCCAAGAAAAGACAGGTGATGCACAATGCGATTACTCACCACCTGCTGACCGATGCCCAGACAGTCCCCAAGGAGCGATCCACCCCTTCTGGCCAACTCTCCCCACTTTATATACTGAACATGATGTTCTAAGGCATGGAATACCCCTTTGGATGTCCTGGCCATGCTTCTTCCCAGCTTCTGCACCTCCTTGATGGCAGAGCATGGGAAACTGAAAAATCCTTAACTTAGAATAAGGACTACTTAGAAGCAACTACACAGCAGTATCTTATCAACATTTTTCTCACACTAAATCCAAAACACAGGACTGTATCAGCTACTAGGAAGAAAATTAACTGTATCCCAGCTGAAACCAGGACACAACTTGAATTTCTTTTAATCTTTTAAGTCCTCATGTAGATACTTTCATATAAAATATTTCAATTGAGTCCTTTGTGCTTTGTGTTCCACCATCAAAGTCTGTGAAGAGTTGAGTAGTCTACCCTTGAGTAAACAAGCCCTCTCCATTTTGAAGTGATTTATCACAAAAGGAGAACTCAGACTGGTTACATTCAGCAAAATGGAGTGAATGAGACCCAAAAGCATGACCAGAAGTATTAAGATCAAGCCTGGAATGTTTCTAAGTACAAGCATACCCTTAAATGTAAAACTTTTGCCATCTTACCCAAGGTTTTGTTTTCCATGCAGTCCTCCATAGTAAAATTGTGTTGACAGGGCTACCTGAAACACACCATCATAAAGCTACCAAAGAAGTGCTTAGTCCAAATTATGCTGTCCATGGTTTGCTAACACCTCGAACTGTCATATGCTATACTCCGTGCTTGTGCAAAGTTCCCTTTTTGAGGGATTTGGTTACGTAGTCCTCCCAATTGCTCTGTACATATTTGTCATCATTAAAAGTGGGCCTAATTTTAGAGATCATTGTGAAGTAAAATGTCCATTAAAGTGAAAGGAAATACTAACACTGAGGAGTTAGTATTTACAAAAAAGCCTAAGTACTCATTTCTTCACATTATCTAGATGCATGTAGTTTCTTAATATATAACTGTTACTTACTTACTTTCTCAAGGATGTTTGAATATGAATGTAAGATAAAGTGGAATCAAAGCTTAGGTGGGCTAGTGGATACTAGAATTCTGCCACTATTTCCTCATCAGGTATGACAAAAATGCAGACAAGAATCTGCTTTCTCTCACAACAAGAATTTAAGTTGTTGTTTCTGCACAAAGTAATTCTGAGTGTCCAGCCCCAGTCTTTTTTTTTTTTTTTTCTGGCCCTGTGCTTCAAAGGTTACTACAAGCTGTCCCAACATCTGATCTGCTGGTCATTGGCTATTCAAAATTAATATTCTATTCCCGCAAACTGGTATTAACGTTAACAGCTATAAGTATTATGAATCCTAGTAAAAACTAGTAAAAAGAGTCTATTGGTCAGCATTCTTAAAAATTAGTCACTTCTAAAAATGTAGTCACACTGGTTGCTTGAGTCCTCACACATTCACCTAATGTATACCAAAAAGCCCAGTATATTCCTCTATAACAGATTTTTTTTAGTTCTAGGCCTATCCAAAGTGTATCCAGACCTTACAGAAAGACAGATTCATTCAGAATACTTTTCATGTGGGAACCATCATATGATTTGGAAATTCTTGAAAATATTAGCTACATGTTTCAGGATCAGGGGGAGGATAAAAGTGGGAAGGCAGTCAGATCTTCTTCTCCCACCTTATGAAATTGTCTGGAGCGGCAGTGTTTGCATGGAAAGATATAACCACATAGCTTCAACTATGTCTGTAGTGCTCTCTATTTCATCTTAGAATTAAGCACAGTTCTAACATTAAGTAAAACTATGAGCTTACCAGTTTCAGGTAATTTCAAAACTGCCATTTTAAAAAATGTCTGCATTTTTTACAATGCAAGCCTGGGAAAAAAATGAACCGTTCACCACACAAGGTTGTCCACTAAAGATTTGTGTAAGAATTAGAGTTACTTATAAAGGTATACTTATTCAGCAAAAAGGAGGAATTATTCAATGTAAAAACTAGATTAAATACAGTACAAGGTCTTGCAGCACTGGAAGAATGGATTCCCTTCTCTCAAAGTTAGGTCAGTTTTTATTTGCTGTCTCTTTTTACTGCTTGGACATTGTTGTGGTAAAATATTAGTTTTAAAAGTGAGGAAGGCTTTCTGATAGAAACTTGTGAATTGTATTTTTTCTAAGATAATTTTTATTAGTTAAAAGCTGAAGGCTGTGTTCTAAATAAATTTCTTTGTACCAGTGTATTTAATTTATGTAATTAACCATGGAACTTCTTAACTGAAGTTTTATATGAATCTATAATTTAATAATGGAATACTACCTTATCAATAGAAAGAGACCCTAAATTTAAGGCCTCAGGAGAAACGTGTCTATGTCTTGTAGAATACCATTGAGGAGAAGTTTTTCAGAGAGCTGCTGGTGAAATCACACCAGCAACTGAATGTCTCTTACATGCTAGAGCAAGCACAGAGCCCCAGTTTTGCCAAGGCTGTGAACAGGCTGCAAAGGACTGGTGAAGGCCAGGGACAGCATTCTCTCCTGGCACCTTCTGTGTGACCTGTGCAATAGTGTGTTTCCATGGTGTGGCTGGGTCTGGTGCAAGTGCTTGTTTAGGGGCTAAGCAAGCACAGAGCCCCAGTTTGGCTCTTAGGCTGAACAGGCTTCAAAGGATTAGGGGTTAGGGTTAGGGTTAGGGTTAGGGTTAGGGTTAGGGTTAGGGTTAGGGTTAGGGTTAGGGTTAGGGTAGGAACACCACACAGTAACTGTTGAAACAGAATGCTCTTTCTGATCTTGTTAGGTTTAGGGCCATTAGGATTAGAGTTATGGTAGAGTTAGGGTTGTTAGGGTTAGGATTAGGTTTAGGGGTTACTGTTAGAATTAGAGTTAGTTAGGGTTTGAGTTAGGGTTAGGGTTAAGGTAAGTGTTAGGTTTAGGAGTAGGGTTTGTTAGGGTTAAGGCTAGGTTTAGTGTTAGGGTTAGGTGTTATGGTTACAAGTAGGCTTAGGGTTGGTTAGAGTTAGGGTCAGGATTAGGCTTATTGTTAGGTTTAGCACCATTAGGGTTAGGGTAATGGTTAGGGTTAGGTTTAGGGATTAGGGTTAAGGTTAATGGGTAGGGTTATGGGTTAGGTTTAGGGTTAGGATTAGGTTTAGGGTAGGAACACCTCACAGAAGGTGCTAGAATGGAATGTTGTTGCTGCTCTTCACCATTTGCAGATCGTTCACAACCCTAGCAAAACTGGGGCTCTGTGCTTGCTTAGCACCTGAACACACACTTGTGCCAGACCCAGCAACAACATCTAAACACATCTGTGAACGCCACAGTAGGTGCTAGAACAGAATATTGTTGTTGGCCCTCACCATCCCTTTGTAGACCATTCATGGGTCTAACAAAACTGGTGCTCTGCGCTTGCTTAGCCCCTAAACAAGCGCTCGTGCCAGATCCAGACACACCATCGAAACACAATATCTGTGCAGGCCACACAGAAGGTACCAGGATGGAGCACTGTTGCTGGCCTTCACCAACCCTTTGCAGTCCCCTCACAGTCATTAGAGTCAGGGTGAGGGTTAATGGTTATTTTTAGGGCTACCAGTTAAGTTTAGGGTTAAGGCTTAGAGTTAGCATTGATTATGATTAGAGTTACTGTTGGTTAGTGTTAGGGTTTGGAGTTAGATTTAGATTTGTTAGGGTTAGGGTTAGGGCTATTAGGGCTAGGGTTAAAGCCATTAGGTTAGTGTTAGGATTAGTGTTAGTGTTAGGTTTAGGATTAGGGTCATTAAGGTTAGGCTTAGGGTTAGGGTTATGGTTAGATCCATTAGGGTTAAGGTTAGGGACTTTAGGGTTAATGTTAGGGTTAAGGTTAGGATTAGGGATGTTAGGGTTAGGTTTAGGGTTAGGACCATTAGGGTTAGGGTTAAGTTTAGCATTAGGTTTAGGGTTAGGACCATTAGGGTTAGAGCTAGGTTTACGATTATGTTTAGTGTTAGTGTTAGGGCCATTAGCATAAAGGGTTAGGCTTAGGTTCATTAGGGTTAGCTGTAGGCTTAGGTTTAGGGCCGTTAGGGTTAATGTTATGGTTAGGGCCATTAGGGTTAGGTTTAGGGTTTGGCTTAGGGTTAGGGCTAGTGTTAGGGATAGGGGTTAAAGATAGGGTTAGGTTGAGGCTTAGGGTTAGGTTTAGGGTTAAGTTTAGCGATAAGGGTTAGGATTAGTGTTAGGGTTAGATTTATGGTTAGGGTAAGTTTTAGGTGGTAGAGTGTTTGCTATTGCAAGTGTTCAGATTAAGGTTAGGGTTAAGTTTAAGTTTAGATGTCAGGTTTAGGGTTATTGTTAGGTTAAAGTTAAGTTTAAGGTTAGGTTAGGGTCATTAGGGTTAGAGTTAGGGATAGTTTTGGGGTTGGGGTTAGCATTAGGGATCAGGCCATTGGTTAGGGTTAGGATTAGGGTTAGGGTAAGGGGTTTAGGTTGAGGCTGAGGGTTAGGGGTTAGTGTTAAGTTTTGTATTACTGTAAGGGTTAGGGTTAGAGTTAGGGTTGGTTAGGGTTAGGTTTAGGTTTAGGGTTAGGGTTAGGTTCAGGGGTGAGTGTTACGGTTAAGTTTGGGCTTAAGGTTATGTTTTGGGTTATAGGTCAGAGTTAGTGTTAGTTTAGGGTTAGTTTTTGTCGGGGTCACCATTATCTGGGGTCCTTATTTCTCCGTGCGGGAACAGAAACAACGCAACACCAATGTGATGATCAGGTCGTCCATCTTTTTTATTATAGTTATTGTTATATCTTCTATTTCTTTTCTGGTTACATTTATACTCTACTAAGTTCCGTACACGCACTCATCTATCTTCTAATAGGCTACAGGTCATCTACACACACTGTTCACGCACCTCTACAAGCATTTGCATTGGTTAATTGCAATTAGCACGTAAAGCCCAAAACTTGCCAAAACTCCCTTATCTCATACCCTGTTTTGCTCAGACTTGTGTGCTTTTGCTGACCACAAGTGTTTCTCACTTATCTGCTATCTTGTGTGTTTTTGCCAGCCTTATTTTGCTGGCCTTGTCTTCGTCCTTGTATTCTTCTGTCTGCACTAACTTTCTCCCAGCACGGCCCAGACTCCTACAAGTCTTAGGGTTGGTGAGGGTTAGGCTTAGGGTTAGGGGTTAGGTTTAGGGTTAGGGTTATGGCCATTGGTTAGTTTTAGGGTTAGGAGGTAGGGTTAGAGTTAGGGTTATTATTAGGGTTAGAGTTGGGTTTTGAGTTAGGATTAGGGCCATTGGTTAGTGTTAGGGTTAGCAGTTAATGTGAAGGTTAGGGTTAGGAAAAGGGTTAGGGTTAGGTTTGAGGCCTTACAGTAAGGGTTATGGTTAGGACCTTAGGGTTAGTGTTAGCGTTAGGCCCTTAGGGTTAGGTTTAGGGTTAGGCCCTTAGGCTTAGAGTTAGGGTTGTGGCCTTATGGTTAGGATTGTTAGGGTTAGGGATGCTGATTTAGGTTTAGGGCTTTAGGATTAGGGTTAGGAGTCAGATTAAGGTAACCACTATCTTGTGTACTCAAGTTCCTAAAAATCATTCCAGTGTGATGAGAGCCACCATTATTGACTAGTAAGAGTTGGTCACAGCTTTAGCTCATCCATTACAAAAAAGGAAAACCAGTCACAACCAGGCTTTTAGGTTTTAATCTCTATTTTATAACAAACTCGATTTTTGGAGTAGCATTTGAGGCTTCTCTGTGCAGGTAAGTCGTCAGTTACCATTATGCACTAATGAAAGACAAACATATAGTAAAGAGGAAGTAAATGAGAATTAGGTTACAAATGTTATCTCACAAATCTATGCCTTTGTCCTCCTCTTTATTTTGCCCAGGTTGTAGAACTGTCTCTCTAGCATGAGCCTGGAATAATATTTGATTTTAGACACAAATTTGTTTGATTTAAGAGGCTAAAGTGGGATATACCCTGATACAAACCACCCACATTTCAGTATTTTAATACAGCTGTCTACATATCTGCAAATTGTCCAGATTCCCATTACAATAGAGTAATTTGGTCAGGACTATCAGGGTGCAAAGAAATAAATTAATAGATACCACTGACATGACTCAGTTTCTTAAAGGCAAGGAACGCCACTCAGGGTGCTCTTGTATATCTTAAATGATATAAGACTTATAGAAGAGCTATACACTTACAAAGAAAACTGCACAAATACTTATTCCCTCTAACAGTATTAGATGCCTGCTTTGAGGTGACTTAGGCGAGTCCTGATTCTCCTCTGACTATACAGAACTTTTGTATATAACACCATTGGGAAATAATGAATGATAAACAGGATATGAACTAACACTTAAATCTTATCAAGAAAACTGCTTTTCCCATGTCCAGAATTCCTGCTCTCGCAGGCCCTGAAAATAGCTTGGTGAAATATTTACTGTGGCAAAACGCAGATCTGGTGCCTAGGTCCTATGAACCCTGATATTAATAAAAAAATAAATATTTTTGCCTTTTTTTTACCCACACAATCCAAGCCACAAGCAACAAGGGCTTTCACTTTTACTTATTGCACCAAGAAATAAAGCTACGTTCAAGGCATCTTTGTAGCACAAGGGCCAGAAAGACCTTGTGCAGCTTGTAGGGGAAATCCTCTGTCACAGCTCAAAATTTTCCATTCGAGAGGTGGGGGACGCCAAAACCCAGAAACTCCATCCCTGAGAGTCCCTAGGGAATACCACGCTGTCAGAGCCACTGAAAACCCGTATCCTGTTAAAACCTACTGCCACCGGCCACAAGCGCGGTCCCATTAGCAGAAGGAGGGGGTGAATCCAGCATCTCTTCTTGCACAGAGAACATCTGCTTGCAAATACACCCTAAAAGACCAGTTGGTGCTTCAGCTCCCCACACTTTTGCAGGTGGGCGACCAGAGGACAGATTAATAGAGGTGGGTCCAAAATCCCCGGAGGATGCTGGCGGATGTCCTTCCCTCAGCTTCAAGCCTCATCCTTCGGGGCTCGGAGGTACCGGGGGTTCCCCCAGGAGGGAGCCGAGTGGCCGGGAAGGGAGGTGCAAGGCTCTCCGGGGCGGGTCTTGGGCAGGTGGGGGCGGGCTGAGCCTTGGCTTTTGGCAGCTTCACCACAAGCAGAGGGAGCGGGGAGGACCCGGCGGCTGCTGCCGAGGATGCTAAGTTTGTGCTGGCTGCTGCTCCCCCTGGTGAGTGCCCGGGCGTGGGTCCTCTTGGTTCGGGGGGTGGAGGGATGAAGGAGGTGGGGCACAGCACATCTGGCTCCTGACACTGTTGAGCGCAGCTGGATGGCTCTGCAGCTGCCCCGCAGGATCCGGGGAGGGGGATGTTCGCAGAGGCAGGGTAACTTTTCTAATAACAGGGAGCAGGTAGAAAGAAAGAAAAACAAGGAAAAGATTAAAAAAAAAGGGGACAGGGATGCAGGAGGGGAGGAAAGAAAAAACACTCCTCAGTTAAAGGTTTGACCCAGCTCTTTCCTTTAACATTTTCCAGCACTAAGATTCCATTAATAAAAGACTTTTCATATCCATTCATTAGAATGACAGTTTCCAAAGAACAGAAAAGCACCCCTAAATCAGAATAGCTGTAGCATGGATTTAGAGGGACAGAAAAGGACAGCTTGTTGTCCCAGTTGTCCTGAGAAAAGCAACTTTGATGAAGGAGGATAGCTAAAAAGGAATAGTTCCTCCTGATGGATGTGGGACATTTACCTCTTTGAGAGCGCACTGATATTTTTGCTGCTGAAGGCATCTGCTTATAATATCACCAAGCAGGAGCGTGAACTGTCTTGTCTGCTATGCACTGGAGGCAGCAGGTGAGACTGTAACATTAAACATCAGGGAAGATGTGAGAGCAGAGAGACACAATTCAAGCACATATATCCCTCACTACGTCCCATGCTTACATTGCCCGGGCTGGTTAGCAAAAGCTAGTGCAAGTAGAAGTACAGTCACACATCCTCTTTCCCCTCAATCTCCAGCCTCAGAAAAGTGTTTGGAAACCTTCCTATGGGTGTGATTCCCAGGGACTCATTAATTCTAACTTCTGTCATTTAACAGTTAAATGTTGGTGTAGGCTGGAATTCAGACTTCCTCTGTAGTCAAGGGGGAGACAATCACTTTTCTGGGAGGCATTTCATCTTGTCTTGAGAAAGACAGATGGGTGAATGTTCCTCTAGGGCTTGTTTTCTTGCACTAATAATAGTGAGGGCCTAGATGGTTATAGACTGGTCTTGATCTTTCCATTTTAAAAGGTGGAAGAGGGGATGTAAATTTTCACACCTGCACCTCACATCCTCTGGAACTCGCTCTTTCCCCTGTATTTACACAGCTTTATGTACAAGTGATAGGATATAGGTCCTTGCTACATAAACCTCGTCATGTATAGTTATTACCATTTGTAATACCCTTCTTTCAGGGAAAACTAGTCAGCCTAAAGTGTTACACTGCTACAGGCAGAGAGACTTTGGCATCTGGACTAGCCTTTTTACACATAATAGAGGCAAAACTTACTCTTGCAGCTGTCAGCAGAGTGGAGCTAACCTGAAGTGATGTATCATGCCCATCTGTGGGCTGCTACACATTATTTTAATGTTTTAGCATATTGCAGCAGACTGTGCCCATAATAAAAGAAATTCTACAAACTGCATGCTCTACATAGTTTTTGGCCTCAAACTATTATTCATAAATGAACTCCAACTACATGTCTGGTAAGAGTCAGTGCTCTAAATATCAGTAGATTTCATGTCTCAAACTAGGTCTTGTGGGAAACTTTGCACCCTAAGTTCGGGAAGGCCAGAGACCCATAGGGTGTATTGAGTAAACAGTCCTTTCATATTTCAAAGGATCGTGTCTGAGCAGAGAAATAATTCTAGTGTGGATTCTGCAAATAATTCACTATTCAGATATGAAATAAACCAGAAGAGTAATCCTGAAAGCTTCCTCTGTGAAACTGAATACTTTCACCTCTATCAGCTCCACAGGGAGCTGTATGTTGCAGGATATACCTTGTGCCTTGCAGAATAGAGTCCTTGACATTAAAAATTACCATTTGCTTGTAAGTGATGAGGAACAAAGATCAGTGGGTGCTGAAATGCATAAACATTACTTTTCCTGTCTTAAAGAGTTCAGAGTCTCAGGAAACAGAAAAGACTGCATTCACTGTCCTTCCTGCTGAGTTAAACTGCTTTCTTCTTCAAAGATGTTACAGCTTTTCACATTTCTGGGGAAGGGCTTCAGTCTGATCTGATGAACGGAGGTGAGAATGGAAACATAGATGAGTTATTGTTGAGCTCTACATTTGCTTTAGCAAAGCATTTCTTGTAGTAATAGGCATATGGATACAAATCCATGGCAATATGCAGAGCTCCCAATAAAACAGAACTGGGTGCCTAAATTTCTGATATAGCTACTGCTGGCTACTTTGTGTTGGAGGGACATATGTGCTTCTTCTAGGGATCTGGTCCCTGCAGACCTTAAATTCACCTCTATAGGGAACTGGAGATGTGGAAGAATCAATCTGTTCAGGCATTTTGTTAGCCTGGAGGGAGTTGGTGAAGGGACACAGGCTTCTATACAGTGAGTTGCTCTGTCCTCAAATGGGTGTCTGAGAGAGGTAAGAGGAAGTCTTCCCTGGAACTGCTTGTCTGCCTTCATTGATCATTAAGGGAGGTTTGATGAGGAATTAGATTAATAATCTAAATTATCTATCAAAAACTAGTCTAAAGCTACTCATTTAGCCTCCTTCAATACTACTGGGAGGAGGTGGAAATACTCCAGGAAGATATGGCTTCGGTTGAGTGAACTTGCTGATGGACTTTGACATCTAGGTTTCAGTTCTTTGGGATTAGGTGACATGAACCCCACCTTTAGGCAAACATGTTGCACATGCAGAAGGGAAGAAATGTCTCTTTAATTTGGAGGAGTACTTGCAATAGCAGAAAATGAAGATCCTCAGTTATTAGTGTTCTGTAATTTTTTAAGTGTTAGTGATAATTAAATGCTCTACCAAATTTAACATAAAGCTAATAGATTCATTTTCATTTTTCTCAAAATAATACTAATTACATAGGGTTTATAAACAAAATAAATTAGTATGGCTGTGTTGTCACATACTGAATGTCTGTGAGTGAATATAGTTATATATATGGATATGTATGTATAGCAAATACTGTTCTGTATGAGACTATGCAGTTAAATACAGTCAGATAAATACAATCAAATACGCAGAGGAGCATTCAAGCATTACTCCAATGTCTTAAAAACAATCTTGAAAAGATATTCCTCTAAATGACTGTAAGGCAATCAGTGTCTCAGCTTCTCTTGTTCCATAGGTAATTGAGTTAGAAAGAGAAAACAAACACTGAAAATGTCCTCTAGGTAGTCATTTTCAGCCAAAAAGACTCCTGACATAATCTCTTCAGCTGTCTGAAGAGAAAGATTGGAAATAGGTCTTTACCTTAGGGGTTGAAAGCTTCTGGGATCAAGACTGTGTCAGAGCTCGCAAGTTGAGGGCAGGACTTTCTGTAACAACTAAATACATTGCTGGTGACTGGAGTCATGTCACTGCTGTGGTGACCTCATGCTTTACAGTCAGTCAAAAGCAAGAGTGGTAAACATGGCTTGGATATGGTAGAAACAAATGGGATGCTTATCTATTTTTACAAGAGCATTTGAGCAGTGGAATTTTTTGCTGCATAAGAAATCCATGGTTATTTTTTATTGTTTCTTGTAATTTTCTGACAGATCATAATACTACATATATAGAACATAGTACTACTTATATTACATTATAAATATCCCAGAATAACTTATAGGGCATAGTAGATAGGAAGATCCTTACTGTGGCGAATGTGAATGTAGTCGTACTGAAATGGACAAGAGCTTATGGAGCTCAAGGTTGGTTCCAGCTCCTTTCAAAGCACACATGAAAATTGGCCCTGGTCTTGGTGACCTGCACTTCCCAGTCTCAAAGTTTTCTAATTAGTACTTTGTTTTTTGAGAAGGGAGTTAAGCAGATGGAAGGACACAGGCCTTATGGAAGATTTTGATGATGTATATTCAACAGTCTGAGAAGCTTATGAAAAAGGACGAGGATTTCTTTGTCTTCTTCAGTTGTTTGACCTCTGTTCAACGTTTGTCATGAGCCCCCTTCCATCCTGTAAGTCTTTCCTGATCATCAAAATTTCAGTTGAAAAAAAGTTATGTGTTTCAGAGCATATCTGAATTTTCTGGACTGTGTCTTTGGTGTCACTGGCCAACTTTCAGGACTGACTGAACACTTCATTCCATAGTTAAAAATGGGTAGGGAATGCAGGATTTTTGAATGTCTTTGCTGTGACTTTCTGTATTCTGAAATACTAGGTGAGTTTTAATCCTCCAAGATGGGAGTCAGTCTGTGATGTGAGTGGCAGACAACTGGTTTTGTATAAGGGTAAGCAAAAATGTTCAGGCATCAGAGTCATATCAGAAAATCTGAACAGTGGAAGCACAGACGGGGAGAACAGGGAGTACAGAGATGATTTCAGAGCAGATCTGAGATGAGATCTGAGACTGAATGCAAGCTGTAGAGACAGAGACAAAAAGAACAGTGATGAATATTCTTAGTACATGATTTATGCACTTGACACAAAACCTATTAGTGAGGTTTTAGGATTACATGTCATTGGAAACTAAACCAGATCACTGGAAAGACCCTTCAAGTTCTCAAAACCTTCCCATCTTGCCAATGATTTCAGCCACTTCTTCAATTTTTGATTAATTTTTTTAAAAAATGAGTGTTACCAATTTACTTCTGTCTCTTTGATCCCATTGAATTGCTTTTTCAAAAGTGACTAATATACTAGGTGCCCAGCTTTGAAGCACCTCCCTTGTTTTCAGAGAGCATACAAAATGTCCCTACTTTTCCCCAAATGTGCTAATGGACTTCTTAATGAGTGAAGATCTGTCTTTTATGTGACATCTAAATTACAGTTTTTCTACCACCATGACAGCCTAGGGGCACCATCTTCAGATGGGCTCTCAGAAAAGATTACTTTTAACTAAGTTGCACTAAGTATGGCATGAGGATGTTTCTAGAAAAACTCTTCCCAGTACTTGTTAAGTCTGATGTTGTCCAACATGAGCAAATCAAAGACCAAAATGCCATTATCTTGATTTTTCTGTTTAGATTTGGGCAAATAAATAAACTATCATGTAACACAAGAAATACAAAACAATGTTATACTTACTATCAGTGAGTATAACACTTAAGGTTTCAACGTAATAACCTTACATATGTTAAAGAAAAGGAAGTCTAAAAGTAAGAACAAGCCCCAAATCTGTCTCTCTAAACTGTCTCATGTTTTTAGCATGCCCATGCCTGTCATAGGTGACTTTTCAACGTTCAAAAGGTGATTGCTTTCTTCCAGGCAAGATTGTTTCAGTGGTTAGGACTTAGAGTTAAGATGTCCCTGTGAATTTTGGCTGGTCACTAATGTTCAAGCCAGCAAAAAGATCTTCTTTGTGTTATGATGCTCAGTAATACAAAATTTTGTTCCTTGAGGGCTGTTTACAACACTGCATGAAACCTCTATGTTTTCCCCATAAGCCTTGGGATGAAGGCACCCCACTGTGATTTTCAGTAAGGTTCATGCCAGGTTACTGCCTAGCTATTAGGAAATGTTGATCCAAGAAGTAGCATCTTAAATCAGACTCTTATAGTTATTACTGTGGCAGAAATCTCTGCTTTGTTTTAGTTCCTAGATTATCCTTTTATAAGGTGAACAGGAGTTACTCTTTTCCTACAAGAGCTCAGTTGTTACAGCAGATGCCTCCCAAATTGCAATACTACGTCCCTACAACAAATGCAGAGCCCTTGTTTTCTAGAAAGCCCCATCACCTAACCATCATAGGAGATTAGAGCAACAACATGCACTTTTCTCTCAAGGCATTGTGAGATTAATAACAAAAAATAAGTAAGCCATAGCCAACAAGTAATGTTCTGCCCAGAAGGCTCTTCTTTAACTGTAAAATGGTTTAATGTTTTTTGTTTTCTTAAAGCCTGAGGAAAACCAATAAATTGAAGCATCATCACTGTTCTTAGTTTCTTGTATATGTGTCATTTTTTCCTTCTTTTTTGTAACAGTGGGATTACTTCCAGTAAGGCTACATGATTGTAAGTTAACAACACCAGCCTCATTTTTGCTTATGGGATGATCTGCAATTGCACTTGATGCTGATTTTGAAACACTGATGTGTCAGTAATATTTAACCAATGCACTGGCCTATAACAAAAACTCTACGCTCTGGTGGCTATAGCCACCCCACTCCAAATCCAGTAGCTCAGAAGCAAAAAAAATGTGAGCATAATTAATTGTTTATCTATCAGTGGTAGTGGGATGGACTACAGTCTCACCATTGGTATCACCAACAGTTGGTCAGGATTTCTAGAATAAATCATAAAATCTTGTTTACTAGTGATTCATCACTGCTTTCAGAGGCAAGAGTCTGGACTACATGGACCAGGGATCTGATCTGTTATATCAGTTCCTCTGTCATGTGTAAAACCAATGCAGTACAACTTCCCTACGGGTAGGGTATGGACTTCCCCAGCCGCTGTAAATGAATAGCACTCCACAGATTTCAGTACAACTCTGCTGAATTATGATGACTGAGGGTCTGGTTCAGTAGGTGTAGATTTACCAAAGGAGAGAAAAAAAAAAGAGATGCAGCCTACTTTGAGCAGCAGGCAGTCTGGCACACGTATTCAATGTCTGATGTAACATTTGGGAGAGCTCAGCTGCTTTTATGTTCTCATTTATGTTCCATCTGCATCAGCTACATGTGTTGCTTAAGTTGACTTTTGGAGAAAGAGAACCCTTCCTCTGAAACTTTTCATAACTATTTATATGTCTGTTTCTACCATTCCCTGGACTTCTGGCATGGGGTGAGAGTTAAGTTAATCCATCTCTACCAAGTGCTTGTTTCCGAAAGGCATTTCAAATCTCCTTTCATAGTTTTGATTTCATTTTGGTTTATAACTGGCCATTGCATTCAAGCCTTTTACCAGAGGACTCAGAATAGATGGTAAGTTGTATAGCCTCATGTCAAATTGTCATGGCTTATAAACATCAAGTCTAAGAATATGCCAAATACAAAGTTTCTCAGCAGTAACAAAGTCCAGAAATTTCAGAAAGTAGAGAAATTATTTCTTTCCTGTCCATCTTTATAAACTGAAATAGTGAGAGATTTTGTAGCAATCATTTTGTTACCACTACTTAAATAATTCGTTTGTTATGTAGGCTGAATGCAAAGTGAAATGTATGTTAAAATATAAAGCGATGAGCAGAGATCCTATTAATACCTCAAAATTTAATTTCACAATTGTATTACTATAGTTGAACAGCAAGAAGTACTATTTTAAGAGTCATACATGCTGATTTATAAAATGTATTTCGAATTATCCACTGGAGGAATATAATGCATTAAAAAAAACCTGTCTTAATTTTCTTTTCTGTGTCCTTAATCCTCTTTCTCTTCTAATATTAGGATGTATGAACCATCTCTAGGGCCTCGTAATTAAAAGTAGTCTGTATATGATACTTTAAAACCCAATTGTAAGCAGAATTTTTAAAGGTTTTTAAAGATAAAGTTGTGTTCTATTTTTTCCCCTAGGCCGATATTATTGCTGAGATGTAATAGTCTACATGACTTCCAATAAAGTTTCTGTGGGGGCTAAAAGAAGTCCTGGTTGCACTACTCACTGAAACATTCTGAAGACCGATAAATCAACTTTCTGAGACTGAAAAAACAATATAGCAGTGATGTTTTCATCCGTACTGTGTTTTCAAAGTCATTAGAGGTTTAGAATGGCCTACAGTCTTTCTCAGAAATGTCTCAGAAAGCCTTCAATCCATCATTTCAATTAAAATCACCACCCCCTGAGCCCCTGGCTTTGTTTTGAATAGCATCGCTTGCAAAGAAGCAAACCCTCTGCTCTATTTCATGTAAGACGCCCTATGTCTTGAAGATCCCAATATACCAAAAAAGGCTTTGGTGCAATATTCAGTTGTTCAAATACAATTCAGTTGCTTTCTAGACTCTGTTGACTCTATTGGCTCTATTGACTCTGTGTTTAATTCAGTTACCTAAACATGGGTGTGTAGAAATATTCGAGACATGAAATAATGCATTTGAGACTTCTACGTTGGGCTGACAAAATTAATGCAGAATATACACAAGAGGGCTCAGATACTCTATAGCATCCCAGATGGCTCTAAACATTCCTGGGTGAGTGAGACATCCTTTAAATTTCCATAGGCTGCAAAAGAATATCAGATAACAAGATCACACATAGACACTGACCTTGTAGATTCTTTCTCAGATTTTAATTGCCTTTCCAGAGGCAATCATTTTGGGTTGTTCTAGGGTATTAAGAACACAATCACAACAGGTACGGTGCAAAACTACAGGGGACATGAAACTTTCTGGAGTGGGAGATGGAGGCCAAGCTAAATACATGACAGCACAGAAATGACAGTAATTATCTGTACATAAGAATATTAATCTAGCTCCTATTCAACAACTGATGTCTAGAAATCTTTTTTAGCTGTTTAAATGTAGGCAACTTAATCTTTGAGGTAAATATAATTTTTAAGCTCCCTAAACAAGTCATTAATTTGTTCTCATTTCTTCATCTGGTAAAATGGAAACAGTGCCTCTGTCTAAGGAGTATGTAGCATCCTCAGAGAATATGTTAATAAAATTTTTTAATCATTATAGCCAAGACTACTATTTTTCTATTTTCTCTAAACTCTTGGACTTCAGTTTTTCTTACTTAAGTTCCAATGGACATAAAACTTCTGCTCCTATTTAATGCTTCTGTTTTTATAATTATGTCCACTGCATTCAGAAGGAAAGATCTTACGTTATGCTATCTCAGTAGAATGATTTGTATGGCACTATAATCTCAAGGTTTCAAAGAAGACCAGGAGATCATTCTATTAGTATCAACATCAAAGCAGAGTGGGCACACCCTTCTGAAGAGTAATTAAGACTTTATTGTCACACTTAGGGCTAACTCTTCCAATAAAGAAAACTTGATTCTTGGGAGGTCTCAAGAATTAAAATAGGAATAGTTTGCCAATAGGGACTCAGTATGAAAATTCCCATAGCTGATGTATTCATCCAATTTTGGCCAGTTGACAAAGAGATGGAGGTCGAAAGACTGAAATTCATTTAAGTTTTGTAAAAAACAGAAGTGTAAAGGAGAGGTGGTATAAATGCCTAGACTGGAAAAGAGGCGTTACATGAGCTTGACTATTACGATATGCTGAAGAATGCATACAAGTATGCATATCCAGATGCATATTGTTAAGTGTTGGAAGCGTGAGAAAAGCAAAACAGTGAGAAAACTGTAAAACACACGTTTCCTTGACACAGGGTGCCCACAGCAAGTACAGGACGGGGTGGAGGTCCAGTGATTTGTGTTTGTCATGGTGCCAAGGAGGAATGCGAAGCGAGATGTAGGCTGCGTGGTCCCATTCTTTCGCTTACCTCAAGGATTTTTGCAGTAGCCAGCAGGCCTTGTTTCTCACCCTCCCTCTTTTTCCCACAAAAACCAGCTGTACCCCTCACAAAAAGGAATGTACTCTGTTGTTACTCAAAAGATAAGGTCTTGACTACAGTCCCACCCACTCACACATACATACTAAGATAAATACTACCCTGAGTTTGTGTCTAACTCAGAGGGACGATAATCCGACACCAAATCAGAGGAACAAATCGACGGGTTTCTGCTCCTCACCCCTCCCCAGAAGGGACGCCTTTTGGTAAGATTAATCATGCCGAGTGATTACCTGGAAAGTGTGTGTGCTTGCAATCATTTTTTCCTTTTGTATGTAATGCTATATAGCCAACCTGCAGTTTGTGCATTTATTGCAGGCAAACTTAAGAATCTGTAGATGTTGCATAAAAACAAACTGTACTATTCTTGAACCTGACTGCTTCTTTTGAATGCAACTAGACCTACAGCATACAGGCTGTTCGTGCATCCAGGTCAGACCTATAGTTACGGCCCTAATTGGCATACCTATTAAGAGATAAATCCAGCTGCCCCTAGCCCCTCTAATCTCTGAGGATGGGCTAGAATACAAGGGGATTCATCTCTTACCAAATTAATCAATTACCTTAAATGCAACACATACAAATTGATAAATGTTTGAGATTCCAGCCACCTTCTGCTGTTAACATGCCCTATTTGCAGAAAAATCTTCAGCTGGAATTTTCACATTCTTAGACTTCAAAGTATCAGCCACTAGATACAAACTGGAAAGAAACTTGGCTCTTCTCATTTTGATAATCACAGAACTTCTTGGTTTGTTTTCTCTTTCTCTCACCAAGGTTGTGGGAATCCATCCAGAATGCAAGATATTCCATCAGGTGCTCAAAGAGGAGGCTCTCTGCTTAGAAAAGAATGACTCTGTTTCACCCGATCTTAAAGGTAATGGTCTTGATGATTGTCAAGCTTTTATAAGAATATCCCTTGTATATCATCTCAGGGACACAATGTCAAGATACCATTTGTTCTCCTGAGTCAAGATTTGATTCCTATTTTATGTGATTTCTTAACAGTTTGAAGTGTTGCTTCTATAGGATGGGGCTTTACCTCATCTCATTTTAGACATCTTTAAAAGCTCAACATCTAAATCAGGACTTGTCTTCTCAGATTCCCTTAAAGTAACTGGAGGAAGGTGGGTGTCCCTAGAACATGTTTTATTGCCTCTGGTTTAGATGCTTGCTTGAGAATGAGATGAATCATTCTCTGGAGTAGTATTTCTCTTTACTAACTACAGAATGAAAGTAAGATGATTAGTTGAGACCATGACAAGT
The DNA here is from genome assembly GCF_047716275.1 of Strix uralensis. Lineage (NCBI taxonomy): Eukaryota > Metazoa > Chordata > Aves > Strigiformes > Strigidae > Strix > Strix uralensis. The sequence continues at coordinate 67,715,871 of NC_133972.1, read as the reverse complement.
TTAGATGCTTAGTTAGGTCAGGAAAACCCTACTTAGAACGTCTTAGATTCCTAAAGAATTTGATGTCTTCTTATATCAAAAACTGCAAAGAAGCTTCCACAGAAGACACTGAAAAGCATGCTGAAATTATATTGTGTTGAGAATCATTCCAATCTGGTGAAAATGTTCTTTGCAAAGAAAAAAAAAAAGAAAAAAATCCCCACTTCTTCAAAATATTTTATTTCTACATTTTTGGAGGTTCTTTGTTTCTTTGTTTGTTTGAAAAGATTTATTGTGGTGATGTTTTGAAATCTATTACATGCTCAAATATAAATTTTGAAAATTAAAATGAATGTTTCAGAGACCCTGTAAAATATTTTTAAAATACTGTGTAGAGGGTTCTCTTTACTGAGGTTTTGGCATTGTGGACACATGTTTTGAATAGATTCAAAGTGAAATTTCAAAATGTTAAAACTCTTTCAGAAGTTCAGTTATATTTTTTCTGGCCAGCTTTGCTTAGAAAAGTATGAATCCACCTCAGTGAGATTTTTTTCAGTTACATGAATTATCAGATGTTCACTTTCTACAGAGGAGTTATGAGACAAAGATGCCTCATGTACTTGGTATGAATAGAAGTATTGCAACTACATGGAAGTTTGCCTTTAGCAGCCTATCGAAATTTAGAGACTAATCCCCAGGATATTTCCTTTATCTTCTTATTTATTTTTCTGCAGCCTTTCCAATCACTCTAACATCTGATATTCTTCTTGTACTTGCCTACTCTATTTTAGTGGTATTTCCCTCCACCTTTAATCAAGTCCAGAATACCTTCTGGACACATTTTTCACTTGGAACACCCAGTAACACACCCAAAAATGTTCTGGCAAAAATCAGGCATTTTTGATAATAAAATACATTCCAAGTATTTTTCTCTTTGCCAGAAAAATAATTACATGATTTTGGAATCCTCCTTGTAGCAAAGGCTACTAAAAAAATTTAAAATCCCTTAAAGTACTGTTAAACTATATAAAAATCTTCAACCTTGTCAACTCTTATCTTCTCAAAGCTCTCCTTTCTATCTTTTATTCTCTGGACATGGAAAGACTTCAATAAAAATCTGTTCTCAATATATTTTAAAATGAAACTTTAGATCCTGAAAAACAATTAATCCCCAATATTTTATCTAGACTAAGATTGGTAAAAGTCGCTAGCTTGCATTTCAGTTTTCAGGAACTGAATGAGACAAACTGAAGGATCACAATTTGTACAGAGTTACTTCTCAGTAGTCACAGAGAATCTGTGCTGGAACTAGTCTATGTTACAGACTTTCTAATCTAAAGTAGTTCCACATTGTTCTTTTACAGAACAGCGTCTAATGAGTGTCATCAATAGAGTCCAGGATGTAATTCCTCTCATCTTGACGTAGATGTGTAAAATAGGTCGATTGAATCAAGCTCTAAAAATGTTTATTTTTCTCCATTTTCTAAAAAAAAAAAAAAGAGCCCTAAGTTACTGAAAAAGACTTTAACATCTATGAAGTCAACATTAATTGATACGATTCCTACTGCAGTTGTCTTTATGGAGTCTCAGGTGACTTGAACAATCACCAGTCTCTCAAAAACCTTGGTGTGTAAAATGCTTTCTGCCTCTACATTCAGCGGTTTCTTTGATATAAATTGTAGAAATGACTGGAAATGAAGTCAGATCTAAGACTTAAAACATACAGGTTCCACTCCTAGATAAGGTCAACTGATTCTTGTTTTTAAAGCCACATTACCAAATATGATAGATTTTTAGACCCAGCTCCTCAAAGGTATTATAGTCCCTCTAACAGAGAGGGACCATTTAAGTCCCTAAGTCTAAGTGTGTGGGCCACTGCATGTCTAAGTGGGACTCATATTACTTGACTTTATTAATTTGAGAATTAGCATCCTAGTTTATGCTATAATCATCAGAGAGACCTAGGTATTTGCAGCGAGTGATTCACCCTGTCCTCAGAAAGGAGCCACCAATATATGGGATGAATCATGGGCTGGAAGTCCCTGTCTCTTAGCTATTAGGAACATAGCTAAGAATAGCTAACATATTTTAGACAATTAAAATTGGAGATAGTGAATCAGGACTTCTATTTTCCCATCTGGCAAATTGGGGCTATCAGGAATTTCATCCTTCCAAGGGTGATGTGAGGATAATGCTGTGGGACATTCTCAGGACTGTCATTTCAGAAGCCAGAGACTAACTTTGCTCAGCTACAGGCAAGTAGTATTGCTTCCACATTTCAGCTCTTGACAGTTTTAGATTTGCCTTGTCATCAGTCACAGAGAAAACAGAAAAGAATCAGTGAAAGAAAATACCACTCCCCAAATGAAACTCATGCACTGTTTCATATCCATCTTATGACTACCTAGAGATTTGTTTCGGTTATAGCATGGTGGTTTTTTTATTGGTTCAGGCACCTTTACATGCTGATAATTTTTCTGTCGTGCACCCACACCTACTTCCCAACAGATGCTGCATGACCACAGCCTGAGTCTCACTGTGATGCATCCATGACAAAGATGCAATTAAATATAACTTCTGAAAACCATTTTTATTGGGCTCACATCTAGTAGCATGCCACATGTCATCAGCTAGCAATCTCTGGTTTAGGGAACCTCGTGAATGCCAACCAGTCAGACCTACTCCTGATGATGATTATTTTACAAGGTGCTGGGAGATGTTCTTTAGTTTGGGATGAATCTAATCTCTATTGAAGTCCATTGTAAAAATTCCATTGTTTGTCTAAGACCAGAACTTCAGCCCTTATTTCCATATTGGTAAACTTTAAACATGGAATCAAAAGACTAAGGCTGATTTCTTAAGTCTGATATTTTTCAGTTAGACTCTGAAACTAGTAATGAGAAAACTCAAGTGTTAATAGTTATTCACTATTTTGATTTTGGTGACTTTTTTTTTTTTTTTACAATAGAAAGACTTTCAGATTACATCTCCTTGAGTTTCAGGTACATTCTCTCATGAAATAAGGTAGGGGAAGGTCCAGCTGGAATCCCGAGTGCATATGTTGAGCCGTGATTTATTCAAGGAGAAGAGGGAAATAATACAACTCTTCACTTTCAGATCTGCATGTCCTATTGTGGGTCTTCTTGCATGTGAATTAGTGGGAAAGCCACAGACAATCTCATTATAGAAAATCAACTGTGTGATGTTCTGTGTGTGTTTCTTCATTTAGAGGCACTTTTTTTTCAGGATGCTCCACAGATTGGGATGGTCTAACCTGCTGGCCTAGAGCCACTTTTGGGGAAGTGGTTAAAGTTCCGTGTCCAAGAATTTTTGAAGAAATCACCAATATCCATGGCAAGACCTTTTTCTTATTCTTTTTATCCCTACATATTTTTTTAAAATAAATTCTAATAGTTACAGATTCAGAAACTTGCATATTTTCCTGAGTCATAATGCTATCTTATGTCAGTCGACATACAATAATTATCCAAATACACGTCTAGGTTTATGGTCAATATTTGGCACTTTTTTGTTTTGTGTTATGCTGTAAAGAATTTTCTAACCTCTTTGGTGGTCTAAAAAAATATGGGTAATTGCACTATGTCGCTAAGTTTATAAAGGAATACAAATATGGCAAAGAATCACTGATTTATAAAGTCATAGAATAATTAATGTTAGAAAGGACCTCTTGAGGTCACCTGGTCCAATCCTCCAGTCAGAGCAGGATGAAGTTCAAAAATTGTATCTAACTTCAAAGCTAGATCAGGTGGCTCAGTGCTTTGTCCACAAGCATAAATTATATTCTAAATGCAGGATAGACTGCATAATTTGATTTCCTCTGTGTGAAGATCGAATTGTCAGAATAAATTTCCTGTATGAAATGTAGAAGTTCCACTGTATCTTGAAATGAATGGGAACATCTGTCTCAACTTTTCAAAAGATAGATATACAGAATATTACCACTCTATAGCTAATCTTGCTGAACATGACTAGACCTGTAAGTGCCTAGCTTAGGAATCAAAGTAGGAATAAAAATTTGTTGTTTCTTGTCAAAACTTAAAGACCCCTCCCCCATAATTCATTCTCTGATATATTTTACCATTAAAGGCTTTCTTCAGAGAAACTGTACACAGGAGGCATATTGGTCAGAACCATTCCCACCATACACTGTTGCCTGTGGATTTGATGAAGGTTCCAGTAAAGGGCCTGAGGATCAGGTGAGTTTTTTATTTCTTGCTTGTGGACATCTCCAGAGCACCCTATTCTGAGTGTGCTGAGTAGCTGGATGCTTGCACACACCTGATTCCTGTCAGAATCCAGTAATTGTCCATCTTCAGTGCTAAGCTCAAACTTTTTCGGTATATTTAGAACCTGTTTAACAAATTAGGCTTAATATAAAGCAAGGGAGTAGCAGGTAGCACTTTTCTCTCCATTCAGTTTTCTCCTCTTGGTGTTAATGAGTAGAGTCATGACTAGTTCTCTTGTCCTGCCTAACAAAGACTTTGGATTTCTGACAGGTGATTTGAACCTTCATCATGCACCCATCTCACAAGGAAGCCCTACCAACCTGTCTGGGAGGAATCCAATTCTTTTGGATCCCTCCTGTTGCTTTTTTTCCAGATGTTCTCTGAGTCAGAGTAAAAGATTCCGTAACTTCATAGCATGGTGGTCAATGCACACCTTTAGGAGGGAACTCTTGGATGCCATTGAGTATTTCCTCACTTTATCTTAGGTGTTCAGTGCAGTAGGAAGTGAACCTCTAGTTTTCCTATCTGATCACAGAATCACAGAGTCATGTAGGTTGGAAAGGACCTTGAAGATCATCTAGTCCAACCATTAACCTAACACTACACCATATCCCTCAGCGCTATGTCAACCTGACTCTTAAACACCTCCATGGATGGGGACTCCACCACCTCCCTGGGCAGCCCATTCCAATGCCTAACAACCTGTTCTGTAAAGAAATGCTTCCTAATACCTAGTCTAAACCTTTCCTGGCACAACTTGAGGCCATTCCCTCAATGATGATCATTGACACTACAGAAGCATTTCTTTTTCACCCATATCTTCATATAATTTAAATTTCCATGTTCCTCATCATTGTACTTGGCCTCAGAATACTAATGCTTCACACTTCATTGGTGGTTGTAGTGCCTCAGTGGTGAACTTTACCTCATAGTTGAAGGTTGTTGATTAGCAGAGACATGCTCACTGCTTCTGCCTTTGAGTTCTGACCTTTGCTAAAAAGGACAGTTTGAGCAAGGGAGAATAGGGGTGTCTCCATCCCCTCATCTCCAGTCTGTCTTGGACCAGGCTTATACATTTTGTACAAACGCAAGATGGTGTACATCACTGCCGCCTCCTCCTATTGTGGTACCTTGATAGAAGAAATGGACTCCCTCCAATCTATGAAAGAGAAGACTAACTCATATAGCTTGTTGTGAGTGTGTAGTCATGACTTAATAGTGGAAAAAGGTCATTTGTCACAGGCCAAAGCAAGACACAGAAAGGTGAAGAAGGTTGTCATCACTAACACTCTGGGTGTTATCTGGAGTAAACCATTTGGTTCTCAAGCTCAAGCACAGAAGTACAGATATCTGAATCTTTAGGAAGTGTAGACACAATTGGCTTCAGCCATTTGACTCCATGATCTTAGAAACTCAAGCACAGCTGTAACAGGCAGAATAGCTATCTGGAATTCAGTTCCCCACCTGTAAGCTAAGAATATTTGTACTTCTTCATACTGTGGGGAAGCTAGAAAGATAAATGCTTAAAAAAACTTCTGGAAAGATGCTGGAAACCATGCAAGCAGTTCGGAAGGCATTTAAGACTTGTAAGGTCATGTATTCTGGAGTACAGTTCTCCAGCCCTGGGGCCAGCTGCCATGTGTGGTGGTGCAATTCTTACCCCTCCCTGCCCCTCCTTGTAGGGCTGCTTGGTGCTAGGTGTGATTCCACCCACATTCCCCGAGCTATACACCAATTTGTGGAGATAAGGACTGCTAACCTTAAGGTCCCCCCTTAATGAGCCTGGCTCCTGCCCCTCCTGATTGCTCGGAAATGGTTATAACGGCCCATCATCTCCTAATGGCTTGGCACACCTATGCCTGGGATGCGGTCAAATGGGAACAATAACAGAGTTGCACATTCATCGAGTGAGTTGTTGTGCAACTGCTGAAAGGCACCAGAATACTTCATTTTTCGAGCTGGGCGTGAGCAAAAGGTATCTGACAAAAGTCAATTATCTCAGACCCTATAAATTGCGACCACAAGGGAGACCCTTTGAGCTCTCCTGGATCTCAGCGGGTCTGTGACCAGCATCTCCCCTGAGCTGGGACACCTCAGATATCAAAACCTTTAAGGTGTCGTCTGCTGCCAGAGCTGACGGAAGGCCAGGGCGAAGTCAACCCACTCGAGTCTCAATTATTGCCCGTTGAGGAATGCCAAGGCATTGTGAGTATTTACTGTAAACTCAAGAGGACGGAATTTTTACTTTGAGCTAGCTTCTCTTTCACCCGCTCTTTCTCTGCTTAATGGTGTGTGGGTACATACTTCATTCTACTGGATCCAAATACTTTTGTCTCTGTGTGTGTTTGTACGTTTTGTGTTCATTCTACTGGATCAAAATCTGTTCTCTGTGTTTGTATATGCGCATGTACATATGTATAAATTAAGATACCATAAAGTAAGTTATTGTGAATCTTGTGATCTTAGAATCTGTAAATAAGTTGCTATTTTTACAGCATTTTCTGAATTATTTTGTAAATGAATGATTACCGTTATTTATTAATAAATCTAGAATTCCTGTTAAATCATTACTGTGTTAATACTTTAACCTGCGACACCATGTCATGGCTCTCATCCACATAGCTAAACCCTTACTCTCTAGGGTGGCTTTCTCCAAGCAGTCCCTGGCTTGTGCTAAGCCAAGCATAATTTGTAGCTGGCCTAGGCTGAAATCAAGCAAGGGGCTATATTTACATTTTAACATTATGGACGATTTCAGGGTAGAGCTCATGTCTGTACTGCGACTGTGTTTAGCTTGTTATTTCAAACCCACAGGTTGACTGACAATCAGTAAGATCAGTAAGATATACTGAATTGTAACCATAAGGAAGGAAGTAAAAAGAATCCCACTTATATTCTAAGAGAACCACATGTTTTGTATTGTGTATCTGCAGTGAGGACTTATGGTGTCTTCTGCATATAGTGTTGTTTGTTAGCTACCCTACAAAAACAGATAAAATGCATCAAAATACTTAATTGTTCAATTGAAGAACCTATTTTCTAATTTTCACCTGAAACACCAGGATGATTCCGAGGTTGTTAGGGTTGCATGATTTATTTATGGATTTACTTAAAATTGCTGATTGGTTGTCTCAACCTAGAATTGTTGTCTTTTGGACAGAGTTTGGATCAATTAGAGAACAAAGTGTCCATTGCATTTGCAAGGAGGAAACTTGTCTGGATGCAGAGAATTTAGTTTCTTGGGATTTTAAACAATTAGGTGATCTTGTAGTGAATCAGAATAAGATTTGCATAGATAAAGCAATGTAGACGTGCTTCATTTTTCTTAGGACAAATGAACTATAAAGAATTTACAGTGTTACAATATCCAGAAACTGAATGAACTCTTTGTCCAAAGAATTAGACTGTGAGGTTATTTTCTTGACTTTAACTTTTTAACCTCCACAATACGATGTGATTGTTTCACACCATTTCAGTTTCCTCACCTGCAAAATGCAAGTTTTATTTCTCTTTTAGCTGTAGCTGTTTATGAAACCCAATACTTATTGTATCTGGCCCAGGTCTAAAGTGACGGATTCACAAATTGCCCATCAGCAGGTTTCAGCACCCTAAAGTCTTTATGTACCTATAAGGGAAAATGTAGTTCCTTAACAAAATTAATATTTTATTGTTGAACATGCTCAAAGGGGTCACTATTGCAGATGAGCCTGTGGGCTGTGAAACCTGTCTCATGTGTAAGGTTAAGTAGGAATCAAAAGAAAAAAAAGTGTGTTAGTGATGCAGGGAAACCCTGAATCACATCTCAAGCATGTAAAGCAACGCATAAGTGATGGGACTGAGTGGTAAGGGAAAATGTATCATAGTGAAATAAGCACACCAGCATGCATGCTGCATAACCACCAGCATTGGTTTGTGTTCTCTTTTTCTCATAGAAATCATATTATTCTGCATTTTGGCGTGTCTACACTGCTGGCTATGCAGCATCAGTGACTTCACTCATTACAGCTCTAATTGTCTTTGCTGCCTTCAGGTAAAAACAAATGGTCTCTTTCTCAGGATGTCTTAAGATAGCCTCATCCTAATTCCTCTCGAACCCTCTGTGTTTTTGTTTTGTGGGATTTTTTATTATTATTTTGAAATCCTTCTCAGACATAATGCCTTTGATGGCAATGGATTCTTCTCTGTTCATGTTGTAACATTTCGCTGCAGACATTAAAACAAAAAAGCTGGCTGGACAGTCTGTTTTAGTCTCTTTAATGACACCATACAATGGAAATGCTCCAACCTGTTATCACTGTTAACATAACTATTCCTCCAGTGCATAGCAGGACATACTCTTCAGAAACTGAGTGTCTCATGTCCCTGAACCAGCAGTAATTCTAAACTGTCCGATCCCTCATAATTGAGAGCTATAGAAAGAGATTTAAAGAAATTAAAATATCACATTTGGTGATGTTGGATATTAGGAAATGGATCCTGGTTTTGATTGGTTCCAATGTACTTGGACAAAAGCCTTAAGCTGACTCTGCAAACAGGAGTGCAGAGCACAGAAACAGCTTCCTAACTGGTGGATTTGCAGTCCCAAAAGTCATATCACTTCTAGAGAGACCCAGGACCAAGAAGTTGATATGTCCAAACCTTGAAGGACATTTCTTCAGCTCAAGGTCAAACCGTGAACAGGGTAATCTAGGGAAATGCAGTCTAAGGTAAGGCAGCTACTTCTGTGGCAGCCATCCCACAACATGTGACTGACACCCACTCAATATTCTGATCTCCTCTGGATAGAAAGGGGCTGAAGAGCCTGTCTGCAAGTTTGTTGAACAAAAAATGTTATTTAGAATAATTAAAAGGCGTTATTGCAGTACAGCCCAAGAGTCCCAGAGTTACTCTCTGCTTCTAGCATCTCCTTTAAATGTGTGGTGATTCAAGAACAATTATACTAGTACCTATATTAGCTTAAACAGATAACTGCTCTGCTCTCTTGTGTCTAGCTTCCTCTCAAATAGTGACAGATCATTTATTTGCCTTTGAAGGTGTCTGAAGTCACTCTGTATTCCTGTCTGAGTTTTGATAAGACCATGACAAATTTCTCTTGCAGAACAATTTTTATTTTCTCATTCCATGTCAGAAAATTCCACTGTACACGGAATTACATCCATATGCACCTGTTTGTCTCCTTTATCCTGAGGGCAATTGCTGTTTTCATCAAGGATGCTGTTTTGTTTGCAGACGAAACTATGGACCACTGCCTAATGTCAACGGTATGAACTTCTCCTCTCTTATCCTTTAATTTAATTCTTGACCTGAAGAGAACATGGAGATTTATTAATCCCATTTCTCTTTAGTTTGCTAGAACTCAAATCTTAAAACAAACAGTACTACACAAACCCAAAGACCAAGTGCTGTGGTTACATTCAGCTTTGATATATAAGGTACAGGTCTGTTGACTCTAATGAAGCTGTAACAATTTTGATCAGTACAGAATTTAATCTGCAATAGAGGGTCAATGTTTCCATTTCAAAAAACTGAAGTAAAGTCAATTGAAATGATGAAATCCAAAACCAACTGAAATCTTGTAATCATTTCTTCATTATTATGTGGTAATATAGAATTTTTCCTATACTTGTAGAGAAACCAGACACAATGGAGAGTAGACCTAATAGTTTTTTCTTCCTCTGCTTTTCCAGGTTGCTTGTAAAGCTGCTGTGGCATTCTTCCAGTTCAGTATTTTAGCCAATTTCTTCTGGCTTCTTATAGAAGGGATATACCTGCAAACACTGCTTTTGCTGACCTTTGTTTCAGACAGGCAGTATGTATGGTGGTTCATATTTACTGGCTGGGGTTAGTACTCTTTTCCTCTTTGTGTTATTTAACGTTTCGATTACTTTCAGAACTAGATAAAATATTTGTTTTGAAATAAATGGTGCCTATCAAAGGTGTCACCTTTCTGGTGAAAGCTGCCCATTCATGCAGTACTACTACATCAAAATCATACATTATTCTCTCTTTCTTCTCTTGTTAGATATTTAACTATTCAAAACGTTGAAGGACAGGATAGGACGGATTACTAGAGGCACTATGATAATTCTACTTGAAAGACTGCAGCACTCGTATTTATGATTGGAATTAATTTCATGCAACTGCAGTAATTTAAAAGTTAGCCATATAATCTAAATTATCTCTCCAGGTTTCTCCTGAAGTTGGTAGAGTGAGGTATGCATGCCATGATGGTAATTAATCCTCAAGAAGATGAATAATGTAGCTGAATAACATCCTGGAAACACGTTGCCTTCCTCCACTGACTAAAGTAGTTTGAGTGACTAACTTTAAGTTGACATTTTTGTTTTACTAAGCAGAATTAGAGAGATTAATCTTGAATCATGTGAGCTCAGGCCTAGGAATCAAACAATTCTATTTTTTTTCAGAGACCTTCTGGCTTTAGGGAATCTTTTGAGTTTATAAAACATTTTAAATTATCTCTGTTGGAATATGTGCACATAATATATAAAACTTCTTTTATTTCAGAGAATTGTTTGTTGTGACTCTCAGATATTCTTTTACCTCATCTTGGCTATTTTAAAATAGAGGCACCCACATTGGTATTTTTGGCTTAGGAGTGAAATCCAAATTCCCCTGAAGTAAATAGTAATTTATCCTTCATCTTCAGTTTCTCTATTTTTTTTTTTTAATGTAATTAAACTTTTAAAGTCTGAATTTTATAAGGTTGATGTTGATTTGGAGCTATTCCAATTATGATTTCCTGAAACTAGATGCTTAGACCTTGATTAATCACAGCTAACTTGAGATAACAAAGGAAACACCTCAATTAATAATGTAGTAATCCTCATCTTCTATAATCAATGGAAAGTGAGAGACACCTGAGGGGCAGCTCAGATATGGATTTGATATGGATGTAAATATTTCTTTTCATTAATTAAAAAGACAACTTGAACTGAATATGGTCCCAACTTAAAGGTCTTGAACAAAGGTCTAAAATTAGGAAGGTCAACTTCTGGTCCTTTATTACAGATCTAAAATGATACTTAAAAAGATATGACCTATATCACTACAGATTTGTCAGTGAAAATGTCACCTGCTTCAGATTAAAGTCCCTTTGTGGCAGCTATGAAAGTCACTTAGTCTTTGGAAATTCAATTCCACAGAAGGAGAGCAAAAGCTATTGCTAGCTTATAGGCCTGCTTGAAAAAAAAAAAAAAAAAAGAAATAACTATTCAGTCATAAATGTAGAAGGATAAGCAGTGATAAAGTGAGGCTAGAAATCACCTGTTCCAGGATTTAACTAAGTTTTCATGGAATGCTCTTCAACTGATGGGTCTAGAGTGATTAGTAGAGCCTCCCCAGGACAAAAAGGTGAACTCTTCCAGCTACTGTACAAGGAGGTGTATCCAGGCCACAATTCACATGAGGAAAGATCTCTAGCTACATAAGTGATTCCTCCAGCTTTGCAAGTGCTTGTAATTCATATCCAAACCTTCAAGTAATTCCTACCTGTTATTTTTGAAAACACAGTTTCACAGCATCCTCTATTTTCCTTTGTTTTGATTCCATTCTCCTGCCTTTTTTTTGCCTTTCTTTTTTCTTTCCCTGAACTGCAAGTTAAGTTCGTTCAGAAAGATATTTAAAATTGTCTGACCCATTGTTTGACCTTTAATATACATCCAGTCTGTCACACTGTGACCCTTCTTGGAATAAAGTTTCCATGGGTATTCAAAACAATTATATTGTCTTTTATATCGGTTTGTCCAGGAGGTCCCACTGCTGTGATGTTTGCTTGGGTCCTCACAAGAATCCATCGACAAAATACCGGGTAAGTCAGAGCTTGGATAAGGAAGCCAAGGACATCTTATTTAGTATTGTATTTTGACTTTCTAGTGGGGAAAAAGTAGATATCAAAACCAGAAAAACAAGAAAATTTTTCCAAAGTTGTGCCTCTAATCTTAAACTTAACACAAGTAAGTAAGAAAACAGTTTTAAGTCTTCTGATTTTGATGTGCATATATAGAGTAATAAAACCTGGAAATATCATAATAATTATTGAAATTTCATTTAGTTTCCTAATACTCAGTCCTTGAAATAATTATATTTTAAGGAAATCATTGCTTCTGTATAAAATCAGCCATAAATTACTAACCCTAATCTCTTCAAATAAGTACCTCCCAAACAAACACGTTATGTCCTGATAAGTAGTTTTTTTAATTTCCATTCAGTTCTTTGATTATTTATTTATTTTTTTAAAAAATTTTAATCTTTTAATATGAGAGCCAGGTATAAAGCACATGATTGTTTACAAAAAGCTGCCCTGAAGACCTTCAGGTCATTTCACGTGTGTTATCTGTTGGAAAAGATATTATTTTACACCTATCTGCTCAGGACTCAGGTTAACGATGTAGAAGCAGTAAGTTCTATGGTCCATCACATTTGGCACATCCTATTTTCCTTTCTGCGGATTACTGGAGAACATCTGCAGAAGAAGTTCTCCAGTGTAGTGTTTCATAAGTGGAAGTAGTCTACCTTTCCACATCATGTGCTTTCTTTTTGTAGCCAGGAGATGTGCAAGGAAGATTTCATTTTCCTCCTTTCCCACTGCTCCTCTTCCAAAGAAGAGTTTATCTGTTGGATCTGTAGCAAAAGAATCTGGCACAAGATACTCCAGTTACAGAAAGAGTTCTGAGAAAGGTGGAGAGCAGGAACAAGAGCTCTGTCAAGTTCTTACAGGCTTAAAGATGGTGATGAAAACTGTCTGAACTTAGGGTGCTCTTCCAGCAAAGTGTCTACCTGCTCAGTTTACTTCTCTGATGTATTTTAGATGTCCACTTTAAGATGAGATTAATTGTGTCTAGCTATATTGATCTCCTTTGACTGCAAAGGAAATGGAGTTGAATAGATCCAATGAAGACATCTACATAGCCAGATGCACCTCATCGCAGATCCTCCATACATTTGGTTGTTTTTCTAATATTAGATATATAAACAAACTGAAGTATCAGAACCATTAATGTTTTACCTAATAACCTGATAAATGGGAAACCCATGTTCTTCAGACATAGCTGCTCTGATCTCACATTGCTCATATTGCAAAGATACACCTTACACTCAGACATGCTGGGATAAGCCACCATCTGTAACCTCTGTTGTTATACACAGCCGAATATCCTGTGTCACAAAACTGGAAGGGAAATACAGGAAGAGGAAGCAAGATACAACCTAATATGTATGGCACTTGACTGGAGCGAGTTAAACTGGATTGTTACCGATGTTAAATACATGAACGGCTTTAAAACAGGGACTAAAAGCCCATTCTGCTCTCTCCTTTCAGGGAACCTTTACTAGGGCTCTAGGATTTTCTTACATATTTCCTCATGACCCTAAATTCATTACATTCATGGATGCACTGTAGTTTAATCTCTGACCTGTACTTTGTAAACAGGTCACTTCTTCAAGAGAAGCCAAGAAAAGAAGTTTGCAAATACAAATGTGCATTTCTTGACTTGCCTTTTGTTCTTCAACCCTTGCCTCTTACTGAATAAACCTCCTTTAGATTTGTCTACACAGAAAGTTTGAGAGAGGTATCAGGGTACCAGTACCAGCAGGGGCCTTTAAATAATGATTTAAAACCCTACCCTGTGACAGAAATACTTCCATGTGCTGTGGAAAGCTCACATGGGACAGATAACATGACTGGTTTTGTTTGCTGTTTCAGATGTTGGGATGATGATGAAAATGGAGTGCTGTTATGGATCATCAAAGGCCCCATTCTGCTAACTGTATTAGTATGTTTTTTCATTTTGTCTTTAGTATCTTTTAAAATGTGAAATATAATCTAGTGTCTCCTTTCAGTAAACTGGGAGAAAAGCAATAGTCCATGCTATGGTATTGAATTTCAAATAGCGGAAAATTATTGTATAGCATGTGGTTTTGTTGTTATTTTTGTTGGTTTTGTTGGGGTTTTCCCCCCCAAAACACCCCAAACCACAACCAAAAGGGTAAATCCTATATTTTCTTGTCACCTGCATTCCACATACCACAGTCATGTCTGTGTCTCTGTAAGTAATTTCTGAAGAAAGGCAATCCATTCCTACAAGATTCTTTGATAATATGAAGCTGATTTAATACAAGAAATACATATAGATCATTTTATCTAGTATATTTTTTAAATTATTTCTTAGGATGTAAACATAAGACAAAAAATCTCACTTATGCATACATTTATTCCATCTAAATTTAGAGGAAAGAGTATGTCACTTGCATTTGTATCTGTTATAATCCCTGTCATAAACAATGAAGGGAACAGGGATGACTATTTAGACCATGTAAGATCTGCTAGGTGCTGACAAAAAGTACAAGGAGTTAATATCAGACATAAACGGATATTGAGATACATAGGTCTATATTAATTCAACATAACTTTCAGCATATCTGTATGTATAACTATAGATTAGTGGGGAAAATGAATACTATTTCTAATGCTATTGATTTGATCTGAGAGCAGATCTGCACTGCTTTATAGCAGTGCAATTCCTATGACTGGGGACTTTTAGTTAATTTATATCAACTGAAGATATGTCCTGATTTGTAGTAAGTTTACAGATTTTGTCTTGTCTTTTCAGATTAACTTTGTTATATTTATTAATGTGATCAGAATTCTAGTCCATAAATTGAAATCTCAAGAGGGAGGAGGGAGCCATTCAAGTCACTTTGTGTAAGTATTTCTGGGTCTCTTGATATTGACGCATTCTAGCTGCTATAAGAAAGGTTTTATGGGCAGGAGCACAAAATGTTCTACTCCTTAATGACAGAAAGAGAAATCCCCAGAGGAAATAGTGATGTAAACTTTCTTTTTCATCCCAAATATTGCATCTCTCTTTTTCTTCAGGGGGAGAAGGGTAGGGTGGATATGTTGGGGACAATGAGAAAAGTAAAATATAAAGTATTACAACTCCAAAAGGACCCAGCTTGAAAATGTAAACACTTTCAGGTAATGCATTCATCTTTCTTCCAGTCCCTTCTACACAAACGGCCACATAGAGAAGACAGAGATAATTTCCTTTAAATTCTTAGCAGTAACATGATGCTGATGTTCTGGTAACTGAACCTAGTCCTTCCTGTTCATGATCCTCTTCACAATCAATTGGGATCTCATCAATGCAGTCAGAGGACTCTAGAAAGTTATTTAATTCATTGTAAAATATGTAGGTATGGTTGTTAGTGATGGCACAGGACCTAGCGTAAACTCCTGCCCTTCTGGAGTGAGCTGAAGGCCGAGCAAACAACCCTAGGACACCACCAGTGGCTCTCACACCACTGTTTAAGCAACTGAATTAAGTCCTATGGACAGTGATGATTAACAGTTTTGGAAGCTGAGACACTTCTATGTGGCATACCTACATATCATTGAAATTAGTCTCAGGAGGGTAGATCAGGAGTTTGGTGCCCCTGTTTTTAAATGTATAGCAGGGAGAAGAACCCTTAAAGGTCAATACAGAAAACTTGCATGCTGATTTGTTCATCTTTGTTCACCAGGTGTTGATGGTGGGAATGGCAGAAAGTAATCTTTCTACAACCTCGTTGGATGTAGTTGCCTCTATTATGAAGCTGTCCTCTGTGTTAAAATTTGTTCCAACATATAATTGTTATCATTAATTCCACATTTCTAACAGTGCACTGTTCTTTAATTCTTGGTTTGCTAGGAGACTTGCTAAATCCACGTTACTCTTAATCCCCCTCTTTGGAGTGCACTACATTGTATTTGCATTTTTCCCAGAAAGCACTGGTCTGGAAGCTCGACTTTATATTGAGCTGGGCTTGGGTTCTTTTCAGGTAAGCTGAACAAAATGTTCATCAGTCCTAAGAGGTTTGGTCTGAAACACCACATTTGTGGAATTTTTACATTTTAGGTTGGTTATTAGAGCAGGTGTTAATAATGTGTCTAAATTCAACACACATATTCCATCTTACTCCTTCACAAGCTCTTTCTATTGTTTGTTCCCTTATCTTATTATCTGAAACCTCACACTATTTTTGAGTTCTGACTCAGATTTCATATTAATAATCACAAACATCCCCTCCCAATATCTACCTTTATTGAATAACAGTGACAGAATCATGAAGATCAGTCTATGGATTAAGGTGAACTGATTGAAAATAATTCCACATAAAGTAAAGATGATGATAAGAGGAACGAAAAAATAAGGATAATATATAACAACCTGTTCTACCCTTACTCTTTAGCAGCAGTGAATGCATTATGTTAATACTTCTCTGTTTCTTTTATTTTGTCATACCACTGTTCAGAAAAATATCTTGGATTTGAGAGGGTCAGGGCCTGGGTATGTTACTGTTTGTAATAAATAGCTGAGGTCTTTTTCCTCCCCCTTTTCCCTGTACCCCACAACAGCTTGTCCACATTGATATGTGTTGAAAATGATCCATCTTCCATGCTTACTTCTCAAGCATGACCAGACTCTATTTGGGAAAATACTTGCTGGTCGAAGCCAAAGCTGTGTCATGGACCATGCTGGTATTTAACAACACAGGCAAGCAAAGGGCAGTATTTGGGGCTGTGCCTTGTTCAGTTTACTGACACAAATGTAGTCTAGCACTGTCCAGTGTTTGCCTGTGTTTAACTGTGTGTTAGCACAGTCTGTGAAATGGCTTGGCTCTCGACTGACTAGCACTCCTCCAAACAATGCCTGACTGTAGTTCTGGGTGAATATGAATTTCCCAATAGGTTGTTGGCTGAACACAGCCATACTCTTCTGTGTGAAAGAAGATAGTTTAGCAGTAAAGATGCAAAACAAGAGCAGGATCTCACCCAGTTTATTCACTTCTGTAAGTTTAGACTAGAAAAAGACAGAGGTCCTTACTGCCTTATCTGAGGGAGAACTTGTTTGTAGGATACAGTAAACAGTAAGTTAGTCCTTAGTGTCTTCGTACAAGGGCAATAATATACATATAATGTCCCCAGTCCTTTAATCTTATTATGAAAACCCAGTAAATAGTGACCTAAATTCCAATGGAACAATGGAAAACAAGTATTTTTTGCTGTCTTGCTCAAATTTTGAATGAAACCTGATGTCTTTCTCTGATTCTATGTTTTAAATCCTGATGGTTAGCTTTTTCTGCCTATCCTTCCTGTCCTAGGGTTTTGTTGTTGCTCTTCTATATTGCTTCTCAAATGCAGAGGTGAGTAGCAAGTACATAAGATTATCTAAACCTTTTAAACTCATGGGCCTCTCTTGGTTTTTCGGGTTCTTTTGTTTGTTTGTTTGTTGTTTTTTTTTTTTCTTTTTTCCTGTTTCCAGAACAGATCTGTGTTTTGATCTGCACCTGAAAGCATGAAATATCTTCTTTTTTTCCTTTGGTACCTTTGTTGACTTTATTTGTATTCATGCAATTCTGATAGAAGGACACAGAATAAGCTTTGAAGAAATGACCCTTTACAAATGGCTGGTGACTTTCCTGTCGAGGGACTTTTTTTTTTCTGCTTTATGTCTGATAGCTATCATGATGATGTCTCTATGGAAAGCTTGTAACAGTCCTTATTTTCTTTAGGTTTATTTTCTCCTAGTGAGTTTCTTCCCTTTCCCTTTTTCCCTTTCCCTTTCCCTTTCCCTTTCCCTTTCCCTTTCCCTTTCCCTTTCCCTTTCCCTTTCCCTTTCCCTTCTTTCCCTTTCCCAGGGAAGCATGTGCATTGTCAGTAGTTTTGTTCAATTCCTTTCCTTCCCATTTTCATAATGTTGTTAGAATTTGGATAAATTCCCTGTAGAACATTTTAGAGAGCCTATAATTTCAAAATCTATCTAAATTTGCTTGCACTTTCCCCAGAAGTGCAGAATGAATCAAAAGTCATAGAAAAATATAAAAACACATCTCATTCTCAGAAAAGTGTGTAGGTTAGATAAGAAGAATGACCTACTAACAGTGCCTTAGTCTCCCCACTCGCTTAGACTGAATACTTCTTATAGGGATGGTTAATAGGTGAAATTGATCCTATCCAAGGATGAATAATGCCTAAAATATGGTTGTTAGGAAAAACAATTTATAATGGACATTCTAGTGCTGTTCTGAGAGAGTGGCTTCAAGACTATAAATACATAATGCTCTGCTTCCCACCTGCCTTCTGTCTGCATAGACTCCTTGCCAACAGCCTTTAAATAGCTCACATATTGTATCTCACAACACAAAAATCTACTAGGTGTTAACAAAGGGACAGACAGAGAGTGATCTCTGGCCCCAAAATTAAGTGGTGTGTGTTGGCTTGCATCCATGCTGCATAGGGATAATGGCTTCTGAAGCAGATTGGCCACTCATTACAACTTGGCAGTGCATCTGTTATGGTTTCCTTCAATCATAAAAATAATTATTGCTTTCTGTGTATGTTTCTTCAGTTTTAAGTATCTACAATGATGTGAGACACTGTGCTGCTGCCAAGAAAGGTGGTATCTCTGTGGGATGAAACTGAGGGCTGGTATTGTACACAGAAGTGTTGAATGGCCTTAAGCTTGCTGGGACAGTAGTGGAGTACTGGGTTGGTGGAGGAAGACCCTCTTTTATTTATTAGAATCTTGAAAGCTCCAGAGGGTATGTTGTGTCCATACTTGAAGTTGCACACAGAGGCTGTCATGTCTGTGTGGTTAACAGAGAAAATAAAGGCAGAATAAGGGCCATCTCAATAATAAATATTGCCAGTGACTTTTAGGGACCCCTGATGTCCAAGAGGTACTTCTTCATGTCTCACCCTCTTTTATATATGTCACTGTAGAGACCATATCTAATAGAGGATTAGATAACAGAATTACTAGATGAATTCCTAAATTCAGAGTACTTAAATCACATTTGTCCATACATGCATCCCCTGTAAGAATTAATAGTTTCACTTAACAGTTTATTTGTGCATTTAATTTGGAGTGCATTTGTGCTAATAGTGCTATAACACTGTCATAGATTTTCAGCGTTAATGACAGCCACAGAAGATAGCAGCTGTATGGTTAGAAGCATTTGTCGTATCTTCTTAGTTTAGGATGACATTTGTAAGTCACTTTGTGGACATTCAGGAGAGCCACCCCCCTTGCACAAGAAGCAGATAGAGATGATGCTGAATGTGAACAGAGGTAACAGGGCACAGCAAGTAATTAGTCCACAGGAGAAGACTGTTCATGTGAACAGTGGCAAGGACTGGGTGTTTCCTGCACCTACTCACACTCCCTCTGATACAGCTTTGAATGTGAGCTGTTTTATGTAGGGCAACAGAACCTACTTTCCCCCTGTTCCCTCACCCCAGTCTCAGTAGTGTCAATAGCAGGTCATGGACCTCCAGGGTTCTTCAACTTACCTGTTAGTTGTGTGTCAGATGGTAAAAAAATCAGTTTTGCCTATGCTTTTTATGATCCCAAGACCTCTCTGAAATGTAATATGTATTCAAGTTGATTCAGTATCTTTCAGAGTCAGAAGGAGATCTTTAGGAGGGATTTCAATCTGGATAAACTGAAAGCCTGGAGAAGGACCCTTATTGTACATAGCAAGTCACAGCAAGGAGGCACAAAAGATTCATTATGACAAAAAATAGAAATCATACAAAAAGGTAGAAATATTTTTGAAACAGACCTACAACAATAAACAATGAAACTGCAGTCAAAAACTTTCCTGTCATCCTCTGAATGTTGGAAATCAAGTCTCTTTATATTCAATAGTAAATAGGGACATAGTTTACATTCTTCTAAAAATGTATTAAGGCTTAATGCTGACTGATTTGGGTGCCTTTGTGCATCTGGGCTAAGTAGTCAGTCAGACATTTTGGCATATTTTACCTTCAATGTCCACTAAGTCTTAATTTTCTTATTCTTTGTTTTTAAATTCCCTTTCTATAGGTTCAAAGTGAACTGAAAAAACAAATGTGCAAATGGCAGTATCAACAATACCTGAACTTCATACACAAACAAAGGATTTTGTCCAGAGAAAACAGTCCAGTCAACTATGTCACTCAGTTATCACTGCTTGAAAAAATCAGTCCAAAAAGGAAAACATCTATCTACCTGAACAGTGTAACTTCTGTCTGAGCTTTTCCAGCAGGATAAGTTGCTGTGACATTGTAACATACTACCTAAGAGGTGGCCAGCTTGGAACATTTATGGCTTTCCATC
The DNA here is from genome assembly GCF_047716275.1 of Strix uralensis. Classification (NCBI taxonomy): domain Eukaryota; kingdom Metazoa; phylum Chordata; class Aves; order Strigiformes; family Strigidae; genus Strix; species Strix uralensis. Next base: position 67,695,485 of record NC_133972.1, on the reverse strand, counting down.
GTGTCAAGAGACTTCTGTGAATTTCTTGTCCTGAATGTGAGCTGCTTTTCTCACTGGTACAGTTCAGTGTCACAACCCTGGTTCTCTCTCTCCTTAAGCATATAAAATCCACTTGTTTTGCTGTGAAATGCCAGACCTTGAGTTAGTGTGGATCAACAGGTTAGCACCCAAAAAGAAGGACCTACATTAACTTCTCCCAGGCCCAGCATGTTTGTCATGACTTTGTTAGTGTTTCCAGAAATTTTCAGTTGACAAGAATGCTATTCCTAATCTTCATTTGAAACAGTTATGTGGTGGTAAAAGTTTGACATACTGATTAGTGAAGTTTTACTAGTTGTTTTGAGACTAGCTTAATGAGATCAACTTGAGCCAACTTAATGGGAGTTATATGCAGAAACGTGCTAAGCACCTATATATGGAGCAGCAACCTCCTTAGAAAGGAATCTCAAGGTGTCTCAAGAGTGACACAAAAAAAAAATGAGTTACGTTATCTGCTTGGATTTTTTCTTTCATGTCTGTTGAACAGAGAGATTAAATTAGGCCAGAGGACCCCAAGCCCTTTCTTGTCCATGGTAAAACATGGAGTAGCTGAACATTAGGCAGATTATGTGTCCATGAAGGAAGAACACAGAGCAAACCCAATGCAGTACATCAGCTGGGCTACTTTGGGTCAGAATAATTTGCAGATCTAGTCTTAGTTCCCAGATGCTGGTTCTTGTGTAGCTGGAACAGATGTTCTGCCACCACAACCTTGAAGATTGGCTGGATCCATCAATGAAATGCACAATTAAACTGTGTTTTTGTGCATTTTTTGGGACCTCCTTTTGAAAATTAATCTGCTGTGATTGCTGTGATTATCTCAGTCCTGCCCATCATTTCTGAGCTCATTATCACTCCACTCAATGATGTTTCTGGGGTCAGAATTATCAACACAGCAGTGTGGCTAGTGAAACAAAGCATGGTCTAGTAAAACAGAGCAAACCAATGTTATGCTTACATCATTTCTTTGGGTAGCCTTCCTCTTTCTTCAGGACTGAGTTGAACTCTACCTCAAACTCTCCAAAAGTAAAGAAAGGGCACACAAGGTACACTAGACACTGTTATAGTTCCTTTCAAGATAGAACCATTCCCAGGAGAACCTGTGTTGAGACTTGAAAGCACTGCTAGAGACCATGGCCATTCAAGTACACGTTAGCTTTCTGTGAACTGCAATACCAGTTCTGCTTTAAAAAGTAGTGCTCCAGTCCCTCATTTTGCTCTACTCTTGGTTAATTAGGCCAGGAGACATTTGACTTCATGGAAACGTCTTTGTTGATTTTGTTGATTTTAGGTACTTCATCTCTAGTTCCATTATTAGAGCAGAGATGAATTGTCCAGATTTCTATAAATATGAGCCAGATCAGTCCTTTATTAATTAGGTATTTAACACATCTGTTCCAATGAATCAGATGTACTCTATAAAGTGTATTTTGTCTATTCTGTTCTCTTTATCAGTTTTCCTTGTAAAATTAACCTTTGCTCCCGTGTTCTTTAGGTTTGTTTCCTAGTATAGTGATATGAACACATTTGTATGATGTGCATCTATAAAATGCAAATGATGATTATGGCTGATGTGAGTTTGTAAATTTTAATTATATGAGTTTGGATATTTTGAGACTTTATAAAAACAAAGGACAGCCTTGTAACTATGCTTACTATGGATACAGTTTTGAGGACACTGAATATGTGCAATTTTGATCTTTTCATCCACAAAAAGATTCGCATTACATTATCCTGCAGCCTGAGTTAATGCTCCACTCCCCTTTCAAGACACTGTCACTAAGACATAGGTCTGTGGTACCCTGCTTATATCTGTTTTTGAGAGAAGACTGTTAGTTCAGGTATCTGATCACTTTTGAATGTTTTCTTGATGAAAGAGTTGTGGTAAACATTACTGAGTTGTCTATATGAAGGAATTGATTTGTATCTCTTCAACTGTCTTGGTGAGGAACAAAGTTGAAGTGAATTATGCTTCTGCTTTTGGATGACCTGGGAACATTTCTTCTGAAAAAACCTGGCCTGAGGATTTATGTTATGAGACTTCTCATCCAATACAATCTCTCCTTTACTTTCTCTCTCACTTAACTTCATTGTTTATTTGGTGCATGTATCAGCCATTTGTGTCACACAGTAATTCCCACTTCCCAGTTGAGCTCCCAGGATTGCTGGCATTTGACTTTAAGGCCACCCATCTCACTGTATGTCCTCTTCCTTTATTACTGGAAAGCTTCTTTACTGTACCAAGGATGCAGAGGAAGGAGAAATGATGGCAAAAAAAGGTGATGAGTCCCAGTACACCACGAAGGATCTTTCCCTCAGTCATTCAATGTTCAGTCTCCTCCTAAAAATTCAACAGATTTAGCAACTCCACCATTCCTACCAGTCCCACAATCTAGTTCGTACCCATATACCATCACCATGCACATTCAGCTTGCTTTAACTCCCCAGGTGTCACATTTTGCCTCAAGCTCTTTTCAATCATCCTCACAACTTACGTCAGAGATCTGACCCAATGCCTCAAAATTTCTCCAGCAACCTCAGCAATACACCAGACACCTGCTCTGCCTGTCCTTTGTCCAAAATGTCCCTGCATCCCCCCAATGCTATTGACTTTTTCAAGCCTTTTTCTTTTCAAACGTTTTTGATCAGGATATGTAAGCCATAAGCTGGAATTGAGGGCTATATGAATATATTCTGCATATATACAAAGCCACTAAATCTGTAATTTGTATAAAGGATACACTTGGAACAACCTGGTGATGAGGTTAATAGTCCTGGGGACTGCAAAAGTTTCTTGGATGAAGGTTTTGTTTAGGCTGTGAAAGGCTGCTGATCCTTTCTTGATGGCACATCTGAGGACGTGATGGTGTGTGCAGGAGTAGGGAACACTTCAGGGATATATTGCTTCAAAGCAGGTCTGTGAAGACAGCAAAGAGGTTGTCACAAGCTGTGTCTAGAAGTGATGTGTAACCTGCGTGGAGGCACTGCCATCTCCTGGTGCACGCGGCTGGACTGTCTGGATGTGTGTAGTCCAGAAATCTATGCACTGCACTGAAACATTGTCCCCTGCTCACAGCCAGTATCCCTAACATGAACCTGAGATATGTCCTCTCCTGAGTGAGATCTGAATGATTACCAAAGGACAGCTACAACATACATTAAGTTATATCAGCTAGGAAAAGCTACTTTCTCATCCTCTAATCCCCTGGTATCTTTTATACAGTTTAACTCTTCAAGTATTCTTTTAAAAACCCTTTTGAAACTACATGACAACCCGGAAAGATTAAAAACAACTCTTTCAGCTGTTTTTCTTGGTGTTGCAGCAAAGATCAGTTGTTAAGGTGACTGAAATTTCTCACCAAGAGTAGATTTTAAACTTTTATAGTGTCAGTGTTTTTTCTGCAGAAAGCTTGGTTGTGTGGAATCCAGAATAAAAGAAATCCTTCCAGAAGGCAGCTTTGCCTGCTCTGCCAATACTGAGCTTCCCCAAAGATGCCTAATCCACCCAGAGCTGGATTTTCAGAGCAGAGCAGAGGGATGGTAGAAAGTCATTGGAAAAAAACAGGCCTGAAAAACATGAAGGGTTTCAGTGCATCTCAAACTAAGGGAAGAAACAGTTAATCAACTTAAATAGAAGTGCATTGCATGACAGAATGATCCTCAGGAAAAAAAAATTAAATGCTGTGATAAGAAATATCCAATGCAATACACTTTCTGTAAAGCAAAGGTGGTGTTCAGCTCACAGGTTACAATAGCTAAATTTAGGCATCAGTATGTTGCAGCCTATATATAATTTGGATGTTGTGTTGGGTTTGTGTGTGTGACGGGGGGTGTTTGGTAGTAGAGGAGGTGGCTACAGTTGGTGGCCCCTGTGAGAAGCTTCTCAAAGCTTCCCCAGCTCCGAGTCAGACCCACCTCTGTGCCTAGTCTGGCCACCTAGTGATGGTGGCTGTGCCTTTGTGATAACATATTTAAGAAGGGGAACCTGGGTGGGAGAGTTGTGAGGAGGAGATGTGAGGAGACACCTATGCAAACACCAAGGTCAGTGGAAGAAAGGAGGAGGAGAAGAAGGAGGGGAGGTGTGCTGGAGCCAACATCCCCCTGAAGCCCGTGGTGAGAGGGCAGGCTGTGCCCCTGCAGCCCATGGAGGTCACCAGTGGAACAGATGTCCACCTGAAGCCTGTGGAGGACCCCACGCCAAAAGGGGGATGGGACTCTAAGGGAAATTCATGCTGTTGTACTTTGGCACTGGGAGGACTGCAACACACAGGAGGGACCCACGTTGGAGCAACTCAGGAAGAGATGCAGAGCGTGGGAAGGACTCATGCCGGAGGAAGTTCATGGAGGATTGTCTCCCATGAGAGGGACCCCATGCTGGAGCAGGGGAAGAATGCAAGGAGTTCTCCCCCTGAGGAGGAAGGAGTGGCAGAAACAACAGGTGACACGAACTGACTTCAACCCCCATCCCCTGCCTCCTGCCCCCTGCACCACTTGGGGGAGAGAAGGTAGAGAAATCCTGAGAAAAACTGAGCCTGGGAAGAAAGGAGAGTTGGGGGAAGGTGTTTTTAAGGTGTGGTAATGCTTCTCACTGTCCTACTGTGTTTGTTAAGTATTGTTGTTGTTTGAATTAAACTGATGTTCTTTTTTTTCCCCTTCCTGCTCCCCCCCTCCCCATGCTCCCCAGCCTCATGGCCATAATGGGTGAGTCATCCCTCCCTGTCCTTATCTCTATTTCTGAGCCTTTTGTTTTATTTTTTCTCCTTCCCATTTCTGAGGGGGAAGGAGTGAGTGAGAGGCTGCGTGGTACTCAGTTTCCCTCTGGTCTCAAACCATGACAGATGTCTAAACCAGTGGAAGTATGAGAAATATAGTCAGTGAAATCCATGAGCCACTCAGCTCTCCCTAAAGTAAGAACTTACATTTGGCCAACTGTATAGTTGTCTAGATATTGATCTAGAGTTGGATTCATTTGCATAAACATAGCTGTCAAATGTCATTTGAGATGTCTTCGGGCATCCAAGATATCCGCTCTGTCCTGGAGATATGATTCAGATTTTTGGACACTTATACTTTTCCGGTAGAGCAGCTGGAAGCCAGGCAGGACACCACACTCCCAAAATCACACTAGCTACTTGTATTTAAGCATCCAATTCCTGCTCTTGGTGTTTATTATCTGCAGTGAAAGCTTGGGCACCTCATCTGTGTATACATGCCTTACTATTCCCTCAGTTGTACTCTGTGAGATAAACTCAACTCTATATGTAAAGCATATTAAAAGAGGGTCATAGCTTGCTTTCTTTGTATTCAGGTTAGCTGTGTGGTTGCATCACAAGCATGTTATGACTTTCCTGTCATCTGCTAAACTTCCGTGTAAAAATGACTCCTCTCCAGCAAATTCAATCTCAAATTGTGTGAGTGGGCAAAGTTGATAGAATCCACATCCAAGATTAAAATCTGACTTGAAAGGAGCCACACCCAACCAATGGGTGAGTGACTAAATCCTGAAATGCAGAGATGGCTCCAACTTTTTTGGAAATCCAGTGGTTAATAATTGCTCAACTATTGGAACACACTACAGGTACAGTTTGATGGCTGTGGCCCACTAGATAGAAGTTTCTAGAAATAGTCCTTTCGTAAAGTCAGATATCTAACCTATAAATCTTGATGATAGGGGTTAAAAAGTGGTTTAAAATTAATTTAAGCTATAGATAAGGATCTTTTTAAAAAATTTTTTTTAGTATCTGAGTGAGAATTTTTCAGTTTCAGAAAATACAGTTGTATTCGAGGCAGTACTCTCTTTGGTGTGTTGACTGATCTACTAAATGAGTTTTTCTCAGTGTTTGGTTCTTGGAGCACATGTGCTACAGTGTGGTATTGTTTCTTGAAAAATGTAGATACTTACACAGGACTTTTAGAGTGGGCTGAAATACTTCTGGATGTGTCTTTTCTTTCTCTGCCTCTTAACTATAAAAGGAGCCTAAAAAAATCTCAGACTAGATGTAACCTTTAGAGATAAGGCCTTTTCCAGATTCCCTGTTCCATATTTGTTAATCTCCCTGTTTAGCAATATAGTGATTGATGCAACCCTTCTGCACATGGTGGAAAGTGGAGATATGTCCTGTGTTGTGTCATCCAGCACTCAAAGAAGGGGCTGAGGCTACCTCCGATCACCTAGTAAATCCATGTAAATGGATTACCATAGGGTATTTACAATTATTTGAAATACAGCAAAAATGAAAATCCATATATCTGTCCTGTGACCCTCAGCTTACAACCTGCCCATGGGCCCAAGACCTCATTTCAGCCCTGGCCCTGACTCAGAAATGCTGTAGAATGCTGATCTCCAGCTTTACAATGGCCATGCCTCACCAAGGGCTCCACTGATCCAGGACGGATACACAGGTTGATGTCCTGGCCTGGTTTTGGACCTGTCTTGGACCTGCATTACCACCATGAACTTGCCTGATGATCTGGACTCTTGGTTGAACCTGGTCTCTGTCTCCAGGCCTTCCTTGCTTTCTCACTGGGGCTGTGATGGGCCCTACTGCCCATGAAATGCCCCTTGTCTCCTAGACTACATCCCTCATGATCATCTGTCCCTGGTTGATCCCTGACACATCTCTGACCTCATCTGAATAGACATATGTCCACTTCCCCATCAAAAGACAAGGCTCCAAATATCTGTACTTTGGCTAAAAAATGAGGGAGAATAGCAACTGAAAGATGTAGCCTTTGTGGAGGATTCATAGGTCCATGAGGGCCAGATAGACTTATGATAGCTGAAGCTGAGGAAAAAGACGGGAAAAATATCACAAATAGGTCATCTACTGTTGAGTCCTCTGTTTCAGTAGGGTGAATGTACCTGATCTTTTGAGAATGAACCTGATAATAAAACTCTTGAGGTTTGCTTTGACTACAAAAGAAATGAAGCCTTGAAGTATATCAGAGGTTATAAAGACCAACATTTTTCTACCTTTGCCAACTGGCATTGTTTTTAAGGACAACAGAATTTCTATTCTTGTTTAGACCCCTTAGAAATAGGCCCCAAAAGACCTCTGGATCAAAGCTCAGAGCCACAGGGGCTATCAGTTGCAATGGAGAGTGTGTTGCATTTGTATTGGTAGTAGACGATAGTCATGCTTGATACTCATGCAGTGTGTTAAACGCCTTCCTCATGTAACTCCACTGACTGATAGTGAAGAAAGAGTGTGCATGGCCCACTAATGGCAAAGACTTCATGCCTGGTTGGTCCAGAACTGACTTTTCCCAGCAGAATCCAGGGACGCCTTCCCATGAGGAAGGAAGCTAACCCTTTTAGCCCAAACACCCCTCCATCCTGCTGCTTCAGGAAGAAGTTACCCTGTAACTTCACAGACAAAAGTTCTCTTTGGAGCAATTTCATATCAGAACAGACTGATACAAAATGATAATACATTTATTGTGTCATCTACAGCAGTATACATGTTAAAAACAATTTCTCAAAACACAAAAAAGTTTAGAAAGCAGCAATTGATATCTGTTTCCACCTCATAACAAAGCTGAATAATGTCAGATCCCATTACCAATGAAACCAATTTTGACCAAAAAAGGTCAGTATTAGACCCAACAGGCCAGTAAGTTTGTACCTTGACACAGTCAAAAGCCAAAATACAGCTTTCCATCCAATAACTTGTTACTTCTCTTCTCAGAGCTATAGCATATTACATTGCCATTAAATTGACAAGAAGAAGGGAAAGAGAATGAACACACCAAATATTTGTTTTTACAGATTATACTGGTACACAAAGGCCTCTTGAGACCTCTCTGCAAGCACAAAGTCCATTGGAAAAGGCATATCCAGAAGCCTAAGTCATCTCAGACACTGAAGAGTGTCATATCACACAATGTCATATCACACAGTAATTCTTTACATGTATGAATTCCCCAAAAGAAAGCCAATGGGAAATTGCAATTTTAGTCATAAGAAGGTGAAAGATCATGAGGTTCAAAACATTGTTCAAGCTCTGCTGGTGTGTTTCCATACACAAAATACAATGTGTATTTAGCTGAACTTAGCTCTTTAGTACAGATATGCACGCAGCTTAACATCAGAGCATCATTAACTACTACTGCATATTCCGTATCTTCCTAATGTTACTCTTAAATGCAATTCTGAACTGGTTGCATGTGCCTGACTGCTGAAAGCAGAAGGTAAAATCCAAACTTTTTTTCACTGCATGTACACTATATACCATGTTTTTTTCTGGATGTAGAAGTGCTGGTCATATGGACACAATCTGACAAAGAGAACATGACTTCTTAAAAACTACTCTCGGTGAGAGCTACTAAGTCTCCAGATCTGGTTGGTAATACCCAACAGAAGCCACCCCCAAGCTTTTCAAGACCATTATTTCTCAACATGCATGAAACAGAACAATAGTGACCAGGCAAAGTTGCCAGGGGAAAAGTGCTCTACATGTAGACTTCCACAGTATCAACATCTGTCTCTGATCTGGTCAGCTAGACTTCCTGGTGGAAAGAAACAGATACTAGCAAAGTGTGAATCATCTCACCCTTGAGGTAGGCATCAAAAATATGTTTCATGTTTGTACTCTAAAATTGCTCATTTCTCTCTTGTGACTGCAAAGGCAAAGTGGAGAAACTAGATCAAAGGAAGATATCTTCATTATTGATCAATAAAGGCAAATGATGTGGATATCTTCTTAGCTGCCTGCTTCTTGACATGGGATCTTTTCCAGGACTTCACCTATGATCCAGAATGCCTAATGTTGAAAGTGCCACATGTTGAAAGGGACACATATTTAATATAGCCCTTGATATTTAACTCTCTAAGAAAAAAAAATCAGGTAAAACCAGATATTTGGTTATAACTTTGCATTATGTACATTTCTATAGTTGTAGACTCAGTAGTCCAACAGACACTGCTATCTGAGTTTGGAGCTGAATCCCACCCAGATTGTTTATCTGTTTCCTAGATAGCCACACAGACCTCATAGATGTGACATAGGAACTATAGGAGACAGCAATCTTGTCTGGCAGCTGGAGGTCAAGCAGAAATCCACATGGTGTCCCATATATCCTGCTCTATCTATTCTTACTACCTTGTCTTGCTTCCCTCTAGACCTTCCTTGCTATAACAACTCTGCTGTGATCATATTTATTGCTCTGCAGTGTCATGTAGCAGATGATTTTGAGCATTCTACATTTCTCTGGAAGCCTTGCCAGAAAATCTCAGAACAAAAAAGAAATTCTTAATATCATGAAATCACATAATCAAATGAAGGAAGGAAAGCTTAATTTGTTGAACTTTATAGGTATATCCACTGAATATGGAAACTATGAGGATTACCTTTAGCATTTGGATCCTGTACTTTGTCATGTAAGAAGGCTTCATAAGACTTCATGGCAGCTGTGAAATCACAGCTTGCATGTTTCTGTTGATGTTGAGGACACAGAGGGGGTAAGTACAGTAGCTTCATCAGGGTGCAGCATCTATTCTACCTGTATCTTCTCAAACCAATCACTCACTGTGAAAAGGCTACAAAGTGACCTGGTTACACTGCTCTTCCATCCTGGCCCTTCTGTAATATTGGGATATAGACACTCCTTGTGATTATAGCTGGCTAACAGCAGTCATGTTTTCCTCATCGTCTCCTCTCTATCATTATTTGTCAAAGTGGATGTTGGATGGGAGGCATTGAGAGGTTCATCAAAGACTAGATGACACTATGTACAAAAAGCTGAAAAACCAGTCATGTAGGTTGTCCTGGGAAAACAGCTTATAGCTGTTTGTAGCTGTACTTTTCATTTTTTTGATCTGTGGGAGCCTTCATATAATTACAGGTAAGACAAAAACCTTTCAGGGGCGTTACAAACATATATTGCTATATAAAAAGAATGAACTTATTTTCCTTAAGCATCTTCCATGGACACTTCAGAAATAGTCTATTGATTCTGAAATCTCCACAGACCACAGGTTGAAAACCACTGCCATAAGCAATTGTTTCTGAAACACTATTGAAAAACATTTTCAAATAACAAGGCAAATAAAGCCAATTAAATGATTGGTTTCTACATTTCTTTTATTGCCACTGTTTACTAAAATCACTCTGAACATATTGTTTTTTGCTATACCCTCTGAAATTTTTGTATCTAATTTCTGGCAGGGCTGGGCTGGAAAGATAATGTGAAGTTAGGTATCTGCATGGTTCACAGGACACATTTAGCAGGGATTTAGTAGCAGTGTCAGACACATGATCACTAAAACTTCACAGTATAATTTTGCCCATTTGAATGTTGATTTCCTGCAGTATGTTGACTGAATGAGTGTACTATCCCTTTGATTGGAAACAACAGTGATAGAACTTCTCTTGCAAGATTATAACTGAAACCAGAAAAGGAGAAGATTGGGATAATTATGCCTTTAGATCTGACTGAATGAAAGCTTCTCAAACCCCAAATCTCATTTACACACTTTCAAGAATCTTTCTCTTAGTTTTTATTGTTACTTTTTTTTTTTTTTTTTTTTTTTTTTCCCCCCAGGGTGCTTGGCATGCTGCTTCCAGTTAATTTTCCTGCTGTTCTCAATGGATTTGCATATGTCTGTATTTGCTTCTTTGCATTGTTTTGCTGTCCAAATTGAGATTAGAGCTGAAACAAATGCAGCTTAATAGCATGATTATTTTTAGGCTTCTCTTTCAGCTGCATGATCAAAGATAAACTGTAGACTTTATCTGAACTAAAGCTGTTTGTATTTCAGGAAAGGAGAAAGAAACTGGAAGCAAGATTAGTATGACAAGGAGCATAAGTAAGCCAGGAGTTATTTTAATCTGAAATTCAGAAAAAAGTTTCTAACTGCCAGAAGAGTGAAGTTTTACAATAACTTTCCAGTGGGAAGAGAAGGTGACGCAAAGAAATGCTTTCTGATTTTTAAAAGGGGAGTTGATCACTTTAGGAGTGGGAGTAATATGCAGTGAAAATAATGGTGATTACAGAGTTTCCTTCAGATTAAGTGTCCTTGTGCTGCTCTGGAAAACCCTAGGATCAGAAAACAACAGCTCTAACTCTGCTAAACTCTGTTTTGTTCTCAATCATTTTTGCTTTGCATATTTTTAGTTACTGATTTATTTTATCCATGGGATTTATGAAAAAAACCCCAGTACTAAAAGGGTGGCTACAAAGAGGATGGAGGCTGTCTTTTCACAAGGACTCACATGGAGAAGACAAGGGGAACAGGTACGAGTTGCACAGGGAAAGATTTCATCTTGATATAAGAAAGAAATTTTTTACAGTGGGAACAATCATTCACCGGAACAACCTCCCCAGGGACGTGGTAGAGTCACCATCAGTGGAGATTTTCAAGATGCAATTGGACAGGGTGAGAGATAATGTCATGTAGGTTCCCTTTCTCATGAAAGATTGGACCAGATGATTGTTCGAGGTCCCTTCCAACCTGGGCAGTTGATTTTACAATTCTGTGATTCTATGAACTGCTCTGCATTCCCTTCTGGAACATATCTCACACTTGCCATTGACGATGGAGAAAGTCTAGAGAGAGTCATCTTTGCAAACGTAATCTCAAGTTATCAGCACAGTCAGTTCCTGCCCACTTCTGGTTGTTATTTAGCCTTGTAGTTGCAAGAGACAGTTTTTCAGTTGCAATGATGGACAGCTGCTGAAAAGGAGTGGCTAGACACCAAATAGTGTGTGAATTTAACTTCCAAATTGCACCTTTTCTGCATTTCACTCTGGATTCACCCGCCTTCATCTCCCTCCCTTCTTCAACCACCCCATTTTAACACCTGGTTTTCAAATGCAAATAAATGAGGCAGAGGAACTTGGGTATTTTTCCTCTATGAAATAAAAACTCCCACAAGTAAACATTTAAGTTTCATTACCTGGGCTCTGGGTTCCAGATGTACTAAATGTAGGTGAAGGTAAAAGGGGGTGAGGTCACCATGCAGCAATGAAACAAGCCTTGTCCTTTGAAATATGTGTTGTAGTTTTCATTTTAGGATGTTAATTGTCCTGTAGTACCAGCACTCCACATCAAAAAGTCAATAATCAAACAGTGGTTAGATACAGTAAATAGTCACAGAAGCTGCAGCACAGAAACTTTTTATACATTTACAAAAACAAAATAACAAAATTAGACAAGAAATACATTATGGACATGGTAGAAAAAATGGCTCAAGGAGCACTGCACACTTTTTTTTTTTTAATTATGTATTGTTTTTAATAACATAGCTCCAAAATATATTTCACAGTGAAAATTCAAACAAAGCACTGTTACACTCAATTGATATTTACACACACTTAGAAGCAAACCATGTGTTGGTTCCTTCCATCCTGAAACAAATAGTAATGACAGCCACTGCCAATGGTGGCCATGCATGTCCAGCATATTCGGCTTACATTCAACATAAAGATTTCTTGAGAGCTAATTTGTGCGATGGCATCAGAGTTTGGTTTAGATAACTATATACACCTGAAGTATGATCTTTCCAGTAACACTGAGAAAGTTCAAGTGACTAAGGAAAGCCACATTTACAAGTGCATCAACATCGCCAATAAAAATATAATAGAAGGGGGTTGCTTGTATAATATATTGTATATTAAATATGTTGAGAGATACCATTTCTTCTAGTAAATTCAGTGCTGGTGAAAGGTGCTGAAGACTTCAATTTGTCCACTGAACAAGAAACACAGGGACTCCAACAGCAGAATTTTCCCTCCACTGCCCTTCAGCTTGTCTTGCTCCTGAGTGTTGGCTCTAGGAATTTAAGGGACAAGTCCAAATTTTCGTGACTATTCAGTTCTTGGTCTCTCTGCTGAGACCACCAAAAAATAATAGTAATGTGCCGAGGCCAAATCCCAAGGCAAAATGAAGTGGCTTTTTTCTAACAATAACAGTAGTTTTCTGTACTGATTTTAATTTAACTGAGGACCTAGTCTCCAGTGTGCATGACTGGAGGGTGGTTTTGGTGATGTGGATATTTGCCCACGAGGCACTGGACCGAGATCCACCAATTCAAATTGCAGAGCACTTCAGGGCAGCCAGGAAAACAACAGAATCCAGAAGTGAGCTCAAAGTAATTAAGCCTCAACAACAATAACGAAAAAAAAAAAAAAGATCCAAACACCTTCTTGCTCTGGACTAAAACATGACAAAAAGTCTCCAGCTAGAGGCAGTTATTCAACACCTTTTTTCAAAATTTCTGATTTATTAATACTTGAAAATTGGCTATCAGTCATTCATGCAAAACATACACTTTGATTTTTTTAAGTAATGCACTTGCAGTATTGTCAATATAATACCTTGTGAAAACCCATACTACAGAAAATACAAAACTAAATCCTATCTGTTCATCTAACATTAGATAGTTTAATATTAAAAAAATATCTAAGTATGCATTTACCTGATAGATCTGACTTTCCCCACCTCCCATGCCTTTCTCGACTGCAAAGTGCATGGTTCCTTGGGAAACTTTCTAGAATAGTTTTTAACAGCATCTAATGAGAGAAGAAGCTCCAATCTATCAGTTAAAAATACTTCAGTGACTTTTGCAGACAGTCTGGTAGAGGGGGACAAATTCTGCTCTTGGAGCAGCAAACCAGTGCTGAAGACTTGACAAAAAGGTGTCTGGATCATTTAACTCCCACTTAAGATACTGGAATACAATGTAAGTGATTTAAACCTTTTTGCTGGTCTTCTGTGCAAGGGTAGGTTTCACCTGAAAGGGGTGTTAAGCATCTCATAAGAGCATGATCCTGTACAAATATGAAGTCAATCTCAACATTTCTGTCTGTTTCAAATTATTTTTACATTCACACTGCTACAACTGAGACCAGATTACGTCCCATAAAGCAGTATATAAGTGTTAAGTATTATAATTAATATTCCTTTCAGAACTTTGAGACTTTTTTTTTTCCTTTTAAAATAAGGAAACTAGAATTATTTTTAAAAACCTATGCTTAAAATGACATTAAAATATTAATTAATAAATTAACCTAAACTAACAAAAACCAGTGAAATTAAAAGCTCATACTCGACTGACACTAGAATTCTGAGTATTTCACTTTTTTTTTTAGTTTGTGATCATATTAACTAACACCAAGGAATGAGCCTGAATTTTGAATTTCCTTTTTTAACCTAAACTAACAAAACTCAGTGAAATTAAAAGCTTATACTCAACTGACAATAAAATTCCGAGTCTTTCACTTTTTTTTAGTTCGTGATCATGTTAACTAACACCAAGCTTGAATTTTGAATTTCCTGGTTAGTATTAGTTTCAGTTCAAAACTTCACATTTAAAATGTCATCTTCATTTTTGTTTTTTAATATATGCATACACTTACACAGATATATATATAAATAAAAATATATATATATAAATATTTCCAATAAATCCAAAGTGAAGTGAGCACTAGGACGGTCCTCAAAGCCTTTATGCACTGTATAAAGACTTGTAAGAATTGACATCATCAACATTTGATTGAAGTAGATATGTACCAGTTGTGGCTTTAATTACAAGGCAAAGGTTGAAAGAACATTTTAGTTCCTCTCAAAGAAAAGCAGCAAGACCATTGCTGGTTAAACAAACAGAATATCCAAAGAGAGAGAAAACTGCCAGGTGTGGGAAATAATCAAAAGTCTTTTATTTTTTCCTTCCATACCATGTTATTGTTCAGTTTAGTTGCTCACCAAATGCAAATAACTTTTACCTTCCAAGATAACCATGCCAGAACCTTCCTGTGCCTCTTGCTCTGGCAGGGGAGAGTCAACACACAGAAGACAACCAGGCTGCAAAACCACCACACTCTGTTTGACAGGACTACCCAAAACCATGCCATGTTTGGGACACAGATGCAGAGGGTTCAAGGTTATCTGGAGGGAAAGGTCATCCTGGAACTGACTTCTGCTCTTAGGTTGGGAGGGAAGGGACAGTTATTTTTGTTATTCAAAGAATCCAATCAATCTACCAATCAATCTGTCAATGCCAAAAATATAAATATATCTCAACTGCATGGCCCTTTTAGAAAATTCACAGTTTAGCTAGAACATAAAGCATTCTCAGAAGTGTCCCTGGGTACGAAAAAAGACAGCTGATCCCATCTCTCTTGCCTGTAGTCTCCGCACTGATTGATGATAGTTATGCAGCTTCACATTGGCACAGCAGTTTCTTTAGGTCCACTGGGAACATCTGACTAAATCCAGCCGTGAACGCTTCCTGGAGTTCTTGCTGAATTGGCTGGTTTGATTAACTCGAGCATATTAGCTCCATCTTAAGACTCCAAAGAGAAACACTGCAGAAATTCACATGCCAAAAGACAGGGACAGGCTAAGATATGTTTGACTAGGAAAAATAAAAGGGAAATCCAAACCAAAATGGAAACCAATCTGAAAAATAACAATGGCCGTCTCCATTCACAGATTAGTATCAGTCTGGCAACCAAGGATCACAACTGCACAGCAATCACTTATTACTTTTGACTGACAACAGATTACTTGCAGATGCTCTGAAATGTAAACCACTGAGTGGGTGGGCTTGGCCTGTTGTTTGTCTTTTAAACATTTTTCCATTAATGGCCTTGAGTACAGTTGGGTATTTACAGTGATTGTTAAAAAGATATATATACACATTTCCTTTGCTTTTTCACCTCTACAACATGAGGAAAGGAAAGGAAAGGAAAGGAAAGGAAAGGAAAGGAAAGGAAAGGAAAGGAAAGGAAAGGAAAGGAAAGGAAAGGAAAGGAAAGGAAAGGAAAGGAAAGGAAAGGAAAGGAAAGGAAAGGAAAGGAAAGGAAAGGAAAGGAAAGGAAAGGAAAGGAAAGGAAAGGAAAGGAAAGGAAAGGAAAGGAAAGGAAAGGAAAGGAAAGGAAAGGAAAGGAAAGGAAAGGAAAGGAAAGGAAAGGAAAGGAAAGGAAAGGAAAGGAAAGGAAAGGAAAGGAAAGGAAAGGAAAGGAAAGGAAAGGAAAGGAAAGGAAAGGAAAGGAAAGGAAAGGAAAGGAAAGGAAAGGAAAGGAAAGGAAAGGAAAGGAAAGGAAAGGAAAGACCTACACCACCACCAAAACTATGATTTCATATTTTTTCTTTTTAAAGGGATGGTTTTTGGTTTGCTTGTTGATTGATTTGTTTTCCTTAGCTGCTCATGTCGCTAGGTTCTCTGCATTTATGCTGGACATCCGAATCTGAGAGCTGCTCTTGCTCAGAATGGAGAGTTGTGTCCCCCCGTTCACTCCGCTGCTCGCTAGAGAAGGATGACGATGTTTGAAATCCACAGCAAAATACCGGTTGACTTTCCAGCTCCTCCATTTTCTCTTTATTTCTGATTGCACCTTTAGGGAGAAACTTCAAAAGGTCATTTTTTATGTACTTAGCTGCTCGAGGACATGCTGATAAATTATCAAGATTAGAAAAAACCCCCATAATTTGACAGAACTATTTTTAAGACTATTACTAAATTCCTTGTTTCAGCAAAATCTGAAGTGGCTTCTCCTTGTCTGAAAGAGGTCCAACCATGCAGTGGGAACAACAGCCCAGGTTCTGTCTCTGACTTCAGATAATTTGGGTTCAGCCCAGAGGCACACAGAAGACCTGCTCAACACTAACTCCAACATGGTTCTGAGCTGGCTTCTTGGAAAAAATATCTTGTTTTCATCAATGACCAGTACCAAATACATAATAAGGAACCAAAGAAACCAGCAATCAAAAGGTACTAGATGGTAATGAAATAACCTGTCCACACAAGCAGCTTCTCTCTCACCCGCCATTAATGGATGCACGTTTATTGAAAACTTTGCGTCCTACTTTCAGATCACCTCTAAGCAGACAACAGCTCTTGGATTAATATACATCTGTGATACCCTCTTTTCCCTTGAGATTTTTTCATGGACACCCACAGCAAATCACAAAGAGTAAAACAATCCATGGTCAGAAGTTCAACTGGAAAGTAAGTAAATAATTCTATAGCTTTTCTGCTTTTCATTCATCACGAGTTTCCTGGCAATCTTGCTAGGTGTGCATGTGTGTACATATATACATAAAATAGTAAGGATTTAATATAAGGAATATCACACTAGCTCAGACCAATTTTTACTCGGTCTATTACTCATTACTGACAGTAACTTGTAGCATTATTTCTGAATGAAATAATGTAAGAACAAGGAAATATGTAGATATATTTTCCCAATATATTTTTCCAATCTCCAGTGAGCTGCTGTGTCAGAGATGTTCTTCTTGTTCTTAACAGTTATTGCTAGATTTTCCTAGACTAATACAATTATAAAAATGGATCAGCATATGCCCAAATGCCAAACAAGTTCTTCAACTGTATGGACATGAACTTCAGGGAGGAAAAATCCAACTGAAAATTTCACATTCTTCTAGTACCTCTAAATTTCTATTTTTGTTAAAGTATAGATAGATATAGATTAAATAGAATATGGAGATATATTTAATCTGTAAAAGGAAAATAGTGTTTGTATCTGTAACAGTGTAATATATCAAAGGTGAACCCTTTCTTACTCTAAGTAATTTAGTGAAGGCACAAGACATTCTCTAATGTCTTGAGGTAAAATGTTTTTAATTAATCTGGTTGTGTTAGTTTGGTTAAGAACCACCACTCCACTCCCCCAAGGGGTTACAGGAAATCTGACACACTGTGCATGTTACCTTGGAGGGTGTTTATTTCCAGAGTAGTTTTAGACAAGACTTTCTGGCTATTCTATTATCACTCATGGAAGATAATAGATGAAACAACAGTTGTAGGTGGGAGGGGCGTCTTGTAATGCCAGCTGGAGTAGTATGAATGCAGCCACTAATTCCAGCAAGGTGTGGTCCAGAACTCACCTTCTGAGCTACTTGGGATGGACCTATGAATAAAGTTTTAGCAGACTTGTGGGCCCTTTAACAGTCACCTTGACTAAGCCCATGAGCAAAGATGACCTATAAGTTTGTTTGATGAACTTGGAGATTGTTAAGGTTATCTGAGGAGTCACTTGGATCAAGGAGTTAGAGACCTTTTGTACAAGAGACCAGCTATTGCACACTATATGTGAAATGGTTGGACTGGATGATCTTCAAGGTCTTTTCCAACCTAGATGATTCTGTGATTCTAGACGATTCTGGTGTAGAAAACCTAGTGCACTAAAACTGGTAGAAAAAAATAGTCTCTGCCTCCTTGAAAAGAAAAAAAAGAATGGGCAATGCTTTGCTGGGAAAAAAACTGGCTGGATGGCCAGGCCCAAAGAGTTGTGGTGAATGGAGTTAAATCTAGTTGGTGGCCAGTCACGAATGGTGTGCCCCAAGGCTCGGTTTTGGGGCCACTCCTGTTTAACATCTTTATTGATGATCTAGACGAGGGGATCGAGTGCACCCTCAGTAAGTTTGCAGACGACACCAAGTTGGGTAGGAGTGTTGATCTGCTCGAGGGTAGGGAGGCTCTGCAGAGAGATCTGGACAGGCTGGAACGATGGGCTAAGGCCAACTGTGTGAGTTTCAATAAGGCCAAATGCTGGGTTCTGCACTTTGGCTACAACAACCCCCAGCAGCGCTACAGGTTTGGGGAGGAGTGGCTGGAGAGCTGCCAGTCAGAGAGGGCCTGGGGGTGTTGACTGACAGCCGGCTGAACATGAGCCAGCAGTGTGCCCAGGTGGCCAAGAAGGCCAATGACATCCTGGCTTGCATCAGAAATACCATGGCCAGCAGGGACAGGGAAGTGATCTTACCCCTGTACTCGGCACTGGTGAGGCCGCACCTCGATTCCTGTGTTCAGTTTTGGGCCCTTCACTACAAAAAGGACATTGAATTACTCGAGCGTGTCCAAAGAAGGGCAACGAAGCTGGTGAAGGGTCTGGAGCACATGTCGTACGAGGAGCGGCTGAGGGAACTGGGGATGTTTAGTCTGGAGAAGAGGAGGCTGATGGGAGACCTCATTGCCCTCTATGACTACCTGAAAGGAGGTTGCAGAGAGCTGGGGATGAGGCTCTTGAACCAAGTAATAAGAGCTAGAACAAGAGGTAATGGCCTCAAGTTGCGTCAGGGAAGATTTAGACTGGATATTAGGAAGCATTTCTTTACAGAACAGGTTGTTAGGCGTTGGAATGGGCTGCCCAGGGCAGTGGTGGAGTCCCCATCCCTGGAGGTGTTTAAGAGTTTGGTTGACATAGCGCTGAGGGATATGGTGTAGTTGGGAACTGTCAATGTTAGGTTAATGGTTGGGCTAGATGATCTTCAAGGTCTTTTCCAACCTAGACGATTCTGTGATTCTATGATTTTAGGAGAAGTCTTCTGTTGGACTGCATAATAGATGTCTATCAGTGGAGGAAAGAATGGATGGACTGTAGATATTCCTCTTAAGGCAGGCTTGAGGAGGAAGCCTTTTTCCATTAATTCAGAAAACAGTTATCTCAGGTATTCAGTCTGATAAACAAAGACAGGGGAACTTCAATTTGCAGATCAGAATGGGTGAATTGGGAAAAAAAACAAATGTGGGAAACTGACACTAGCAGACGCAGCAGCAGTTGCCATGTGCTGAGAGGAGTGTGAGGGTTGCAAGCTACCTGGTGGGTGTCTGAGGGGGTTTCTGGGCATCCAACACCCTTGGGCTATGTGTGTGGAGGGACCAGCTGGAAGGTGGCAGGTCTCACAAGAGGAGTGGGAAACAGTTGGCTGGTACCAGCTGTCCCCATGGCCAGGTCAAACTGTGGGAAGCTGCATTTAACTGGCTTCTGGGGAGCACCAGCAACCAGGAGTGCAAACAGGGCTTGGGGCCTGTTGGGAATGGCATCAGCAACAGGACGTGACATCTGTTAGGAACAGCATCAGCAGCTTGTGCGGCAGTTCACACAGGAAGGGCAGTGCACTCTGCCAGTTTTTGGGCTGCTGCCTGTTCTGCTCACCTGCAGGCCTAGTCTGTAGTCCCAATGGTCACCCAAGCTAGCTGGTGGCTCTGCAAGCCCACCAAGAAGCTTGAGGTCTCCAGAGAATTAGAAGGGTTTATCAGGCAGTGCTTTGAGGTTGTTGGAAGCATGGTGGTAGAGATCAGGCAAGGGCTGCTCTCTGCAGCAGACAGGAATCAGCTACCTGGCCAGGCTAGCCTGGGAAGAGTGGAGGCAGCCATCCAGACAGAGTGGATGGAAAGACTGTAACCCATCCTCCTGGGTGGCTGCACCTGCTCAAGGTGGGCTATGGTGGAGTTATTCAGGCAGCAGGTGGAGGAGCTGCAGGAGGAAGTTAGCAGGCTGCACTATATTAGAGAGTAAACAAGAAATAGATAATTATCAGAGACTTTGCAAGAAGAGATATTAGGGCCCTGTGGCACTGATCTCCAAGGACTACCAGAAAAAGATCTTCAACAGCGAACAGACAGAACCTTGGAGAAGGGGGCACCATGGCCTCTGGTGACCCACGGGAGAAGGTTATCACTTCACTCTCCTTCTTATGTACCAACCAGCAACAGATATTAAGCCTTGTCAGTGGACAAAACTAATGAGCAATATTCACAGGGAGAAACTGCACTAGCAGCACATACTAAAAGCTGCAAGAGGAAGCAGCAAGTGCTGAGAGACAGTGGGACAGCCAGCTGCCTGCTTGATATACAGACAAGTGAACTTTGCTGCTTGTCAGGAGTCAAGATCAGGATGTCACAGAGAGATTGAAACAACTAGTTAAAATCACAGACTATTATCCTGTACTTCTTTTCCATGTGGGCACCAATGACACAGTGAAGCAAAGACTGGGCAAGATTAAGCAGAACTTCAGCGTCTTGGAGGTGCAAGCAAAAGGGGCAGATGCCCAAGTGATCTTCTCTGTCTTGCCAGTCAGAGATAGGTGCGCAGGCAAAAGTTGATGCATTGTGCTGATCTATACCTGGCTTCATGGCTGGTGTCATTGCCAGGGTTTTGTTTTCTACAATTATAGGAAATCCTTCAATGAATACAGCCTACTGGGGAGAGATGGGATACACCTACTGAGAAGAGGCAGGAGAATCTTCATTAGCATATTGGCTGACTTAGTGAATTGTGCTTTAAACTAATGAACTTGGGGGGCAGTGTCCAAAGCTATAACATCTGCATATTCATAAGCAGCAGGTTGGATGAGTTCACCTACCAGAGTAGTGAGGAATGCTCCCCCAACCCTCTTCAAAGGCAAGAATCCTAAGTCCAGTCATCTCAAGTTTGTGTATACCAATGGGTGTAGTCTGGGCAGCAAACAGGAGAAACTGGAGCTCCATGCCCACTCAGAGAGTTATGATATTATAGAAAACACAGAAATTTGGTGGGAAAACTCACATGACTGTAAGACCACAATGGATGGCTACAAACTCTTTTGGGAAGATAGGAAGGGAAGAAGAAGTATAGTTGCACTTCATATAAAACAGAAATTTGAGTGTGTGGAAGTGAGTAATGGAGACTGCAACAGATCTATTGAATACCTCTGGATCAAGATTAGAGGAACTGTCATCAAGAGAGATCCTTTGTTAGGTATCTGTTACTGACCTCTCAGTCAGGATGATGAGGCTAACAAAACCTTACTTCAGGTGTTTACAGAAGTCTCAGGCTAACAGAACCTGGTTCTCATCGGTTACTTAAATTACCCAGATATTTGTTCGGAAAACAACACAGTGGTACACAAGTCCTCCATCAGGTTCCTGGAGTGTACTGAGGTTTGTTTCTGCTACAGATGCTGGACATGCTGACTAGGAACAGCTCATTGCTATTCACCTGAAAGGAGGTTGTAGTGAGGTGGGTGTCAGTCCGTTCTCCCAAGTAGCAGGTGATAGAACAAGAGGAAATGGCCTCAAGTTTTGCTAGGGGAGGTTTAGATTGGATATTAGGAAAAATTTCTTTACTGACAGGGTTGTCAAGCATTGGAACAGGATGTCAAGGGAAGTGGTTGAGTCACCATGTCTGGAAGTATTTCAAAGAGGTGTTGACATGGTTCTTAGGGACATGGTTTAGTGGTGGACTTGGCAGTGTTATGTTAACAGTCTTTAAGGTCTTTTTGAACCTAAATGATTTTATGATTCTATGGTTGCTAGATTTACGGCTCACAAACCAAGACTTGCTTGACAACATAACTACCAATGGTAGCTTTGGATACAGTGATCATAACATTGTGGAGTTTAAGATCCTGCTGATTACACTGAAAACCAGTAGCAGGACAAAGACTCTGGATTTTAGAAGAGCCAATTTCAATGAGCTCAGAGCCCAACTGTGAGGGATTCCATGGGATGTCTCCATGGAAGGTAAAGAAGCTTGTGAGTGCTGGGAAGAAGGCT
Organism: Strix uralensis; assembly: GCF_047716275.1. Taxonomy (NCBI): domain Eukaryota; kingdom Metazoa; phylum Chordata; class Aves; order Strigiformes; family Strigidae; genus Strix; species Strix uralensis. The sequence goes on along the minus strand of NC_133972.1, from coordinate 67,673,163 downwards.
CAAAAAGAACCTCCTGGAAGCACAAGAGCAGTCCATCCTCTACAAAGGGAAAGGAAGAAGGCAGAACAAAAGACCAGCTATGAACTTCTGCTTAAAAGCCAAAAAAGAAGTATACTAGCTATGGAAAGGCAGCCAAATACCCATCAAGGACTACAAGAACCTTGCTAGGGCATGCAGAGATGCAGTCAGGAAGACTAAGGCTCAGCTAGAAATGAAAATGGCCAAAAAAGTCAAGAAGCAGAAAAGGTTCTTCAGATATGTGAGCAGTAAGCAGAAGCACAAATGAATTGCTAAACAGCACAGGGGAACTAATCACTAATAATGCTGACAAAGGCAGAGGTTCTCAATACCTTCTTTGCCTCTTTACTGGTTCAGCTGCACCCCAGGTCAAAGGACCAAGTAGCTACAAAACATGTGCCAATCCAACAGTAGTGGAGGAAGGGCTGGTCTGTGGCCTCTTGTAGCAGCTCAACCCACAGAAATTTATGGGCCCAGATGGAATTCACCCCAAGATGTTAAAAGAAGTGGTTGACATTGTTTCATGGCCACTGTCTATAATATTTGAAAAGTCATTGAGATCAGGGGATATTCCTGATGACTGCAAGAGGAAAAATGTCATAGGGCCCAAAAGAGGCTTTTCTTCTCCTTTCCTTTTTCTTTTCTTTTCTTCTTTTCTTTTCTTTTCTTTTCTTTTCTTTTCTTTTCTTTTCTTTTCTTTTCTTTTCTTTTCTTTTCTTTTCTTTTCTTTTCTTCTTTTCTTTTCTTTTCTTTTCTTTTCTTTTCTTTTCTTTTCTTTTCTTTTCTTTTCTTTTCTTTTCTTTTCTTTTCTTTTCTTTTCTTTTCTTTTCTTTTCTTTTCTTTTCTTTTCTTTTCTTTTCTTTTCTTTTTTTTCTCTTCTCTCTTCTCTTCTCTTCTCTTCTCTTCTCTTCTCTTCTCTTCTCTTCTCTTCTCTTCTCTTCTCTTCTCTTCTCTTCTCTTCTCTTCTCTTCTCTTCTCTTCTCTTCTCTTCTCTTCTCTTCTCTTCTCTTCTCTTCTCTTCTCTTCTCTTCTCTTCTCTTCTCTTCTCTTCTCTTCTCCTCTTCCCTTCTCCCCTCTCCCCTCTCCCCTCTCCCTCTCCCTCTCCCTCTCCCTCTCCCTCTCCCTCTCCCTCTCCCTCTCCCTCTTCCTCTTCCTCTTCCGCCTCGCCCTGTCAGGAAACTACAGGCCTAATAATCTTACTTCAGTCACTGGGAAAATAATGGAATGAGACCCTCTAGAAACTATCACAAACCAAATGAAGCAGTTGATTAGGAGAAGCCAGCAAGGATTTACCAGAGACAAGTCATACCAGACTAACATGATCATCTTCTACAACAAAATAATGTTTTCTGTTGACATGATGAAAGCAGTGGATGTTGTTTACTTGGACTCCAGCAAGGCATTTGACACTGTTTCACACAGCTGACAAACTTGCAAGCTGGCAAGATAAAGACTGGATGAGTGGTCTGCTAGATGGTGGGAAATTGGCTAACAGGCCACACTCAGAGGGTGGTGAACAATGTTTTTTACTCAGGTTGGCAGCCTGTCACTAGTGGGGTTCTCCAGTTATTGAAAAGGACCTCACACTTTTCAACATTTTCATAAATGATCTGGATGATGGGATTGAAAGCACCCTCACCAAATTGACTGATGACACCAATCTGGGTGGTGAGGTGGACATATCAGAAGGGAAAGCCATCTTACAGAGATAACTGAACAGGATGGAAGAGTGGGCTAGCAAGAATGGTATGAAGTTTAACAGAGACAAGTGCAAAGTTCTGCACTTGGGATGACATAACCAAAGAAACCAGTACAGCCCCTACCTCTGTTAGGGAGCATTAATCTGGGCCATCATCTCTGGCAAGGCCAATGTTTTGATTTAATAAAGACATTAGACATCCTCTTTCTTTTGCTGAGATATCGTGAGATTCAGCCTAAGGTATTAGTGAATATGGTAGATGATGAGTTACAGTGAAGGTTTAGAATAGCAGTTACTACCACAAGGAAATGGGATGGGGATGATGGGTGGGGGAGCTTAAATATTAAAAGTCTTACCTCCCCATTCAAGAAACAATAGAGAACAGCAACAACAAAACCCTAGGTAAATGGGAGAGAAAAAAAATAATGTAATTTGTATCCTTCAGCAAATGCTATAAAATAGCTGGAGTTAGAACAAACAAACAAACAAACAAACACAAAATCCTAGTGTACAGAACTTATACATAAATGAATAAGCACACAGTCTGAGAACTGTGCATGCAAAGTAGTTATAATGAACAGAGATTTCTTTTTAACAAAAGCAGAATTCACTGTATAGTCACCTGGAAAGATCCCAGTCCCAATTCAAACACTAGTCTCTCACGCTTACTGACATTTTCAGGAGAAAAAGCAAACACCGTGTAGTGAATTCCAAACAAGGGGATAAGCAGTAGTGTAGAGCGAGCCAGTCTCCTGTTATAATAGAGTGAAAGAACTTTAATGCAGCCTTGTAATAAACAACTTGTGCTTTAATTAAAGAAGAAAACACAGAAAATATTTTGTTGTCTGCCTTTTGGGAAATACATACACTGGATAATTATACAAACAAATATACAACATTCCCATTTGTTTCCAAACAGTGATTTCACACACACTGTAGTTTGCTCCCACTTTTTCACACTGCTACAATAACAGCACATTAATAATGCTTAATACTCTGTACTGTTATTTTAATTTGCATTATTATAAGCAGGGATTTTTTCTACTGTGCCAAACATGAGAAGGGTAATCTTGCTAATGGATTCATACTGCTACCATAACACAATAAAAAACCTCTCACCCAATTGCTTAATCCCAGTGGAGTGTTTGAAATCACTTTTTTTTTTGGGGGGGTGGGGTGGGGGTGGTTAATTTGTTTCTTCATAGCAAAAAATTCCAAACCAGCAATACAAATAAGGCCAAAACCACCCTCTATGTTCTTATACTCCTGACTATTCCTCAAGGTCTTGATTTTGGTCTCGTTTGTACTGTTGGAAACCTAAGCGTAATTCTATTGTGTAACTAATTTCCATTGCATCAAAATAAAGAGGTTTTAGAGGAAAATCAAACTCAATAGGTATAAACGAAAGGACTGGAAATGAATGTGTGTACCTGTAAGCACTCAACTGAGTATGGATGAAATTCCCCAAGAGTAGGGGTCCAGTCAAGATTTATGCATGTATTGGTCAGTGTCATTTGCTGATTGAGCAGCAAAAAAGACCCAAGAGAAAGCAAATGTTGATCTGAAAATAAGCCAAGTGCTTTATTATAAACGAAGTGGCCTAAGTATTCTCCATGACGCTCTTAAAGGGGAAGAAATATGATTGATTTCCTTCAAAATAATTTAAGGAGGTAGACAGAGGACAAAGGAAGCTAAAAAGCCATAAAGATCTTTGGAAGAGATACATATTTTTTAAAATTCAAATGTTCACTCTGCTTATATCTATATGGCATATTGTAGACATGTTTGAATACATGCTCAACAATATGCCAAAAATGTGTTTGTCTTACTGAAAGTGAAGACTTTAATACATCTCCAAGAACTCTGTGAAGATATGCTGTTATACCCAATACTGAACTGGAAATGGGACATCAGTTCATTTCTGGTGTCCCTCAGTCATACTTTTTGCACTAATAATGATAAATACATCACAACCTTTGTCTTAGAGATTGTACTAAATACACATGACTCATTAGTCCAATGCACACCAAATCTCAAGTCTTGGTGAAAGACCCCACAAACTAGAGAACACTGTTCTTGTGAATTATCCAGGTAGACGTTAACCAAAAGTTTTTTAATAAGAGAGGAACTACCTAGGAACAAGTTGATAAAGAACATACAGAGTCTCCAACTTTGGTGATCTCTAGAAAAAGTAAGCTACACAGGAGTGACCCAGTGTAATGGACTAAAAGACTTTTCAGGGTCCCTTCTAGTCCTTTTCCTCTATGCATATGTAATCAGTTTAATGAAAAGGAACAGAAACATTGTGGAAAAGATCATAAAATACTATCTCCATAAACAAAAAACATTGTAAAGAACCTAAGTGTCTTAAACGATCCATGGAATTAAAAAAAAAGCAAATTAAGGTAGCAAACTGGACAAAGAAGTGTCATCTCCAAAATCTGTTACCCTTTACACTCAGAATTAATGACAACTACAACAAAGAGATAAATGTTATTTTGATTTAAAAGTCAGAATAGAATTGTCTATTAGTATGTTGTATTGCACCACAGTCATAGGAGATTAATTTTGAGAAAGATGTTGAGGAAGACTTTTTCTATTGTCAGTTTTCTGGCATTATTTATATCTGATCAATCATACAATTAATTTGTAGTATCTTGAAATATAATGTCATCAACAACTTATTTGAGGTGCTGTCTTCAATACTGTCATCAAAGTCAGGAAGAAAACACACGAAATGTAAGAAATAACATTCTGATGTTTATAGATTGCTAAGATCTATAAAGCGGAAAAGAAGATTTTAATGATAAAAAAAACTTAAGAGATACTAATGACTGTGTGGATGATGATGAATTGTGTTTTTTCAAGAACATTAGGAGGAAAGAAGACTTAAAGCAGCACCTGTGAGTCATGTAAGTTTATGTGCAATGGTGGAATGAAGATGTTCAAGGATACACTGAAATTCTCTTTTCTTCCCACACTCTTTCAGACAAGCAAGAAACTTGGGGGATGAATTCAAAAGTTTTGAGTACAATAATCACTCATTTCACCTTAAACTGTCTGTTTAGAAGAGATATGTTCTCCAAAAGGTCTAGCAAAAGCGTTGTTTACATTCCAAAAGGTAGAGAAATGCCTTAAGGTTACTTTAAACAAAAAGTAAATTGTATTTAAATTTTTGTTGAGCCTGACATTCTATTTTTCAGCTGTTATTTTCCTTAAAAACAGTTTAAACATAAGATTTTCGCCAATATGATTATAAATGTGGCCTTTCTATAAAGTGTTACTACAAAAAGACACAGGTAATGGTGTCCTCTATTTTTCCTCACTCCTCTATTGAATTATGGAAAGACATCATTATAGTAAAAGGAATAGAAAGTAGAAAGTTGTTTACCAGTATATGAAGGAACCATGTCTTTATTTTTCCATTGCACATCCACACTTATCAAGGATACTGCTGAAGTGTCTGGATATTACGTAGGACATAACTGGGCATGAATTGGAAATGAAAATACACACCACATTGCATTGCTGAGTAGAATTTCCAATGATTTTTACTGAATATTCCAGTGTGTTCCTATTCTGCATTTTAAAACATGTTTCTAGAAGACAAATTAGTGCTGTGAGCTAAATAAACACAGTAACTATACATTAGGTGAAAAAAAAATATTTTGAGCAACTGTGTGATAGGGAACAAGGACCAATGGGTTCTAAATGGTCTAAATAGATTCTTCCAGCTTCTGTGAATGGGATGTAACAAAGAAATACCTGTATATTCAGAACTTGCAGATGCAACTGTAAGAACTGTTGAGCTGGGTATGTGATGATGTAATTTGGAATGAATGAAAGAGGCCATCAGAAAATATGGGTCTTCTACATCAGGGAACCTGAAGCTCCAGAAGCAATTGTGTAAGGAAATTTGTGGTTGTTATTCTTTTTTCTGTTTCTGAGAGAGAGGTGAAAATTGTAGTTCAGAGCTTACTCTTCCATCAATTCCAGTATTGCTACCACACTGAAGATGTGTCTTGTGCCATTTTTGCTGGGGCTGTAGCTGCTTCTGTTGGCCTAATTGCAGTCATGTAGCTCAAAAAACCCATTGCAACTTACATAAGATTTGACAGATGACACTGTGTGCTATTAAGCTAAGGGTAAAATACAGTATAACTTTTACTCTGGCCACGAGTTTGTTGTCTTTCTCTCAGAGATTCTCACCACCTAACTTTTTCAAGACAAAATATTAAGACTATCAAAAGAAGCAAAAGATCTTCAAACCATAGCCTTTTAAGAAAGATTATGTAGTTGTTTTGTTATTTAGGCCTGTCACTTCAAAGTAAGAGAATTGTTCAGTTTAAATACTGAGTCTTAAGTGGAATTAATTTGATCAAATATAAACTTCTACAGTGAAGACATCAAGGTCTGTGGTAGTCATGTAGAACTACATTCATTTCACCAAGGTTTGGACATACATATTGTAGATATCTATACTGAAATTATTTACATAATGTTGCTGAAGTCGATGCAGAGAAAAATGCACTTTTAAGGCTTAGTTCTTGCCTGCTATAGATGCCCCTTTACGAAGAGGTGATTCCTGTTATAAACCCCACGGGTATGTATTGAATACATCTATTGATGTATATATTGACTAGCTTAAATTTATGAGATATCTGCAATGATGACATCTATTTTTAGTTAAATTAATTCCACACCTACATTGCCTTTATAGTCAGTGAAGAGTAACAGGCACTTACATGAAAGGACAAATCATATGTCCCTGAGAAAGGCCTTATCACATCCTAAATCTCTCCATTGACTACAAAGGGAATCTGGACTGGGTTTGTCATATAAATTGCTGCTCTGTAGGCCTGTAAAGTTTAGATTAGAGGAATCCCATCTCTTTGGCCATAACTCACTGATGAATATGTACAAAAAATAATCATGACAATATTTCAAATAGAAGGATAAGGAGCAAATCATGAAGATACAGGATGTCATTAGTAATGAAATGCTTAATATAGCTCATGTTTAATAAAGCAAAGTATCTATTTTATTACAAAGCTGCTAAACATGCGACTTTCAGGAACCTCAGTAATCTCCCTGACAGATAAATGACTTTTCCAAAAGCTTAATTAGGTTTGTAGGATCACTTTCAAAGACCTGAGGTACACCTAAATGCAGTAATTGATTACAGCTTTTTAATTTTCCCATACATAAATCACATCTTGAGACTAAGGGCTTGAAAAGCAATGGAAGCTTACTGAGACTTTCATATTGTAGCACACAAAAAAAGGTTTAATTATGTTTATTGGAAGTGTACAGAGTTTTTCTGGGCTTCTGTTTAGGCTGAACTCTTCTTGTCATTGACTAGGTAGAGGATTTCACCTTAGAGAGTGGTCAGTCTGCCATCTTTCTGAAACAATGCACTTAATGTGAAATTTGTTTCTCTGCAAAGGCTCCATATGAAGTTTGTGCTGCATTAGGTTGTAGATTAAGTAGTGAACTTGATATTTCAAACTATCTCCTCCTAAAGGTAGGTCCTAGTTTTACCTAACTATTCTTAGACTTCAAGCTTCTCTTATTGTAGAATATTGACTTGCTGACTATTCTCTATTGACTTCTATTCTCTATTTCTTCTTTTGCTTTTGCACAATGTCAGTCTGTTGACTGAATCTTTTGAGCATCTTCATTGGTCTATTTCTTAAATACCTTGAGGACATGTAAAATCACAGAGAAAATTTAATTTCATGTTTTAAATGTTTTTTTCTAGCTAACAAACATAACAAAATACCAGCTATAAGTTACAAGACAACTTTTTCTCCTTAATGGTGTCAAAGATAACTGTTACGGATTCTTCAGCAAAATGCTGGACTGTTGGATCTGTGTGGCAGGACATGCCTCACTCTCCATAGGCAAACCTTTGACAATGACTTCTGACTAGACACGTAATATTTTGATATTAGGTTAGCCTTAGCCTTTCCTCACCCCTGATTGTATACTAACACAACTTCACTCAGTTCAGTGGACATAAGACATTACACTAGCTGAGAGTCTGATTCACTCAATCCTGCCTGGGCCCTGTTCTAGCACACTTTCAGGTGAAACATTTACTCTCAGTATGACCAGCGCTCACCTCTTTGCTGTATGATAAAGAACAACTATTAATAGTTTCTATACAGACACTACCCAAACCCGTAAATAGCATCAGCCATAATTACAAAATTTAAAAAAGCCCCAACACCTTAAAATCCTTGACTGTTGTGCATCAGCAAAAGCACAGAACAACAAAAAATTCTACATGCAACAAGAACTAAACGAATGCTTAATCTCCGGTTACTACTCCTCTGCTAATATCCATTCATTTACTTGCAACATGCTTCATACAAACACAGTAATGTCACAGGATTGCGTACACTTACAGGGTAATGGTTGATAGTTCTGACATCTTGCAAGAGTGCTGGTTAGCCCTCTTAGGCTTACAGTAGCATTTCTGAACGCAGCTGCTAAATATGACAAAATTAGCATTTTTTTCAGCATATTGTGAACAGGCCAAGGTAGGTCACTTTCAACACATTTCATGAGACACATCACAAAGATGGAAAGCAGACATGACAGAATGAAATTACAGCACAAACCAGCTGCTTGACTGAAGCAAAAATAAACAAAAAAAAATAAAGGCACTGGCTGTTGCTGGCAATTGTGATGTGTTGATTCACAGAGAAAGCAGATTGAACAACCTGGAGGCAGGCGGGCAGCATTATGCATCCAAAATACACATGACCTTTGCAGTCTGGTATTGTACGGAGGGTAACAGAACAATATATTAAATGAAAGTTGACTGCACACTCGTGGAGAACAATTAGATAGTAAATTCAACTCGTAGGATGGAGATTAATCTAAGATAAATTTGGATCAGATATTCCTCATTTTCACGTGTAAGTACCCAAGGAAGTGTGGATCCCTTTCTTTTTAATGAAGAGTACTAGTAAGGATCTCAAGAACTTTTTCACCCAGCTTCCTTGATGCCTGGGGAGGGAATTTCAGTATGGAAACTACATGTCTGACTGGTAATTCAGAGGTACTGTTTATTTTTTGTCACACACACTAAGACAGGTGTGGTCATAAAAGCAGCAGGCACATACACTATGGACCAGGACCATGATCTCTATATGTTGTATTCTAAAAAGAGCTGCTATGGAGAATGGGATGTTTACATTTACAATGAGCCAGAGAGAAGCTAATTTCAATCAGCTGTCAAGAAGGGTAATCTGAACGAACATGGGATCTTTTAAGGGATTTTGTACCTGTTATGATGGGTTGAAAAACATGAGAATTTAAAATAGTAATTTCTTGTCAACTTTCAAGGGGAGATTTTTTGTTTTGTTTTGTCTTCAACACATGGTTGTTTTGGTGGGATTTACCTCAGGGAAGGTTGAATATTTACAGTACAGATGTCTAAGTAAACTGGACATCCTTGGTCCCTTGAGAATCATCAGAGAGAATAATTAGTCAAGAGAGAAATGCACACTTATTAGTCAGGATATGTCTGACCTATTTTAAATGTCCAATTTAGGATGGGATGAACAGCACACCAACCACCACTGACTACCCTGACTAAATCTCTGTTGACTATAAAGGATAATATGGTGATTTTTTAAAGCAGTTGCCTACAAGGCAAACATCTAACTTCATTCAAACAAATCAAACTGTTTCTGTGCTCTGCTAATATGCATGGTCTAAGATTTGTGTTCACCTAACCACAGATGGAAGATGCAGTTTATAAACTGAACAGTAAAATAAATTGAAAACAGATTAAATTTCTCCCTACTTTTAACTCCTTCAAGCTGATCCCATCTACTAGAGTTTTGTTTTGTTTCCTTTTGGGTAATCAAAACCTGACAACTGTGTTGTTATTAAAGATAATGGCATAAGAGCTGGAAAGAATACAGTATTGTGGTACGTACACATCCAGCAAATAGAAATAGTGATCATGTTTCAACTTGCAAAATGAATCTTATTTCTTGGATGATATTAATGAAGTAAGTATGAAAATGACTGTTCCTCTTACAGTATCACTTCTGTGATAAAATTTTGCACTGCCTCTGTTTTTCACAGAGCTGAGTTGTGCATTATTTGTCAGATAAGACTGATCAAAAACAAGGAGGAAAGTTTTAGAGATAGTTCCTTTTTACTATGACTGAAGCTTTCAGAAGTGACTATGGATTTTGAGTGTCTCACTCATTTTTTTATCACCTGATCTGAAACACATTTTATCAGAGTAGTTTTTACCACAGAGGGCTGCTCAGCATGTGTTGAAAAGCAGTGCTTATGAAGGCATTTTAAGGTACATCATAACCTGAAAAAGACACATCTAAAAATCAACAATCACTTTTAAATTCTTTTAAACTCTTAGTCATGGGGGGGTGTAGGGGGTTGTGTTTTTCAATGATGCTTAATGTTGCCATGGTAATCTGGAAAACAAAATCCTCACCAATGTTTCCTTTACTGCTTATGCCCTGTTTTATTTGGTAGGGATTGATTTTCATTATAGATTTTTCTAGTGAGTAGACCTAACATGGCAGCATTTGATATTTACTAAAATTATCAAAAAAAGACAGATTTGATTTTGAAAATAGTATCTAAGAATTAACTGCTGCTCCTCACCCAATGAGGGATGTTTACAGATGGTCTTGTAATGGAGAAATTTGCTGGCATGTCTTAAGAACACATTAGTATTTTAGTGCTATTAACATTTTTTCTGCCATTCTATCTAACTTAGGTAGAATCATCTCTCTGATGTTAGATATTGTAAAGTGACCCAAAATGTTGAGAGTACAGAACTGACAGAAGTTTTCTTTCCTTTCCCCCTCCCCCCACTTTCTTTTTTTAAACTTTATTTATTATCAAAGTAGAATCATTGGTGGAAGGAAAGGGAGAAAGAGAAAAGAGACAGAGGAGGCAGGAACCAGAAATAAATGAGGAGGAAAAAATAGCCAAATAAGAGAAAGTTAATATAAATGAGATTATGGATATCAAAACACTACATGAATTGGGGCAGGATCCTCAGATCTCTGTAGGCACACACAGAATGGAATCGGTCACATCTAGCTATATGTATCTAAGATGAATTTAAGCTGAACTATCTGCCACCTTTAACTCAATCATAGAAAGAAACAGGCACTTCCAGAGGCTGAGCTGACCGGTGTAACAAAGGCATCTAAGACATATGGGATGCATCGTCTTATGGAGGTGCCCTGGTCTCTCAGTTTGACCATAGACGATGAGTAGACTGCTTAGATTAAATACGAGACTTTAGACAGCTAAAGGCAAACAAGCTGAGTCTCACCGCATGTGTCCTGTGCATGGACTGCAGCTGCATCTGGGAGGAAGAGGGAGGGTGCTAGGGTGGAAGGGGAAAGAAAAGTTAAACATTCCCAGGATTAAATGAATTATGTATGATGTGGCTGAAGACCATCTTGTCAGACTGAACACCTTGCCATCTGGCAAGTTAATGCAAATGAGAGAGTACACAAATTTGATGCAAAGGTAGTTGCAATTCAATTCTAAAGACTGTGTAGGCTTCTCAGAGGTGCTTAAGAGAAGTAAAATGAACATGCTGATTCAGGGGAATGAAGTTATGCTTTATTACCAAGGCCATGTACTCCATAATGAAAAAGATGAGGATTCTGGGTTTAGGTCACTAATAGCACACAGGGAATGACAGAGTTTGTGGGTTGTCTCTGAATATGCTGAAGGGGAATCCTTTGGGAAAACACAATAAAGGTATAATTTGAGTCATACAATTTAAAACTGTGCCTCATTAAGAATCTTTGTGCACCCTGCTCAAGTAATTCTGTGTAACCTCTCTACAAATAGGATTAGCAACCATGTAGCAGTAGAAAAAGGAATGTTGAAACAAATCAAGGCAATAAAGTATTGAAAATACAGTAAAAAGTCAACCAAAGTGAAAGTAGAAAGATTGTATGGGAGAGAGAAAAAAAATTAAAATTGAGACAAACCATCTATTATTTATGCTATATGCCTACTTACCTACAGCTGATATTGTTATAGGCAGGGGGACATCTTTTCCTTGCTACTCCATAGCTAAGGATTTCCTGAAGCTAGACTTGTTTCCTGGCCAAAACACCAACTACATTTACAAAAACTCTTACAGATTACTGTACAGACTTACAGATCAGATGTAGACAGTTTGGAAAACTGAACTTGTTCTGTGAGCAGAAAACAGACCTTATAATTCCATCCTGATGCAGTGACTGTGGTCCTGCAGACTCATTCACTCCTCTCATCCAGACACAGAATAAGCATAGCTGTTTTGCAGCAAAGTTGTTACTTAGTTCCACCTCATCTAATTTTTGAAGTTAACAGGATAGCTGTATGCCTTTTACCTTGTCGTTCCATGCTAGCTTTGCAGTCAGTGGTGAGAAACAGACCATAAAGTGAGATTTACCTGACCTATTTTAAACATCTTGTTTAGAATGAAATAAGTTGTAACAGGGATTTTATTCTCTCGACTGGGTAGATCTCTACTGACTGTGGAAGGAGCCCAGCATGATTATCTTATTAAATCAGGTGGATCCCATGCTGTCTTGATAAAAGTACAACCATTACTGTGCTCTTCATAAAAATTGAAAACAAGTCCAAAAGTCAGTCTAGTCACCTTTTGTCAGAGTCTTAGTCTTGTTACTTATAGCTCTACCTTTTACTGCTAACACCACCAAACTAAAAACCTTTCCCCTGACTTCTCTAAGGGGTCTGAGGTATTCCAGGATCATCTTCTGACACCTGCGAATAATCTGAAAACAAGTTGGGAAAAAAAGAGAAAATGTGAGGTCTCCTTCCTTTACAGTCCTCATCCAAAACACATTAAAATTAGTTGACTTTAATGGGTGATAGTAGTTTTCTTTCATCTGAGTTTTTGGTCTCTACGTTTTAGGGCTCTTGCATTGGTTTAACATGTGAGAGGTCAGCTTTGTTTCTCTTCACTTTTTTGAGCGTGTCTTACACAACTGAGTGGATTGCTTTTCATTCCAGTGATTTGGAGGAACATAAAGATTGCATTTTTTTGTGTCTATGTACTTGCAAAGTCAATGAACTTTAAGCTAAAAACTAGGACATATGTAGGAAACTTCACGAGGGTCTTCTACAGATTACAGAGCTCCCACACTATAGAGAACATTCAACGTCCTATACACACTTCACGTGTGCATTTTTAGTTCCACCAAAGTTAATCTATTATAACTGAAAGCTAGCATGGTAATTACAACAATAATTTGACACAGAAACGGTGTGTCCGTAAGGAAACCGCTATCACCTCTCTAGATGCTGAAGCTGGGTTACTGCTTACAGGCTATAGCTGTAACTGAAAATGAATATTTAACAAACACGAATTTGAACTGGAACATTTTGTCCAATAATTCTGACCTTCGTGCAGAACTGAGGCTGGAAGATAAAACAGTATGGTCAAAGAGAGTCAAAAATCATCTATACACTGTTCATTCTTGGCTTTGTTAACTTCTATAGGGTGGACATAGGATGGAGAAAGCCATCAGAGATCAAATAATGAAGAGATAAAGCTTAATATTTAGCTGTGTTCTAGAGAAGAAAGCTGGTAGTAGAGAGCAGAATACTTCCCTCAAAAACAGTCTTTAAATGAACTGTAGCTTCAAGGCTACATATCCTGATCCCCCTCTGTATTAACTCTGGAGTTCCTATTGTAACAAACTAGGTTATTCTCACTCAGTCCAGAGCATAAAATAATGTCATGCATTATGGAATAATTCTGATGGGGGTGCAGTAACATAACTGTAGTGTAGAAGACAATAGCATGTGTAGTGAGAAAAATGTACCACACAAAATGAGATTCTTAAATGGTTTTGAACATAGGTTTACTGTTTGAAATGAAGAATATGAATGTCCAAATCCAGACATAAAATATCCAAGAATGTGATTAGCTCATTGTACTTAAAACAAACAAATGAGCAAAACCCACGGAATATTTATTGTCACAGTCTGCCACAAGAAGTGGATTTTCAAGCATTGTAGACAGGTCTTAGTCCTGTCAGCTTGCAGAGCTCAGTATCGGTACAGCTACACTGAGTTTATATAATTTGCAGCTCTGAAGCTTCAGTTACACTTTTGCCTCACTTGCCTTACATGTTATGTGATATCCCTGCAGACAATGATACAAGTTTCAATCCGTCTCTATAACTCTCCTTAATGAAAAATGAGAATGATGCCTTTGTTGAAAAGGCCTGGGCTTGCAAACATTGAATCAGCTGAACAACTCCAGTGTTTTCATTGGAAATATATAAGAGGAATTACAGTTTGGAAATCTCTCAGTAATGATACAGGTGCACAGCAAATGAGGTACTAAGACTATGTGAACCATATGCACAACTTTGGACTGGTCCAATATTGAGGTAGTACACATTCTTTTAAACCACCTTCATTGAGACTTAATTCAATATTAAGCTATTGTAATCTGGTGGCCTTTGAGTGTGTACTTGTACTCTCCAAGGCAGGAAGAATTTGTTCCTGGGCAACTAACAAATTTGCTAGTTTGCACCACACAGTTTCTTTTTTGCACAGTCTTAGTTACGAGTCTCATGAGAAGTTCACCTTTACAGATCAAAAAAACTTCTGCACTGTGACAGCATCATCTTTCTTGTCCCTTCCATACCCCAGGCTCTAAGGACTATGTACTTGCTTGGAGTACATCCTAATAATTCTTCAGATGTAAAACTAAAACCACTGGATGTGAAGTATGTTAGCTGCTGAAGTGAGACACAAGAAATCAATGGCAAGGAGAAGCAGAGACACTGAGGGGAAATTAAACACCTTTTGTTCTCATATGGTAGAGGCAAAAATGTGCATGGTAGCAAAAAGTAAATGGAAGACCATGGATGTTGGTGTGCATCAAGCTTTGATGTAAATTGGAAGCACGTTCAAGATCAGAGATGTCAGAATTATTCCCCATTGTCTGCAGTCTCACAACACCTGCTGCATGACCAGTTGCTTCAACTCCACGTTTATCTTTACACTAATTAACCAGCTCAAAGAAACAAAGGTGCAAACTGCTTTGGGGACAAATAAAATTCCAGATATATTCCTTTCAGCCTAACAATGCATTCAGAGCAACAAACTTAGCTATGAGCAATGCAGGAGGGAAAGGGAAAACAGCCAGAATGGTTTAATTTGGATGCTCTCAAATTAGCTCTCAATTTGAGGTTTCTGAAAAATTATCTGAATCTCCAAAAACATTATGTTTCCCAGTAAGTGAGCTACCCTGATAAAGGATACAACACTGCACCCAAATCCATGGGTAATTTGTAAAGATGCACGGCCTTAGGCACTGGACATTTTCTATCCTGCTGATCTCCATGACAACTGAGGTTTATCAATACAGATCATAATTAGGTTATTCACTCTGATGAATTGCAGTGACTTTAGAAACACATTTGAAGTCTGTACCCCATTTTCTTTAGGAAAGTTACCTTATTTTTGCTAATCAATAAACTTGAATGTGTGGCAAAAGTTATATTACAGAGAATTTAGTTAAGTCTAGTCAGTTTCACATTAAAGTAAGAAGCTTTATATTGTGCACATTGCTAAAGTATTTGTGGTCTTTTAAAAAGCAATGCTGGAACACTTTTAGATATATACAGCATTTCTGACAGGATGTGGAGGAAAGACCTATATTTACATAGGTACACAAGCACAGATGCAAACATTGTATATAAATCAAGATGACTTGAGCCTTCTGATGTTCTAACTGCTGTTCCATACCAGTTACGTCAATCAAGCCATGATGTTTTAGGTACTGGCTTTGAAAGACATTTAGGTCTGAAATATCCAGATATATGTTACTAACATTTCAATGGGAACTCATAATACACTATTTAGCCTTTCTTTGTGCCTAAACCTCCTCTGAAACAAGGCTGTTAGGGCTAATCCAACCCTTGATAGAACTGTTGAGAGTGCATCAAGCTTTCCATTACTGATTCTTCTTAAAAAAAGGGAAGGAACACTTTCATGAAGAGAACCACATTGTTGAATACAACATGGCACTGTTCTCTCTCTCATCAATCTGCACACCTTCTTGATCTTTCTAGAGAAGGAACATCTATTAGTGGCTTCTCTTTTAATGCAAATGCACTTTTTTACAGTTCATATCTTGCTCTTGTGACAGATGGGGAAAAAAGTCTGTGCTTTGCTCATTTAGGACACAATCTGTAGACAAAGAACTTCATTTTCTAAGGCTGCCACAGAACATGGAGTCAAGTGGAAATCTGAAGTCACCATTAGAGAATTGTTAAGCATGAAACATAGGCAGATTTCAAAAAAGTCAAGCTTTTTTTGAAATCAGCAACATAAATCAGTGTTGTATCCTTTCCTCTATCCATACATTCATTGAAACCATAAAATTGCCCATGAAAATACCTTACAGCAACATGCACAAATTTTTTAAAGACAAAGTCACCCTATTTTTCATCACTACTTCAAAATAGAAAATAACAGGAGTCAGCCTCCATCATAGAGACATCATCTGTGCAGGTCAAGGCACAGTGGACTTGCACTCTAACCACCTTTTAAGGATTTCAAAATAACAGATGCAGAGTACTTTTTAACATTGCATTCATCACAGATGATCTTGTAACCACAAGAAATAAGCTTTGTGATCAGTGATTTCAAAATCAGATCCTGACAAAGCTCCAGTAAAGCTCTTGTATATCATTGGAAATGGATGGAATTTCCTTTGAAAATACTGATTTGTTGTTCTGGAATATCCCTCTGGCAAGTGGCCCAAGAAATAGAAAAACCACTTTCAAGGTGGACATAGTTTTAGGTCTGATCCCATCATCACTGTAAGAATGTAAAAGATGCATAACAGATGAAAGGACAGTGTTTAGGTTAGGAAGCTAGATTTGACAACCAAAGATGTATGTTCACGTTCCTCTACTTGCCACAGGCACTGGGGGGGATTTTGAGTAACCCCTTTTGTGCATCATACCCTCAGCTGTTCAACAGGAATAACAGCTCACAAGAACATTACAAACACTAAATAGTCTGTGCTATTTGGTTTTACAGTAGTTGAGACCACAGCAAATCTATAAATAGATAATCAAAGCAGAATAAGGTTTTCAATTACTTTGAAAATAAAAGAATCACTGTGTAATTATATTCTTGCTAATTATAGTACATAGCCTACATGATCTTCTATTCCTAATGAGTACAGTCAGTTTTTTTCCAATCCCTACCTGAAAAGATTTGGTGCAAATTAATACCCCTCTCCCCTCAAAAAAATCCAAAACAGAAACCAAAAAACCCTCCATCCAACACCCAAAGTAAGAATTTGTCTTGGGAAATGTAAACGAAAAGTATAGTAGTTGTGAATGAGAATATTTTTTCTAGAGCATTAAATAAATCCATCAAGAATTAATGTCAATCAAAGTAACAAATATCTACTTTCCTAGCATTTCTTAGAAATGAGAACTAGGTCCTTGCTGATCATGTACTGACACCAAGTGTTCAATGTCTATGTTTCCCATTGTATTTTCTTGTGGTAGAAAAGGATTAGTTCCTTTTGTTGCTGGGTTAGTGGGCATTCCAACACACAACTGATAGTACCTGTGGTTAAGAAATTAAAGTGCCATACTAAAGAATATACTGTTCATCAAACATCTGCCACTTTCTTGTAAAAAATGAGACTTTTGACATGAAGACACTGTCAATAATTATTAATGCTGGCAGTCTGAGCACTTGCAGCAAGACAAAGCAGTAGCAGAATGAATCATTGAGTGTCCAGTGACTTTGTAGGTGAACTGTAGAGGAGTGTTGTTTACCAAAACATTTGTGTTACAACATTTCTTCACCTGCCCTAACCCTCTAGGTTGCACCATACGTAAAATCATACCTACCTATGATATATGCCATGTTTCTCCTTTCTTTCCAGCAAGATGCTGATTGGAGGAATGACGTAGACCTGAATTAGCTAGATGTATGTGGGGTTTATTTTCTTTTCATTGAGTTTTCAACATGTGATACAAAATTTATGAAGAATCTGTTAAAGCAAAAGCAGAAACAAGCTTCCCCCTCCCAAATTATACTATTCATGATAAACTGGAAATAAATAAAAAAAGCAGCTTTTTTCAGTTAAATGTGTTTGATCCTTGAAAATGAATGAATAAACAAAGACTTGATGGAAATATGTGGACCTTTTTAATCTTAAGGGTTATTCCAGCATACTTTTGCATCATGCATACCTACTTAAATACTGTAGTGGTTTATGGCAGTGATATGTTAGATGATCTTCTGTCTATAATGACTCTTTCAACAATGCAATAATGCTCATGAAAATAACAGCATGGATTTAAGCTTTGTGTAGGCATTTCTATAGTAATATGTCTTTTTGGAGGGGGTGAATGTACTCTCTCTACAACAACTTGACCAAAACCAGGGTGCCTGAAAGCAGATTCTGACACACCATGTTACACAGTATTGGCTGGATATCTCATGGGAAAAACAGTGAAGCCTTGCCAGATCAATTTATCATCTGTTTCCTGAAATTCCAGACAAGGGACTGATGTACAAAAATCCATGTAAATAATGTGGGCCTGATGTGACACAGTGTGTGCTAAGCCAGCCATAGCAGGGTTGTGAATACGTGAGTGAACTGTGAGTGCACATTGGATTCATGGTCTTCTGAGGTAGTGCTACTTGGCTTTCAGCATATAGTGTAAGAGTGTGCCTAAATAATCTACTACTACTTCAAAATATTTACAAACTGTGGAGATTGCTAAAAATCAGGCAGTGCTTTCCATTTGAAAGCACGTTAAGTAAAATCTAATTGGATGGAATATACAGGTACCAATACAAGACACTGTCATTTGTACTATAGGATTAAGTATGTATTGTACATGACCATGGCACATTATGATTGTTTATGCAATTCATTCACCAGATGGGGCAAGAAACCTGTCTGAACTATGCAGACAGTTGTCTTAATTACACTAGAAATACAATCAATATCAATTTATGCTTCCCAGCATCTGAGGATCTCAGAACTTCTCACTCAGATAAAAATCTGTTGCATTTGCATTCCTGGTCTTCCTTTGGTTTGATGCTTAATTTGGAGGAATTATTCAGGATTTACACAAGATTAATTGAAACTGGAACATGGTTCAAGAAATAAAGTTACGTCTTTTTCATGCCTTTGACAGTTCACTCCTGACACCAAAACATAAATAATGATTATGATGACTATTGGGAGGAAGTATGGAAGCTGCTCAAGATTCTCAGGAAAAAAAACCAACAAAAAGAATCATAAAATTAAAATGAACATCAAAAAGGGTGGCTTCTATTTCCATTTAATTTCTACCTCGGCTGCTTAGATATTTTTTATTAACTTAGCCTCCAATCGTTTCAGCCATAAGGAGGAGTATAGATAGTTTTACTACCTAAAACATCATTAAAAGAAAGATGGATTTATTGTTCTCTCAGAATCTGACATGTTTTGAGCTGTTCAGTCTGAAATGGGATCAGGAGCATGCAGGCAGCTTTGAAGGGGAACTAAATGTGCGAAGAAAGATTTATTAGGCGTGAGACTGGTAATGAATGACTGAACGTACAGGTTGGTAAAATGGAAGTTTATAATCACTAATGTATTTGACTGCTGCAGAAAATTGTTAGGAATTAGCTACATGTTTCCAAGTTTTTGTCATCCTAAAGGCAAAGACTATTGCATGTAATGATCATCAGGTTATTTTGAGAGAAAGTCTGATTTTTTATGATAGTAAAGTACACATTATTGTACTGCGAATTATACAAATTATTGTTTATTTTTTTTAAAGCAAATCTTATAATCTCTAGTGGCTACACTATATTAATTAAGCATTAGTTACCCAGCAGTGCACTCTTCTGTTGTGTTTCTGTCATAGCTCGCAGCTAACTTCAGTAGTGGGAATTTTTAATAATGAATACACAGTGGTAACAATATGTAATTAATCACATCCCCAAGGCTGCTGAAGTCAAATACAGGCTTAAGTGATTTGCAGAACCATGACCATAGTGTCTGTAAAATAGAACTGGAGGTAGATTTTCCTAAAAAAAAAAAATAATTAAAGGTCCTGAACATAAACTTACAGTATACATATAAGAAGAAAATAAATCCTACCCAAAGTCAATAGCCAAGTTTTTGTGAGGTGTTTTATTTTCTCTTTGGATGATGGAAGTCCTGCCTAAAGGGTTATTCCAATGAGTGGAAGACTGATACTAGAATAAACCTCAATTGCTGCTGCAGATACCACATGATATTACCTTCAGAAACAGGCTGAACATCCTTCCTCAACCACAGCTGATCTGTCTCATGTACTAAAGGCAAAGTACTTAAATATGTTGTGGAATAAAGATCTGGATGGAGAATTTGGTCTAATGGAATGATGTTTAATAGTTTGAAACAGCAAAACAGAACATGGAAAATGCTTAATATGGACCACAATCTAAATGCCACAGAGATTTCAATATGGTGACATAACCATACTATGATCTATCTTTTTTCTTCATTACAACAGCTCTATTTCTACAGGATATGTGTGCACAAATATTGAGTGGGTGTCTGGTGTATATCTGCATAGACTTATAATTTAATTTCTTTTTATAATTTCTGTGTGACTTTTCTCTTGTCAAATCTGTTTGGATAAACAACACTCCACTTCATAACACATACATAAATGCAAGATAAATTTATACACACTCATTTATAAAGTTGCAAAAAAATATGAAAAATAATGACAGCGAATGAAACAGAAAATATGATGTTTTCTCTTGGTTTTGGTGGCTAACTATACACATAGGAAAAATATCAATAAAAACCCAGTCACCATATTGATCAAAAATGACAAGGATGTTTTATAATCTAGTTAAATCACTGAAGTCTCTGGCATGTTTTGCTTCATATGTGAGAGATGTGCAGCAGACACCAAACATGCACTTAGTAGGTTGTAATCAGAACTAGCTCTGCACATCTTGGGTGCTAATTACAATCTAAGATTCAGTGGATGACTTCCCAGCAGCATATACATGGGAAGTCTTCATGCAAGCCCTAGGCAAACCATGCATACAGTTAACCTATTCACTACACTTTCTCCTGAGTTTTAATTTGGAGAAATATCCACCTGCAGAATGAATTGAAAACATTTTTTTTGTCAGCTTAGAGCAAGCTTCAAGGGCAGTACTTTTAGGAAGTCTGACTTACAGAGGTGAAAAAGTGATGTATAAAATTTTATCATTTCATGTAAATGTAAACAAGATGATAGGAAAGAAGTAAAGAAAAATAGGCAGCTGGAGAACATATTTTTCTCTGAGAATAGTAATTTAGATGGATGACATCATCATACTATGAGTGTGGTTACTTAGGGTGAAACTGCTCACTGCATAATTTTAAAAAAATTATTACAAAGTAAGGATCTCCTACTTTACCCTGACATCTTTTATTTTTATTTAAGGTTTGCATGACTTGGTTGTTTTGTTTTGTTTTGTTTTTTTCACCAGGAATCCAGTGCTAAATCAAATAGAGCTCAGAAAAAATTGCAAAGCAAATGTGCATAGTGTTTAGGCTGAAAAGCCAAGAAAACACCAAATGTGCTGCCACATATCCTAGTTATTCAAAATGATTGTATAATTTTTATATGGAGAATGACTGCATGCACTCAAAAGGGAAATGATGACCATCTCAAATGGCCAATCTCTGTCCTCTAATGAAGTGGAAACTAACAAAAAAGATGTCAGCTTTAAAAAAATGTAAATCACAAACAAAGTTTTAAAACTTCTAAAGGAAAATTTTAGGATTTGTTGTGCATTTTTAAGCAATTCTAGGTGTGTGGGAGAATTGTTTGGCTTAAGTGGAGTGCATTCAAGGTTACCAGAACATGAACATAAGCAACTTTAGAAGATCTTCCTAAATCAGAATTCAGTCTAAAGTTAATGAAATCTTTTCACCAAATCTCATTGTTTTCAACGAATTTTGGACCATGTCCCTGGAACGTATGAAGCACAGCAGACTGTCCCATGAGTATAATAATATTTATGTCTGGTCAGTATGTTAATTTTCAGATAACTGACCTGTAAAGAAGTTTTGGTTATGGTTTTTTTTTTTTTAATCTTGTATTCATGCTTTTTTCCCCAGGTCTTTTAAAGAAAAGTGAAAACTGGCATCAAAATGCACTTTAGGGGCTTTTCGATTAAAAAAAGAAAATCAAAATCAACCAAAGCAATTTAATAGATCTCGTGACTCCTTTTGAAAATCAGATTAATTCAGCTGAGGTATCTTTTTTATTTTGTCTTTTTTCCTATGTGTATATTAGAAATCTAAATTAATTATTGCTTTATCTGTACTTACAAATAAATGCTGGATTCATTGCCTCCTATATCAGGTGACTGGAGTTTCTGCACAAGTATCACAATTATGCCAATAAAAAGCACAAAGTTTATCTAGGGGAGAAAGAAAGGAAAAAATTGTGACAATGATATATTTTTTTCAAGTATGAGAATGAGACATTCACAGTGACTTGCTGGCTCCATTGCCT
This sequence comes from Strix uralensis, assembly GCF_047716275.1. NCBI lineage: Eukaryota > Metazoa > Chordata > Aves > Strigiformes > Strigidae > Strix > Strix uralensis. The sequence goes on along the minus strand of NC_133972.1, from coordinate 67,650,852 downwards.
TACTGTTCACCAAATTGCAGTCTAGAAGTTTTATAGGGTCAGGAGTAATGGGATAAGTTTACAAGGGTCTTATTACCCCTTTTCCAGGCAAAAATACCCCCCTTGCAGCAGCTAAAGTAAGGCTCTCTTCAGTCCCAAGCACCAGATAAGACAAACATAAGCTAAAATGTTTCAACGTTTGTCATTATCAAAGAGTTCAAAGAAAAAAAGGAAAGATCTGTGCAGATAAGTCATATAGCAAAGATCTCAACAGTAACAACATCTTTAACTTCCATCTCTGAACTAAGGCACTTCTCAGTTTAACAGCATCCATCAACGTTTGCTTCACTCACAATTTAGTTTCTCCCCTTTCCTGAAAACCCCAAGTTGTGTCACTTTCCTTTTGCTTGGCTGAATCTCTCACAAAATGAGAAGGTTTTGGAAGGGGAGGGGTGTGTATTAATGTCCATCTTCAAATCTTTTAGTTTTATGTCATCCTGGGCATCTTCTCTTTCGTAGAATCATGTAATTACAGATATAATTTCAAAAATTTGAACATTAATAAAACCAGTTTATTTTGGTGCCTTGGCTTCAGATTTGGCTGTCACCAACTCCATAGCTTCTTAGCACCAGAAAAAAACAGTGAGAAATTTAAGTTGATCTCTTATTGCAACCTTTTACTCCTGTAAGGAGACAAAGATCTTAAATTAGATGTGACCATCTCTTTCAGAAGAATTTTCTATTTGATCTGAGGACTATAAATGAATGGAGAAGTCCAGTCGTCCCTTGCTAGGTTGCTTGAATGTTTAATGCTGTCAACAGAAGCCAGGTACAACTGATTCCCCAAAGCCAGAATATGATCCTTCATAGAATATGTCTGTGAAGCATAGAAATTCACATGCTTTGATATCACAAAAAACCCAGAACATTGGACCTGCTTCATCCCAATGTCCTTCAGTGTTATTAGCTAAGTTACCTTTAACATGTCTAAAGGTTACTGTACTTTAGAGACCTGTCCAAATACTTAAAAGGACAAGCACCAAACCTGATGAAAACAACTACATGTAGATAGCTACCTGTGAGCTGGATGTCTAAATTCCCACAACAGTCAATGCAGACCTGGCCAATGCTGTCACTGGAGTATAGAGAGCAACTTAGCATGCTGAGAATTAGACACCTACATGTGGTAAGCCAAACAGCTTTTTAGGTGCCACTAACCATATTGTCTAGAAGCTCAATTTAATTTCCTAAATGGAGGAGCCCAACACCATTTTAAATTGCCATATTCTTTTGAGGCAGCAGCTGGAGGCCAAACAGCATACTTTAGAACATAGGTCTCTAGCATCATTTGAGTCAAACCCAAGACCTCTACCAACTAAAGTGAGCTTAGATACCTTGTTGACATTTGAGCATATTGCACTATGTCCATGATGCTATTATAAAGATAATATTAGCTAAAAAAATATAGCTGTGAAATTAATGTCATCCAACAGACACAATTTAGTTTCCCAGTGCCTTGCATCTACGCTTGGCCTTCAGCTGCCATCCCAAATGGCACATGATTCCCATATATCCTGTGTCATATATGCCAGCCACAAGCAAATGCTCCATAGGCTCTAGGGTCTTACTTTTGGCATTTGGTACCTATGTTTAAGCAACTGAATAACTCCTTGTCTACATAGTCTTTGCTTGCAGGCAGTGCACCATCATTTAACTTGTACTAAACTTTATAACAATGGAATTACTTAGCATTGTGGATGGCAAATAGTGGACATTCAGACAAGCTGTCCAGTAGCCCAGCAGAGCGGATGCAGCAGTTTGTAAAGCCATTTGAAGCTATTTACATCAGTTATTTATCCTTGAAAGTGTTGAGGAAGCGCCTCTTCCAAGTAGTACTTACCATGATTGATCCAACCACAGGGCCCTTGATCACCCACCACAAGGCAGTGTTGTCATTCATGTCCCAGCAGCTACAGTCGTTAATGAAAGAATGGGGTGGGGAAAGGGAAGGAAGGAGAAAGGTAAAGATGTAACAAGGAAGTTAAACTTACAACAATTTTTAGGGGGGTGGAGAGTGGGAGATTGGTCTTGTAGTAAAATTATTTTATTTGGATTTAAAGGTACTAGTTCTTTAGTCTGTCCCTGTCATAGCTTTCTTTTACAGCCTTTACCCAACTTATCTGAAAGTAAAGTAAGTATTTTTGTGGCAATTTCAATCGTACCTCTTACTAAACAGTTTAGTCATTTTGAAAAATGCCTTTATGTGTGTTTCTGTGTCTACATACGACTGTAAAATTGTCCCTTTAAGTGGGGGGAAGGGAAAAAAAGACGGGATACCTTGAAGAGTAAGAGATGGTTATTCCAAAGTTTGATGTCTCAGTTACTTTTCCAGGGTAAACAGATATGAATGTTGGTTCCTGACCCTGACATGAGTGTTCTTACACATATCTAGTACATGAGGATGTAGTAGAGACTGGTTCTATTCACATATAGGAATGATTTTCCAGTCATTGAGTTGGAAGTCCTACCAAGGAGCAGGGATTCATCTAAGAAGGTTGAAGTACTGGACAACAGTTAGGGTCAGCTCCTTTTTTAAACCGTTGGGAGTGGGCGATCATAAATAAAATGGCATTTCTAACTCAGCACTTAAAATCTTCCTCCAGATTCACCGAGGATTCTGCTAAAGTTTATTATATATAGATGTATTTGGACATTCATTTGTAGAGAAAAATAGTTAGAGGACCCATATACATATGGATTTTTAAGTTTAACATGCATTTTTAAAGCTAGAAAAAGAATAATAATGCAAAAAAAAAAATCTTATTTCCCCTGCTACACCACCCCCACTACACTATTTTAAGTTATTAAGAATTTGTTTGTCAGTTTAAAAATGTCTTTTATTTGTCTCCACTTTCTTCTCCTCATGCTTCCCTCTGGAAAACATAAAATCACAGAAAAATGTCTACTTTGTACCTGCAGTTCTGAGAAGGAGGGTTTCCCTCCCACTGGGACAACAGCCAAAAGTCCCAGCAGTGGTTGTCATGGTGCATTTGTCAGATGCCAAGACACAATTTGAAAGAGCATACAGGAATAAAACACTGCTGATCTTATGAGAGTTTAATGCAACGTCTGTGTCATTTAAATGGTAGTCTGGTAGCATCTGGGGGAAAAGTGAAAATCTTGACTTTAAACAAAACTAAATACATGTGTAAGCGTGAGGAGGCAGTGCTAAAATTCCATCATCAAAGTGTATGTGAGAGAAATCCCACGCAGCTGAGTGATGTCTGGTTTAGAAATTTCAGTTGAACTTATATATGCAATATTTTACTGGATTCCCATAAAACCAACAATACAGATGTGTGTGGTAGAGATGGTGAGAAGAGAGGAAATTTAGAGCTGGGATATTAAATTTGCAAAAAATTACATATTTTTGCTTCTATCTACAAAGCCTAGAAACTTAAAATCCCCCAAAATCTATGGGACTGATGACTGAGATTTTCAAAAGCAGAGTCACATTTCTGAGTTACCTCATTTTGGATGCCCAACTTAAAATATTTGAAAGGGGACAAATGTTCAGAGGAAACTTCTCACCCATAGTCTGGAAATCAAGCTTTTTTCAGTTATCAACAATTGTGTCATACAAAACAAAAGCACCTAAAATTGCCAATTATCTTTTTAACTATTTGTATGCATTTATAAATCAGGTGCCCTCTTCTGAAGATTACCCACTATTTGCACAGCTCAACCTCTTTAAGATGCACATTAAATCTACCCTGAAAGTCTTTAGTGAGTTGACCAATGTTGGAAGAATCTGGGCAAATTCTAATATTAATCTGGCTGTACAAACAGACATTGATATTTGGCAATTTCTCTGTGTGGATAAGAAACGAGAAGGGACAGAATCTACCTGCTATAGTTCCAGCCGTCTATATTCAAGACATCTACAGCCCAGCTAATTATCCTGGACTGTGGTTGGGACAAAGAGACAGCTGGAGGTTGTTGGGGTTTTTTTTCCACACTGATGTATTTTAAATGTGTACTCCGGGGCAGTACATCATCCCCTACAGTTGCCTGTTCTTCTTAGACCTAGACCTTTCCTTTTACAGGATGTGTCCCCAGCCAGCTCAGTTGTCACAATCTATCTTGTGGATGTCAAAAAGGAATCAGATCAAGCTCACACAGAGGTTTTTTCAAGGACTTTTTTGGTCCAGTCCCTGTAACATCTATAGGATGGATGTGGTGGAAGAAACACCACCTTCTCAGATGAACATGACCAGAAGGAAAAAAAAGCAATGCACAACAGAACAGTCTGTAATATCAGCCAACAATCTGTACTACATAAACAGGCTTCCTAGGTTCTTTCAAATGCATTGCTACAGTGGAGGTCAGACACACAGGACTCTTCAGGATGGATGAAGGAAAGGGAGCCAGTGGGATGGGGGAGGGATGTGATTTCCATTTGAAAAGGCGAGTCAGATCTCTGTTACATTTCTGGTGTACATCTGGAATAACTCCATTTAATTCAGTAGCACAGCTCTGGATAAACAGACAGTTGCATTCATCTCCACAAAGCTGTCACTTACAGTGATGTGAATCAGGAGCTGAAGTCAAGGGAGCTCTGCCAGTTTTATAATGAGCAAGCAGGAGGAGACTCATACTCAGAGTCTGCATTTTAGTCCATGCTTTTGCGACTATGGTTTCCCAGTTCAGTGATTTCTGCAATGTTTTCAGGCTCATGCTGGCTTCTCCCCCACCCCCAGAACAATGCTTGCTGATTTTTAAAAAGTAACCACTGAGACGCTCAGCTAGAATCTGTCTAAATGTGTTGCATGCTAAATAGCTTCTCTAACTACAAGAAAGGAAAAGGGTTTTTTTGTTATTTTTTTTACTTCTTTTTCCTTCTGCAAGACATTCCCCCTACCCACAAAATGCAAGGACTGTTTAGACTCCTAAGAGAAATTAATGCATTTAAGACCAGTGTTGTAATCATAATAATGACACAACAGGGGTTTCTGGCTTGTTTTGCATGGAAAAAAAAAGATTTAATTTGTCTTAATGTCAAAATAGAACATTGGGTCAAAGCACTGGCATCCCCAGTGGAGGAAGGGCTGTATGTGCTTTCCAAAAGAGCCTGAAAGTACAAGGATGAAGAAAACCTGACAGAACAGTGAGTCTTGTGAAAATTCTGGATCCAGGTATCTCTAGTATAAAGCAAAATTAAAACATAAGCCTAAATCTCTCAGAAATGGGACTTGGGTGCATAATGACACCTTTCACTCAGATCAAGGTTTTCACTGCTGGATATTGCAAATTTTATTCAGTCTCCCTCATTCCCATATTTTTCTAGCATTTCACCAATTTCAAACATAGCTGTCATGAAAAAACATTGTTAAGTTTGTATTTTCTGGGTGTACCTACATGTCCATTCCTACCAGCTATGTCTTCTGCTTTATCAGACCACTCAATCTACTGATTACCATCAGTGTAGGACCATCTCAGGAAACAGGCTTTCCTTCTGGACCTTTAGAAAAGGATACAGGATATTTGCAGCATTTTTCCCTACCAAAACAGACCATTTGAGTGGAATCTACCCTCTTCAATCCTTTCTGAAATTATTCCATTTCCTCATTTTTGTTAACACAGTGTTAACACCCCTACTCATCTCCTCCACTAGATTTGTGGAAAAAACTCTTCAACCTAAACTCCTAATTGTCATTGTAAATCAAAGCTCATCAATGCCTTGTGCAGATTTGACTCATCGCATCAGAGATATCTGTAATAATTTCTACAGCTGAGCTCATCACCTATGTCTTCCTTCATAATCAGTCAGAAAGGAGCAATCACAGGTGTGATTCACCTAACAGCTCTTTTAAGATGAGATAAACCATATCCTGGACTCCACTAATTTAACCGAACAGGGAACGAAGGGCCACTAGGTCAGCTGCATGTTTACAGGGTAAGATGTCTACATCTTCTTTTATGAATTCACCAGTGCAACAGGGACATAAACACCGAACTATGGCTATTTATGCAGATGAACAGGAAAGTACTCTAGGTTGAACACTGGACCTAAACTACTTGCATGCATAAATCAATGTCAGAAATCGAAGGAAGGACAAACTATACTTCTGTTTCATCCTTGTCATCATACTGAATGCACGTGAAATGATTTCCCATGCAGCAATACCTACCCGGTATCATCAAAGTGAAGTCTCAGCACTGCCCAGACAGTGACACAAATTGTTGGGGTACCTGCAGAGGTAAGATGGTGATATTAGCAGTCTAGACACATTTAGTACTCAGCAGTGAGCACTTTTTGCAACCTCTCCACTGAGGTTTTATTTCCTAATAGCACTCATGCATGAAACAATGCAAGTCATTACATTAATTCAGAGCTCTAGAAACATCTATCTCAGTCAGAGGATGGGTTAGTTTTGGTGGGATTGCAGAAGCAAAACCGGTAACAGGGAAAAATGATGTCATTTCAGGTCATTATTGCTCCAAGCTGTTGTACTGCATCTTATTGCATGAACAGTAATACATAGTCTGTACAAAATAAAAGCAGGAACATCAGCTTCCATGTCTAGAGCTACTGTAATTATGCAATAATTGCAGAGTGACAGATGTTGAACTGTAATGACATTATTGTATTCTTTGTATTCTTATGTGGTTTTGCCTTAAATGATTTACATATACTTCATTTTCTCTGTTATTTTATTTACTTATTCAACCAAAACAAATCAGTAGAGGATATTTTTCCTTTACTCAAAGGAATATTTCACTTTTTTCATGAAAAAACCCACAAACCAACCCCCAAAAGAGAATATGGGGAGCAAGGATTTAATTTCTATTTCAGACATTTCTTTACTCTTTAAAAAAATGCATGTAATACTACGAAACAGTAAGAATCCACTGAGAAGCTTGGATTTATTTTCCTTTCTGAAAACACCAAAAGTGCAGTTTTTCAGGGAAAATATTTTTATAAAATAATGCTTTCTTGCAAGAGAACTCTGCGTAAGTTGGATTTATATTTTATGTCAAATAAAATCTTTGACTAGAAAACTGCCTACATCTATTCAGGCACCACTGGAAAGATGAAGTGCTACAAAGCAAACAAAACAAGGACCTTGATAACCCTAACTTCCAGCAGTGAATGAGACTGTCGTAAACTGACAGGAACAATTATGTTTCATACATTTTGCAAGGCTGTGTTGATGTCACATTAATTAGTCATTCGACTGAATCCACTTAAGTGAGTCTCTGTCAAATCTTATATTCCCACTATCAGAAATAAAAATATCCCTGATAGACCTAGATGACTGATGAAGCCCCTTTAAAAAAGCATACACAGAAATATTTGAAAGGAAAATAACAAAAAGAAATAGAATGACAGGCTTTGGGGAGAAGAAATCATGCATATTTAATCTAAATTGAAGTCTGCTTTTGTACATGAGAATACCTAGAAAACATTGAGATCTCTGTGCAATTAACAGATGTTCAATAATAAAAATAATCTTTAAATATCAAACATGGGTCTCGTGTTATCTAGTTTGCACTGATTTGCAGTATATAAATTTTGAAGGTATGAATAGTGTTCCAAGTCTGAAACATGGGCAGGAACGCAGAATTACACTAAATGTGTCATAAAAGCATGTTTTGGATCAGCTTGGAGTTTTGAACCATCTGCTATATGAATATACATAGACTCACTTTTCTTTACATCAAAAGATATATATGTATCTTCATCACCTTATTTTCAGCTTCTAAGTAACATTAGAAAACAGACAAGCCCCAAAGACTGCAAATACAGCTATTGGTGCTGACTGTGTCTCTGCCCTGGGTAAGAAGCAAGGAGTAAGCATTAGGAGAGATCTCAGGAAGACAGCAGTCTATCTGGAGAACTTGTCAGTGTATTGCATATTTAAGACGAAAAAAAATTGTCTGGATCGACACAGCCATATGTCATTCTCATTAATCAAATGAGGACGCTGATGTGCTCAGCACATTTTAAGAAAAAGATAAACATCCAGATGCTACAAAATGCTGAGGTCTTGCTTATTGCTGCTTCACTGCACCTCCCTCCCCATCAGCTCTGAGCTTGCATCCAGAGTATGGATGTGCTTCTGTTGTTGCAAAGTGCCAATTGCTCCTACCAAGTCAGGGAAACTGCTATTCAAGTTGAAATATGTAGGAGCTGAGAAAATATTGTGTTTAAAAAAAAACCAAACCCAAACCAAAACCATCCACATTTGGAGAGTGTCTTAGTGTTATTAATGAATATTATTGATACTGCTTTGAATATGAACAGTTAGATATTATTTATGGTATGCAACTCAAGACCAAATATTATGAGGTTGGATTACAGAATGAATCCATGTGGGTAATTCTTTCATTACAGAGACTGATTTAAAAAAAAACAACCCTCAGTTAATATGCTGTGTTGCAATATTCTCATATTTAGACAAACCTACGGATATGAAATTTGTGCAAACTTAATTAAAGGAACCCAATCTCTATGTTCAGATTGCAAAGATTTACACATTGTTTTCTTTCATAATTATCACATTTTCATGTACATAACCTTTGAGTTCTCTTTGAGAACAGCTTTATATCTCAGCTGTAATGTGATTATACATCTGTGGATAGTATAAGGGAAACTTTGAACATCCTTTTCCTATAGCCTTTTCCAGTAGCTATCCTTTTCCAACAGCCTTTACATGCCATAGGTTTTTTCTGATCACTTGTCCTCTTCTATTTTCTCTATAACTTTGCTCCTATTGTAGCAAGTCTTTGCCAGGAGATGAGAATTTTTGTCTATATACAGCTGCCTCAGGAGGGAAAAAGCAAAACCAGCTGTGGATTACTTGAAAGTTCAGGTTATACGAGGATGTTTTTTTTAAAGGAGAATAGTTTAAGGCATGTGGTTTCTATATAGAATTTACACATAATTATGCAGGATTATTTCCAGATTATTTCAGAAGTATGCTTGTTTTACGTATGAAAATGAAGCTTAACCTTCCTAGGGTACATTTAAAATGAATGTATTCTTCTGCATTCACCATCTGACTTCTGCACAAAAACTTCAGCAAAGAACTGCTTGAATTAATGTGTTGCAGTAATCAGTTTATCTCCAGAGGCCAGAATGAAAAATAGTTATACTGGTTATCATCGTACAACTGGCCTTCTGAACCAAATCTTGTTTTTCCCCATCCAGGTAGGATGAGCATATGTGGATACCCCTTGAATACATTTTCAGTTTAGCTATTGTCTGGAAGAAAGACATAAATGATGTCATAGAAAATGGACTAGACTTAGCATCGTAGATTTGATTAAGCTGAAGAACTTGGCATTAAGATCATATCTTGTAGAAGGCATTTCGCAGTTGTGGACTACATCTCTGCAAGAGATGCAGTGTCCTCCAGATTTCAGTTCAACTCTATTCAGACAAAAAAGCACAACATGGTTCAGTCTGCAGTCGTACTTCTATGTAAAGAGTAAAACTACACTTTGAAATGTATGTGGAAATATTAGATGGTTTGTGGAGCTGTCTTGCACACTGAGACACACTTTAGACAAGAAAAGTCACATACCCCAGCCAATAATAGTGTACCAGTAGAAATATCTCCTCTCTGGGAAAAAGGTTTCTACCAATAAAGTGAAAAGGTACAATCCCTCAATGAAAAGCCAGAAGTAGTTGGACATGACACAGTAGTGAAAAAACACCATCACTGCTTTGCATTCCACCTGCAGAGAATCAAGAAAAACAAAGTTATTTCCATGTTGTTTCCACCTAACAGATAGAGAAAATGCTTTCAACCTCTCCAAATCTCTTAGTGAAAAGAAACACAGCTGGGACTAGTATTACACACTTTTAACAGTAAAGTTTTAAAAGCATGAGAAGAACGTGAGGTGCCACTTAAAGATCAAAGCTTGAAAGGGCAGGTAGCCAATTTTACCAGTAGGAGGTGGTCAACGAGCGTCTGCAGACAGCTTGAGAACATCTTGCGTTGGTGGGAGTTCACATCGTCAATGGACGCTAATTGCTAGATTTAAGCCCCCTTCCAAGGATTAAGTGCAGAGAAGAAAAGAATCCAGTTGTATATTGAGAAACCTAAGGAAGGATGTGAAATAGCAGGACAATTGTGGAAAGTCCCCAGAGTGGGATCAGAAAGGATGCACCCTCCTGTGTGCAGTTGAGAATTGTACTTCCTTGCCATTTGCGGGTGTTGTCACTCAGGGACAGAAAACGAAAGTGTAAAGAAAGTAGAGTGATTTACTGCAAAACATAATGGAACCTTTCATTCATTTACTGGGGGGAAAAGCAGCAGACAAAAGAAAAAAAGACAAAAAAGACGGAACTGGAGTTGTTTAGTCTGGAGCAAAGGAGGCTCAGGGGAGACCTTATCACTCTCTATAACTACATGAAAGGAGGTTGTAGTGAGGTGGGTGTCAGTCTCTTTTCCCAAGTAACAAGTGATAGGATGAGAAGAAACAGCCTTAAGTTGTGCCAAGGGAGGCTTAGATAGAATATTAGGAAAAATTTCTTTACTGAAAGGGTTATGAAACATTGGAATAGGCTGCCCAGTGGTTGAGTCACCATCCCTGGAGGTATTTAAAGGATATGTAGATGTGGTGCTTAAGGACATGGTTTGGTTAGACTTGGCAGTGTTAGGTTAATGGTTGGACCTGAAGATCTTTAAGGTCTTTTCCAACCTAAATGATTCTGTGGTTCTATGATTCTATGACAAAAGTCTTAGGTTCAAACCAAGCTCTACCCTCACCCTGTGAGAGTAGGACACACTTGTCTTTCTAGTGTTCCACCCCACAGAGACATCATTAGTCTTACAAAAGTAGGACTTTAAAAAAAATCCGAGCAGAATCAGTGTATAAAGTTGAAGCTCCTGCCTGGGGGAGTGGGAGGCTCATAGTTTTGACTGGTACCCACTTGCACTGGGCCAAATCTACAACCAATATGTTTAAACCATCAGATTCGGAGTTTCTTCATGGAAGCTCTACCAGGGCTGAAGATCTGGTCATTAGATGGTTGATTTTAACATATTTTATACTTCAAGTGTTTCAAAACAAAGAGGCAGATGAGTGGTGATATTAGAAGAGTGGTCTGAACAAAGTACAGATCTAACACAGAGAAGAATTAAAAGCAAAAGCTAGTTTCAATGACAAAGAAAAGGCTGACTAAGAAACTACACAGCTGCACTTTCCTTGTGGAAGTGATTCATAGGGAATTTAGCTCATAACTGGATGGATAAAGGAGATATCAGTTTGAGAACTCACTGTAATTCCATCATAATTACACTCGGTGAGCTGATACATCAAATCAAATACTTGCCTCAAATGTGAAAGGAATTGGGATTTATATGTAATATATAACTAAGTGCATCTGTTAAAGAGACTGCTTTCCATGAAAACACACACTTCAGAGACAAACATGTGGCTAATACTAATTTTTTGAGAGTGTGACTGTCAAGGGTATTTTCTATGTCTGAATGGTCACCCTCTCTACACATGACTCTGCCTGACATCCAGACCAAATAAGGCTCTAGAGAAAAAACAGACCTTCAGATGAAGGAAACGGCCTGTGTCTGCTCTCATCCCACCTGTCACTATGCATATCTGTGAAAGGGAGAAACAGCCTGAGTAGAGTCAGAAACTAAAACCTGTACATTTGTCCTGAGGGACAGACTGCTGGACACTGATGACATCATGAGACGTAACATCCACAGTTTTGCTGTGAACTGGGAGAGAAGTTTACCACCAATTACCTTATCTCCCAATAGCTTATCAATCTATGATACTCAACAGACTGCTGCCTGCTTCACTATTTTTTGTTATGTCTTGCTGAAAAAAATAAAGGAAAAGGCCTTGGCTTTGGTTTTACTTACCGTTGAGATAAAGCAGTGGTTGCCATCCTGTTCAGCATAAAGAACCCCATCTTTAATGAATACAGATATTGCACGTAGGATGAATGAAACAAAGAGGTTCATGTGGATAAAATTTCGAGTGCAGTGAAGCTTCCTAGAGAGGAAAGAGCAAGGGAGAGGAAAAAAAAGAGAAAAAAAAGAAAATACTTTTATTTCATGGAAATAGTATACTAGGTCTATGTGTACACATGGCTAGAGTGCCTTGGTGCTAAGAATAGCAAGATCTGAAAGCCATGGGTGTGGATAGTACTGACCTAAAACATGACCAAGAGGAGGGTTTGGAGATTTTCCTGTAAAAGCTTGTAGGGTAGCATAAAATAGACCCAGTCCAATGCAGCTTCTGCAGCTGCATTTACAGTCTACCGAAATGTGACTACTGGAGTGTGTCCAAGCTGGGGGAACAACTCTATTAAAGCATCTCTTTCTTATTCTACATCTGGTGAGATAAAAGCTTAAACATTGTTTTGGGCAGATGAGTTAAGTTTCTTTTCTCCAGTGACTGAACAGCTCACTGCTCATGTCCTGACTCACCTGAAACGACACAGGATAACCATGGCAGTGGTGAGGGAAACAAGAGAAGTGCTGTATCCCACTGTGTACAGAGCCTTCACGGATAGATAGTAGTAATCCTTGGGAGGCAAACAACACACGGTTAAACAGTTCACCTATGGTCACATCTTCTTTACCTTGTCAATGTGCAGGGGGAACCATAGGCAGGATTTATTTCTTGAACAGCCTGGTTTTCTCCTCGTGGTTCCCCTGAGAGCTCACTGTATATTAGAGCATTGCTCGATGTCTGGCATACCCTTGGGTCTGCACACCATGAAGCTTATTTGTCAGTGAGCTAGGAAAGGCTGTATATAGTTCTTTGCCCACTGTGCATGTATCTGTAGAAAAAAAGTAGTTGGCTAAGGGGTTCCTTAGTTAATGGGGGAAGAATTGGGGCCTAACCCATGCTTCTAGAAGCTGTATCAACAGTAAACACTCATATTCTGGAAATATTCAGCACAGGGCTAGGAAGGATTTAAATCACACTTCTCACATTTTTATGCCCATAAATACCTGATTGTTTCATGCTAATCACCATCAGATCAGAACATGACCAGAGGCTGGACAAAAAGCAGCCTGCTGCTCCCCCCCTTCATTTGTTTTTAATTAGAAGATTAATTCCCACCTGGTTATCAGACTCTGTTTCATTTTCATCAAAGCCGCAGGCATCATAATAATGAGGAAAAGGTTCAGACCAGCCATCTTCAGTGCAATTTCTGCTGATGTCCCCTATGCCAAGTACAGTGGGGAATGTGATATTGCTGAAGCAAATCCCAGGACATACCCTCCCTCCCCTTGGTACATGACCAAAGAAAACCCCACAGTACTGCTGGAGGTACTATTTATCTGGCTATCCATAGAAGACTTTAATGGCATCTTGAAAGTTTAATGACATCTTTAATGACTCAGTTCTACAATAGGCATCTGTGGATGTCTACTAATACATCTGGTCACCAGAAAGCAAAAGAGATTTAAGTAGCATAGGCGGTGCCTCCAGGCCACCAAAGATCTTATTCTCAGGTCAGGGGTCAGCTAAATGTCCATTTCTCTCCATTGACTCTGAAAGGCATCTAGGGAATACAGCTTCGATGTACACATCTACACTTCAGATGGCTGAAGAGTAAGTCCAGTGTTTAAATATAGGCACTTTGTGCTATTTAAGATGATCTATATCTGAGGCATATGCATGGGACTGGCAAGAAAACACAAGGCTAACATGATTTTTTTGAGTGGCTGCTGGAAGCCAGACAGGATACTGTAGAATATCTAAAATAGCCATTATATGCTTATGGTGAGGCAGCTGGATTGTTCTCCTGTAGTCAGATAACATGTATCCCACTCATTTATCTTCAAGCCTAGGCTCTGATCGAAGGTGACTGTGAGAAAGGTCTGTAGGAAAACAACAGAAAGATGGAGTGGGAATCTTTTCCTTGTCTCTGTCTTCCATAGCGATATGTTCATTTATATCTCTGGATGCCCATTGTGGCTTCAGCTGACAATTACAAAGCTGTTTCAGAGCTTTACACATTCTTCTGCCTATTATTTGTTCCAAACCTGGTTTACAACCTTACTCTGAAGCAAGTGTTTGCAAGGAGGCTCAAAACTGACACAGAGAAAACCTCGTTCTCTTTGTCTCTCCTTTTACCCTAATTGCTTGGTTAATCTCATATAAGGACTAGCTCCTAAATGGCTTTCACTGACAGTCAAAAGGCTTAAAACTGTAATGGGAAGCAAGAGCTGGGGGTAGAAGAGGAAAGTGTCTCTTGACACTCACTTTGTTACTGAGGCTGCCTAAAGTGGGATGGCCCCCGTGGTGTTCTTTTTAAGCACCGTTATTCCTGTCAGAGCTCAGTGACCTGGCTGAAAAATTAGAGCTGGGCTGCTAGTTGCACTATTCCTCTCCAGCACAATAGAACAGTTTCCATTTATTGAACTATTACAGTTTTTGGAGTTTGAGCTGTACCTTGAGCAAAATTGATGGAAATTTCCAAGGTGGGTTTTTTTTTGGTTTTTTTTTTGTGGGTTTTTTTTGTGGTTTTTTTTTTTATCAAGGTTGTGCTGCTTCGCATTCTTAGAGCAGTTTAGTCAAGTAGCTCATCACACCAGCAGTGACCTTATTTTTAGAGAATCTGTTTGCCATCCATGCAGCAGAATATATCTATTTAATCACAGCATTCATTTAAGAAGATTGCATTACTTGGCAAACTTTGGTAAATTACTCTTGCACATTCATCCCTAGTTTTCTATGGAAAATAACCACTGAATCATGGTGTTGACTTTCTTTAACACCATTTAGTAATTACTGTTAAGCAGATAGATATAATTTATAACAACATACTTGCTAGATTGCAAGGCTCAATAGTGGAGGAATAAATTTTCATAATACTGCTAAAAGTAACGTACCAGAAAATGTGTCACCATAATTAGAACTGATTAGAAAATAATACCTAAATGGCAGGAGAAAAAGGTTGGAGCTTCCTTTTTAACAGAGTTAAAATTAAAAGAGAAACATTCCATGGTTCTGTTTCTTACCTAGGGGAGACTGGGCTGTGCCTTCCAGCAGGTCATAATCACCTATAAAAGTGGAAATTTGGTATGAAATTGTTTCGATTGTTTTTTCTATTAGAACCCAAACTGGTCTCTGCAGAAATCAGTGAATAGAATCTAACTGATTTTTATTTGTTTGGATCAGGCCCAAAGGCAAATAAATACTTGACTCTGTCTTTTCAGGAAGAAAACAAAGAGTTTTACTTGTGAGTTTAACTCAAAGCTGAACTTACAAAATTAGAAATTGCTACTGCAAGCAGTGAGCACATAGCTAAAAACACATGCAATCAAACTAGGACTAATCTTATTGTAAAATTATAGAAGTCAAATATTGTATCTTTAGAAATTTACATTTATAATCCACAGATATTTAAGTATGGTCAGTTTTCACAGAATTCATGGAAAATTGTTTCTATCAAGCAATGACAAAGAGTAATGATTAATTGGTTTTAAGTAAGACAGTTTAATTTTGTAGTATTAAGTTAGATCACATGGATTTCTAGAAACAGATTTTTACTTTCACTTTTTATCAAAGTGTTACGATGAACTACTTGTATTTAGTATCATAATGGTTGATATAGAAACAACTTTTCAATAATCTAATATTATCCTATACTCTACATACAATCTTTGAGAACAAAGGTAGTCAGCACAACTGGTTCTTACCCGCATGGGTTTGCCCCAAGTTATCTACTTCCCAACCTGAAATTAGAAGAATAAAAATAATTAGTTTGATCTTGATAGTAGCTTATTTCCCATTAGAGGAGTGGATGTAGCAGTGCCCAGATAAGAACTGCAAGAAAATGTCATTTAAATCCTTTTTTCAAGATCAATACTGTGTATTTATGGCTGGAAAGTGGTTTTCATAAGATGGTCGATTGCATTGTATTGTTAATTCTCTCTTTATCATGGAGTTTCATCAAACTCTAGGAAGGACATGAAAAAGTGATGAGGGAGGCTTTTTTGTGGGTTGATTTTTCTTCTTTTTTTTCTTTTTGTAGGGGTGCAGGGTTCTGAAATAAGAAAGACCCACACATTTTCAAAATATTTTGCTGAAATCCATGATGATTTGTATACCAAAACTACAAAATATTACGATAGGAAATCATAAAAGTTTGGGTTTGTGTTAAAGATTTTCCTTTTTGTTTCTTTTGTCCTTCCAAAATAAAATGTTGGGATTATGTCAAACCAATCTCCCGAATTGCACTGAAGTCAGACTTTCCTGAATCATCTGGATTTTGGCTCAAACTTGGTGTTGGGGGATGCATAAAGAGGAGCTACCTTAAGCCACCGAGTGGTGCTGCTGTATCATGCACAGAGGGACACCAAGTAGCCTGACAAAGCTGCAAATAGCTCTGCCAGTGGCCCATCGATGAGTGAAATGTTTCCAACATTTCATTGACTGTTAAGTGCTTTGATTATCTTAGTTCTGTATCCCCTGGACTAACCAAAGGGCTTCGGGTTGTTCTTCTTTAACCCTGAACATATGGTCAAATCTTAACTAGTGACTGGAAAAGTCATTCACCAATTTGTAAGAGGGTTTCTATTAAAAATGAAATCCAAAGAAGGATTGGTTTTGATCCTATGGGAAGTACAGCATATAAGGAAATAAAACAGTAAAGAGAGCCTTTTCAGCACAGTATAAAATGCATTTTATATTTTACACTATTTCAAATTCTTTATCATGTAATAATTTTAAATTCAGTGATTTCTCTCTCTCCTCGAAAATAAATCAGATGTGCTTTTTGATCTTCTAATGTAGAAAACAGAGGATTTAGTGTGAAGATGATGGTGGGAGTCTAGAAAACTAAGCTGAAGCATCAGGTAGGCTGTACTGTGTCTTTGAATGGATGCATTCAACATCAAACCTACACATTCAACCCACCAGTTACTCTGGAGGGTTAAACCTGAAAGTCACTATGAGAACACCCTTGGTCTCCTGGCTTCTTGCCCAACTTCAGCTGCTTTCAAGATTTAACATATGAGAATTCTTGAATGCTTGCAAATATTGGGAAGGTGTACTAATTCTGAGGTCGCCTATGTTCTGTGCAAATATTTTCCAGTGAATATCATTCAACCTGCTGCATCAGACTAAATTATCAGATGTAGCACAAGTGCTATGGCTGTGCTAGAGATCATTGGCACAATAACAAGGATGCATCTGCAGAATACTTTGGAAAGACCTGTTTCTCTCCTGAGCCTACCAAAACCCAGGTTTATTAACAGTGATATAACTCAGATATGGATGCCTATGTTGCTGAAATCTGAATTCAGAATACCAACTTTAGGATATCCTGTGGGAATTTTTACCTGTGGTTTTATCAGGCAGTGGATCAAAGAGCAAGCCAGTGTTCCTTTATTGCTATCATTCATAGTGTCTTTCATAGCCTGTTGTCACTTAAATCAGTAGCTCATAATGGAATTGGTTCCTTACATGAGATCATCTTACTCAACAGTCTGACCCACAGAAGCAGGGTAATAAGAAGCTGCTAAAAACCTCCAAAATTTTTTTGACTCATAAAAATCCAGTTTTAGTTTACTAGTTGCACAGTGCGGCTTCAATCTTGAAATGTGATATTACAAAATTGTGGGAGGAAGACCAGGCCAATTTTAAGTAGATTGAAGCCTGATGTTCCTGGCATATCACACTGATGGCTCAGAAAAATATATTTTTGAAATTTAAATGTTTTAATTTTAGCTAATTTTTCCTATTATCTAAAAAAGAGGAAATAAAAATTACCATTATTTCACTCTAAATATGGGTGGTAGGTAGTCACATTGATATTAAAATATTAGATTTTAGTTTTATTATTGCATTTTATTTGTGTTTGAACATTATGAAAGGATTCACATTTTCAACAATGTTAATTTTCTGATTGCTGTAGGAACAAACTTGCCTTTTATTAACATATTTTTCTACATCTGAGTCCTTGCTAATGTACTGAAGAAAGTTCCAGTACAGTCTTTTACTATACAGGCTTTTAGGTTTGATCCGTCAACTTAGTTTTCACTAATAAGTTAAGCTACTGCAAAGTCAATTAGATTACAGTGAACATTATGCTCTGAATTACAACTAAAAGTCAAACTCCATCTAATGAGTGTTGTGATAACGTATGCACAATTCTATGTGTGTGTATATGCATATATATAAATACATATATAAGCACACAATGAAGGAACATACAGCCACCATCTGGCTTTAAATTCCTGCGTGCTTCTGCTGTCGCCCTTCTCTCTGACACCATATGTTTATGTATCCTGCACCAGAATATGGATGTTTACATGACAGATAACTGTGCCAATGGCTATGTTTGCTCACACGTATCAGAGAGCAATGGAGTTCATTTGGATTATATCTGTGCTTAACGTTTACCATGTCTACATATATAGGGGAAAGTCTGAGCTTTCATTGGAGCTGGGGTTGTAAGAAGTCCAGATATAGTGCAGTCCCTCTCATCTTTCAGACTATTACCCTGAAATTGTACTTTTGTGGGGTTTTTTTTTCACCTGAGTGCCTTTCTGACTCTAGAGCAATCTCAGCAAATTTACTCTGGTGTCAGTGATGTAATGGGCAAAACTGTAGGGCACCTCACTGCATGGGCTTTCACACAAGTCCTCTCATTGCCTTTCTCTTAGGACGTAAACAGTGAGAAACTGGTGCATTAGATTTCACTGAGGAATCAGAGAGAGCCCATCGAGATGATTATATGACAGGCTAGATAAAGTATATTAGTCTCCCAGAAATGAAGAATAAATAAAATACACTTTTCATCTGCATTTTGACTGGAAACCCATTTTTCAGGGGTTTAATTCAAGGATTACAGTTATGACCTACATGAATGACACCTGTGCTCCTCACATGTAGTTAAATAACAGCACAGACCAAACTATGGGAAGATGGAGAGAACAGCAGCTATTAAGCAGTGTCTTAGAACACCATCTATTAAATCAATAATTGCTCACATTAGTCAATAAACTCCCAAGGAAGCTAATATTATCCTTGACAAAGGATGGTTTATCCAGTATATTGAGTGATAGTGTAATTCACTATTTGACCAGACTGAATAGGTAAGTGTCACTCTTTGGGAAGCAAAGCAAATTTTCCATTAGTGTTTTAACTGGCATTATTAATTAGATGTTATTTACAGTACTACTTAGAGACCCTAGAGAAGATCCATCAGAATGTTGAATAGTCAGTTCCAAAGACCAAACAGAGAAAGCAAACATGTAAAATATTGCTTATTTCTATCTTCTACATGAAGAGGTGAAAGAAGGGGGAAAAAAAAGTCAAAGGACTTGCCAATGGCTTCCCATAGAGTTAGTGGCAGAGACCCAGACCTTTCATGCCCTTTTCTTGCACATCTATCAGACTTTCTTCCTTGGTTTTCTTTTGCTGAGTCCCAGAAAGCATAACTACCTCCTCACTACCCATCAGCTGATGAGAAATTTTATGCAAGCAATTGTTGCTTCTGGTTTCAAGTGAACTGGACTGATAAAACTAAAGCCAAAAATCAGCCGGTGTACAATGAGCCTCGGAGCTCAGTGCAGCCTTTTAGATCTTCTCCTTAGTGCCAGACTTGTGCTGGCTGCTTTCATGTCAGCTGGCATGACAACTGTTTTATCTCCCATAGGTTTGTTTATCTGAACATACTTGCATTTAACCCTTTTGTTCCAACATTTGTCCCTTATTAGTGGCAGGGTGGGGAATGAAAGGCTTCCAAAACTATTCTGTCCTGAAATGGCTGGCCCACGCTTTTTCCTTATTCCTGTTGTTCCCATCTCAGTATTATGGGTTGCAGGACTGGTCCACATAGGTAATCCCTCAAAAGGCTGAATTTCAACAGCATTAAGATCAATGTGCAAAGCTCGCACTGTTCTTACTGCATGTTAACTCTGTCCCTTCAGAAAGTGCAGAGTCTGGGGCAGAGAGAGGTTGTGGAAAACATTTCCTACAATCACTTGTTATCGTGCTGTCCAGCTATGTGGTTAATGAGCTGGTTAGGCATGAATTCAATTTTTTCCTGTTTTATATAGCACTGATTAGAAGCTTAACATTTAATTTATAAATACGAAATAAATCAGCGAGCTCCCCTGCCCGACTCCACAGCATCCACCACACCGTGCCTTTTCGCTCCCTTCCTTATTGCTGCATGCTGCTCTTCTGCACCAGCAATCTGTTCAGCCAGCTGGCAAAGCCACAGCCAGGAACAGCAGTCTACTTAGCAGCTTTTCTGGAACATTCTAAGCTCCCCACACAGATACTGCTTGCACACTCTGCCCTCTGCCCAGTCCTGTACCTGGGAACACATGATCACACATGCACACTATCCAACCATCCCAGTTCCTTTATTATGGCTTTTTGGGGGGGGGGAGGGGGGAAGAGATCCAGAATCAGGTCTTTACAATCTCATTAACAGGATCTGTAGAAAGTAGCAGCCAGGCAAGGTTGCAGAGTATGTGGTCTTACAGGTTCCCACACCCTTCCCTATGCTACGTGCTGCCCTCCACTATTTCTAGGGGTTTTGGTCTTTCCAGCCTCATGCCCCATAGGCAATACTTTGAACTACAGATTGAAAGTCATTAGTCACTTGGCATTTACTCTATATTAATGTTTGCTTTGTCAAAGCAATTTGTGAACATAGTACTTACACAGAGACAGTACAAAATTAAGTGGCATTGTTTATTGTATTTAGAAAACAAGAAAACTGAGGCAGAGGAAAATTAGGGGTAAGATTAGGAAGCCTGGTTCATATTTGTATGTTTGAATAAGAACTGATGCCTAAGGACGTCTGAGGAATGGATTCTGTGGGGCAAATTAATCCCATTCAATTTACCCACCTGAAGATAAATTAAGGTTTTTAAGTTTCTTCCCATTAAAGGCAAAGAGACTGGCACTTCCAGAGGGTGATTTGTTTTAGACATCTACCACAGGATGAGAAGAACTAACTTCTGCAACTTCTTTGTTATCCAGTGGTTTGTGCAAAACATTGCAGTAAAGGCAGTGATGGAACCGATATAAAGTCCTTTCTTCCTATATCCCATACTACTTTTAGTGCACATGGTTTCATGACATAGATACAAGAAGACCCAGTGAATTATGCCTGGAGATCATAGGAGAATACCAGTGAGGTGCCATATGGAGAACATAAAGGCCATAGTATATAGGGCTGGCTGAGGCAGGACTGATGTACAGATATGATCAATAACATGTAAGGGAAATTATGACTTTCTTCTTTCCTTCCTCTTTCCTATCAAAGGCTGTGAAACTAGCAGCGGACTGAGGTCACCATAGCAACTGCTAGACATCATCTAAACGTTATGTGTATCCTTCCTATGAGGCTGCCTGTCACAGGAGCATCCACTGGAGTGCTAGATCAATGCAAATACTATTGAAGGGTCTCCTAGCTCCAAATGAGACAGGGGTCATATTTCAGAGAAAAGCAAATGTTTTTCAAACAAGAAACAGAAAATAGGAAACATCAGGTGGAGAGAGAAGAGAGCATATTAAATCACTTGCTTAAAGGCAAGCATGAATATGTGCCCACCACAGCTAAATCTTGCAATCAACTGGAACTCCTCAGTTATTTGATTCAAGAGAAGAAACAAGAATAGAGTGAAGACTGCTAGTAAAGTTTGAAGTATCTGTCCATGTTGTGCCTACAGTGATACTTCAATGTATTACCTTTTGCTGTCCAAGCTACTCAGCAGCTTTCAGCATTTTCCACCCTTGCATGCTACCCAGAGGAGCATGATTTTTTTATTTTCGAAGGCCAAATTAGCTTTCATATCATATTGACAAAGGTCTTGAGTTGTGTTACTTTCCCCTGGCCACTGCAGGATGTCATCTTGCGAAGGACCAAGGACTTGATCTTTAGCTGAAATGCTCTTTGTCACATTATATGTTTGAATATCAGAAGCAGAGTCCTGTGTCCCCATAATTTGATGGGAAAGGACATAAAATGTCCTTTTCTTGTAAAAAGCATCTATGAGGCCTTAAGTACTTGATTGGAAATGTAGTTACAGTTACTGTTCTTTGATGTCAATATTTTCCTCCCATTTCCCTCTGCATTGCAGATAGACTTTGTGATGCTGTGACCGAGAAGGCATGCTTAATTACAGCTTGTCCTCCTTGCTTTGGAAAAGCTGAAATACTCCCATGACTTTCCTGCCTGTGGAAAGTCTAGGAATGAAAACCAGCAGGAAAGGACTTGTATTCTAGTAAGCACTATTGTCTTGGTTATTGTCTAGACTTACTATTTTTAACATCAACACTTGGTAGGTCTCTTGTATCTGTTCTTTACGTCACAATTCTTTCTAGGACTTGCTGAACACTAAGCAACAATAATACATATACAATCTGCAGACAGCTTTGAAAGGCTGACAAAACCTTTAGCTGGCATATATATAAAAATCCAGATACCTTTGCATTGAACTTGCTTCTGAATGCTACATAGGATCTTACATAAAATGAAGGATGAAACTAAGGTATGCATGAAGTCCTGGTTGCATCTAGGCAACTAGAGACTAATTAAGCTCTGATGGCTCATTATTATTCCCATGATGAAAATGCTCTGGGATGGGTCATGTCTGTTTTTCAGAGACTACTCCTTGGTTCCAGTGTTTTTCTTCCCTCTGTTTTCATGCAGGATGTTGAAATGCCCACCAGGGGTGAGATATACTTCAATGGAAATCTAAACCTTTACACCAACCTTTTGCATTGCCTATTTGACAGGAAAATGCAATTTCCAATTTCAATCTGCTGCAATGTTGACCGTAATTTCAGCTACTAGATAAGAAAACCTGCATCTTCTATTTTAGTAGAAAATAAGTGTACAAACTTCTAGATACATTTTGTCGCTTAGGAGGCTCCTGATCTTTAACAGTCACCTTTTCTTTCTGTCTATATCAAAAAATATCAATATATAACCCAAACTAATAGAAACTCCAACTTGCAAATATTTTCAACAGCTTTCACCTTGGGAAGACAATGACTTTTATTATGTGGAGAGTTTGGGAGTTATGTACCATTTTCACAGTGGTACGTAGTCAGCACTTAAAGACTTTACTGGGTCTATTTCCTCAGAAATGACACAGAAGGGCTTCCCACATATGAACATGTAGTATCACTTCCACTCTCATTAACTCTTCTTTTGTCATCTTCTGTTTGATTAGGGATAATATCTAAACTCAGACAAGAGAAAAAAGCCACAGATGGCTTCCCAAATCCAATTAACCCTGCATTCACAAATTTCATTGTCCACCCATGATATCTCTAGTGCAGAATATATGAGGCTTGCTATTCTTACAACAAAGTATTTGCGTGTCTCCCAGTGTTTTTAATGGGATCAGTGTTAGACTATTTTCAATTTCTTGTTCTCATGGACAATAAGCTGGTTGGCCGAGCACCGAAGTCATATAACTTCCAGAGTAGCAGGAAGCCAAACACTTTAGCTCAAAAATGTAAGCACAGGATATGATTCCCTCCTAAACTCTATAATACCTGGATACATTCTTTATTTTATTGGATTTTAATTAGGACCCCTTAATCCTGGTATAAACATAGGATGCGTTTTACGTCTTTGGTAAAAACGATGTACATTTCCTGTCTTACATAGTAAACCATAGTAATGTTCTTTTGGGTGTAGCAGGTGGTGTCCTAGACTGAGCACTAGATAAAAATTCTGAACTGCTGGAAGATTCATCATGAGCTAATCATATTTATTATTTGGATTTGTGAATGAAAGCATTTTCTCAATGTGGAGCATATGGCAATGCTCAGAAACTGCCTATTATAATTTGTATTAGTTTTTATTGCAAATCAAAGATCTAAAAATATGCTTATTTCTGATCTGGCTATTGGGTTTCTTTCAATGGTCCGTTTGAGTAATGTGGCTTTATAGGTTCCAGAATATCTCAGCTGTGCAGAGCAAAGAAAGAAATCACAGACTTGGCTTCTGTAGATTTCCACTGCCAGCAGTATCACCTCTGTCTGGGAAAAAAAGGGAAAAATAACAACAGAGAAAATTTTACAGCTGGGAGTGCAGATCACTACATTGAGACCATCTCTAGGTCTTGCTATGTCATACTGAAATGCAACACCACAGCTTGACACACTTTTTTTTACCTTCCTTTGCAATGATACCTTAGAATGCTTTAAATATACCCTGTTCCAGAGTGGTTGTCACTGGAGTTCATACTGGGAAGGCACTGGAGAAAGCATAATATACAACAGGGACATCATGGAAGTTATAGCTCTGGGTGAATGTAAAATCATGAACTGATGGATACCAATCAAAGAAATGAATGTTGAAGGGGAAAAGAAATTAATATTTAGGAACCCTCTAGAAGGAAAACCACTGTAATTCCTTAACATACTAGATTAGAAAAGATTCAGGAGCTAATATGTTCTTTTCATGTGGAGAGATTTTGAGAACTATCTTTTTGTTCACAGTCTGCATCTGAAAGGAAATGAAAAATTCTGGTGATTTTGGAGGACCAGAGAGGTGAAATGAAATTTTACAAGGAAGGGTCACCAAACACACAGCATGGGATTTGACCTTAGGTTTTCTGTATGACGACAACAGATCAAATGTTACTCCTCAGTGCAATTGCAGTGAAGGTTAGAGCAGAGTATCTTTTCAAATTAAAAACAGCAACACTTGGTATTTTTAGATAAATCCATAGATAATTTTTCATCAAAGTGTCTCTGCAGATGACAGTTTAATTGGTCAATTTTTATTGTGCAGTCTCTTTTTTTTTCATTTTACTGCATATGGAAATCACAAATCCAAGTCAACATAGCCAAATTCCTTTCCAAAATTTATAAAACAACCAGCCCTCTCCAGTGACTTCATTCATCTCAAGATAAATATTTGAGATAGGTCAGAGGAAGCATCTTCTACAAGTACCCACTGTTTTCCATTTACTGAAGCAGAAATCCATGTGATCAGTTCAGACTTACATGTATAACTTTTAGATAAGCAAAGCCAAGTGAGGTAGATACTCCTACCCTCTCTTTAAGATTAACACAACATATGGTTTGCCTGTGTTATACAAGCAGCTGTACCTAGAGGTGCTTCAGTGCTTCATAAATCAAACTTTTTAAAAATATAATTTAAAGTTATTGCTACTGTTTTTAAAAATGATTTATGGTCATATAAAAATTTTGCTGTATTAAGAATGAATATGTTATTAATAAATATTAGTGTCAGTGCTTAGCCTAGTTACATATTCTAGAAACATAGCAGCAGCCAGAGGATACTATAACAATCTATAAAATTTGATTAGCTGTATCTTAGAAACATTCTAGTTATCTAATAACTCTTTACTGAAGGAACCATCATAAAAAAGTGACTTTTTTCATCGAGCCCTCACTGAAATGGATATACCTGACTAATTAAAATCAGCAGAGATGATATTGAAAAACCATGCTGATTCGCCCAGGAGAGTGATTATGGATGTAGATATTTCCAACCTGGGGTCACAAGTCAAATCCAGCCAGATCTGCAGAGATTTCAGACTACTCCAGATTAAATGTTTATTTGTTTATCTAATGAATTATGAATCTTGGTTTTATTCATACTGAACAGATGTCCAAACGCCCCTCAAACCCAACACTACAAGACGTAGCAGCTGTCACTTTTGTTAGCAATCCTGTAGGGAGATATATAAAGCAGGACATATGTTTACACTGGACTGTCTACTCCTCCCTTAGGGTCATACTATCACCCTGCTACAGGTCAAATGTGAAGTATGGTATGTGAACAAGTCTGTAATTTATAGTCAAATAATGTCTAAGTGTTATTTCAGCCCTTTATTTTACATAGCTCTAGTTATGATAGAGCTTTTAATTTATATGTATTTTTTTTTCTAAAAATATATGACTTTTATTTAAAAAAAAAGTATTTCTCATTAACAGGTAACATGTTAGTTAAGCTCTGGAATACATCATATTGAGCTAACCTTGTCTTTGAGGAGGGAGATGGGTTAGATCAGGGGTCCTCTACCTTTCCTTCACCACGGAGCCCCTTTAAATACTTTTTGTGACTGTGGACCACCAAGACTTAATTCAGGATTTAAAGCACTAGACTGCATCAAATATTTATTTCAATTTTTTCACGAAGGGTCTTCACATTTGGAGAGAAGGGGAAATAAGTTAATCTGTTAATGCACACACTCCTATTATATCTTTACTGCAATGATTCCAAATGAATTTAAAATAATAGCATCAACACTCTTCTTGATCAAATGGTCCATTTTACGGTATTTTAATGTGCTAATTCCAAATTTGATGTCAATTTTTACATTAAAATTCAAAGAAAAGTTTTCACAATTCTTCTCACCTCCCCCCTTGTTTGTCTGTGTTCAGTCACCATATATTTTTGTTTACGGGCCCAGGGCCACCACTCGGAGGAACAGACTTCAGCCCCGTTGTGGCCCTGAAGAGGGCCGTTGGGTTAAGAAAATGTGTTTAAGAGAAAAAACACCTAGTTAAAGTGGGTCCCACCAACCATACTAGGACCAAATGGATGAGGAATTGTTTGGCTGGTCACATCCAGAGGGTAGTGGTCAACAGCTCAATGTCCAGATGGAGGTCAGTGACAAGTGGTGTCCCCCAGAGGTCTGTATTGGGACCAGTACTGTTTAATATCTTCATCAATGACATAGTGGTATTGAGTGCACCCTCAGCAAGTTTGCAGATGACACCAAGTTGAGTGGTGCAGTTGACATGCCTGAGGGATGGGATGCCATCCAGAGGGACCTGGACTAGCTTGAGAATTGGGCTTGTGTGAACCTCATGAAGTTCAACAAGGCCAAATGCAAGGTCCTGCACCTGGTCAACCCCTGGTATCAATACAGGCTGGGGGATGAAGAGATTGAGAGCAGCCCTGCAGAGAAGGACTACAGGGTACTGGCACATGAAAAGCTGGACATGAGCTGGCAATGTGTGCTCACAGCCCAGAAGGTCAACAGTATCCTGGGCTGCATCAAGAGAAGTGTGGCCAGCAGATTAAGGGAGGTGCTTCTGCCTGTCTTCTCTGCTCTGGTGAGACCCCACCTGGAGTACTGCATCCAGCTCTGGGGTCTCTAGCACAGGAAAGACATGGAGATTTTGGAGTGGATCCAGAGGAGGGTCACAAAAATGATCAGAGGGATGGGACATCTGTCCTATAAAGAAAGGCTGAGAAAGTTGGGGCTGTTCAGCCTGGAGAAGAGAAGGCTCTGGGGAGATCTTATAGCAGCCTTCCAGTACTTAAAGGGGGCTTATAATAAAGATGGGGACAAACATTTTAGCAGGGCCTATTGTGATAGGACAAGGGGTAATGGTTTTAAACTAAAAGAGGGTAGATTCAGACTAGATATAAGGAAGAAATTTTTTATGATGAGGGTGGTGAAACACTGTAACAGATTGCCCAGAGAGGGTGTAGATGCCTCACCCCTGGAAACATTCAAGGTCAGGTTGGACGGGGCTTGGAGCAACCTGATCTAGTTGAAGATGTCCCTGCCCATGGCAGGGGGGGTTGGACTAGATGACCTTTAAAGGTCTCTTCCAACCCAAACTATTCTATGATTCTATGATTTCTCAAGAGCCCTCATAGCCTTAATTAGAGAAATGATAGCACCATGGAAAAGAAATTTCATCAGTAAAAGTGAAAAGGTAACATATTTGTGTGGGATATAAATAGAAGCATCAGAGACATTAAAGAATAGTTAAAAGTTCCATGGCAGAGGTGTGTGGACAAATTGTCAGTGGGGGAGATTTCCTGTGCTGTAGATGTACACGGCCCTATTCTCACAGTATCAAACTGGCAATATCTCTTGAGCATTGCATCCAAAACAGGCATGGAGAGAGAAAAGTGTTATGTTACGTTACCATGTGTTAGCACACTGTAACTTGAGGCTATGTAGGGGGTGTAAGTTACAAGCCACTGAAAAGGAGGAGTCCTAATGGAAATTTGGACAGGCGCTGTCTTGAGCAGCAGGCCTCCTGCAGTTATATCAGAAGATAGCAATATATCAGCCATCTGTTGATGTGCAATAAATAACATAAAAGTATTTTGTCTGCAGGCTGCAAGCATCACTGATAACTGATAGCAAAAACTTCTGTTGAGTGTATATCCTGTGCAAAGGATGACCGGAATTGGTTTGACAATCAGGCTGAATGACAAGTAGTAAAGAAAAACCAATTACAAAGTCATGGAGAATTGGAATAAATAAACGAAGACACAAAACAAACCTGAAAGAGGGAAGAATATTTCCTTACCCATGCTAGATACAAATCCTACTGGATGCTGATGTGGTGGCTGTTTTATTATCACTAAACATGGATGGCACAGTAAGTGTCATTGTACCCAGAGTCAATACTGAACCAATATTACAGCAGTAAAGATTGTTTAATTATACTAGTTATAATTAAAGCACATAGAATTATAGTAGTAATTATATTTTTATAATTACTGATAATTTAAAGAGGGACTTATTTTTCCCCATTCAAAAATTAGGTGTCTACTTTAAGTGAATTGCCCTTAGTACTTGTTGGATGAAGAGAGGTATCTCCAAAGTATGATTAACCTCATGTCTCTCGGAATAACATAAATTGCCTTCTGTGGGTCTCTTTCTCTCCACTGACTACAGATAGAATCTAGAGGACTCATATAGAGAAAAACCTTGAGTTTCATATGGGTAAATTTAGATGAGGTAATGATCACCTTTAAATTCTTTTCCATTTCACAAGAGCATTGGCAGTTCTTCAGTGTTTGGATGAGCTCAAATGGATGTATTTAAATGTGAGGATTTCAGCATTCCTGAAGCTGTGTATGAAACATTTCCTGTCTCCCACAAATTGTGCTTGGTGTGTGGCAACGCAGAGAAGGTGGATTTTTGACTCAAGACTGTAAATGAATAATTCATTCGTAAAATAATCTTTGGGAAAAAGGATCCTGGGGGACAATGATGAACTTGTTCCTCAATGGACAGTGCTAATTAAGTGATTTGCAGTAGCTTAGATGGGTGTTGGGAGGAGATGGACAAAACTGTGAATTATCAGCAAAGGCTTGTTATTAGCTAACGTGGATGGGAGGACTTAGCCTCTGTCAGTCATTCAGTTGGGAAGATAATTTCATGGAATCATGAAAAAAATAAAAAAGGAATTTCAAGAGAACATCTAATTAATTTATCTACCTGTGTGAACAACTTAATAGTTATTTCCTCCTGTCCACACACTCTCATTTTTACCTGGCACATTTTCATGTATTTCAAACGTTGAAAAAATCGAGAAAAGACAAGGGGTTTTTGTTATCATTCAAATGGTAGCTTCACAGGGCCTCTTCCCATTAAAAAGTACTAGGTAATATTAATAACGAGGTCAAACAGTTAGTATTACCACTACTAAGTAGATTCTCCTTTTAATAGCAACTCAGGTGGGAGAAGCAGCTGGATTGTATAAGGTTTGAAGCTGAGGTCTAATAGGGTTTGCTTACCAAGCATGGTGAGTGTGTGGGACTTTTGGTCCAAGCTTAAAACTGTAGCAGAAGGAGAGAAAAGAGAAAATGCACCAGCCTAGCTGACTATCTGCAATAATTTTTGCAAGACAAAGGACAACTCTGTTAGACAGCAATGCGTGCCAGAAGCAGAAACAGCCCAAATTTCCGATCTTTCATTTATTTGCTTGGTTGATGATGCCAACTGCAAGGGGCAGAAAGATGGTGATGTCTCATTTCTACAGACCACAAAAAGGCATGATGAGGATCCTGGTCTCTCCAGGAATCCATGCCTATGTTCTCCTTAGGCATGAGCAGAACGTGCTCTGAGTTTTAGTTATTTTCTAAAATAGGTTTGTGATGATTAGTTGTCCAAGACTGAAACACAGTTTCAGGTCTCATTGATTTCAATGGAGACCCAAAGGCAGAACATCCCCTTTAGCAATTAGAGTTGGTGATATTTTCATGTTGTATAGTCTGTGAAGGCTTTTTTTCACACATTCCCTCCCACTCCTGTGGACACACACACACATCTCTACACACAAATATCCTGGTTTTCTACAGTATTTTTTTAAACTGAGGCCCAACTCCAGACCACTGTAGAGTTTTTGATTTCCATTTATACTGACTATCTAAGTGAAGTTTTACACTCACGCTGGCCATGCAGCTTTACCAGACAGAGGCAAAGAACAAAGGGAAAATACCGTCTTCAGAGATGATAAATCTGAACAGTGCAGGACACTTGACAAAGACGATTTCACCCACACTTGCAGGTTTCCAGCATGTAATATTGTCCCACATTCCTGGGCAACCTACAGAAGAGAAGGAGTGATAAAATACATTAGTGGTGGAAATTCATTCCTTTCGTCACACTGTTATTATGCTTTATAGCTGGTTCTTTCTTCTATCCATAAAAATGCGCTTCTTTAGAATAATAAACAGCATCATTTTCTAATAAGCTTTCCCTGGAATAAAATAATTTTAATTCATGGGAATAACATAAAATATGTAGTTGTATGGCATAATAATGACCAGACTCTACCCTCACAGAAGATGACATTTCTTAGTCTCAGTTAAATCATTCCAACATATACCAGAAACAAATTTTCCCTTGAGCATGAAATCTGCTGCTATTTAACTATCTTTCAGTAGTGTCGGGTTAAATATTTTTATCCTTGGATCATATCTTTGATTTAAATTCTATAAATTTCTGTTGGCTCTAGTTGTTGCAAAGGTTGGGTACTGGTACATTTTGTAGTTTGACCCAGGAGAAGACTGGAAACTGAAAACCAGATTCTGCTTCGTTCTACACCTAATTTTGTGGCTATGTGAGGGAATCTCACCTCTTTCATGTTGTTTATTTTCTTAAAAAAATATTGGGAATAGAAATGTCTTTCCTTAATAAAGAACCGTTTTAATATCATTCACTACTGCAGGCTTTGCTCTAGAGAATATAAACTCACAATGTCAAAAGGATGATTTTGACCTCTAATTATTTCTTGCAAAACCTAAAGACAGAATCAGGCCTTTAACAACAGTCCAGAGATTAGGCTTCAGACAACAATCTTTGAAATAAAGATCTGAATGATGAAGAATCACCTCCTGTTACATGTATGGAGAAAGAAGAGGTGATGAGATTGTGAATGGGCATTGTCTTCTCTTAGGATATTAGAAAAATTCAGGTCCCATGTGCTATTGTACATACAGTAAAGAAGCCCAGCTCCTGCTTCTTTTTGATCACTGTGTCAGAGACATGACGAACTATGACTGGCTTTCAAGAAGCATAAGCCCTCCTGTGATTCTGTGAATGACCATTTTACCAGCTCATAAACCTAGAAGATTTATCCAGTGTACAGAAAAACTCATATCAATCTCTCAAGTTTCCTACTAATGTTTAAAAATAAGACTTAGTGAAGGAATCTCAAATGGGAATCATCTTCTACCTTAGCAGAAAAAGAAAGAAAAACTAAATCTAAATATCTCTACTACTTATTTGCATTTGTTGTGAGATTGAGCACATAACCTTATCAACTGTTAAAAGCTGCAAGTTCCGTGATTTTCTAAGTGGTTTTCTGTTAATATGCTCTCTCTTTGACTATGTGCCAGGGAAAATAAGATCTTCAGTAAAAGCAGATAATGCTTCAGAGTGTCATACTTTCAGACTGGCACAAGTACAATACAATGAGGATGATCAACTTGTAAAAAACAGTGTGGGCTTTATCGACTTTGGTGATAGTAGCAGATTTCCATCAGTGGAGAATGTATGCTCACAGGACTGGAATTGGTGTACTTTTTCCATCAGTTTCAATGGCAGGGAACCAAGCCCTGAGTTTTCTCACAAAAATATAAGCCAGATAATAACATGTGTGGTAGATAGGGCAGTTCTGATGATACAGTGTTTGAAGAATTCAGTCAGTGTCAAACAACACTGTTATGATGTTACAATGATGGCATATGCTGAGCAGTTGATATAATTCTTTCAAATTAAAGGATGCAGCATCAGATTACATAATATAAATTAATAACTGTATAAAATCTTGACCCTATTAGATAAAAATCTCCCAGCTTTGCCAGACACACCAAAATACAATATTACTTCAGAAATGCTCATCAATTCATCACAGGAGCTGGAAAATAGGAATCCTTTACATTTCCCCCACCTCCTCTCTTTTTTCCACTCCTACTCAGGTTGTTTCCTTTGCCAGATGAGGATCTCATTGTATGAGTACTGTGATTCACTAGAACCTCTCCAAAAGGCTCAAAGACTGGGGTTTGAAAAGTTTTGTGATACAGTTAACATACTAAAGATGGAAGTCAAGATCACATTGAGTACTCCTAGATTTTATTGTCTTTGATAGGTAGTGTCTGTCTATGCAGTAGGAACTGTATTTACCACGTAAATCTGAAGACATGTAGTCACAGGTTTTTAGTTCACTGATATATGGCACTGTACAAAAGTAAAGAATATGTAAATATCCATGGTAATGAGACATTTGCTTACAAGAGGCATTAGAGGCAAAGTGACTAATGAGATCTGATAACCACCTGCTAGCCTTGCTCGCTTAAATTAAATGGGTTTTATAGGAATAGGGAAAGCTTTCTTATTTCTTATTATTACTTCAACATCAGTTGTCTTCCAAACTCTGGGATAGCAAAAGATACTGCAAACCAACCTAGAGAAATGAAAGTAAATCCTCATACCGCAGAAAAGAAAGTGTAGACATGGAATAAATATTTCATAGCACTGTGTATCAAATTCAGTTATACCAGGTGGCTGATTTTGTGGTAATAACATGCAGAGCTAAAAAATAGCCACATTTGAAAAGACATTATAAGTTCATTGTGCTAGAAAGCTCTGATGTGCTGATGTTGGAAGAGAGGGAGAGAGAAGCAGAGAGTCAAGTAATTTCCCTTAGTTACTAAAATAGGTGGTCAATGGCCATTAGAAAGAATTCATTGTCAATGAGAATGCTGCCTGATCCTGCCTGGAAAAGTGTATTTAAAACAAACAATTTAGAAGAGCAAAGAAAACGATGACAAAAAAATTAAACAGAATAAAGGCCAGCATGCACAATCCCCTTACGTTTGTAAACAATGATACAGCCAGCAGCTCCTGCTGGGTGAAATCTGCCCACGGAAATCAATGTGACTTGAGTGTGAAACTGCACAGCAGGGTTCTCCTCTGGCACTGATGGTATGTCTCCGTTGCCGTGTGACGTAGGGATGCTCAAGCTAGCTTTGAAAGAGGTAGCTCAGATACTGCAAGCAGCAAGGTGTAGCTTCAAGTGGGCAAATTTCCCTGATATTAGAAATCAGTAACATCAAGAAATCATTTTAAAGAAGAAGATTTCATGTGGGCTAGCATGAAAAAAGTTAAAAAATGGTGGTCTTGCTAATGGATGGTCTTAAAAACAAGGCACCTTGCAGAAAGCACAAATTCTGACTTCCCTTCCCAAGTCTGCACTGCAACCTGAAGACTGAAACTCATGTTTGATAAACATTGTGGCATTCATCTTAGCTAAGGTAAGTGGTGTAATTCTTGGCATCTGGTCCTGGGTAAGTACTTATGCCCTCTTCACAGATGGGCAGAAGAGTGCTTCACGTTATTCAGCTAGTTATCTCGTCTTTGATGGGATGGATGATCCTTTGGGAGACCCTATTCCTTGTCACTGACTTTTGAGGAAATGCAAAGTGATCATTCAGCTATAGGATTAGTCAGGATTGGTTTAACTTCAGATGGCTAAGAATTACCCTTTTATCCTATTCAGCTAAGCAAAGTTTCTTCTGTAGTTCATGGAGAGAGACTTTCCAAATAGGGATAATCTCATTTTAAGGTGTCAGTGGTGGTGGATCACCCTGTAGAGTGTACTTCCATCTCTCCATTGACTACACTCAGTAGAAGGAGGCTAAGAAATAGCTTAGCCTAGGCAGCTGCCTATTAAATGGCTGAAGCTTGTATTCCCCATAAGGTCTATATGGTCTTTTGGAGGAGGCACGAACCAACTTTGCCCTCTGGGCAGAGGGCTTATCAGTGGCTGTGCAGCCTCTCTTAGCCACTTTCTGATCCTAAGCGAAGGAGTCCAGCTAAGGGCTGGGACATGTTACTTCAGGCTGTGAACAGTGCCAGCATAGCTGTGCAGCTCCTGAGCAATTCAAACTACAGGCAAACCACAGTGGCTGCTTATGAAAAGCCACATGATCAGTCCCTACATTTCTGTCTCAAGCTTCTCTTTGTAAAAGGGAGATAAACCTTGTGTTTAGACTGTAAGCTCCCTATGGCTGGATCCACCTCGTACTGTTCTTGGGAAACGTACTTCAAAAAACAGTCCTGATTAGAGCTGAAGAACAACATGGATTTTATATGAATTTCACATGAAGCCCATGACACCTAAGTTTAAATTTATATTGTTGAAGCTGAGGGTAGTGCCTCATATACCTAAGGATGGATCTGACTTGGCAGCCACTAAAAAAGAACAGCTCTTCCAGAGAAAGGCCAAATTTCATAACAAGGAGGAAACTACAGATATTTAGCATTGCACAGTCTTCTTATGCATTCTTAGAATTATACCTAGCACTAAACCCACTGTAGTCATCCTCCTTCTGTGAAGGTTCACACAAGCCTTGTTCCTGTCCTTTGCTTCAAATCAAACCTCTCAGAGCAAAACACTTTCTCTCTAACTTGCTACTCCTGGCAGCTGAAAGGCTGCCTTCTTACCTGAAATGTCTAGATAAGCAACAAGAGAAAAAAATTTCAAAAACTCAAATCAAGACATGCTGGCAGAATAGCAGTGATAAAGAGATCTTCTGAAATTGCTTACAGTCCCTTAGCTTCTTTTTCTCTTCTGTGTAGGGCTGTCTTGAGAGTCCCAGTTTTGATAGTGGCTAGATATAAAACCAGATTTTAGGCCCATAGCTGAAGTTCACCTAGTTCAAGGAATGGACCTCACTTTAAATCCACTGAGAATAGAGCCTGTTATCTTCCACCAACACAGAGTCACTATGTCACCAGGACTATATACAAACTGCAGTTCTCTAATTTGGGCCCTGTTTCCTCATGATGCCTCTACTGCAATACCCTCATTTACACTATATTTAAATCCTTTTAACAGCATCCACAATATCCTCCCATGTCCTTATCCTGTCCCTAGTGCAACACATCTCCTTCTTGTCGCTGCTAGCTTTTTGGCAAGAGAAGGTGCAAAAGCAGAGACATGTTTTTTGAATGACAAGACCCTGTGTACTAACTTACTGCTCACTCATTCACTCCTCTTAATAAAGTGGGTAAGTCCTACCTGTCCTCCTCTCCATGAAAATAATTTTTGACATTTTTCTTGTACTCAGCACACCATTTTCACAAAACGTATAGGAATTTCCAGCTTTGAGACTAGTACACCTCTGTCAAATGTTGCTGACTTTATTCAGTGAACTCAAAATTATGGGGTGAAAAAAGGAATGACAGGACAACGGACAAAGGGATTTATGGATTCAGACACAAACAAAAGGGAAATGAGAAGAATTTGGAAAAAATCTGTTTCCTTGGGGAATTAAGAAAAAATGTAAATACATAATTATTAGACTTCTGTATTTTT
This sequence comes from Strix uralensis, assembly GCF_047716275.1. Classification (NCBI taxonomy): domain Eukaryota; kingdom Metazoa; phylum Chordata; class Aves; order Strigiformes; family Strigidae; genus Strix; species Strix uralensis. The sequence continues at coordinate 67,615,269 of NC_133972.1, read as the reverse complement.
CATGTGTGGAAATAAAGGCTTGAGATGAAAATCCATCCTTTTGGCTTACAGCATGCAGTTTGATTTTCAGTTCCTCTCCTCATTTATTAGTTTAAAATATCACCTTCAAGGTCATATTGCCTTCAGGAGAGTAATATCAAAGGAAATGTAATGTTACAAGCCAGCATATTAAACTGAATTATGTGATGCACAATAACTTTTAAAGGGCATACTACATACATCTTTACAGAGAGAGGGTGAATATGAGATAGGTGCTCTCTGTTCTTTCATAAATCTAGGTAAATACCAAAATAAATAAAGGTTTAAGCGAGGCCTGAGTATGGGATTTTCAAAAGTAATTGACATTTCAAAATAATGGTATCTTATAGGAACTCTTATTACAGAAATGATGGTTCTGTAAGTGTTTCAAGTTAGGAAGCAAACTTATAACACTGTCAGATTCACTAGTCTTTTCTGAAAGCCCAGGCCATAAGAGAATAGAAAAGAAAAATCATCTGAAATTCTAAAGTTATAAAAGGGGACAAAAAACTGAAGGAAGACATTCTGTATTGGAAAAGAGAATACTTGATCATGCACAAGGAAAAAAAGTCATTCCTTCCTTAAAATGTCTTATATACAAAACAGGCATGAAAGACCAAGTACAAGGGGAAGCTGGTCAGAGAAAAAGCAAAGGTTTTTCCTTCCCAGTTCTGCTCTCAATAGATTTTGGAATTATTTGAACAAAGTCTATTTATTCAGCATATGTCATCTGGATCAGCTATTGCACTAAGGATTTGTTCCTTTATGCAAATTTTGCTACTGCTGCATTGAGATGCACCTTGCATTGTCTAACTAATGTATCTGTTAACCTTAGTAGTATAAACATTATATATGTAAATCTGGGCTTAGTTCTTCTACATTTCTTTTACATTACATGAAGAAAAACATACACCTCTGGAGGGTTTCTAAGATAAATTATCCTCTGGAGATGCATTTTTTCTTCCACTGATTAGAAAAGGCACCAAGAGAAAGACTAACTTTAGGCTTAAAACAGCTGAAATTAGAGCAGAGGAATTCCACATGTATAGTCCAAGTGACTTGGCTATGGCTGTATGTGAAGAAAAATAAACTGTAGTCAAATTTACCAGCAGTTGGCCCACCTTAATATTTTCTATTACGTTTCTCTAGATAACTGCTGCCTCTGGTATAAAGTTATGCAACACTATACTATGAGTATTTAGAATCCATGGTTCATGTTAATGATAATTATGTAAACTATGATAGCATTTTCTGCTGGTATGTCATTATCAGTAAAGTAAGTTTTTTTGTGGGTTGACATTTTCAGAGATCTAAGATGTACGAAGTCCAACACTTTTTTTTGAAAAACTATTAAAAATATCAGTTCAATTTATAACAGAGAACATTGGAGAAAATTATTTGAGACATTTCACTTCTTATCTACTAAGTTAAACCTAGATTATATTAAAAACTAAAAATGAAAGAAACAGGAACAGCAGTTTTTCTTTGATTGGAATGATGGGGTTTATAGCATAACAGCAGAAAAGGATGAGCTGAAGGTAGTAGACTTCAGCTCTCAAAAGATTAAGAACATATGCTTTGTATTTGCCAAACGTAAGTTGTAAATTTTAGAACTGGGAGCTCGTATTTACCAAAGTTTAACAGAGAGGATTTCCCTGTGTTTGGATGTTCTGCATTAATCAAGCACTTTGGTTTACCTTCCGACCACCTTAGGAGTGAGCCACACAAATTATAAATTAGAACTCTAACCTTATTCCTACTATTTTGGTGGGGGAAAATGTAGATACAAATACACACAAATCACTGTTTGACCATGAACTGTCTCAGAGGTGAAAAGAGAATGAAGATCTCATCATTGCAAAAATTCAACCATTAGAACTACTCTCAAGAGAGTGAATGGTTCTTGTCTACGTCTCATGTGAAACACACCTCAAAAGGAAAGGCTAATACTAAATTATTATTTTTTTCCTTGAACATTTTATACATGGCAAAGATCAGCTTTTAAATGACAGGAGCTGTTATCTATAATTAGAGAGTTATTAACCCTTTTTCTTCTTTTAAAGCTGTTTTATTCTTTACAATCACAGGATATTTATTCTAAGCTCACACTTATTGCTGTTCTTGCATTATTACCTGCCAAGAAAACCTCATCCAAGAAAATCTCCAGAATCCTTTAAGTGCTGCCAACCAATTCACCTTAGGTGAGCTTTGGAGTTTTAAAGGGAAACTTCAGTTTGGCAAAATCTTTGGAACAATTATTTTTACAGAGGAGTAATTCTAATTATTCAGAGGAGTAAAAAGCCAATAATGTTTTTTTAAAAAAAACCTTTCTTTAAATATAATAAAAAGTATTGGCTATTCATCTATGAGAAAGTCACCACTTTGCTGTTCTGGAGGCAGAAACACTCTGTGAAATTACTCAAAAAATTGTGAGATTTTATTCTAACACTTCTGGAAGCAAGAATGACACTTAAAAGCTGCCAGAACCTGAGCCAGTGCCAAGCTCACCAGCTGCAGATAATCTGGCATCACTCAGGACATGGGTTATGTGAGATCATGGGGAACTGCTGGAGGCAGCCTTGTCTGGCAGCAGCTGGTATCCCTTACTTCTTTTATTGCTGGTGGCAGCTGAAACAACTGTCATTGTCCTATGTCACCACCACGTCATTGTGACTCACTTCCTTCCCTTCTTAGGTGAAGAAGAGATCATACGCTTTTCTTTATCATCTCTATCTTCCATTAATTCTCCAAGCTGAGAGAGAGGGGAAAAGGAAGGCTATTCCACCAGTGCCTAGAAGTCTTTGCATGCATCACAGGCACAGCATATCTTAATCTTTAAGTGACTGGGATCAAAATAATTTCTTGAAAGAACATAGTAATAATACTGGCTGAAGTTTGAAGAGTTAAGATGGAGTTTGAGAAGATGGTAATGGAGTAAGAACCAGAAAGATGTGTTCCTCTTCCACAAAGCCTTACTTTCCTCTGTCAGATACTGACTGAATGAATCTTCCCCTTCACAGGCACAACCTACTCATAAAAAGGACAATGGGGTGGAGCACTATCAGCTGTGTCTTACCTTTTTGAATAGTTTTATTTAACACTATTAACAGCCTACAATTGGTTGTAGTGATGGAGGAGCTGTATAGAACTAGATATATTTATAATATATATAAAATATTATATATAATATTTTTCCCTCACAAGTATTAATGTGCCTCACAGCGAACCCTGGCTTTCAACTAAGGCTGTAGATAAGAAATCTTTCCAAGCTATATAGCTGAACAGTTCATTGTCAATTTTGCCACCCATGGAGAGTAGTAATATTTGGGATTTATGAGTCTGTGAACAAGACATCTGTAAAAATCAGTAATATAAATAGTTGCCATGGATACAGGGAAAGTATAAATTTTTTCAGCATGTCTTTTTTGTGTTTTGGAGTCTGCATTTGTTTGAGAATGGAGGGAGGATTTAGTTGCATGGAGGAAAATGAGAAGAAGATTTAGTAACAGGTCTCTTGAGCATTGAGGTTTCCCAGTAGTAAATTCAGGGCTTCAAATCTGTTCTGGCACAAAAGAAAAAAATGATAACATATTCCTTTGATTTGTTAGTTTCTAACTAATCTCACAGCAACACTGAAGTGGGACTAAAATGGGACACAAACCTTGAAAGTCTCTCGGTATGGGGTTACACTTCAGTCTTAAGAAATCCCAGTGTAGTAGAACAGGATTTTCAATGGGACTTATTCAGGCAAAGCCTGAGGTCAGCATTTGTCTGGTCAATAATATTTGTCAGGAATTTTGACCTGTTTCTTAAAGGATAAATAGGCCAAACAAAACAGACAGGCATTAAACAACTGAAAATAGGAACTGACCTCAAGTCTGTATGACTGATAATTTCAAAACTTATATTAAATTCTGTTACACTTATATTAAGTTCCTTCAAAGGAATTTATAAATTATAATTATTTAGATTTCATGGTAGCTCTGGGAGTAAGAAGATTTTCTGCTCTTTTTACAGCTGGAAAACAAAACAAAACAAAACAAAATAAATGGTGATATTGAAAGCTAAACATCCTCCAGAACAAGAGTTGTGACAGAGCTCAGAAGCAATCTGTCCCTTTGCATTCAGACTCCTGTCCTTCCCACTTTCTTGCTTTTCTATTGTTTATAAATAGAGTTATCTCAGTGGAAAAGTCATGTCTGTAGTAGAAGATAACTTATAAGAGATCTTGGGCCAAATTCATTCCTGATGTAACCACAGTGACGCCAATGTGGATACTCTTGAGATGCATTTATTCCTTGTTTATGCCTTCAAATCTTTTGAGAATGAGAAATGACTGAATTAAATAACTTAATTTCTTCCAGTGTGCAAATTCCATAATCTCTCCTGGAAATTGTTCTAGTGGTGAGTCAAGCAATTCGTTATTAGAGCCCATGGAACCTTATGATCTAGTGAAGGAAACAAAGGAAATAAATACATTATAAAAAGGCAGTTCATACTCTGTTAAGAGGCATGTTAACACATTACATTTCATACTCCTGAACAGCAAGACAGAAGATGTATTTTGTTCAAGCTTTTGGAGAAACTGAAAAAGATATCTTGAAGGAAAGGTGTGATTCAATAACAATGTCAAGTTTAACAAAGCCTGTCTCCTGTTTCATACTGAACTTCTCCGACTACCTGCAACGGATTCAGAGTAGAAAAAATAACACTGAAAATTAAATGTAATCCAGCCTCACAAAGATTTGCATACACCTGGGAAATTTTGGTCAGTATGAAATAGTCTGAAGGAAATTATATTACTATTCAGTAAGTTCCCAGCTACTAAATGCCTTCCTGTCAAAAGTAAAGATATATAAAGATATAGGCAGATTACAATCTGAAGTTAGTGAAAAGGCAGTGTGAAGGGTATCAACAGATGAAAAGGGAGGTAGAGTGCATGATGAAGAAGGACAAAGGAGATGCTAGTGAAACATAGAGAACTATCATGATCATTCCCCTGGTAATGAACAGTGGATGCTTTCCTTTTTTTTTTTTTTTTTTTTTTTTTTTTTTACCCTGGAAAGGCTATTCTTCTGCAGAGAGAGAAGGGGAAGAAAAAGAATGTAATGTAGACTGGGAAGGAACCACCAGTGTCATCACACCCAGACCAGCACTATCATCAGCAAGCAGAGGCCTTATAAATTTAATCCAGAAAAAGTAAATGTGTACACACTGCTCACAACTCTATATTATGTAAACTACAAAATACAAAATCTTCCAACAGTAAAGTCCAAAAAACCAAAACCCATAAACATCATAATGACACATAGAAAGAGGATCAGAAATATTTCTGATGTTTAGATACATGAAACATTAGGTGAAAAAGCCCAGAGAACCATAGGAAGTGGTTGCGGAAAGGTGCAAAATTACAGTGGTGGTAAAGCAAAATCTGAACTGCTAGAGACAAGATAATTTCCCTTTGCTTGTCTTTAGATCAGAACAAGTGTGGTGGATCTGTCTTTCTTTGTCTAAAGGCTGGAAAGATACAGGAAGGAATGGGAAGGAGTCATAGAGTGCTGAGGCTGCCATCACTACTTGATGACTTATGGTAGAGGACCAGTAAAATCAGTAGCATACAGAGATATGCATTAGTCCTTCAACACTGCTGGTTTAGTCATTACTTCCATAAAAGCCATTAAAGTAGTCATTGCAGAAAGCGGTATTTTGGGAAAAATGTGGATTTTTACCATATTTGGGAAATAAGTGTCTGCAGATCCTAATTTTCCTTTTTCTTACTCCCGTAAATGAGGATTTAATTACAACAAAGTCAGTGAGTTTCTCCATGTATAAAGCTGCTATAAATCAGAGACTAATTGGCTTAGAGAATTTAGAGATAGGTTAAAAAAGAAATATGAAAATGAATTAAGTATATTAGTCCTTCTTCCTCTCTTCTTACTAGAAAATGTTAAAGACGTAGTAGGAAGACAAATTGTTCTGTGGTGTTGCTCACAAATATGTGTGGGCAGGTAACTGCACTCCCATCTGAAGTAATAAATACCTATGAAAATTTGCATACATATATTCAATATTCTTTTACTTACTATTTATTAGAATGTGGAATAATTATGGAAAACCAGAAAATAAGCCTAAAGGGACCTGTGGAGGTCATAGAGATTACTCCCTGCATCCAGGCAAAATAAACCATAACTAAAATATCTAAAAGGAAGTTTGAGAGTCCTCATTGTCTGTGATGTTCTTATTAGCTGGACAGAGGATGAGAAAAGTACTTTACAGGGCATAATTCTGCACACTCAAGTTACAGAGGACAGGTCCAGAAACTCCTTTAGGTTTCAGTCATTTGATAATTTTTGACTTGCAGGGACTGTGATAGCATTGGTGTCATATATAAAGATGGTAACAAATTTCTTCATGATACTCTGAGAGTCAACAGATGTTGTACTACTTAGCAGATATAAAAGTAAGCCCTACTGTAAAACCCAGTTGGATGTAGAAGTTATTTATAAGTATGTATTTATACAGATATAGAGTATAAGAATTTATTTACATATGTTCTCAGATAGATTACTCTGTCCATAGACTAAGTGTTTAGGGTATGTGTAGAAGAAAAATTAGAAAGCACACAAAAACCACTCCATTTGTAACACAAGTGAGAAATCTTATTCATGTGAACAGGAATGATCAGCTGTTGTAATCATACCATTTGAACTTTTCTTTATCAGTTCTCAGTCCAGAAGAATAATGGGAAACAAATCAGTGATTCTGGTGTATCTTGTATGAAAACAATTATAAAATAGTTCTACTGACTGGGAGACTATATTTAATTTTGTTCTACCTTATTCAATTATGATAACAGTGGGTTCTGTTTTAAGTAGTTTGCAGGTTAGCAGAGAAGAGGTAGAATTGTATTAGTCATTTGGCTGTATGACCAAAAACCTGGAGCAGATTCCAGTACTTTCATGTCTTGGGAACAAAGACAAGGCATGTTCTCAAAATGTATACAACAGTCCTTCAGCACATTTTAATTAATTGTTTGTGGTCGTTATTTCAGTTTGGCTTTGCTCTTTTCACAAGGTTTGGGCATACTCTTGATACACACTCTGACAGTTGTTTCTCTCTTCTAAAGCATTTCATTGTGCATTGACTTCTATTTCCAGAAATTTTTTTCACACAGGTCCTGGTTAGTCACTCAATTATGGATTATTCTGGCCTTGCCTTTTGCATTTGTCATGATTTCTAGTTGCATTGTTTCACTGTGCTTCCTTTTTTTTTTTTTTTTTTTTTTTCTGTAAAGGAAACAAACCAATCAATTCTAGCAACTGTGTGAGCATGAAATGTATAGCTTGAGTATTAAATGTGCAAGCTGCTATGGAAAGGCATTCAGAAAATCAGAAATGGCTTTTAGGGTAATCAGAAAGGCAAGATAAAGGATCAGTAAGAAGAGCAGCTCCATGTGCTTGTCCACAAGACTCAACTATCTGCTCTTGAAGGATGAAAACTGCACCATCTAACTTCATATATGTGCCTTACCTGGCAAAGGGTAGGGTTCCCACTTGGTTTACTAAAAAAAAAAAAAAAAAAAAAAGCCAGAAAATAAAATAGTATATGTGAATTATGGAGAAAGAGGAAATCCAGGACTGGAAAGGCAGCTAAACTCTTTGAGATTATGGATATACCTTGAGTGGGACTCAGCTTGCATATTAAGAGATGTTAATTTAGATGTTTTAATATGTAAACTGAATGTAAATCTCAGTATCTATCCACTGTACAAGGAGTCTTGGGAGACTAGCCAGATAATTAGCCAATAAATTAGATGTCTAACATCCAGTGATGCAACTGTTCCCCCAGGAGGCCATTTTTCCCTAAATACAAAGCCCAGTGCAGTTCTCTTTTTACTGAAACATGCATTGAAAATGCCTGTTGAATTCAGTGGGAGTTGAGGTTGCAGATTGAGAGCAGCAGAATTACACCTGGAGAAGAGCAAAAGCTGTTGGCAGCAGGACCCTCCCACCACAGCTTGGTATTTCCTGCTCTTATTTTGGTAAAAGGTGTGTTTAGTTTAAAGATTATCAAAATCTTAAAAGCATGATTTGTTAGTGATCTTTTCAGAAAACAAGCTGGTGGTAGATATAAATATATTGTTAGCTGGGAGGTGAGTCTGTTTGGTATTTCTGTATAGCTTGAGGCTCAAAAGTACTCATGATAAAAACAAAAGTGCTTCTAAACTACATGTTTACAGTAAGGTGCAAGAGGCAGGTAATTACTTTTATTCATCTGTAAATAATTTATAAGACACTATATATTCATCAAGCTGCCAAAATCATGAGGCTTCATGGCATCCAGGAGCATAATTCAGAAATGAAAAGAAGAAAGAACATTTAATTTAACTGAGATCAACCTGAAGTCTGGATGGCAAGTTTTCTAAATTCTATTAATTTCTAATGATTTTGGAGGAATAATGCATATATTTGAAAAAAAATAAACAAAACCAAAAGCTGGCTTAGAATTGGACTCTAACATTCAATGTTCCTGTAGATATGAAATGAGGAAAAATCAGATCACACATCAGGAAGAGAGAAGATACTATCTTACTTCTGAAGTATCTGAAATTAACAAATTATCTTAAAATAGATATCAAAGATAGGCTAGTTGAATCAAGTTTTTACTCTTTTTATTTTTTTTTCTTGCCACGGAGGAGCCTAAATGTCCACTTTAAGCAAACATTCTGTTTTCAGCCAGATAATGTGAGATTAATTTCATTTTTAGACTTCAGTGTGGTATTGCTAAAGTATTCCTGTACCACAGAACAAACTATTTCTATGGTGGGATTCATATTAGGACATGAAATCTCAAGCTGGGAAGCATAAAAACAGCACAGGCCAAGTTAATTTTTTTCTAGTATATGTGTAAAATTCTTCTCTCTAGAATGAAATATTTCAACACATTAAGTTTTATGACTCCCAAAATGAAACACGAGAAGAGTTCTTCTTCTCTTCATTTCTTTTACAAAAGGCTGGAAAACTGCATGAAAGTGAGAGATCTTTACCTTTTCCATTTCCTGTCCCTTCTATTTCAGGGGAGGAATTTGGGGAAGGAACTGCACATTTTCTTTTCCTCCCTTTTGCCAGGAGCAAATTACTATGCACATTCTGAGTCAGCAGTGCTGGCTAGCAGCTCATGGGCAAGGCCAAGGATCTCCCTTTCCCCACCCCCATCCTCCCTCACCCAGAAACTAAAAAAAATACAATGAATATTTGACATGCAGTTCTTGCTGCCTTGTTCTTCCAGTGATGGAAGAGGCCATGAGGTTCAGATATACTGCAGGGTTTTCTTCACTTTCTAAATCTCTTCAGCATCCCACAGAGGAGAGCAAGATCTGATCCATTCTAATTTCCAAAGAAGGAAAGGTCATGACTTAAGTGTCTAATGAAGTAGAAATATGAAAAACTTAGTGAAAAAAATAGGGCTTAATTAGGACTCAGGGAGTTGCTACTTAAGGTGTTATAATGCACGTAAGTTACTTTGCAATTCTGCTTTTGAAGGTAAGTAAAACTGAATTATCTCATTTTTGTCATGGTGAGAGGAGTACATACAGATATTTTTCTACCACTTAGCAGATGGAGTAGTTAATAACTTATTATAGTACTGTAACTTGCTTATCTGTCTGAAGATGATTTAACTTACTGTTCTTCAGTTTTATTTTGCTGAGGAAAAATCAATATGCAAAACCTGTCAGGAGTCCAAATTATTACACTTATTCAATTGCATGTATTATTGACTAGGCAGTTTCCTGTAATGAAGTTCTGGGCTTAAAGTTATAAGGTATATTAAGAAGTAGTGGATGTAGCTCAGAATGAAACAAGAAATGAAATTGTACGGTTGGACAATTTTAGTCATTGGCCACCTATGTGAGACTATCAGTGCTTGGTGAAGTCTCATAAGAAAAAAGCATTTCATGGTGAAGAACAGGCTGAGAAGACTCTCTTGAGTCTTTGGTCTAACAACACTTGATCCATGACTAGAGCTTTCCAAGTGATCCTACAATATACACAGATACCAAAAGGAGGAATTCCAAGTATACAAAATGTGGTATGTCAGAATGTTCCTCCAGAAGTCCACACGTTGGTGGAAAGTAAGTGATTCTTAAGAGTGTACTGAAAATCTTCCAATTGAAGTTATTAATGGAAAGCCACTAGAGTTTGTTCTAATCCCTTCTTGTTCCCACCACATTTACTGTTCTCCCACTAATGGTCTAAGGACAGGCAACCATTCCCATTAACAAAGCAAGCAGTAACTGGCAAATGTGCTTTCCAGAGTGGGATTCAATGGACCAGTTCCCAACATCTACATTTGAAAAGCCCTCAAATTTTTTGTAGGAATAGGTAGAAATAGGCAATCCCAGAGAACAATGTCTCTCATCTGAAAGCAGATATTTGAAATAAGTCTGATGCATCATTTTCTCAAAAAATCAACTTTTGTCCATTGACTGTGAAGGCAGCTTTGTGACAATAGCAAAGATAAAAATACCTATGGCATGGAAATCTCAAGTTCCATGAGAAAAACTCCATGCTGTCTCACTACTAAAAAACCCCCTGGTATTGTTCTGATCTTCATATCAAGGTACAGAAGAATAACCAAGGAAGTTTAGACAATACCACCTTCATAACAGGCTCACAAAAGTCCCATTATCCTAGGAAATAAGGTCCAACCAGTTTACTTCCTTGTCTGTGCCACTGCTAAGCCTGTTAAATCTACCTCTGATGAGAGACTGAATAGAAACAAGGCAGAAATGGAAGGACACTGCATGATGCTTAATGACTGTCATTGTATTTTCATGTGAATGATGGACTGGGTGACCACAGTCTCCACGCGAAAGTAAAAGAAGGAGTCTGGTCATGCTTCTCTGCAACAGGTCCCAGGCTAGAGCATTGCTTCCCACACATGCTTCTCTTGAAAAACTTTGTGCATTCCACACATGAAAACTTTGAGCATTCCACTGATGAAAAACCAGTGTCACACACTGTGTCTCTATTTCCTTTTGTGCTTCTTCCCAACACAGAGCCAGAAGAAGGAACAAGGATCCTGATTGTCATTAACAAAACAGGAAACATCATTACATATGGGCAGCTATTGTGGGGCAGAATGGGAATCGACAGGTATATTACAGATCCTTCATCATACCAGGGTGATAAAACATACCCTAAACACAGCCAAGAATCTACTTTCAGTCTGTATTGGTAGATCGTATTATATTCACTAGCCATACTTTATGAATTCATTAGCAACAGAAGCCCAAACCTGAGGAATTATAGAAAGGATCAACATCTGTATTTTGTCTTTATTAACTATTAGCATATGTAGCAGTACCTTTTACATCCTTCTAGGCTTTTATAAGTTCAATCAGAGATCATAATTATTTCTGTATTGTCTTTTCCATGCCTTTAGGTAATTTGACTAATACAATCAAACTCTGTGGATGTGTGTGTACAGCAATCCTACAGGTGCTCTGTTAAAACCAATCAAACATGTCTCTGTTAGCCAGTCCTCAGAATACTTCACTTCAATAATTATTTTTTTTCTTTGTCTCTACAATCAATGCAAAAGATAGGCATTTTTTCGTAGGTGTCATGGCTTGAGCTCAGAGGGCAACTAAGCACCACACAGCCACTCACTCCCCCTTTCCCCCCAGTGTTGGGAAGGAGTAAAGCAAAAAGCCCAGGAAATTGAGATAAGGACAGGGACAGATGACCTAATCCATTATTGGCACAGACAAAACACAGGCTTGTTAGGCGAAGAAAAAAGGAACATAAAATTTAATACAGACACTAATAACAACAACACGTAACAGACAGAGTAGAACTGTGAGAAGCATTACCACATCCTGAGAACACCTTCCCCCACCTCTCCCTTCTTCCCAGGCTCAGCTTTGCTCCTGATATCTCTACCTCCTCCCTCACAGAGGTGCAGGGAATGGGGGTGCGGTTAGACCTGATGCTTCTTTCACTGCAGGGGGGTGGGGGGGGACTTCTGGCATTCCTCCCCTGTTCCAGAGTGGTCCCTCTCTCACAGGAGACAGTCCTACACAAACCAACTCCAACATGAGTCACTCCCATGAGTGTGTATGTCACCCCGCATGTTGCAATCCTCCTAGTGCTGAACTACGTCAGTGGGGCCTTCTTTCCATAGAGTCCCAGTCTTCTTCAGGCACAGTCACCTGGGTCAGTGTGGGGCCCCCCACAGGCTGCAGATCAGTATCTGCTCCACTGGTGACCTCCACGGGTGGCAGGGGGGTGGCCCTCCCATCTCACCAGAGGATACAGAGGAGTGTCTGCTCCAGCGCACCCCCCCTTCCTCCTTTCTTCCACTGACCTTGGTGTTTGCACAGATATTCTCCTCACATCTCCTCTTCACAACTCCCACAACTCCTCCCAGGTTCCCCCTCTTAAATACATTATGGCAGAGGCACAGCCTTGGTGCAAAGGCGGGTCCAACCTGGAGCCAGGGGAGCTTTGAGAAGCTTCCCACAGGGGGCCACCACTGTAGCCTCCTCCCCTGCTACAAAAAAAACCCCCCCACTCACTCAAACCAGGACAATAGGTTGATTAACATCCTTCATCAAACAAACCTTCCTTCATTTTTTGAGAGAACTCTCTTAGGAAACATGACTGGATTTCTGGAGATGCCTATCTCTTTCCATCAAGATTCGTTAATCATAGAATCATAGAATGGTTGGAGTTAGAAGGGACCTTTAAAGGTCATATAGTCCAACCCCTCTGCAATAAGCAGGGACATCTTCAACCAGATCAGGTTGCTCAGAGCCCTGCACAACCTGACCTTGAATGTTCCCAGGGATGCAGCATCTACCATCTCTCTGGGCAACTAGTTCCAGTGTTTCACCACTCTGATTCAGTGAGTACTATAGATCTTTAGATTCAGACTAAGAAGTCTAAATATAGATGTCTGTATGCTGAGGTGGGCTTCAGCTGCCTCAGTGAATATCACCAGGGTCACCTGAGCTATTTAGTTGACCTCCTGCTTCTATTCAGATATTGTTACTTCAGTAAGTCTGTGCCACTTCCTCTAGTGCTGTGTGTGTGTGTCAGACACCCAAGGCATCTCAAATGGCACTGAATATCTGTCTCTATACAATAAAACTCTCTCCCCCGTGTCTTAGGGATAAAATGAAGGCATCTATGTGTAGTGATCTGCATTTAGAAGTCTTCTGTTTTTCATCACTGATTATTGAGGAAGCCTTGGTGACTAACTTAGACTGAACATGAAATTTTTAGGTAGCTATATCAGGTATTTCCACTGTAAGGATTTAATTTATTTTCACAAAGATATGTTTTTAGTGCAATTTGAGATGCTTCTTTGGGGGATTGAGTTGCCAGTCCAGATAGACACAGATCTTCTGTAGGCCCCATGTCAGAATGTCTTGGTACCCTAAGAAATCTAGAGACACTTGTTGTTTATTTGCACCTGAATCTGGTCCTAAAAATCTCCAAAGTAATTCCCTAGTTCTCTTGCTTCAGGAACTCATTGGACACTAGAATGTAATTTACAGGCAAAGTCTAGGGTTCATTTAGAATTTCTCTGAAATGTAGTCACTGCCAGAGCAGAGAAATTCAAAGTCAATCAGTGCTGTCTTAATCCATGTTCCATCACTAGAAATAAAGATCCTAGAAACCAGTCAACTGTGCCATTGATTCCAGCAAGAATTGAATTCACTCTCTTACTGCTGTGTTTTTGTCAGCAAGACTAGCAATCTAAAGAAGCAATAAAGACTCACTTTTGTCAGAAAATACAGCAGATGGCCACAGAATATGCCATGGGAGTAGGAACAAAAGAACATTTTCACAGAATTACCTTTTAAAAGAACAGCCAGTTGTCTGACACCTGACTCACTCATTTTTATAGAAATATAACATGTTTTTAGGACATTCATGAAAACACAGTTTGCATGCAAGGACACACATTAATTCATCACTGAAATGTATCTGCTTCTGCAGAAAACTGCAGCAGCTGCCTGATGGGCTATAGTACAAGCACATAGTTTAAAAGGAGCTAAGGAGATCTGATGAAAACCATACTAAAATCACAGATGGTCACTCAGTTATAATTCAGATGGCATGTTAATAGTATTTTGGGGATTTTTTTCTGCCATGGTACTATAGACATTAAAAAGTTAAATGATTGTAACTTGTCACATAGTCCAGATGCCCATGGCTCTGAAGATACAGAGATATCAGACAGAGATACAGACAGATCACAGCGGCACAAGAAAGACCATCACTCATTTCATTGCATAAATTTTACTGCTATTAATTGTTCATTTTTTAACTGCAGTGACCCGCTATATCATGACTGCAATTACATGTGATGCTCACAATTGCAGCTTGGGGTATTAAAACAATCCCCTGCCCCGCAGGTAAAATCCATTGCAAATACATCTACTAAACTTCATGTTTGAAAATAGTCATCTAAAAACCAAAACCAAACCAAACCAAACCCCAAAAGTGAGTGAGAAAGTATATGGGGCAAACCCTCACTTCCTGATAGTGTCTGCATATACTGTAAAGAAGCTGCCCCTGTTTACTCTAGGTCAGCTTCTTACTGCACATCGTGTATGCCATGTAGGGGAAGGTAAGACTAGGGTTCTTGGTACTATTTAACTCCAGCTAAAAAAAGAGAGGTGGTGTGGTTTAATGACCTGTCACCATAGAAACAAGGAACTTACAAGTGGAACTGTGTAAATAATTGATATTTTGTTTCAATGGTTAAACAAAAATAAAACAAAAAACCCCTATTCTGCTCAATTAAGTGAGATTTTCTCCTTTTTGGCTGACATAAAATACAGAGAGTTGAACAGGCAGATAGGAAATTTTATTTTTAGCTTTTCATTTTTAATTTTAACATTATTTATTTTTTTAGCCCTAATTAAATTTAAGTAGCAATACTTCTGAAACAATGTTCTGTCATGAAACATCAATACATTTTTATTTTCCAAATTTGTTAATGGCTATTGTTTTTCGGCCTAAATTATTTTAAAATTTAACCTGAAACTGCATTCTTCAATTACTAACCTGCTTGCAGAAAAATACTTTTATTCAGTCCTGCTCCCAAAAACTAATCTTATCTGAGTCAATCTCTTACCCAGTTGCCTGGGCAAATTCTATTCTATCTTTTATTTTCTTTTAACTTATGTTCCTCAGTTATTAAAGAAGGACTTCCTGGCAATTCTGGAGATTACAAAAGTAATATCTTTGAAAGAACCAGGTAAGAATTATTACAATGAATATACTATGGGATGGGAATAGTAGCTCATACACATGCTTTGCAGTTAATGGTGTTTTCAGAGCTGTAGGCGTTAAATTCCAGTACTTTTCCTTCCCAATGTTTCCTATCTGAATGGAAGTTCAGCAAATGCTGAGAAGATGACTAAACTTATATTTATTAGCAGGGCTTGAAAAGGAGGCAGTCCTCATTTAAACCACCAAAATGCTGCTGAATGTGTCGGCAGAATGTGTTCATGCTGCCCAAGGAAATAATAGAAATTTCTGTTCCATTACAGCAATTTTTGCATCTTTTCTCTGAGTCATCTTAACTGACCGTTCCCAGGCTGATGATCACCTCACTGAAGTTTTAAGTGTCTTAGAGAGTCCATATAGCTTAACTTGTCCTCTGGTTTTCCTCTTGAGTCAGTAGAGAGAAAAAGGCCATTCCAGAGAACTATTTATCCCACAAATGTTAGGAAACCACAGCAGTTTGAAAGGATTAACTCTAAGGAAGGACCCACAGCTCTTCAGTGGCTACTTAGACTTAGTTTAGACCAGACAATTGAGGTGTTAGTTACTAAAATTAAGAGAGACAAACCACATTCCTGGAGAGAAAGCAGTGAATAAGAACTGGTAGGATTTGGGTTTAAGACTCATAGGACAGAGACTAAAGTATCCATATCTATCGTATGTGCTGTAGAAAATCCATGGCAGAATACTTCTCTGGTACTGTGTGATGCACCTATGGCCCTACACACACCACTGATTTGCCATGGCTTAGCACATGTGTGGGTAGCACATGGAACTGAAGAGAAAGGGATAATATATTAAGGAAAGATCTTCCTGACACCGAGACACAGTATTACCGAGGACACTGTGATCCCTAATGAAGAATGGTACGGAGATTCCCAGTCTAATGGCAACCCAGCTAGATCTGGAAGCAAGAGTTGTAGGATTGCACAGGCACAGCACTGCCCTACAGCAAATTATTTCTGCTCCCAGGAACACGATCTCAGCTGAGAGCTACAACGTCAAATAAACATCCCTGCTCAACTGGCATTAATATGTGCCTCTTCATATTATGTCTAGGGTACAACGTGGATGGGTTTTTAATCCCTTACCAGGAATCCTTCACCAGTAAAATTGTTGTTATACTATTTGTCTTTTCAGGCAGACCACATATATAACTTGGCTGTATATTATAGAGGGATAAGAAAGAAATATGCCAGAGGCTGTTCCAAGAAATAAGAATATACCAGTCATTCACCCATTGGAGGTTTGTCCCGTCTCCAGCCATGACTAGCAAGAAACTTTTCCATAGATCATTCCAAAGCAGTTTGTCTGTGACACAGCACTCTTTCTTTCCCCCACCAGAGCTGATCCTGAACTTTTTCAAAGACAATGCACTTCCAGGCTTTCAGCTTCACTAATGTGACTGAATTCACAGTAGGTTAGCAACTTCCCTTGTAGCCTCCACTTGAGAACAAGATTCTTTATTTGAGCCTGTAGCTTGGTTTATGCCTGGATTGTGAAGATTTTATTCATTCCAGTACTGCTACATTATTATCAACAGGATTGATACTATCTAACTTCAGACCTCCATAATGACACAATAGGCAATGGAGAGAAATGGGCACTTGTCATACAGTCTTCTCGGTGTAAAATGGATGTCTAAAATAGGGAAGGTTTAGGTCCTGTAAGTACGTGTAAGTGACTTCTAAGTACTTATTTTGATCTATTGACTGTAAACACAGTTTAAATACCTAGCATTGATAAAGGCCTCTCTACTTTGTAAGCCCCATGAATTCATCCATTGTATCTGATGAACAGACTTCTAAAAAACATGTTGATAAAATCAGAGACATTCAACAAAAGAGCTAAAGAATGAGTTAATGCTTGAAAAACAGAGATCAGTGAAGCTCTTCTACTTGTGTTTGCCTGAGAAAGAGTAAAGCTTGATCACAGCTTGGCTACTGAGAGTTGCACAGGTGTCTTGTTCAGATAGAGGCCTGAAATGAGCATGGATCCTAACTCTGGTATCACATCGTCTCTAACTTCTACCTTGAAATTCTTGCTTGTTTCTACAATCTCTAACAAGACGTTAGTAGAAGACACTTTATGCAGTGTCACATGGATAAATCCATTAGTGTAAAAAAGCATCTTTGCCCAAAGATGCATGCAGGCAGATCAAAGCTATCTAGGTCAGTATCCTGGCTCAAATAGGAGCCAAGTAAAAAACACATAGGTGTAAACACATATTCTTAGCTATACCCTCCCAACTCGAAGATTTCAATAGCTTTTAAAAGCTGAGTGTGAGAATAACAATCCTAGTCCTATTGTTCCTGTGCACAGCAGCATCAATAAAGGAGACATATGCACACATACACAGGCACACAATGAAGTAATGTCTTCCCAGTGGTGCCAAGGGAAGTAAGAGTGGATAATTAAAAGACTCTGAAAGAACAGGAGGCTGATGAGACACCCAATAGAAATCCAAAACTAAGAAAAACTGCTCCATCATCATGTGAAGATGGAAATTCTTTTCAAAATCTACTTTCACCTTGCATTACCACCATTACCTTCTAATTACCACCTCCTACCCCCTTGGCACCCTTACCAGTTTATTTACTGTTGATTTACATGGTAACTGGCTGATAGGATTACTCTTAAAGGTGATTGTAGGCATTGCATCCCTGCAAATACTTATTTCATACGACTTTCTTGACTTGCCTGGCAAAGCTACTACACTTCAACATTTTCAGAGGAGGACAGGAGGATGAGCTATCCAGGACTACAAGTTAAAGATTAATTTGACAGTGAGTTATGAACCACATAATCACCAATGAGTCCTCATCACTTCTGTTTCTATTCAAATTCTTGCACTGTGTTTGCTATTATCATACCTTGGCTTATGCCCGATTAATTCATTTTAGGCACAATAAGCATTAAATCAGAGGCCCAAATCTGCAGATCACTCAAGGCACTCCCCCACTATTTGAGAGAGCCACATTCAGGGGACAAATCCAGAATATCAAGTTCCAGCAGTGGAAAACAAGACAGGTAACAGACTATGAAAAGTCTGTCATGCCAATCTACAGCTGGAGAAATGTTCTACGCTATATTATCAGGGCTCTTTCTGATTTCTTTGAGTGGTGCATTTCCTGTTTTTGATCCTGTGCCTCCATACACAGTATCAGATACAACTGGTCAGTAGAGCCCAGATCAAGCCAGACAAATGTGTAAGGCCCTTGGAGTTACAACTAAGTGAGATACAAGCCCACTAAGAAGCAGAAGACAGCTGGGAGATTCTCTTTGTCAGTGCAGGTATGTGGCAAGTGTGAATGTGCTGGCTGCCAAGCACCTGCCTGGCTTTTGAGGTCACCACTCAAGGAAGTATTGATTGCAAAACTTGCTCACAGAAGTCTAAGTAGATCCAGTAGAGTTAAGTACATGGACGGCATGAAGAAGACACCTACATATCAAAACATTCCATGGTAAAAATCAGGCTCCAGATTTTTTCAGGTAATCCAGACTCCTAGCGTGACCTAGTCAATATAACAGAGACAGATGCTAAAGGCAGGATTTCTCTGATAAAACAAATACATCTACAGTGTAAATATTTACAGCTGAGATAGTCACTCTTACTTCCATATATGTCTGTAGAGAAAAAAAAGGCATCATCTAATATGCTTTGAGGATTAAATGAATTATGTCTCAGTCTCTACTTATTAGATATCCAGAGCTACAAAATGATCAAGGTGACTCGCTCATTTGTAGCGTAGATGCATTTGCAGTTATCAACATTTAATTAGATGAATCC
The DNA here is from genome assembly GCF_047716275.1 of Strix uralensis. Classification (NCBI taxonomy): domain Eukaryota; kingdom Metazoa; phylum Chordata; class Aves; order Strigiformes; family Strigidae; genus Strix; species Strix uralensis. Next base: position 67,596,156 of record NC_133972.1, on the reverse strand, counting down.
CATGCTAAGTGTACATGACCAAGGAAACTGTCATTAAGTATCTGAGTAACTCCTGTGCCATTCTTTCCTAGCCCAAGGGTTGAGAACAGGTCAGCAGAGTCTGGATGGGAAAAAATAAAAATGAAAAAGAGTGCATATCGATCAGCAGTGACCTTTATCAATTCTTATCTGGTGGAAAGTCCCTTGAGGACTGCTGACAGCTAGAAAAGGGTTCAGCAGGAACTGGGGCAGCCCTACACTAAAACAAGGACAAAAACTCAAACAAGGGAGGTTGGAAACACTGATGTAAGAAATAGCCTGGAGAAGTTGAGTATGAAGTAATCATCCTCCTCCTTCCTTTTCTGCCTTTGGCTTTCATAATTTCTCTTTATTGCTGTAATTCCCTCTCCAGAGTGAAGGAGTCAGATTTCAGGTCCTGCTGAGATTCCATTTTCTTCAAATTCTCTTTTGCATTCAGGCTATAGATGATGGCTGAATGGGGATGGACACACAGGGCCAGCACATAAACCTCAATTCTTTTCATATAAAGGCTCTTAAAGAATTTAAAGCATTTAAGAGGAAGAAGCTATCATAAAACTCATGGGAAAAAAACAAACAGAAAATCTCAAGGCAATCATTGTCTCTGAAGAATTATAGGCATTACACAGCAGCAGAAGGAGATAAAACAGAGCTGTGAAGAATAAAATAGTAATGAGCATAACATCTGGGCATAAGAGGTAGAGGGGGAGGGAAACGGGAAAACATTAGAGCCCTGAAAAGTCAGGGCTGGATGTTTTCCATAATATAGTGCCAGTCTTGCTCTTCAAGACCTGTGGTTGCAGTTGCAGCATCAACATTGTGCTTGTGTTGGACCTCACCCAGAGGAGCTCTGGGGAACTATTTAGTTTATGTCTGTGTTCACAAATGCTAAACACAGCAAGGGGGCAAAGCAAAGGCAGGAGAGCTGAATTATTACAAAATGTAGGAACCCATAATATGTTCTTCTTCTTTTGACTTCAAAGTGCATTGCTTTCCACGCAGTACTTTTAGGCAGGAGAAATATCAGTGCAGAAGACAAGGTCTCTAAACAGGAGCAGAGAACCTACTACTCCTGTTATTATTTTTTTGCACCATGCGGGCACCTTGGAGTAGGATTCATGATCTGTAACATTATTGTTCTAAATACTGTAGAAATACAGATCACAAGGACTGTTCATGTCCCAGTTTCAAGTTTTATATGTGATCATTTGATTTTGTGTCACCTGCAACAGAAGAATGTGAAGCTACCTTGCTTACAGAGGTTACTGTAGTTCAGCTTATTTGGTGGATTTTTTTTTAAGCCACAGTAACTTGAACATATGCCCGAGTCTCTACAGAGTCCCTAAAATCTCACAATCCCATTTTACACCCTGCAGCCTGTCTGAGGAGAAATAAATCCTCAGAAAATATACATATTGAATCATTCTGTGGAAATTTGCATGCAGAAGTAGTCAAAGAGGGGAAAAGGCAGTTTTGTGTTTCTCCTTGCTTTTGAATAAAAAGTTTATTCACCAGCCAGGAGGGATTTCTTCCTTCTTTCATCTGTTTCTGACAAGCAAGGGAGTTGTTTTCTATGTTTCTCTTTCTTTGAAGGAAACAAGCTAATAACATATTTCTGCACTACCTGCCATCATTAGTAAGTCTTACTGCTATAGATGACTAACAAAAACCAAATGTTGGGCTTCTCTTTTTTTTTTTTTTTTTTTTTTTCCCTCTGTTTCACTTCTCACCAGTGAAAAACAGTTTGTCTGCAGCAGGTGAAAATTGAGAGAATCAACACACTTCACGTATGAATGCTGAATTTATGAATTTATGAGCAGTTATTACCTTTTCAGGGAGTTTCACAGTGAAACTTCTCCAAACAATGCTTGATAACTTATCGTAAAAGCCAGGTTCAGCTGTGGTGAATAGTGCTCCATTCCAGTAATAGACCAGGAGAAAAAGTGCTTTTGAAGTAAACAGATACCTGTGGTATTTTCACAACTACTGTGGAGTGTGAATCCATCATGTGTGGAGTATCCCTTGTTGATACACTTTTTGTTAGGAGGCAGCAGCAAGGTGTCATTTGAAACAAAGTAAGTAGCATTTCAATGATGTTGAACAAACAGTAAGAAGGTGGTAGAGCTCTGTTGATGTCCCACCATTTTAACTATGGAGATAAAGCTTTGTTGGGAATGAGGGTGTCAGGAGCTGGCTTGAAATAAGTGTCGTGTAACAAAAGGTGAGGACTTAAAAGGGATAGAGTGAAATGCTATAGTCTCAGAGGTAAAATGAAATATATGTAAAATATATCTGCAATAATTAAAAAAAAAGGTAGAGAGAAAGTGCAATGGAACGAAATGGCTTTCAAACAAGAAATATGCCAGAATTCTTCACTGGAAAATAAATGCCTTTGAGGGGATGTGGCTTCTTTACCCAAAGCCACATAAACTGTGGAACTTGTTGCCACAGGATGTGATGAACAACTGAAAGGTGCACAATGAGCCTGGGAAAATCTTCTTCACAGTGATTCAGTCCAAAAATACTGGGAGAACAGAATAAAGAGCAGCTGGGTTCTGCTGCTGAGCTAGTGCTTGAAAGGATTCAGTCCCTTCCTGCCTGAGTGGGTGATACATTTTAATCACATTGAGATGCAAAAGCCTTTCCAATGGCTCTGGACCTCCTCTATCTCAGCTGTGATCTGAATTTGGAACAGGCAGAGGGGAGGAGTTCAGTCTGAATAGTCCCTCAGCCACCACGGTTATTTTGGATTTGAGTCATAAAGAACAAACTAGCTGATGAAATAGTCTTTTTTGACCTGGGAAAATCTATGAATTCTTGAATCCAAGTAAGTGTCATTGCATAATCATAAGAAGTAGTGCTCACGGTCAGCTTCTGACATAATTCTGGGGGTAGGGAAGGAGAAACAGTTTTTCTCCCTTTTGACCTTGCTTATGCCACTTCTGGACCAGGGAAGAATTGGGAAGCTCCTCTGTAATGCACAAAGAGTGTCTCAAAAACACATCCGTGGGTCTGAAATGAATTGCCTGAAGTACGTGCTTTCCTCAGTTCCATCAGACCACACAGTTAATTTACCCAAAGCTGGGAAGCAGAACAAAAATGAGCTTATGTATGAGATGAACGGCAGGACCCTGATGGAAATAATCGTAGCAGCTAAAATGCGGGAATGTCTTGCTTCAGAGGATACTCTAGTAACACAGATATATGCATCCTGCCCTCCCTTGCTTCTGGACTAAAATATGTGTCTAGGAAAAGGGGAGAGAAATCTCCTCTCTTTTATCACACACACAATGTTCCTTGCCCTTCTCTGCAGTTTTACCCATTCTAGTCACAGTAGAAGCAGTTTGGACAGAACTCAGAAAATAGACCCTGATTTTCAATTAGTTCCTTTGTCATTCTTTGCCCTTCTTTCATTGGTGCTGGCCATAGGCAGCTACTGCTGCAGTCAGTGGGAAATGAGACAGGATATTAAACTATTAATTTCTTCTTTGATTTCTGCCTCAGTTTCTTATCTCAGCAATAGCACAAGTATTCTTCATCAAGATTATGGTCATTACAATGTTAATCCCTGTAAAGGTCTTCATCATGTGAGAGAGAGGCACAAATTATTACTGAGCTGATGAGGGAGAATGAGCTGTTACAGAACAGACCAATGATGCACTTAGTCTTATGTCCAGTCCCCAATAGCTGTTGCCACCTGCACCAGCAAAAGACACGAACACTGTCAAGGCCCTTCCAGGCATATTGTGGGGTTTTCTTGGTATCTTTTTTTTTTTTTAATTGTTATTAATTTTGTAGATATATGTCACTGCATCACCTAAAGTACAGAAGCAAATTCCTGACCTCTGATAATAACCAGCATTTGTTCTGGTACATCCCCAATGATTGATTTTTTGTCCTTATAATGTTTCTCTAAGCTCATTCAGCTACACTGACTGCACCTCTTACCGTAAGGTGTTTGCATTGACATTGCTGAAAACCCTGCAGACATGACAGGAAATGTTAGAAACCATCAGTTCAATGTACATGGTCTATCCCAAGCTGAAACTCACCTGGAGAAGAGTCATTGAGAGGGTTCAGGGCAGCTGCCCTCCGTATCTTCTCCAGACAAGTCTCTTGCTCCTTTTTAATGATGCAGTTGGAATGGGTTGCTGTAACCTGAAATGTGGGGGAAAAGTGTGGAGAAAGAACAATTACAAACTTAAAATAACTAGTGAATTTATGATGAAACATCAGTAAGTTCTGAGGTGTCATTCCAAAAAGAAAAATAAATAAAAACTTCTTCAGAAGGTGAGAGAAAACTGCAACAAACTTTTTTTCCTTTTTTCTTTTATCTTTTTTTTTCTTTTTTTTTTTTCCTCCCAGAATGCTTATGGCCACTCTATGGAATTATACTCCTCAAATTTTGGGGGGTTTTTCTAATATGTTTGCTTTATTTTATTGTATTCCTTCCTCATATAAGGTTGAAGCAAAGGTACCTCTAAATAAAGTAATCATTTAAAGAGGAATCAGAAATCAACTGAGGCTCAGTTTGATCTTCCACCAGTTTCTTATGAGTCTTGCACAACCCATTAACCTCACTCAGGACTCAGAACTAAATTAAAAGCTCTTTCTCTCACCCTTTCACCCCTATCCATTCCTTAATGTTGCCTTCTTTCTTCATTCTTAGTGAATACAAGGCAACTTTCTTGCCAAAAGAGAATGTAATGCTAATTAAACTGAGATGACTTGATCAAAATATTTTCTTTTTCTTTTCTTCCTGTGGTTCCCCCCCCCCCTCCCCCCCCCCATCTTTAAGGCTCTAAGGCAGCACAGTACAAGAAAAAAATGAGAGAGGCAGGTGGAGAAGAAAAAAAAGATGTTAGTTTATAAGAAGAACATTGCAGCCAACAGAATGCAGGTAATCCCAAAGCAGCAACAAAGTAAGAATGTGACCCATTCCCAGAAATCAATACAAGATTTCATTCCTATTGCAGACAGTGGCCAGGGGATATTAATTCAAGGGCAATACAATCTCAGGTTTCATTAGATCAATTTATAGGGGCACTGCTAAGGTTCAAATCACACTCTGTGGAAAGCACCATGAAAATCAGTGCACTGATTGAAGATGAGACAGGTCACCCTTGTTCACTAAAGCAATTTTGCTGTTTCATATTTCCTGTCCCATTTCCTTCACTCTTGACGATGGAGAACTACAGGGGAAGTAGAGTGTACCTGTCGAGTGGTCTGTTTTCCCTTATCTGCTAAGTAGGAACAAGCAAACACGGAAAGCAATACCTGAATTCAATCTACTTCAGTTTATTTTGGAGTCCCATCTACACAGTTCAACTTTATTTCCCTCACATCCCAATAGGGGAATGGAGTGAACAGCTTGGGTCACTAATGCATTGAACTGCCACCACACACTCAATACACAATTACAGTAAATCCCAGGGCAAGTGTAATCCTAGTTTGGTGGTGTTTGTGTTGTACTTTTGAGTGTGCTAGGAGGCATGGAGCCATTTGCACACTTTTGACCTTGTAGCAGTTACAAGTCACCACCCCTATTTCAAAGACAGAGGGTTTCCTAATGAACGTCTACTGGGAAGGTTTACTCCCCATTTGTAGAAACTGATAATGCTACACAGTTTCATCTCCAAGATCCCAGTAATAAATTTCAGCTATTTTCCTTGTGGGATGCACCAGGCATAACCATACTAGATTTGTTTATCTTCAAAACAAACACTGTTCTTTTCTAAGGACTCCCAAGGGCCTGGAAAATATATTTTGTCACAGATCTCTAGGATCTCCCAAGAACATAAGGCTTTTGCTACATCATCCCATAAACCTCACCAAGGATTGGGAAAATTGCATTGGCTGACATTCAAGTTTTTAAGATATCTTTTAAGAAGATAAAAGAGAAGTAGCAAGTAAATCAGGGTTCTGCTGCTAGTAGTGATCGCTTTCCACAGTTGCACAGGTCTGAGTGTCCAGGGGTTGTCTCAGTACATGAATGTACCAGTTTCCTTACAGTTCAGCATGTGCAGATTAGAAAAGCTGTCATTTAGTAATAATAATAATAATAATATAATTACAATATAAATTGTCTACGCAAGCAGGATATGAACAAACAAAAGGAAATGTTTCTTCACACACTTATTGTTAACCTGCAGAACTCTTTTCAGCTTGATGTTGTGGATGTTAAATGTTATAGGAGTTCAAAATACATACATATATATATGTATATATTTATGCAAAGTCCATCAAAGGGTACTAAACACTAAGAAACTCACCATGCCTAGATTTTTATGTCCTATGGGGTAATCATAGACATTTGTGAAGAAGGTTTAGATTCAATCTATAGTGAAAGCATGAAAGAGTGTGGTTTATCCTTCTTATTTTTTGGTGTCTTCTTTAGTAGAGGTGAATCAAATCCAGGACTTGATTGTTTATAAAGAAAGCCTAAGGTTAAAAGCTCAGATTTTATTGTTTTCCTTGCAGACAGGCACATCTAGTCAAATATATCTGACTAAACTGACTAAATTTAGTCAACTGTATCTGAGTAAGTCTGGCTCAGGAGGTATTTGAAATGCAGACTGCTGGGCACAGAGAGAGCACTAGAGCGATGTGCTTCACCCATTCCTGTAGCCTTCCTTAAGCTTTCACTATTGGCAGAATACTTTGATGTGACTTCCCATAACCATCTTTATGCCATTTCATAGCACTCTTCATCAACAGATTTTAAAAATATAATATTGGGGAACACAGAAACTGAGACAGAAAGCAAAGAAAGGGAGGAAATGTTAACCTCAGTGCCAGAGGAGAGAATAGAAGCTGCCTGTCATCTCTGCTAATAATCAATCCCATATCTGAGAAAATAAAACCAGGTTTGGATTGTTAATAACAAAAGGTTTCTCTGTTGAATGCAGAGATGCTTTAATGTTATAACGTTTTCCTGAAAGGATCCACGTTTCATGTTCCTCCATTAACTATGTAGTGGTACAGCCTTTAATCTGTCTAGTCAGTCTTCAACAGCTGAACGGCAGAGCACAATTCAAATGGAAGTGTAAGCTTGAACTTTATGGCCTCCTGATTTCATTTCTTTTGCCTCAAGGACATTTGCAATTTCCTGAGTTCAGTAGAGGCAGTCTGGTTAGACTTTCCCAGAAGATATTAGTGATATGTGCAACTAAAGAATATTTTGACACATACTAGAAAAATCAAGAAACCAAGTTGATAGTGCATGAAATTCACTCTTTTTAAAAAAATTATTACTCTCAGTGGAGTGAAGGAGTTTGACTCACACCAGTTTTGAAAAGGCATATATTTGTATAGATACAAACACAATGTTCTTTCCTCTTCTGCATTTCTGTATTATGCTTGTAAAGTTCTGATTTTTTTTTTTGGTAAAGTGAATGAGAACATTTTCACTCCATTCATCATATGTCATATCAGGCACCATGACAATAAGGAGGGGGGTAAAGAAATACAGATAAGAAAAAAACAAAGAAACAACAACAAAAAAACCCTCATGGACAGTGTTTTACATCAACATAGAGACGAAATAGAGTCTGATTCACCTTTTGTTTAAATGTTTTCTCTGAAGTAATTCAAGAGAGGAATTTAATCCACTAGGATTAGATCACTCACTTCATACCGAATTACACTTTTTACTAATTCTGTTATGACTTTCAGTTTTAAAAAGTTAGTTTAAAAAATGATACATTATTACATGAGCATCACCGAAAGAAGCTCACTTTGTCATGGAAACAACATTACTAGATTTAATCCCTGTTCTTATCAAGCAATGATTCAACTGGTCAAACAAGGGCTAAGGCTTGCAAAACGTTGTGTTAAAAATAGAGGTGTTCGGGAAGGACCTCTGATTATCTGGATTTTTTCAGAACTGATTTACATCACTACTGGTACCTACAACACTGGCTTGGCAGTTGAACAAACTGTTGTCTCCAGGAAAGCCTTACATTGTTACTTGATTGCGTTTTTGTCTGCCTGTGTAAATGGCACCCAAACTACCGCAATTTCAAAACACTTCAGACTAAGTGAATGGGTAAAGTGATTAGAAACTTATTCAAACCAAGACACAATTGTACAATCTGCAGCATAGTTTTGACACCAAGCTTTAAGCAAATTGTTCAGAAAAAACCCCCACAGAGAACACTGCCAAAAAACCCCACTGATCTCTTTCAAACTGGCTTACACGAATTTAAGGTACGGTAACCTTATAACACTGATGGCTCCTGGAGAGATGCATGTCTCACTGCAGATTAGAAAATAGCAGCAGCATAATCAACAGTTCCCTTCACTCAGTGGATACCTTCTGAAGTGGTAACTCTGGACAAAAGATGTGTTATGCAACATGGGTTAAACCTATTTTTGAGTTTGCCTTAACTGGCTTTTTATCTTGGAGATCAGTTGAAAAACCTCTCTTTGAGCACGGTGAAGCATTCTCAGTATAGTTGATGACTTCTACAGGAACTGACATCTTGAGTTAAAACTACGCATACTGTTATTCTATCGCTAACAGCAGGCCACACCAAGCAAAGTTTCTTGAAATCTTGTACTGGCAGGATGCAACCACTGATTGAAAAAGTGTTTCAGAATCTTGCTAGATGTGCTTGAGATGAAACTAAAGGTTCAACAGCCCTTTCTGATTGCTGATTGTATTATGCAAAATGGCTGTGTTCTATCGTTCCTGAGACTCCTCCAAAGATAAAACTCTAGATGTACAGTTCCCAATAACACATGCTAGATGTCTTCCTCCTTTATTCCTCAGAGGTCTACCTAGGCCTGAAAAGCTGACAGTCTCCTGCCAACACTGCAATTCGCACTTAGTTTCAAAAGTATTCAGGATTTAAGTCTCCAAAGCAAGGTCTACCCCTTTACAAACCAGACCAAAAATTAATGGGAAAAATCTCACCCCTCCAAGAGCTTTTAGTATGGAGCAAAAATGGGTTGCGTTGCCTCACTGTAGGATATCAGTGGTGCAGGGCTTGCAGAGATCACTGACAATTGCTTCTAAGATATTCTCCAGTTCTTGACACAGGCTGTGGCATGGCAGTCCTTGAACATGGCAGAGCCATTGGGAATAGAGCAACCCACTGTAGATCCAAGCTTCAGCCAAACTTCCATAAGTGACTGCCTTGGCAAGCACAAATTCACTGAACAGGGGTTGCAGGCAAGTAAAGCATATGTAAATTTGCGGAATCTGTGATTGACAAAGGAAGCTAAATAATAAGGGTTTTTTTTTCTCTGGGCTCTATGGTTAGATTGCTCAAGCCTCTGGTAACTATTTTGTGCAGATTCGGCACAACAGTTTAGATTGATTAATAACTAGAAATGACTGGAGTGGAAGTTGGAGGGTAGGACCTACTTTTTTTAACACATTATGTCTCACTGAGAAATGAGAATTTATATTTACAGAAATCTGGGATATGGTGTTCAGATTCAGCTGAACACCTGCAATGGAGGAACTGAAAGAGGAACTCTTTAATTTCTGACCAATCTGGAACACACTGTTCATCTAATCTGAGGAACTGCTGATCCAGCGGGGGTAAACTTGTAGGTGACAATGATTTCACTTGTCCAGCTCCCAGATTTGCTCTGTTAAATCAGTCCCCTGTCTTGACAAAAAGACTGGTCTACTCTGAAGCTTAGAAGTTCCCACCTAAACTCTGAATAGGTGGTTACGTTGCTTCCAAATGATCTCTAAGAAAGTCCCTGACCATTGTCCTTAGAGTTGGCTTTTCTGAGAGTAATAGCAACAGACAGAAAGGCTTGTTCCTCTCTCCTATTGTTTCCAGAGGATTTCTGGGAGAGGCACACTTTTTCACTCTTCAGGCAGCAGTGGTAAGGCAGGAATGTCCCCTGTTTGAAGTAGCCCTGGAAGGCTATATCAGGTGTCAGACCAATCCAAGATGAATAGAATCTAAAATATAGCCTAAAGCTGTCTTAACCTTCTTTTCCTGGTCTACAGATTTTATGTTTAAAGCTTCAGTCCCTCATACACCTTTGTCTTCATCCAGACATCCTTGTCTCTGGTGGCTATGAGATCACGACAACTATCTATGACTCGTCTTTCAGACAAAGTCATGGAATCACAGTATAAATCAGGTTGGAAGGGACCTCCAGAAGACTTCAGCTCAACCTCCTACTCAAATCAGGGTCAGCAATGGGATCAGATTAGGTTTCTCAGGGCTTTTTCCATCTGGGTTTTGGAAAACTCCAAGAATGGAGACTGAACAACCTCTGTGCAACTTACTCCAATGCTCACCTACCCTCAGCATAAAAAGGCCTCTCTTTATTATGAACATCCTTTGTTTCAACTTATGCCCATAGTCTATTTTTCTCCTGCCATGCACCATGAAAAAAAGCCTGGCACTTTCTTCTTGATGATTTCCTCATAGATATTGTAAGGCTGCTCCTAGGTTACCCCAAAAGTGTCTCTCCTTACACTAGCTAAACAAGACCATTTTCCTCACCGTCTCCTCACAGATCATCTTGATGTCCCTCCTCTGAACTTGCTACAGCTGACTGACATTTTTAATGTATTGAGGAGCTTAAAACTGGATGTAATATTCTAGAAGTGGTCCAGCAAGTGTTGAGTAGAGGGGGATAATCACTTCCCTGTATCTACTGGCTATCGCCTCGTTAATACAGTCCAGGACACTTGGCCTTAAACTGTTTCCATCAGGAGCTATGTAAAGAGTGCAGAGTCAAGGCTACCAAATAGCCTTGAATGGTTTATGACACTGAAAAAATCTCTTGATGAGTTTCGTTGAGTGAAGGCTGAGGGAATCTGTGCTAATGTAGAAGAGTTCTCTCACTGTGAGGACATTGAGAAACAGAGACGCTTTTAGGAGTTCTGCATTTGTTGTGCTGCCGGACACCACATTCATTTGTAAGGCAAGTTCTTGTTATTACTTGTTATTATTTGCCCATTTATACTTCATTACATCTAAACAAAACCCTGAAAAGATCTTAGACAGGAAATTTGTTTTGTGCAGGCTCCCAGCAAGTTCAATAGAAACCCCACCTGAGTCACACTTGGAACAGAAATGCATGATGAACAGCTACAGGAGGCTGCAGAAACACTTTCTCCACACATACATATACCCTACCCAAGGGAGAAAGCTTTAATTAATCTACTAATTAAATTAAAGCTATTTGCCCTCAACTATCACACACATTCCTTCCTTTCACTCTTCCCCAAAGGCGGCTCCAGCAAGTGCATCGTGCTACAGCTCTCGCTCTGATATTCCCCAAAGGGCCTTTGGGACTGGGAAGAATACTGAAGAACTGAGGCAAAGAGCTCATTACAACATTGTTAATGGGAAGTGCTCAAGCTCATTCTCAATTTCCCTCCTTCTCCTTTCAGTGCTAAGAGGCATTGGTTTAGATATTGTGCCAAAGTGGAGGGGGAAAAAGAAAACACAACCAAAAAACTCCACTCAAATCCCACAAGGAATCAAATCTTTGCACAAAAGAGTGTGCCTAGAGTAGCTTTCTCAACAAACCCTTCTTTCTCTTTCCCATCTCTGGAGGGTTTCACCACTATTTCACTATAAAAACTCAAGGAGGGGAATAAAGTACATATTCATGAAGGAAAGAAGGAAGCAGACTGAATGGTGTGTCAAAGCACCAACACAGTGAGACGAGCCAGCGTGGAGCTCAGCAGAGGGAATTAGAAAGGAAGAGAGGCAATGTAGGAAAGCTTCTTAATGATGATCAGTGAAGCCATACACAGAAAAACCACCACCACCAAATTACCAGAGAAAGAGTCATCTTAAGAGGCAGCTTTAAATATACTTGGGCTATTGACACTGCCTGGGAGGAAAGTACAGTAGTGGCTGTAAGGAGATTGCTGGCAGAGCCATGGTGCATGAGCTGCCTTGTTCCTCTGACATCCCAACTCATGAGTCTGAAGAGTATGATGTAGCTGTGCTTTCCCATGTGTTGACCATGTTCACAGCCATTTAACATTGCTATAAATACAAAATATGATATAAAATGTTGCACTGATCAGTTGAGGAACTGAGGTGTCATTCAAGTAATCCAGTTCAGGGGTAAGGAAGTTTTTTACTCTGCTTAAAGATGTCATTGTGAAATATTTCATTATTTTGGAATCAAAATTTTAAAAGGTGATACAATCTACTTTGTGGGGGGAAAAAAAAAAGAAAAAAAATCTCTATATATGAACATATTCCTGCAGGATGAAAAAAGATATTGAAACAACTGAGTTTTCCACACGATACAAAATTCCAAAATTTTCCCGTATAAAGTTATTAACCACTGTAATCGTTCAGTCTGTGTTTATACCACAGAGGATGATACTAATGCTACTTTTATTAGTTGATCTAATAAAATAGGATTCCTATTCCTATAATTCTTATTCTCTAATAAATAATTCTTATTCTCTAATGATGGATACCTTATCTCTCTGTATTTAGGACTGCATCAATGTCATGCTGCTGAGACGCATCAGCAGACACTCCTCTCACAGCCAGTTAATGTTTTGGACATTCAGTGTTGGTCAATGTTTATGGTCTAAGTTATCTGGATGATAAACACGGTATGGAGAGAGATGCAGTGTCAGTTTTCATTTCTTGCTGGTAACAAAAATGAGAGCCCAAGGTGACTTGTGCAGCTGTAGATATTGTAATCATGAATCCCATCCCCACCCTACTTCTTGGAAATGGTTATCTGTGCATTGTTTTTTCACCTTAAGCACCCCAGATCTTATAGGCCGGAAGAAGTATTGCACTGTCATTGGGCACATGATTTAATCCTGGCTGATCACCAGTATTTAAATATCTAGCAAGAACCAGTAACAGTTAAATATCATTCTCAGAAAACGTAATATCTGGCGATATGTAGTTGTATCGTTACAGTGAATAGCTAAGTCCTGAGTAAACAAATCACTGCCAAAGAGGTGATCAGTTCCACCAATAGAATTCCCTCCACTGATACAACAGACAATATTTGGTATGTTTGTGATTCATAGTAATTTAGTCACATGCAACATTTCTGTCTTGGGCATTTGTAAGCTTAAAAATGATACCTGTTTAAAGATGCTCTAGACATCACTGAATGTAAGAAGCCACAATACATGTTGTATAGTACTTGTTTCATTAAAGTAAATGAGTCAACTTTTCAACTAATGTATAGTGACAAATAATGACTTAAAACGGGAGATTTGGCTTTTGTCTTTAACCCTGTAACCTATATTTTCAGAACCTGAGAACATGCAGCTCTGAACTAGGGTCACGCCTTGTGATTTAAATGCAGTTCAAATGTGCCTCTCTCAAGAACATGCAGTGAACAGGTGATGGAGTACAATTTTGGACCTCAGTTTCTCATTCCTGATATTTCAGAGGAACAATAAAAACATATTGATTTCATATATGTCATAAAAGAGAAGCACATACCCAGACTCACTATCAGCAGGTACCCATGTATTAACCACAATAAAAACACAATAGGCAGACAGAAATAACTAGCATTTCCACAGGAGCTTGAGAGATACAGAAAAAGCCACACCCAATTCCCTTCTTTAATCACAAAAATTGAACTCTAGAATATGTTAGATGAGGTCTGACATGTGGTGGGATTTTCTTTTTAGACACTATAAAATTTGAAACCCACCAACCTAAATCCATTTTCTGAGGAGTTGAGAGCAGCAGCTATATGGAAGGAGAGCAGAGATAAGAACCAGCAATATGTGATGAAATCGCCGGTCCTCATGATGCATTGGGCAGAATATTCAGCAATCTTACTATGTACTAACAGTGGGCCAGCTATAGCCTTCTTACACTCCAGTAAGTCTTCCCTGTTAGAAACTAACCCTGAACTCTCCTGGTTTTTAATTTTTTTTTTTTTCATGTTGCTGTAGGATAGGATGTCCAGAAGTAGAAATGGTGTTTTGGAAGGGTCAAACACTGTGTAAAAGGTTTGGGCTGGTGTGGAACAATGTATCTGAGACCAGTTCTAGCTGCAGGTGTGTTAGACATACAGCTCCCTCTTTCTCCTTCCCAAAATTTCCTTTTTTTTTTTTTTTTTACTTTCCTAACATTTTATGTGCAAATAATATTATTTCCTAGTTGCTGTATCAAGAATACTCTGCCATTATAAACTCTAATGCAAAGTTCTTATGAACCATGATGTAAGAATGCTACCATCTCCTGCAAAAAGTGGGATTCCTATCCCTGCATGACTCGTTATCTGAATGCTTTGCTTCACATAACATGTGGATAGACAAGCTGCACAGAGACAGCCCATGAGACTATCATGTGGGTAGGAGATAGGTGGGACTCAGCTCCTGCTCTGCTAACTACTCTGTTAGCAGGACAAAATGCATGCAGCAATGAATTTATTTTACATATGCACTGCTCATGAGGCATTCTTAAAAATCCTATCAGTGACTACATTATATTTCATGAGTGGAACCTCAAGCAGGTTTCAAGAAGTTCAGAAATACAGCATGTCATAAAATAACATTGCAAAATTACTAGAAAACAAAACTAAACAACAAAACACAGTGCCAGATTGCATACCCTATCTTAAATTCCTATTTTACGCTTATATCACTGCAGGGTATAATTTGATTTAAGGCGGGACAACATGCAGTGATAGAGATGGTCTTCATCTAAGAACAGATCTCCCCCTTAAAGCATGACTTAATTCCAAATAAACCAGCAGGACGTGGATGCATTTCAGACCCTGACAGATGAGCCACAGGTCTCACTTTCACAGCCTTGTCATGACCCAGATTCTGCTCCAGCATCTTCTGCTCTGCTGCTATACAGAAATTTGGTCAGATAAGGGATATCTTACTAAATAAGGACAGGTTCGGGATGCATTTTATTATCCTCATGGTACATCTGTTGTTCTCAGCTCCAACAAAATGCAGCAGGCATCTAAAGCGTTAAGCCAGTCACCTCTGTTGTCAGGTACAAGGGCATTCTTGATGCAGAACTCAGTGGCACAGGGGCTCTCTCCAAGGGTAACAGATGCTTCGGCTGTGCTGTTTGCAGCTGACTGCAATGCGCAGACATTTAGGACTCAGAATCTTTTTCATATTTAAACAAGAGACAATTTTTCAATGTCAAAAAAAAGAAAAAGAAAAAAAAAAGGCTTTAAAGCCCAAGCATACATGGTTACTACTCTACACTGAAGATAATAAGTGCTGACTGATACTTTCAAGTCTTTTTTGCTGATTAATTTGCTAAATGGGTGGAAGCATCAATAAATTTGCATCCCAGAGAAAGAGGTAAGGGTTCTGCCGGGGTATTTATGCATGCCATATTTAATAGGGTCCTTCCTTGTATGTTGACTAAGAGAGCCTAATGTTATGTATTTTGGTGTGAAAATACTGGATCCTCTTAATCTGTGACAATGACCACATCATAGCCTCACTGATACCTGGTTCTGAAATCTTCAGCCATCCTAAATTCCCACACATCTTGATGTGTCTTGACATAGTATGCATCCCAGCAGCACAAGCCAAATTTTGCCTCTATAGTTAACAGTGGTGGCTGGTGAGAGCCACACAATACTTGCAACACGACCTCAGAACACAGGCCTTGCTTTGCATGATAGCCATGAGTTCATTAATTTGTCTGAGAATGTGGTCCTTCTGTCAAATTTAGTTGAAACCACCCATAGCATTCAGGATTTGGGGGGAGATAAATGACCTGGAGGAATGGAAAAATAAATACATATCTGTAGATGTGATCACATTAGTCTGATTTCCTTAGGGTATCAAAGGACCTTCAACATCTTACAGCCCATTTCCATTGCTGTTACCTGCCTGTACAAAATTCCTGACTCTCCCACAGCTGCTCTGCAAATGGAGTGTGCAAAGGAATGTCTACAGCTACAGGATGAATAGTAACTTCATCACTTTTTATGTCAAAACTTTTACATTGAAAATATGCAGTGATATTCAATAGTTATTTTAAATTAGCGTATAGTTTGTTTACCTGGTGTTTCTGCATTAGTTCAGACATAATAGACAACACATGATGGCCAAAAAGGTTTAGATTTTGCACATCTACATTGCTGGAAGAGGTAATAAAATGGACTAGCTTAACCTGAAATTGCATGAGAATTTAGTTTCTATTGCAATGCAAGCACATCATGTATTTTGTTATGTTTTTTAAGTAATGGAGGAAATTATCATAACAGAGATCTACTAACTAAAAACAGCTCAGCCAGAGGGCAGCAAGAAAAAAGAAAATTTTAGTATTTGTGGGGAAGTAAACATATATTTATACTCTTGAGCTTTAGCATATCTTTAATCTGCATTTTGCATTATCAGTTACCTGGCAAGCCCATAGCAACCAAGAAAGTCAAAATAGAGGTCCAAAACAGTTTTATGCCAAAATATGCATCATGCTCATATGTCGCTATCAGGTAAGAATAAATAAATTTTAAAAAAATCTCTGTACTTTACATTCCAAATCTACAAATACCAGTAATTAAAATCATTAAGAAACTGCCTTAGGAGTCTTCAAACCACCAAATCAACAGCCTGTATTTAGCCTGAATAACCCCTGAATAACACATTTTGGCCACACATACTGAGTCAGAAAGAGATTGTGGGACTGAAAACATTTGAAAAGAGTACACAGAAACAAAGTCTTTTCTTTTTCTGTCTAAAGCTCTTAGAGAATTAATAAGAACTTTGCATTCCAAAAAAAGTCTACTGATCAATGTTTGACAGAAAAGGACATTGCATAAATGTGTTACCAGGGAGGCCAGGAACAGTAAAAAACTTTATCACTTTCCAATCCTCAACAGAATTTTTCAGCATAAATGTATATATCTACACTATATTGGAACAATGAGTGCAGCCACAGAGCATGTGCAAAGGTTGGGAAACCATTAAACCCACCAACTGACACAAATGAAATCTGGCTGAAAGACGTTCATTGAGACTATTTTCCCTCAGGAAACCACACGTTGATTAAGTTTACAGTCTAAACTGTATTGATAGCAAAAACAAACAAAAAAAAAGCTGTCATTTATTCCCTTTTAAAAAGAAGGAGGAGAGTTATAAAGTGCTCCCTTTCCATATGGTAAGTCTTGTTTGAGGACAGTATTTATTCAGAAATTTTATTTTGTACAAAAAAGGGAAAAAGTGATTGAAATTGAGATTAAGTTATTTAAACTTTACCAGAAAAAAAAGTACTAGAATATCTTTTTAAAAGGTTAAAATGTGGGGAAAATATTTTACCTGTTCCCTCTAAAATGGATCTTTTATTTTTTTAAAGATCCTGAAATATTTAATGGCATGCACTTTTTTTTTTTTTTAATAGACAGAATGATCCATTGGCATCTGCCTTCACACATACAGGAACACACATTCAATACTTAATGTTAAAAACATATTCCAGGAAAGGTAATAAACAGCATTTGTGATAATGTTACAAACCATCCTATGAAGATGAGTCCCAAGATATTGATAATGCAAGACAATCAATTGGGCAACAGTGACTTACTGTCACCTATTTATCATCCACATGACATTCATAAAAGGTAACATACTGCTCAATAAAGATGAGGTTTCTAAAAACTAAAGAAATTAAAGTTTAGTCTAAGCTAATTTTTAATAACCCTGCAGTAAGGAAAGCACTAGTGGGGTTTAGGATGGGTTATATCACTATCTAGAGGTATCTGTCCCTTTCCATTGACTGTAGAAAGATCATTTGTATATATTAATATAGGAAAATATCTTAATCTAGACATCCAACATTTAGGTGGTTAAATATTGGTCTAAGTACATTCCCTGACATCAGTTAGGTACACAAGTCAACTCTGACATACACAGGAATGTACAGAGGCAGGTCCCATTCATTAGGAAGGTGATGTTCTCCATTTTGTGCACAAATAACATTACATGGCATGGAACAAATATATCACAGAAATCACCATATTTTAGTATAGAAGGGGACCCATATCTCCAAAATCCTTACTTCCAAGTGGTTTCCACGTGGGAAAAAAAAATTCTGAGAGAAACCCAATTTTCTTTTCAGAAAAAGGAGCACAAGCTAGCCTGGAGTGAGCTATTCACCCCTTGCCCAGAGAAACAAAGGGGGTTTTGTTGAGTTGGGTTCTGTGCCCTTGGGGACTGCAATGATGGCAACACTTGGCTTTATGGTTGGCAGTGTTTTTTAATGGGCCTCATAGATTTTAATTAAATAGTCATGTCTCTATTGCTTTGAAAATGAAGCCCTGGAAGCAGCCTTAAACACTGTGTGCTCTGCCTTGCATCTACTTCCTAACCCTATAGCTATTGCATAGGCAACCTCTGGACAGTTCATCTGGAGGGCCCTGTGGTATGTAACCCTGGGGCAAGCACTGATCCTGTATGCTCCCCCAGGCAGGCTTACAGCATAGCTACTCGATTCTCAGGAAGGCCCCAGTTCTTGCCGTAGGACATACATTCACTCTGAGAAGCAGATGAGTTTATTTCACAGATTGGGAACAAACTATTTGGTACAAGCCATGGTGAGAGGGTCAGGAGGGCATATAAAAGACCAAAGCCCTAAACAGTGCAGTCAAGCAAACATACGTTTTGTTCATATTCTTTTCCTCTCTTCCTGCTCTTTTCCTTCCACTTCCCCCTTCTTTTTAATGTAGCTTTGGTTCTGCTTCGCAGTTATCTCTTCAAGCTGACTCCACAGTAAATCTTCTTAGGCTGCTGACTCAGCAAACCCAAGTAAGAGCAGGCCAGCAACACACTTGCTAGAGACTCGAATAATATCCCTCCAGGTGCTGGATATTAATAGCTGAGCAACATGAAAAATCACTGATTCTGATTTTTTTTCTTACAGGCTCCTTTTCTAAGGGATCTTTTTTTATTTTCCAATTTGTTATTTGACTGCTCATTCAATGCTTCTCCAAGCTCATGAATACAAAACCATCAGGGAAAAGAATCATATTAACGTCCTTAAATCAGTGTTGTCATCATGTTATTTGCCTGTCACAGAAATCATTACTACTACCAGAGGGCTAAAAAGTGAACACATTAATGTAGGGCAAACATTTTCTGCTTTGTAACCTGCTGCCATGGATTTCTAAGACCTAGATATTTTGCCTGCCAAAGTAAGGAAAGTTATATGTAGATACCTGTGTTTGTGCACAGAGTTGTGAAACACACATTGGTAGAATATGTGTATTCCTAGTCTTTTTTTTTGTTGTCATTCATGTTTTGTGCAAATAAGCTTAATATGCTTAAAAACATTTTAAGCAAGCGTGTCTTTCTTCAGCTTCTGCAATAACCATAACTGACACCTGATGTGCCCACTGTGAGATTACAAGAGGCAGTGTACTAGACAGAGCAGCAACACAACATCAAGGTCTCCCACCAGCTTCAGGCAACTTAGACAGGAGTGTCAACATGCCAGGCTTTCTCAGAAAAACCCAGAGACTTATAGATATCTTAAGGTGGAGACATTACCCTGAGATATCTATCACTCTGTCACTCTCTGTAAGTATCTATCCCACCTAGCTCACAGGCTAAGGACCATCTGGAACCCAGGATCCTAATTTTTGTGCCTCTGAAACATGCTTGAATTTGGGTGGTATCAAGGGCACTGTCATTGTTTTGCAACACTGATTTTTCTCACATGTGATGCACCTTACCAGAAATTCTGAACCTTCTCTTTGAAACTACCTTACCCAATATTACACATCCTGAGATTTTCTTCTTTTTTAAACGAGGCATAAGCTTTTAAGAGGTTATATTCTGCTGATTACCCGTAGCACCATCGCCTTATATTAAAATGGAAAAGATATAGCAGCAGTAACGTCTTGTCTAGCTGATTTTTTTCTCCTCTGGAGAACATTCCCAGCAGTTCCCTAGTTATATTTGTACATACTTGTATTTGCATTACATAAACAACAAGGAAGTCCCATGTAACCATTCCTTATGTTAGAGATGGTTGCTACAGAGAACTTGACTTCTCTAATAGGGTTATGAGATGTTACAAATCATAAGGCAGATAGATAAATTTACTGAAAGCTGTCTCATTAAGTTCTGCATGGAAAAAATAGTTTGCTTAAAGAGCAGGGATCAACACAACCATCTATGTGCTTGAGGAACCCCATATTTGAGCTGCAGCAGAAAATGTATGCTCTAACAAGCAGTAGGGTTGGAGAGAAACTAGTAGAATAGTGTGTCTGAACACACTGTCTCTCATCTTTAAAAAAATGACAGAGACTGAAATGTAGATGATCCTATTTGAACGTAGCCTGGCACTGGAAGTGACGGCTACTGATGAATAACAGAGGATACAGACAGCTCCCTGCTCCGTAGACTATACACACCCTTAAAAGATTGAGAAATACTACCCCTTCAGTAAACAGGGTCTGAGCAAACAGATCTAGTTTCTCTCTTCACCTCTTCATAAATTGTTTAAACATAATCAGATCAAGGTTTTATTCTCTGATCTGTGAGATGCTGTCTGCACATACAAATCTGTATTTGTCCATCTGACCCTCACATAGGGACCACACTTCAATGTTAGTATAGAAGAGGCATCATTTACACGGTTCTTTTTCATCTCTCTCTTTTCTTTTTTTTTTTTTTTTTTTAAAGGAAGTCAGTGAACATATGTTTGCCAGCTAAAGAAACACTGTAAAGAATATCTTATCATTTGAAATATTTAAGCTTAGCAATACTAAAAATGCATCCACAAGAAATTCTAAGTATTAGCTAAAGAAATACATCTGATTGAATTATTACAGACAGTTAGAACACCTGCATTGCAGTTACATTTAAAATTCAGTTCATATACTAAGCCAACTTTGTGAGTCATGAATTTCATTGTTTCTCAAGTACATTTGGAACCAGACAAATGATGGTTTGGGATCCTATCTCCTCAATAATTTTATGATGACTTTTGTTAATATTGCCAATAAAAAACCAAGCCCACTGTTATCACAGATGAATGGAATGAGAAATCCATCAAAATGGCAGTGAAAGTGAATTCAGAAGCAAAAAATAGGTAGGTTGAAGAAAACTGATGTGCAAATGAAAAGAGATGTTCAGACAAAACAGAGGAAAGAATAAGAGTGACTGAAAAGAAGCATGCTAGCTAAAAAAAAAAAAAAAATAGCAAAAATAGCTACATATACATTTAAAGCTAGGAAAGCATTTAAAATGGAGGAAAGAAAAAAGCTCAAGAATTCCTCTAAAAGGCCTAGCAGGTATCATGCTTCGAGATCCTGTCTTCAGTCCCAAGTGATTAATAAGGAAGTGAAATACCTTTGTGATAAAAATCCAACCACTCTAGTCTCTGATGATTAGAATTGGCTTAACATGCCCATTTCTAAATATATCTTAGCATATTATTTTCTTGTTGTCTGGTCTGAGAAGCCACTTGCATTAATACACTTTGTCCTCCTTTTGTCCTCTTGATCTGTTTATGAATGTGGACATTAGTCTGGGCGCTTTGGTTTTCTGAGGGTAAAATGGGTCTGTCTATTGCTGAAGCCAAAAACTTCACCTCCAAGCAGGTGTACAGATTCAGGAGCTAATGCAGTCACACCAACTGCGAGGGATGGATATGTGCCACAAAATGGGGATCAATCCCAACTGCTGAGAACAGGAGTTCTCCTTGAGAGTAATTGGAGATTTCTTGAATAGCACCAGATGTGTTTAGAGGACAGCAATGTAAAAGAAGATTTTTTCTGGAACTTGGAGGTTAAGATTACATTAAAATTTACTCTAAATTTTTTAAAAGTCACATCCGCTCCCTCTGTAGAGAATCTGAAAATCTTTATGACAGAAAAGTACCAATTTGAGGACTCAGCACAGCATGTTAGAGGTGGTTTGAAGAGAAAGTGTGTGTCCCAATGGAGAGAAAATGTGTTACCACAGCATTACAAAAGAGTCCCAGCAAGGGAAGAACCATAAATAACATTGTATTATTCCTGAACTTCAGTCTGTGAAAAGAAATTTAGGGATGTAATAAGGAATGAATTCTACAGACAAATTATAGTACAATCTCTGTCATAGGCATAAGTCTCTTCACTGACCAAAGAAGTATGTGCAAACACACAAGTTGACAAGTGCAAAATTGTTAACTTTAGTATCTGGGTTCCTGCAAGAAACTATAATAAAACCTTGCACTCATAAACAAGATCATAAACATTGCAGAAACAGCATATATAAAAGCATATTTGTTCTTATTAGCTCTGGTTTACTTCATAGTATTTCATTAGAGTTGTTCTTTCCAAAAGCTGGAGCTGATCACTAATTATCCAGCTCAGTGATCATGGTTATCTCCTGAAATGCTAGGAATTGGAAACTTGCTGTCCTTCTGCATTTTCCAGGAAGGTCATCCATCTGAAAGCTCAAGAGATATGTTCAGTCACATTTATTTCCCTTAATTAAGAATTGTTCACCTCTAAATAAGAAGACACCTTTTGGCTGTCTCAAGCTGAACACCAAAAATCTTAAAACATTGAAGATCACTGGTCATTAAAAAAAAAGTCTTTTGCCTTTCCATTTATGTGACCATTTCATTAATTTTGTTTCAGTCTGAAAAATATACTTGCATACCCAAGAATACAGCAGCATTACCAATCTGCTTTCCAGTTTCACCTGGTGTAAGATCTATCTCACCAACACTTATAGACGAGGAAACATTGAAGCTGTCCTAGGCTTAGCTGTAAGATAGGAGCTCCTAAGTGACAGACATGACACGTATCATTTCTGGGTCTCAAACCAGAAGCAACAAGGTGTGTTTATGTAATTTAATGTATGTCATAAAAAAACAGCATCTGAATTTGAGCTAATCTCCTTTTATAGTCAAGAGGACAGGAATCTCATACTAACATCTAAAACAGGTTAAATGTAGGGTTTTTTTCACCCTCCCCATTAGCTTGGAGGAAGTCTAATGTAACTGTTTCAGAGATATAGTACAAAAACTAAATATACTCACTTTATTAATAAGTAAATCTTTCTGCCTGACCAGGAAAGCTAGGCAATAGTCAGAGGACTCATGCACTAGTGTTGTGGTTTAAGCCCAGAGGGCAACGGAGCACCACACAGAGCTCCCTCACTCCTTCCCCCTCAGGGATGGGGAGGAGAAAATACAACAAAAAGCTTAGGGATTGAGATAAGGACAGGAAGGCATGAGTCATCTATTATGGTCGTGAGCAAAAAACAGACTCAACTGGGGAAGAAGGAACATCAATTTAATTTGAACATCACCGGCAACAATAATTTTCCAATCAAAGAGAATAGGGCAGTAAGAAATACAACCACATCTTTCAAACACATTCCCCCCACCCCTCCCTTCTTCCCAGGCTCAGCTCTGCTCCTGATTTCTCCACCTCCTCCCTGCCAGTAGTGTGAGGGATGGGGAATAGGGGCTGCGGTCAGTTCATCACATGTTGTCTCTACCGCTCCTTCCTCTTCAGAGGGAGGACTCCTTGCACTCTTCCCCTGTTCCAGTGTGGGGTTCTTCTTATGGCAGACAGTCCTCCATGAACTTTCTCCAACATGAGTCCTTCTCATGGGCTGCAGCTCTTCCCAAACTGCTCCAGAATGGGTCCTTTGCATGGGCTGCAATCCTCCCAGCAATAGACTGCTCCAGCGCTGACTTCCCTCAGAGTCCCGGCCTTCTTCAGGTACAGCCACACGCTCTGGCGTGGG
Source organism: Strix uralensis (assembly GCF_047716275.1). Taxonomy (NCBI): domain Eukaryota; kingdom Metazoa; phylum Chordata; class Aves; order Strigiformes; family Strigidae; genus Strix; species Strix uralensis. Next base: position 67,572,473 of record NC_133972.1, on the reverse strand, counting down.
GTCCTCCATGGACTGCAGGGAAGTTTCTGCTCTGACGCACCTCCTCCCCCCCTCCTTTCTTCCACAGACCTCAGTGTTTGCAGTGGTATTTCCCTCACAACTCCTCCTCCTCTCCAGGTTCCCCTTCTTAAATATGTTATCACAGAGGTGCAGCTACTACTATCACTAATTGGCTTGGCCTTGGCCAGAAGCGGATCTGACTTGGAGCTGGGGGAGCTTCAAGAAGCTTCTCACCAGGAGCTACCTCTGTAGCCCCTCCCCTACTACCAAAACCCTTGCACACACAAACCCAACACAACTAGAAAGAAATTCAAAGACAAGATATTTGTATGGTAAGGGACTATATTATTTGGATGAACAGAAGTATACTACCAGTTCCACAGAATTTAGCTGAATAATGTTACATTTCAGATATGCAGTTAATTAAAGTTGTCTCTAAATAAGACCTAAGGGGAAAGAATGTGTATATTTGTGTGCCAAAATAAAGATGAGCCTTGTATGCTGACCACTATGCTTTGTAAAAGACAGGTCACACATTCTATACACATGAGCAAGAAACTCTGTAAATACTGCTAAAAGATACTCTGGTCACATCACCACTATATTAAATAGTTCTTATTTCAAAATTAAAACAAAATATATGTCAAGAATGGCTATTAAAGAGCAGTAACATGAGAGTATTTATACATAAGAAATTGTAAAGTATTTGCATGGAAGTTATAGAAGGCTATTAATGATCATGAGATAAGAGGATTTAAATATTACTGCTATTTGTCACCGTACCCCTCTGTGTAATGCCTCTTGAGAAGTGATGAAAAGCACAGTTATAATCAAAGGTCTAGCAAAGAACTGAACTGAAACGCAAGATGAATTTATTATAGGGATTGCATACTGTTCCTCACAGTTAGAAAGTGAAAAAGAATGCTTTATTCAGCAGTCTTATGACTGTTATGTGAAGCTAGATACAGCCACAATGCGTAGGGGACAATCGTCACGAGTAGAGTTAAAATCCCCAGATTTGTTAAGACTGAGTGATCCATGGAATAGCATGTTACTTAGCAAGTAAAGACATTTAGTGAAAATAAATCCCTGTAATCTTCATAAAGGTTTGAAGATCTTCAGGAAAATGATGAAAGAGTTCAAGTGCCTGTACCTTTAGAGGCCCACCTGTATGGTTTCTTAAAATTGGCCCTCTGAAAATGGAGGCATCCAAAAGTACTGGCTAAAATATAACAAGGCTTAGGCTTCACAGGGCTGATGGGAATCTTTAATTTTATCCCCTCTGCCTGGAAAAAATAATCTTAAGTCAATCAATTTGAAACAGAAGTCCCACTATTTTTTTTTTTAATTTTTACTTTATGTTATTTTCTTTGTAATCTTGGATAGAAACAGTGAACAAATCCCCTCAAGGAATTGACTTGCCCTTCTACAGGATGATCAGTGATCACAGTTCTATTGCATCCACAAAGGAGGTTGGAAAAATCTTAACATAACCTGTGGGGCCACACAGAAAAAGCCAGAATCAGTGTTAGTAACAGATCCTTCACTCTTAGCAAGTGCTGGCCTTGAGAACATGTATTTATATTGGTACAATGTAAATAAAACCAAGTTTCCTTACCATGGGAAGCAATATCAGAGTGAAGAAGCAGATCTTCCAGTTCACAGCCATCTTCTTTTAATTTTGAACTTTAGTCAAGCTTTGCTTGTTAACACTGCTTGTATTGACTGAAGTACAAGCTCTCTGCAGATCTTTTGGTTAAGGTCTTCAAGTCAAGGCTCAGATCTCTGCAGTGAAAAAGGAAAATTATTATAAATATGGAAAACACGAAGAGGATGAAAAAGAAATGGACAGTAAACAGAAAACCCAGCACTTGAAGTGTGAGTTGTACATATTAGAGATCAACCATAGAGATCTGGATTGCAGTTATTATAGATGGTCTTGGATATTTAATCTGAAGCCAAAGGACATGTCTGTATGATCAGTAACTTGTACCATAGAAACTACTGAAACAGGTTCTGTAGCTGCAAAGACCTAAATTGAACGCAAAGAAAAAGGATGGATTATTTTGAACCAGAAAAAGGACCTAACTGTCTGCTTAATTTCTGAAGTCATGATTTGATCCTCATGATTTTCAGTAGTGTCTCAAAAACACAACTGCCTGGGAGCTTTTTAGGAGACTGTATGACATGATGGTTTACTCCCAGATATCACTTGTCTAGATAACAAAATCCGTGACCAGAGTGTTAATAATCTGATAGCTTTTTGAGAACTCGGCAATACAAGTGCAAAGGAATGAATTACTCTCAGGCTAAAGATTCATCCATGACATAAGACAGGATTGACTTATATGGTTGACAGTGTCATGCATATCTGTGACTTCTATTGCTTGGTCTCTGCCAAGGAGCTAGACAGGTCGTCAGGACATTGACAGAATTACATAACTGACATTAGCTCCCTCCTAGCACCTCCTGCCATAACCCAGTGTTTAAAAATTCCCACTTGCTCCAAATCATGATGATTCTTCAAACAGTTTTGCATCCAAGAGAACCTCTCTATCTCAATTTCTAGCTGGACCCAGCTAGAAATCTACCTCTATCTCTTAATTACATTTTAAAACACAATCCTGTCTCAGATCTTGATATCTTGGTGAAACAGATGTCTCATTTGATGCCCTACCTACAGTCATATTTTTATCATGGAGATATACATTTATATTCATAGTTTTCTTTCCCCAGTTGTCCCTCACCTAAGATGGATCCCCTTGTATTGGATTTGCATGGCAAGGTTTTGGTAGCGGGGGGGCTACAGGGGTGGCTTCTGTGAGAAGCTGCTAGAACCTTCCTCTATATCTGATAAAGCCAATGCCACCTGGCTCCAAGATGAACTCACCACTGGCCAAAGCCAAGCCCATCAGCAACAATGGTAGTGCCTCTGTGATAACATATTTAAGAAGGGGGAAAAACTGTTGCACAATAGCAGTCAGAAGAGAGAAGTGAGAATATGTGAGAGAAACAACTCTGCAGACACCAAGGTCAGTGAAGAAGGAGGGGAGGAGATGCTCAAAGCACTGGAGCAGAGATTATCCTGCAGCTTGTGGTGAAGACTGTGGTCAGGCAGGCTCTGACCCTGCACCCCTGAAAGTTCATGGTGGAGCAGATCTCCAACTGCAGCCCATGGAGGACCCCACGCCAGAGCAGGTGGATGCCCAAAGGAGGCTGTGAGCCCATGGGAAGCCCATGCCAGAGCAGGTTTGCTGGCAGGACTTGTGAGCCTTTGGGGGACCCACACTGGAGCAGTCTTCCTGAAGGACTGCACCCCATGGAAGGGACCCATGTTGGAGTAGTTTGTGAAGAACTATAGCCTGTGGGAAGGACTCACATTGGAGAATTTTGTGGAGGACGGTCTCCCATGGGAGGGATGCCACGCTGGAGCAGGGTAAGAGTGTGAGGAGTCCTCACCCTAAGGAGGAAGGAGCAGCAGAGACAATGGGTGATGAACTGACCACGACCCCCATTCCCCATCCCCCTGCACCATTGGTGGGGAGGAGGTAAGTAAAATTGGGAATAAAGTTAAGCCCATGAAAGAGGGAGGGGTGGGGGGAAGGTGTTTTAAGATTTGCTTTTATTTCTCATTATCCTACTCTGATTTGAGTGGTAATAAATTAAATTAATTTCCCCAAGTCAAATCTGGTTGGTCTGTGATGGTAATTGCTAAGTGATCTCTCCCTGTCCTTGTCTCAACCCACAAGCGTTTTGTCATATTTTCTCTCCCCTGTCCAGTTGAGGAGGGGAGGTGATAGAGTGGCTTGGTGGGTGACTGGTGACAAACCAAGGTTAACGCACCACACCCCTTCAGTGTACCTCTAGCCTATAGATCTAATTCCTCCAAGATAAACTCAGCCAGAAGCCCTTTGGCAATGTCTATAGTAGTTTAGGTGCAACCTCTCTGCTTTGGAAGGTAGAGAGTTTAGTCCCATGGGCATGAGCTGTGCCACAGCAGTTTGTTACAGAGCCAGAGAACTGTCTCTGCTCCCTGGGGAGTCCCTGCCATTTTTCGGGCCCACAGTTTCACTTTCTGCATCTAAACCCTCACTTTTAGGGCAGAAAGCATCAGTTTAGGGCCCAAAGCCCCACTGATTTATTTACAAGTGTAAATGAAGTCTTTGAATGCTGAGGCCCCTTTTAAAATCTTCTTGTCTGATGTAGGTTTCCTACCTGCACCACCTATCACATCCATGGGCATAAACAGAACTGATGTACATCTTCACAACTAGAGAAATGTTTAAACACATAAGTAAATGTTTGAGAGAAGAAAGGGATCATAGATAATAACAAATCATGGATACATGACTCACATCCAGTTAAAGAAAGAATAAAATGAGGGTATATTGGAAAAATATTTAAAATATCAGAAGGAATGTGAGGAAATATAACAACAGAGAAAAGACTGAAAAGAAAACAGACCAAAGACAGAAAGTAAATAAAAGAATGATGAGAAATGTAAAAGAACTTTTACGATCAGAGTTCACTTAATTTTTATACTGATTGCAACGTGCTGCTAAGACATCAGCATTTACAAAGGAGTCTTTCAATTAAAAAATAAAAAAGGAAAATTGAGCTCTCTCTAAATTTTTGTCTTCTCTATCCAGATCCTGACTAAATGGAGAACAACAATTCATAAAACTCCCTATAAACTGATCTGCTTTCTTCCATCCTCACTCGATCAGTCACTCTCACTCTGCTCTGGTACTGAATTTAATTACTTAACTGTATTTCTGATGGTTTATCAAATAATGAGAGACTGATAAGATCTCAGCTGAGGAGGACAGCAAACATCCGTGGTGACATTCAGCAGTGAGGAGTTGGAAAAACAAAGTCACTCCATTAACAGAAGCAACAGAAAACCAGACAGATGCATTAGCAGACATTGGATTTGAAATTATTTCATGATCATTTGCACTCTTGTGTGCAGGCCAGTCCAGAAAGACCAGAGAGTGGTGTGGAGATTGAATTATATCCTTGGATTCTGCCACTGTAATGCATCAGAAACACTATTTAAATACAATGGAAAGGTGGGAGATGTCTGAATAAACAGATGGACAGATCCCTGGGGGAAAGTGGTAACCTTTAGAATATACTCTTTTCAATATTTGAAGATCCAGTTTTACTTTAACCTGTCATTCACTAGGTTTGAAAAGTGGAGAGTGGATGTTTTCTGATTTATCTTAGTTTCAAAGGAACTTCTGAAGAGACAGGAATATCTGCAAGCCATTTCATTGCTTCACATTTTGCAGAGAAAGTAAAAGAATTGACTTAATTTTTGCCTTCAAGGTAGCCATGGAAACCTGCATCAAAAACTGGACTGAGGCCTTCATATTGTTCACAGAGACTGAAGTGTTTATTAGGTTATAACAACTACCAGTTCCATGAACTTATGCCCTGCACCTGCAGCAGAACCTGTATATATTGTTTAGCAGCTCCTATCATATATGATATACATAGGTGCAGAGTCCATCTATAACCAATAAAAGTCTAGTTATGTCACAAACAGGTACTATCATCAGGTACGTTTTACTAGAATAATGAACTTTTTAAAAATACAGGCAATGTTTACGAAGCATTTCCATTTCCATTCAATACCGGGGAAAGAAATACATGTATGAATACAGGATTTGGGAGGGAAGCTTGAGTTACCGTATTGTCTTCTGATGTCACTGGTAGCCAAATCCTGTAATTTCATTAGTAAATTAGAGATACTGGTGCTTCATGTTGTTGTTTCATCTGCATTTGCTACCATAATTAAAATTAGTGAAGTCAGAATAGCCAATAGCATGGGGGTTGCACCTTTCAGTTGTGTATATACAGTTCCCCAACATAAAAAAAACTTCAGTTATCTCTGGTGAAACAGAAGGGCTGTTGAAGTGTCTGACAATCTGAAAATCAGTTGATTGTTACTAAAATGGAATGGGCTTCGGGGGATTATTACAAGCATGGATGAAATATAGGGAGAAAAAAAAAAAGACTTGTTCTGGTCAGCTAATGACTTATGAAAATTATTCATCATCTATGAAGGTGGATTCATTGGTCCACTGCAGCCACTTTCAGTGCCACAGCAGATTCTTTCTGTTACTTAGTGGCAAATCATAGGTACTTCAAGGGCAGGTTGGAAAATCTCTGGCAAAACATGTTCTGCCACAAGTGCCCATTTCTTTACCCTATCTAAAAAGGGACTCTGGAGTGCTTAGCTCATATGTCCATTATATTACAGAAGCCTAAAGGCTGTTGAGGAGAATTGCACTGTGAGAAGCCCCCAAGTGCCAAGTGCACAATATGATGTCAGTAACCAACAAAAATGGATAGTGAGCCTTTTCCAAGTAGGATGTGCCTACTTCCAAGGAGGCATAAAAGAATCACTCCTTAAAATAATCAAAGCTTACCATATCAAGTAATGGGTGGAATTGTTATACAGCATCTCAGACAGAGTGTAACCCTGCAGGATGAATGAAAGAGTATTTTTTAATTACTTTATAAGGCTGTTATGAGCTGTTATTGAGATCTCACCCAAAAGAAAGAAACAACTTGATCTGCTAGGCTCCTTGTTATGGTCCTCTGGGACACGTGCCAGTGGTTTAAAAGGAAAGCAATAAATTTCAAAGCTGACCCACAAAGTCTTAGACCAATGGTGATTAAATGTGAGTTCATTACTTAATTAATCTTAATTCAGTGTCTATTCAGGGCTGCCCACCACATCCTTCTCCTACACCATGACCAAGCTACTATGCAAGTGTGGAAATCTGAAAGCTTCTGACAACATGCAGGATCAATTGAGCTTTTGCAGACTGAACACTCTACACTGCAGCAATGTCAACTACTCCATGAACAGTTATTCCCCAGTACTTCCTAGTGACATGAAGAATATTTCCCTATGCAGAATAAACATGAGTGAAGAATGATGGAGTGCCAAAGAAAGAAGGCGCTGAGAAGAATATTCCAGCCGCCATTCTGGCTCACAGACCATTCCTCTGGCATTTCCAAGTTTTCCCCAGAGAAAGGAACTCCACAGCTCTTTATGGCACAAAGTTTGCTAGACAGACATCTTTGTCTTATATATATGAAGAGGTAATTATGTAATTGATTATCCGTCTTTTTTAGGCTCTCAATACAAGGTGTGAAATCCAATGCATTTTATTATTTGCCTCCTAAAACTTCCCAAATGTAGTACACCAGCTTCATAATTTATATTAAAGGGCATGGTGAATCTTCCTCATGTCAACTGAGACACTCACTAACAAGAAATAAGTAGAGTTGGGGAAGCAACCCTTCAGTGACCTAGGACCTGTCACCTAATTTTAGAAACTTGGAAGACACATACTCACATATGAGCTCATTGTGAAATCTCTTTTTATATAGTCAACAGAGAGAAGTAGACATATGAGGAAATACATTTGTCTGACCTATTTTAACTGTCTACTTTAAACTTTCTACTTCTGTCCCATGAGTGTAAAGGAATTCTTAACAGCTAGCTCATATGTTGACATCTGCATTGTAGATATCTAAATCTGGATAGAATAACCCCACCTCCAGTCTCTTCTGAAGTATATGAATCAGCAGTATGAAACCCAAAATAGCAAAGTTTGACCTACCACAAAGTCTTGAGAAGGGATTAGACTGTTTAGGATGTCAATAAGTTGATGCTGAAATATTTAAGGTAACAGAAAAACTAAAAGAAAACTTAACTGAATACCAGACAGCAAGAGCTCTAAAGTTTCCCACAGAAAGTAGTCTGTAGAGAGCAATCTTATTAAGGCAAACAAAAAGAACAATGTCATGGCCTTTCTACTGTCTTTAATACACCACTTATTATTTCTTGGAGTTTAAATATTTTGGGTTGTTTTCATTTACTTGCATTAATCTTTGTAAATTCACTGAAATTAAAGTATCTGCATGGATCATAGTAGCTGAAAATCTGGCTCTATCTTTCTTTTAAAAACCAAGAAGACATTTATTCACTTTTCTTCCTTTGCGTGCTTAACTGGAAAAGTCTCTAGTGTCCTTGTTTCCACTCACCCTGTCTGTTGTCAATGACAAAACAGGACTTGAAGGGTAATCACATCAGGAGGTCTAAGAGGTGGATTTTCAGAAAGCATTTACTGCTACAAGGGACAAGTCAGCCCTTTTCAGCTTATACACGAAGTCTTGAGGGCCTCAGGCAGAAATGCCACACCTTCGCCCAAAACAGTTGGCAACCAGCAACCTGGATTTTGTCACAGGATTGTCCACAAGGAAGGATGCAGTCTGTAGAACATCCAGCCATTGTTCATGAACTGATGTGGGGGTCATGTGCTGCAAAATGTCCATTAATGACAGCTGCAATCAGGTAGTCTTTTCTAATATTGTTCCGGAAAATTGTTGCTTTTGACTTCAGGAAACAAAATTTTTAAAAGGAGCTGATACAATGCTAACAGTAATTTTGCATGGAAATAGTTGCAAGAAATATATTCAATTTCTTACCTGGCTTAGCCATTTCAGTGTTAAAGAATAATCAAGTCTGTCAGCAATACTCAGCAACAGTCCTTTTTCTACCTGGAGGAATACTTTTTTTGATTTCCCCCCCCCCCCCTTGAATAGCATGCAGAAAACACCTATGAATTTTACTAGAACTACCTTTTTAAAATTGAAGATAAAGGTGTGATTACAAATAAGGAAATGGTAAATTGCAGATGCTGTGACTTCCATATGCAAATGAGAGTCCAGGTGCACAAATATTTCTACATGAAGCAGGATTATCAATTTCATTGACTTCCACAATGACTTGCATAGGAAAAAAATCAGAGCAATATAGTTTTGCAAGAAGAATAACTGATAAGGGGGATTCACAGAACTGGGGGCTGGCAAGAACCTCTGGAGATTGTCTAGTCCAACTTCCCTGCTCAAAGGAAGGTCAGCTAGAGCAGGTAGTAGGTTATTCAAAACCCATTTCCAACCAGGTTCTGAATATCTCCAAATGTTGAAACTCCACAACTTCCCTGTGCAACCTTTACTTGACCATTCTAACAATAAAAAAGTGTTTTATCATCTTAAAGTTGAATTTCCTATATATCTATCTGTACTTGTTGCTTATTCTCCTGTTGCTGGTCACCACTGACTCCATCAGCCTGGCTCCATCTCCTTTACACCCTCCCATCAGATATTTCTACACATTGATAACATTCCCCTGAATCTTCTCTTCTCTAGGCTGAACAGTCTCAACCATCTGTTTCTCCTTGTAATTCTTTAATCATCTTTGTGGTTCTTCACAGGACTCAGTGCAGTGTGTTCATGTCTCTCTTGTACTCAGCAACCCAGCACTGGACCCAGCACTCCAGACACATCTCACCAGGGCTGAGAGAGAGGAATTAACACTTCCCTTGACAGGCTGTCAATGCTTTTCCACATGCAGCTGATGACATTGTTGGCCTTCTTTGCCACATGGGCACATTGTTGGCTCAGGATCCACTTCATGTCCTCTAGGAGCCTTAGGTCCTTCTCTGTAAATCTGCTTGCCAGCCAGCCTGTCCTTGTGCATAGGATTATTTCTCATCAGGTGCAGGACTGACTTTGCATTTCTCTTTCTTGAACTTGATAAGGTTCCTCTCTGCCTATTCCTCCAGTCTGTCCAGTTCCCTCTGAATAACAGCACAACCAAACACTTGGTTGATCAACTGCTCCTCTGAAATTTGTATAATCTCCAAACTTTCTGAAGGCACACTCTGCCCCATCATCCTGGTCATTAATGAAAACATTAAAGAGCATTGGTCTCTCTTTACAGTCAATGGAGAAGAGGTAAGTAGCCTTAGGGAGCAACTTAATGCTAGATGCCTAATTTTGGACAAAGTGAGTTACTGCTTTCAAAAAGTCTATTTTTTTTGTTCCTCTGCTTACTCAGTCTGATGAGGGCAAACAAAGAAAATTCTACCTTCCACCTCCAAAGTTTAAGACACTAAATCACTGACAGTAAGCAAAACAGAGCACTGACTTCCATCTGTGTCATGGCTTTTTCTTACTTTCAGTACTATCTTTATTCCTTTTATTAACACAGCCTAATAACTTCCGTGTATGTTTTACTTCAGCTGTCCCTGATTATAATTTTGGTAGAGTGGTTTTTTTTCCTTTCCTTTGAGTGGTTTCAATTAAATTGAAATTCCCTGAAGATGTAGGAGTATTGTAATTTGTCCTTACAAAGTACACTCCTTATCATTGCTGTATAACCTGACAGCTCTTGCATTTCCTAGTCCTCTAGCTTTATAGAATTCTGGATATCTGAATATTTTGACATTATAATGACTTTGGAAGTCTATTTGTTGGAACTGTTGCTTGAGGCTCCCTGAAAATTCAGATGCACATGAGTGGATCATTCATCTACAGGTCAAGATTTTCTAGCTTGTCTTTGCAACTACAGCACCTATAGACTTATGAAAGCAGAGACCATGGAATACAGTTCATAACTCCCTGTGCACAGGACTGCTATTCTTGGCAGATTTCCCATATAACATCACCCGTAAAATTCATCCAGCAATTCTTGCCTTGATTGGCACTATTTTCCCTATTGTATTATGTATCAGATTTATTGTGCCCTTACGTTGTTGATGTTCCCAGAGACCTGGTGAAATGGCATGACTTCTTTAACTAAAGACCATGGATACTCAGTTGCAGGGAAATATTTATAAACTACTGAGTATTTAAGAAACATTAGTAGGCAAAGTAAAAAATGATATGAGAAGTTTTCACCTTCACAGGCAAGTCAATTACCCTTTTGAAGCATCTGTAATATATGTGGGACTTCATAGCTAACATGCAACTAGTATGGGATCATAAAGGTAACTACGTGCTGCTCCATTCCAGCAAAGCTTTAAGTGCTGTTTGGCAAGGTCCTTCAAAATCATTACTCCACAACCCATAAAATGTGTTCTCTGCCTGACACAACAAAGTTTTGCAAAAGCTACTTGATTAATTTGCTTTTCTTGACTGGTGGTCTGCATTTCCTGCCCTGGCTATAGGTATGACTATTGTTTTTCAGTATCACATAGGAACTTGTAAGGACTCTGTTACCTATTCATCAACATTGCAATCAGTCTCTGCTTTGAACCTATCTGGCTGGATATATGTCTTTTCAACAGCATTGCTGTTGAGCAGACATCTATCACATCCAGAGGAAAGAGCAAGAGCAGAAAAGTGTAAGGCTGGACCAGAGCTCTTTATTCCCATTGTGTCTGAAGATCATCCCAAGTGCAGCCCTTGTACAGTACCTACAAACTAACTCCTTAACTCAAAATAATATATTTACTGGAGTGTGATGCCACTCTTACCACCATCTGTTGATGCGCTGAACTGATTATCTTGAATTATTGATTTATTATTATTTTTATTGATTTATTATTATTATTTATTATTTTTATTATTATCTTGAATTATTGATTTATCTTGATTATCTGTCATTATGAAGCTATTGTTGCTTCCCATACCAAGCTAGTCTCTGTGTAGGGTGCTGCATGCTCTCAGCTGTGAGAAAATACTAGGGGTATCTTTAACAAGACACTTCACTATTTAGTACCAGCAGACTCCAGAGGAATGGCCCTGTCACTGGTGATGGACCCATGGGCAAGACACAGTCTCTGAACTCCACCAACAGCACACCAACCTCATATTGTCTCTGGGAAACAAGTCTACCCTTCCCATCTGAAAGCAGAACCAAAGGAATAAAATAAGCAATGAAAGGGAGTTACATGTTGCTTTGGAAGGTGGTAAATACATGAGCAATTGCCTGATGCCAAAGGAATAAATATATGACAGTGGCAGAAAAGTCTGATACGACATTGGCATTAACAGAAGGATGCTTTGAAAAGTGGAATAATTGCCAGGATAGGATGACCAGTTATCTTTCTTTGCCTTATACATATAATTCCTTGTCATTTTTCAATGCAAATGACAGAACCCTTTTGAGTATAACAGCTTGTACTTCATTGAGCATTTTGACTTGTCAGTCTATGGTGATGACCCAGATGAATATCCATTGGCCTCCTCTACACTTCTAAAACAACACAGAAAGTTTTCATGGGCCAAAGTTCAGCCCATCTTGATGAAAAAACCCAGATATAATATTTTTCCTGATTCCTCACTGGGTAGAGAAAATGAACCCACTACTATTGTAATTCCTTAAGCATATATTGTCCCGTTCTCAGGGAAATGTATCCCAGAACAGGCCTGGGACTACAACCCTGCCTCTCCTGTCCTTATGGAGATGAAAATCCCTTTTTTTCTTTTGAACAGTTTCACTCCTACACTGAAAGATAAGGTTAAGTCACTGCATAAGCACTAGCAAGTTGTGCAATTCCTTTTTTTTTTCCACCCACATTTCCTATTGTCCTCCTTTACTATTGCACCTCGAATGGCCTAAGTTCACCCAGCTGTATTCCATCTTGTGGTTATTGAACTCATTACATTTGGACAGTATTAGGACCTTCCACAGCACGTGTTCTTGCAACACCAGGGATGGAATTCATGTCACATAAATTTGGCCGTCTAAAAGTGAAACATCTATATCCAAGCTAGTTTCCCTCAGCTCCCTCCATAGTGAACAGAAGATGAGCAATCCACCTCAGCAGCACATGGGTTTGCTTTGCTCTGGGACAACATGCTACTCCTCTTGGCAAACAAAGAGCTAATAAAGCAGAAACCAGTTTGATTAGCTCAGAAGAGTCTGTGTTGAGTAGGGACAGCCCTGATCATAGCAGAAGTATAAACAAAGGAGGGAGAAAAGCAATTTAAATTAAAGTCAGTGTTGGGACAAGAAGATGTTAAACTGGGGATCAGAAGAAAGCTTTGGACAATCAGCAAAAGGACACCCTGGAAGTGTCTTCTAGAAAGAGGAGCATAGTCAAAAAAGGTTGGAATTTTGAGAGGACTCTATATAATGTGAATATTTTGTAAACCCATTTCTCTGACACATGGATTACTGCAGTGTTAAGAGACATAGCCTCCTAATCACTTGACTGACTCAGAGCTGGCTCCCATTCAGCCACCTTAAAGCATGGAGTGAACTCATGTCTCTGAACAAAAAACTGCAATGAGAAAACTGCAACCTGTTGGTCTTTCCTGTTCTCAGTAATCTAGAAGCAGTGAAGGCTGCAGAGGTTTTTTGGTAGTCGGTGATGAGAGTGATTGTATCTTAGACACACAGACAGACAGGATGAGCTCAGGCCTCAGTAGAAAAGCTCCTACTTGCACAAAAGGCTGTCCAAGTCTCCTTCCTTTGGTCTGACATAGAAAGAAATGAGTCTAGAGAAAATGTGGGACTTTTCTTTTCCTTCTTTATTTCAGCAGGTTACAAAAGCCTTTTCACTCTGTTTCATGAAGCAAGAACACATCAGATGACACAACGATGAGAATGTTGCAGGTAATCCCAACCCTTTCAGCCCTTTCTCTTAGCTTGTCTCTAGATAGTTTGCCTTTTGAAAAAGCTGGAAATCCTAATAACTTGAGTAGCATTGCAAAATTATTCCACACTATAAAACTGATTTCCTAAGCCATGGTTCAGAGAACTTACAATGTCTTAGCTGAAGTCACATTTCAGAGTGTCCAGTGCCTTAAAAAGGTGTGAATACCTATGATTTATAGTAGTAAAGCTTCTTATGGGGATTACTTTTTAAAAACTAAAATCTAGATAATGTAAATATTCAGCTTAATTCATACACCACTGCTTCACTATTATTCTGAGTAAAGCAGCACTACCGCTTCTAGAAATAAAAATAAATATAAATGAATGGAAAAGTGATTCATTCCCATGCAATTACCGTCTCGGCCTGTGATTAAAACTAATTATCCCTATATTAATCTTCATGATCTGCTCATGGATCAATTCTAGAGGACAATTCTAGATGATAAATTTGCCCTGTGGTGCCCTATAAGGTAGCAGAATATGGTCCTAAGTGAATACATGGGAAGGTCTGAACAATGCAGGATCAAATCAGTTTAATGTAAACATACATACACACATAAACATACAAGTACATGTAAAATTTGTTGGCTGAGATATGATATGATCTTTCCTTTTATTAATTCAAGAGGTGTCAAAAAACAAACAAAAGAAACCCACCAAAACACAACTAGAAAAGATCAGTTGTATCCATTATAGCATTGGTTTTACTTCTGTAGAACTTCAATTTACTACAGCAAAATTCTTCTTAAATACAGAAGCTGGTGTGAACAGGAGTCAATGTGATCTATAAAAAAGTGGGTTATTTTGCTATATTGAATGTGCCTGTTGAGGTGAAAACTGAAAACCCTGATTATGGATATTAAGATGTGAGATGATTAAGTTTACAAATTGACAGGATGGTCATCATATCAGATGCAACTGAACTTGGTATGATTCGTATTTTCCTTTAGAAATCACATGGATTGGAATATTCCGTGTGGCCCAGAAGAAAATCAAAATGTTATTCTTTTCCATTGGATAGTTTTGGTGTTTTATTGTCATGCATACCAGTAAAACCTAGCATATAATGATGCAAATGTATTCAGACTGAAATCCCCCTCTTCTTCACAGTGTCCACTGCTCGGTTTTAAATAGGTTGACTCATATTTCAGAGACACAGTGAAAATGCGTCTTCCCCAGGGGTGGTTTTCCAGGGCCTTGGGTGAGAGTAATTTCATTAAAACGTATACTTCTAAAACTGAGCTAATTTCCACAGATTCCTTGTATAGTCACTGAGACACAGCCAGCACAGCCAGTAGAGTTCAGAGCACAAGTTAGATCATCCTAAATTATGTATCTCAAAGCATCAGATGAATTGTGCCCTGTTTCTCTATATTTTCTATCAGGAAGGGAGGAAGCAAGGGAAAGGAAGAGAGACATTTGAGACAGACAGCATAAAAAATTTCAGCCCAAACAGTAAAAATCTGCCAAAGCTACATTCAGTTGATTAGGAACGTCTTACATTGGGAAGCAAATTAAAGTCAAATAACATGAAGTGTCTAATAATGTAAGTTATTTCTTGTTCCAACCTCCTCCCTTTATTTTCCTCACATTAGATCAAGTATAAAATCTGTTCAGGTCTTCATTTGCACCCACCCTAAGTTTAATACATAATTTAAGATCAGCAGAAAGGACACCAAAGAAACAGTCTCTTGAGAAGCAGGTGGAGCAGTCATGCAAAACATATTATTTAGGTTAGTTGCTCAAAAACCAAACTAAATAAAATATGTGGCCTTAAAGAGTTCGTATGGTTCTACCATGTTGATCGTGACAATGTGCCTTTCAAGCACTTTGGGGATGAAACTTTGACCATTTGGAAACTCATTGGGACAAAGGATTTTGGCCAAAGATTTCACAGTTTCAATGTAATATAATACAGCAGTTCTCCATTATTCCCTTATTCCCCTATTTCCTTGTATGTTCTGTGAAGAGGATTTCTTCTAATCTCTTAAAATAGCTACCATAACATTGTTGTAGGCAGGCACAGCTTCACAGGTTGGTTTCTTACAGAAACACAGTACCTGCCCATCCTAGTGTGTATTTGACAAAAACCTTTTAAAAAGAAAAGCAACCTAAGAAAGAGAAAGCATTATTGATCTCTAGCACTGGGAGATCCACTTCAGCAGCTTCCGAAGGATGCAATTTATTAAGATGAGAAATAAAGATGTCCCAAAGCCCTCGTTTCTGTGGGCTGCATTATTAATGACCTTCATGCCTGCATATGGCAGACAGCTACTTGCAGGTAGCCTTCTTGTATTTTTTCATCCCCAGTAAGGTAGAGAATTAAAGGTGGATGAGGACAACAAAGTAAAGGAGAGACCACCAGTGGCATGTGAGAGTCAGCTAGCAAACCAAAGGCCAAAGTTTAATGGTTCATCTGTGCATTAGCTAATAGCCTGATAACCCCTGAGACACCCGTGCTTTCAAACATGAAAGCAATCTTAAGAACTAGGTAGTGGTAGCACAGAATAACTCTGAGTCACCTTTACATTAGTTTTCTGGCTCAGTCCAGTCTGGTGAACTGACATCTTAGGGTGTGTTGTTGCTGTCCCTTGGGAGTGATCGTGTGGCAAAGACCAACATTTCATTTGAGGTACCAGGCAAAAACCAACACCGAATAAAAAAATCTTCCACATGCACTAGAAAAGTTGAGTTCACATTTTATGGTATTTTTTTCATCACATCCCAGAGTTCACTTCTGTCCCTAGAGTTTGTTGCCAGCTGGAGTAAATGAAGCATGGGATGAGTTTGTTTGTTCTGAAATGTGTAACTCACTGGGGAGACCAGGGTAGGGACACATAAGGGAAAGGAAGAGAATGATCCTTTCTCAGCAAATAAAACGAAACGTGAAGTCATCACAGTGTGAGGTTGTTTTGGACAAGCAGAATAAATTTTGTGATAGAGTCTGGACAGGATGGTACACAGTCACTGTGCAATGAACTAGAGGACTCTCCAGGGAACAGCTTGAGTGCCATTAGACATGCCCAAAGAACTAGATATTTTATTGAGGACTGATTTATTCAGAAACAGCCATGAAATGAAAACGCTGTGTGAGGCAGAGCGTAGTTTTTCCAATAATATTTTGCACATTTTGAACGTGTGTATATCTCCCACTTAGATGAAATAAAAATTTTTTTACATGGATTTAGATGTTTTCTGGATTGTTTAATTTCATCTAGCATTGCTTGGCTCTAATTGACCACAAAATCTTCCTTGATGGGCAATAAGCACAGGTTTTACAGAAATAATTCTGGCTCATGTTCTGCAAAGAAGTGGTGGTATTCTGTCTGACCTTCAACCCAGTAATGCAAACAATCATAAATTTAAAACAAAATAATTTTGGATTACGTTAAAATAACTCTGGCAAAAAGACCCCAAACCAAACCAGGACATTAGGACTTACAGCTCATAAATATGTAGGTGAACAAACCCTAAGTACAGTAATACCTTATTCAGTGTCAGTCATCTAGCTCCAATCCAAAAGGCTAGCGTCCTCCTTGTCTTCTAAAACAGATCAGCATATCTCTACAATGGAAATGAATGTGATTTTTTTCTCTGCCATTTTAATCTGTTTTCCAAGGAAATCCAAGTGCCCCAGTTTGCTCCCACATGTAAAGACATCCCAAAGGCAAACTTTTAGGATTATTTTACCTACAAGGAAATATATACTGTTGTTGAAGATATAATGCATATTTATGCTAGGGTTACCACTCCCATTTTGCACATCAATGAAGCCGTAAAGCAAATGAAAGGTCCACATTTGTGAAGACAAAAGTAGTAATTTCTGCTCTGAGTGACTTGAGTGAGAAACGAGGGCATTCAGTACTTCACATCTAGATAGCTTCAGTATTACAGATATACATAGGACAAATTTAGCTCTGAGTATCTCAGTATCTCCTCTGATCACCAGCATAGGGAATAACACAAAATTCTCTTTATTATTCTTTCACAATGTTTTACTTTTTAACTATTTTCCAGCAAGTTAACAGAACTTGTTTGCAACAGGCAAAAGGTAGTTGAGATTGCTTCATAAAAACATGTGAATTCTTTCCTTTTGCTGGCCTTCTGTAGAAACGAGATGCCCACCATTGTGTACATATCCCATAGGAGTGCTTCCAACAGCTGCCAGCTCTTGACACCTGCATTAGGCTGTGGACATCTCTCTCTCCAGATATAGTCATACTGAAAAAAGCATTACTCCCAGCCAGACCCTAACCCATGCTGCACCGCCTCCAATCTGACCACTGAGTTGATCATACGAGCATTTTCTAACTCAATTTACTCCCCCCCAAAATTGCGTTATTTTAAATAACAAGGCTTTGCTAACCAAGGTCAATGTGATATAATCAGGTTAGGGGACGCCTTTGCAAGCAGCTCAGCTGGGCAGGTTCAAGAGGTGGTGACAAGATGATGAAGTTGGCTGGAGGTGATTGTGTCTTCAGAGAGCTACAGGACTTCACAACAGTTGCACAGCCTTCAGACTACAGAACTCATAAGCCTAAGGTCTTCCTATAACACAACTGTTTGGGGTTTTTTCCTTTTTCTTGTATGTACTATTCCTCACTCTTGATGCTCATAATTTTAACTATCAACTGATTGATTCACTCTGCCACTCTTGTCAAAGAAGGTGAAAATGGTTCTTACTAATGCATATATTCTAATTTTGTGATGAGAAACCTTTTTCTGTACGAAAATATGCAGCAAATTCTCCTACTATTTCATTTGCCATTTAATCAATGTATTCTTAACATGCACATTAAACAGTGCATTGTCAGTTTAATTTGTTAAACTCTTATTGTGGTTCTTTTTCTCATCCCCCTTACTACCTTCTTCCTCAATACATAACCAACATACCATTTTGCATCCCATGTGGGTTTTCTCTGATTTAACCTAGTAAATCTTTTAATTCCTAATTAGGTATTCTGCTCTAGTGCATTCACCCATGAAAGAGCCTGGACAGCTGAAGCTAAGAAAAAACACTTTCATTTTCCTAGATACTACTGAGTCATTTAATGTAAAATACACATGCAGTGGCACAGTTTGTAATTTCAGATTTTATCATCCACGAGTTTCAGAGCTGAGTCAAACCTAATCAGGTTTTTGACGAAGAGATAAAGATTCAAGTCTAGGTTGGAACAGCTTAACAATGGTGAGTTACTGAAAAAAGTAGTTGTGTAAAAGCAAGGAAGAGTAGAGAGACTGAAATTTAGCTCCAAACCACTGGTGTGAAATGTGGATATCAGCACAAGTAGTCCAAAGCAGGACTTGGAGTTTAATTAATTCTTGCTGCTTAGTTATCAGGTATTTCAATTTAAATTAATGGTTCAAATCAAGGTGTTAAAATAGCAAACAGGCAATCTATATTTTAATCATAAGTACTATTTCTGTTTGTAATTTATATTTTTAGCTGTGTTTTTCCCCAAAAAAAGGTTGATGATAATTGATTTGGGACACACGTATTGGAAATTCTTTTTGATAACTGGGAAAGGTATTTCAGGAAGATTTTAAGTGGACGTATATTTTAATTTTGTTATGTTAGACCATGCCATATGATTCATTTTGATTTACTTTATAACAATTCATAATTTAATCATGATTGATTGTATTAGAATTGAACAGATATTAAAAACACATTTGAAAATGCACACACACACACAATGTTTTAAGCGCCATTGCCCTGAGGAAGGAAAAATAAAGTCCTTATGACATTGAATTTTATTTATAATTACGTGATGTCCTGAACAAAGAAAGTATCATGTGGTGTTAGTGAACTGATTGTACTGCTCCTGGTGATCAGGGCTTGAATTTTCCCTAGTTAATTATTAGCATTTAAATTATAAGCAGAGATATTTTAAACTCTTTCTACTGTTAATAAAAAGAGCCAGACACTTCCATTGTATGAATCATATTTTGACTTCAGCCACTCTTTGAAGATGCCTCGCTTTCTTCTTTGGTTAAAGAGGAAGCCTATACTCACTGCACTCCTAATTCAGATATGATAATAGAGCTTGCTCTTTAGTACCATCTTATGGTTTCACTTCTTAGGATTTCCTTCTGTCATAGCTCATAAGTCTTTCCACGTTTTTCCTTGTTATACCTCTGTTTCACTAGCACCTTGTGACCTCTAAAAGTTATCCCAGCTTCCAAACTGCACATTTTTATTTCAGTTTCAGTGAGTCTTGTTTTCCTGGAAATCAAAGCTAAATTTCTCTGATTGTGCTCAGGGTCTTTAATTGTCAGGGTGGGTGTTCATCTTATAGGGTTTCTTCAGCAAACACTAAAACAAAAAATTAGTCTCATTGCTAGAGGAGTCCCATTCTGCAGCTAATTTATTTTTTCCCCCCAAATCAGGTTCCAAAATTTGTTTTCAAAATCTATGCTGTATGTAAATGCTGGTTTATGTCAAGATTTTTTTCTTAAACAAAATTTTCTGTTGTTTTTTCTATTTCACTTTCCTACTCTTTCCTGTTAGAAGCCTAGTTTTGGGAGTTGGTGAGTACCTTCTCATTGGAGTTGGGTAGGCTTTAAGGTGTGTCTACCCTACATGGCCCACATCACTCACATTGCAAAGATAACTTCCCTGTTTGCTACCATTTACAAGACACATTAAGAATCCTGCAAGATCTGTTCCTTCAGCTCCTACAGTGTCTGTGGATTTAAAAATGCCAACAGTATTAAGACAGATGGATCCCTACTATAAACAAGAATTTCTATGTACCAGTGTGAGCTACAAAAGAGAAAAGAAACACAACAAAAAGAAAACCCTTTCTGCACAGAAGTGCCAGCTGCACTCTTTGACTTCTGGACATATCTAAAACACTAAAAACAGACATGAAGAAAATACTCTAAATTTGTTCTTGTTGTTATTGTCACTAAGGAAACAATTTCCTAGGAATCTGCAAGTTGAGTATACAGACTCTTTGATGTGCAGCCAACTCTCTCTTCCAACACACTTCCCAGCCTTCTGGAGAATCAGGTCTGCCCACCAAGGGAGATCTCTCCTGCTCTGTCTCAGTTGAGTCCTTATTTCATGTGGAGATTGAACTCTGATGCTTCAGAAGAGCCATAACATGAGATATCAAAGCATGAGATATCAATGAGTCATGACTACACCAAGGGATTTTGCCTTAAAATACTCCCCTCTGCAGTCCAACAGCACTGCCAGGAGGCCTAGAATAGCAAGGAGCTAGGGAATGTGGGAGGCACAAGACAATTTTTTCTGTCTCTTCACTTGTGGTGTTGTTTTCAGCCATACTTCACCTCCCCTGACCCCCACTTTAGTTTAGATGTATGCGGCTTTTTGCATTGAGGCCAACAGGGTACGTATAGGTTGTTCAACCTCTTCAGCCCTTCAAATAGAATGGTCATCTGCAAACTGCCCACTGGGAATGATGTATGAAATTTGATAATCTCTGAACTGTGCCCAGGCATTGTAAAGAAGAATCTTTGCTGACCTGTCTGCAAACCCATTCAAAATGTCATGCAAATAATTTAACATTAATTTAATAACAGTTTAATGACCAAATTTCAGATGTCCAGGATGTTCTCTAGTGGTCTTTAATTTCTCAGTATTGGCACAGTCACCATATTCCACAGTTGTAGAGCGACTTGTATCCCATGGAACTTGTTAAACAATGTATTCTGCTGAAATACATTCAAACAGGAACATGCATGAAGATGTCCCCTGTCACCAGTTCTGCTGCAGACTAAGAAGCAAATCGTGGCTAAATTCATTGAAAAGAGACACAGCTTGTAACAGGCAGCAACTAAGGAACAGTATTATTTGTTTTAATTACTGGGGTTCAGGCAAGACTTACAGACAATGGGCCAAGTAGAATATGTGCAAAGACTTCAGTAATATAAAATAATTTCAGAGCATTTGAGCTTTGAAAGTACTTTCTCATTACCATTGACAGGTGTCCATGTCAGATCTTACTTTCCAATGTTCCTTGGAAGTGTCAATGAGGGTTAATGTACCGTTATGTTCATCCAGGAACCAGAACATCTCCTCATAGACAAGTTTACTTCTGGTGTGTCCCTAGCTCCTTGCAGTCTCTAATCTTCTATTTCCCTTCCCCTTGTATAAAAGCATAATCTGGCCCTCTGTAACTCTCCTTTGTGTGGCCTCTAGACCAAAAATGCTTAAAAGGTCTAAAAGCAAAGCTATTCTGTCCAAATAAACAGCTGGACCACAGTGAATCCATCTGTCAATGGCAACAATTCAATAACCACTGAGCAATCCTCCACCAAGGTAAAATCTATCTGTCCAGCCAGCCAGAAACCTTTGCTTTTATATTAAATTCATCACCCACTTTCATATCAGAAGTGTTTTCTCAGCTATTTATTTGTGAATAAGAAGGAGCTCAAGGAACCGAACTGAGTAGCCAACAAACACCAATGGTGGTTTCATAGCAGGGGCAAGGAAAAGAAATGGACTTTACTGTTACAGCTGCATTGCTCAGTACATCAGGTCTGGGACCCTTCCTTGGCCTTGAGGTCCAGTAACATGTCATCACTTTTACCCATTCTGCTAAACTGTTTTAGCACAAATTAGAATAGCCTTATCCAAACTGCCTATGAGAACAGACTCTGGGCCATGATTTTCCCTGAGCACTGTTTGTAATTGTGGTGTTGGCCTTTATTTGTTAAATATCTATTTATTATATGCTGCATAGAGGGCAACTCATTTAGAAATCAGATTCTCCCAGGTTATTGCAGATTCTTCCTGCTTTCCTCCCATTAGAGCAGTGTAAATGATTATCTGTTTTCCTAACCATGTCCAGTCTAATTGGTATTCATACCAGTACCGAGTCAAGCAAATGCACCATTGATGAACAGATCTTACTGAAAACAATTTCTTCCACATCAAGGGAGATTTATTTTATCTTGAAAAGACAACAGAAATTTCTGTCATTGCATATCATAAAAGTAAAAAGGCACATTGCAAAACCTAAGCAATTGATAAATGTTTGATGAGTCTGTTCTCTAAGCACGTAAAAGCTCTGAGGTTGTGAATTTTCCACAGATCATTCCTTATTAACTACCAATTTAGGATAATGACAGCAATACTTTTAAGAAATCTTTTGGGAGAATAAGAGTAAGTATTCACTTTTGAATTCTGTAAATCTATGAAGGAAATATTTTGATTTTTTTTTTTACTTCAAATCTATTAACCCTGATGTCTCATCCTTGTCATAGAAGGCCTTCGTTTTATAAATCCACGATGAGAATTAAGAGAGTATTTTGACAGCAACAGTATATGAAACCTCAGAGAAAGTGTACTCAACTGTTAGCTTTTCTGCAAATTTTCTATATATCTTTATGCAAATAAAAGCAGATTTCCCTCCAGTCACTTCAGACATATACTCTGTGGATGTTTATAGATAACCGTGTCATCCCAGACTCCCTTAATGGACAGTGGGGAAAAAAGGCCATGCTGGGACACAAGTAATCTGATTTACTTTAAAATACTGCTTCAGGAAGAAAATTAATTGAATCCTATATTCTTATGCTCTTTAGATGTATCTCAGATAAAGATACACTGTAGAAATCTATTTAAACTGTAAGCTCTCCAGGTGTCTCATGTGAGGGTCTGGTGCTTTTGCAATGGAGCTTCATTGCTATTGGAGCAACATATTGAAGAAATTACCAAATGAACAAACAAATTTCTATATATAAACTGATTCATTTAAACAATTTATTTCAAAAGAATTCAAAGAACATTAGTAGAATATTTGCTGAGAGAGGTATTAAGAAATGAGGGTCATCCCTCGTGGATTCAGTGGTGGTGTAGTAAGGCCAAGTTGCAACAAGCAAGAATAGTATATTTAACAAATATTTCAACATCACTGACATTAATAACAGAGATTCCTTCCCTTAGCTCATTGTAAAACTAAGAGGGGAAAACTCAAAACAGCAGGTGGAGCAATGTATAAGTCACACTCTACTTTGCCTGCTTTGCATTGTTACTTATGGGTCACTAAAGAGAGCAGTCTACTGATATAGAGATAAAGAATAAGGTGTGGAATCATACAGAATATTTTGTAAAGCCAGGCATTAAAATATAGAGCTGTCAGCCATGGATCTCACCTTAATGTTGGCTGAAGTCATGACACTCGTAAGTAGCCTGAATCCCAATTGAACAAAGAGACCACATAGCAAAAAGGGTACTGAACAAGCATGGCACATAGTGGAGCAGAAAGAATTTGGAAGAATGTGCATTTCTTTACTCTTTCATTCATTTGATTATTAAATGGGCTGGCAAATCGGTATGGTTCATTTCGTTGAGTATGGAGGAGTTTAAATCTTTTTAGAGACTAGCTCTTTGTTGAAGTCTAAGGTCAGCTTCAGATGATGTCACTACTACCAATTCAATTTAGAGCATGTTAGATTTTTTTTCTTTCTTCATGTTCCCTTACATCAGCCCTTTTTCTTAGCCTTCTTGATCTCAGAGGAGAAAAAGTTAATACAATGTTTAGGGTTGCTCAAAGTCAAGACAGGCAAATGAAGGGACAACATTCTGATCTAAGTTGCTCTGCCAGCCAAGGAAGCCAAGTCTTGAGATGCACTTTGAGGAAAGATGGACGTTATTATATTTTGAGGGTAGTTGCAGAGATGTGAAACAGCAAGATACATTCAGACATCTTCAAGATTGTCTTAATCTTTGTGATTCTTGATACAAATGCCCATTGTTTTCTGTAGTACAGGTTATGATCTCTGGTCTGATCTTTTACCTGTTGCAGGATAAATGTAAATACTAAGGCACTAAAGCTGGTGATTTTTCAGAGTCACACGGAAGTAGTAGCACACTAGGGTGATGCATTTTGGAAATAGCAAGGACCGAGCAGAAAGCATAGAAAAACTTTGCAGGTTGGAACCCTGAAGCCCATGGATCACAAGCTGTAACATTTTGGGTTAAAGCTCTCAAAGTTGATTTAAAAAATGCAAGTTTGAACATGCTGCTAAAAGAGTGATATGGATTAGCTTGGACAAGCAGTCAGATATGCCTGCATATTCTTTTCAGTCTGGTCAATTTAGATGAAATGGGTAGATCTCACTTAACTTTTTCAAACCATCTTGTCTGACTTACCTGGCTCTTCCACAGCACTCACTGCCCAGTATCCCCACATAGTTAATGGAGGTAAAAAGGATGCCCAATTCACATGAATTATTTTAGAAACCTACTTTGGGATCAAAAGAATTGAAGTCTGGACTCCACTGCCTATAAAGACAGCATATAATAGCCATTTAGTCCTACACAGAAATCTGCAAACACAGAAATTTTATGTTTTTAGAGCAAGTAATTATAAGTGAAGTAAAAGGGAAATTATGTAAAATTATACACAATTGTCTGAAAATTCTGACAACCTCTGATTTAAATGAAGGGATTTTGAATTTTTAACATTTCACTCTATGACATGCAGCATGGAATAGTCTGTCAGTTCATTAAGCAGAATAACAGGTGAAAGTTTCTCCAGTCAGTGAAGAAATGAATGGCATCTTAATGTAAAGGCGAGCTTCCTTTTCACCTTTTAAGAAAGTAGCCATGTGTTACAAATTATCTGATCTAAATTGTGTTAAGCTATTACATTGTTGCTTTCATGCCCATATTTTTAATGACAATAAACCTTTTGTGGCTGTGAAACATTTGACAATGGGTCACATCCACTGTACTGCATAATACAGTAGTGGTGCACATGAAACTGCTGCAAAATATACATAACCTACTTATCGAGGTTTGTCTCAGAAGTTCTTTGGGAATAGTAGAGTAGCTAAATTATGCCCTTGTTCTAATTCAGTAGGGACAGCAAGAGGTCAATTTAATGAGCTATCAGAAGAAAAAAATTAAAAATCAAGACAACAGAGTCAAAATAGAGGCTCTTCGTTTGGAGAATCTTTTATTGTTTCTGCTTAGGAGGATGGGAGGCTTATTTAGCCAGATCAAGAAGCTACAGATAAAATGGATCTTAAAAAGTTAAAAAACCCCTTTTTCTTTCAGGGAGAGTTACATCAGAGCTTTTCCAAAATGATGCACACAAAGCTCCCCAGAAGAGCTTCAGGAAGCTGGGCCTATCAGAATAATATTAAAGACTGGTGCTTTGAAGAGTTTTGCTTTAAATAGATCACATTTTGCTTTAATCACCTTGGACCCAGCTCCATGTTTTCTGGAGCTAGAGAACATGCCAGAAAAAAAGCAAGCAAAGAAAAGTAATACAAGCCTTCACCAAAGTAGGTGTATAGCTGACATCCTTCATTCCAAACTGGAGAGTTTGGAGAAACTGAGACAATCAGGTAGTAAAGTCAATAGCACTAGGGAACTTGGACGGAAAGATCTTTCTGCATTAAAGATGCAAAAACTTCAGGGAACCTACATCTCAAGGAAGCTGGGAAAAGTCACAAGGAAAAACTCCAGACTGAAGCTGGTGAATTATGAACAAAGAACCTAGAAGTAACAGGGGAGAGAAAGCTGGGCAACAGAAGAGCTGTGTCTTGGACACCCAGAAGTGTCATGTTAAAGTGAGAATATTCAGCCAGGTTCCCATAAGGGAAGCAAGATCACAGGTATGACCTCAGCACATCTGTCGTGGATTGACCTTTTCCTCTGCTTGAGATTACAACAGTGATGATGCATGAATGAAGGGAGAATGGCTAAGGTAACAGGACAGAGCCAGCATGGACTAGTGAGCTGTGCAAGGCAACATACTAAACGATGAAGCACAGCCTGGGAATACTTCAGCCAGAAATTATATATAGAGAGAAACACCTTCTAGATTATTCAGTCACAGGATGACCAGGAGCTGCCTGTGGTAGTTGAACCTGAAGAAAGTGAATGCAGCCTCAAGGTCGTCTCAGGGAAAATAATTCCAGGAATGATTTGGAGCTAAGTAGATACACCTGCAATGTAGTAATTCTTCTGTGGCCATTTTGTGGCCCAGTATCTTAACTGTGATATCCCAAGGCAGCAATACCAAAGGGTATTTCCAAGCCCTACATGAGAATATATGAAAATCAACTGAACTCTTTGTTTGTATAGTAAGAGCACTGAGGCCAAGATTTGATCACTGTCACTCTAAACCATCAGGAGGTATCAGAAACCCAGGACATGATTCAGACTGCAGATTAAACCATCTCAGTGACATTTATTGATGACCTTTCAGGTTAAAGAGTTACAGAGCTCACTCTACAGTAGATAACTATATTTATCTACATTAAAAGGCTGGTGTTTGGTGTCACCAATATCCCAGGGTATTTTACCTGCCCTCATACAGAGGGTAGAAGATGTGGTGTAGATAAGCATCATACGTATAGATCCCTAGTGGATGCTAGATATCCCAGAGGATCTCAGATGGCACTTAACACCTATGTTTAGGTGACTGAACCGTGTCCTAAATCTCCTTTGACTATAACAGGAGCTTATGTACTTAGATAGAGGTAGACACTTCAACATACATAGCTATCTTTAGGTGTCTTAATCTGCAAGCCGAATCCCATTTCTGGGATAAAAACTATCTGAGCAAAAGAGACCTGCAAGTCTTCGACACAGAGGACAGAGAATTAGTCGAATACCAGAGGTTAAAATCTGTCAGGGATACACTTGCTGGGGGAACTAAAAAGGCTGTGACATTCATTTCTTCTCTTCTGTATAACATTCCGACTTTGGTAGTCTCTGAATACTCTTTTCTATGACCATCATTACTACATCCAGCTGTGGTACAAAGAACAAGTCAGAGAACAAAAAGCTAGAGAATACAGAGCGGTGTCCAGAGGCTTGAATGCTGCAGAGAAGCAACTTCAACATGGCTAATAATGGCTTTTCATGATGCTCTCTCCTCTGCAGTCACCAAGTACTATTCTCTAATGAAGTTTATTCCAGCTGTTTGCTCACTGTACATTATCACCTCAGCTAACTAACCCATTCAGTAGCACAAAAACACCATCCAAGCTGTCAAACTTGATGCAACTTGAATGAATGAGTGTGGATTGTGGAAACCAAGGCTCCAGTGACAGCTGTGACACATTCACAGCCTTAGTCATGAAGACTTTAAGCATCTGTGGTATTTCTGATGCTCTCTCATCTCCTCTGCATCTTAAGCTAGAGCACAAAGCTCCTGGAAGAAATCCAAAGATCCAGCTCTCTAAAACACAGGAAATAAGTAACTTTACCAACTTTAACTTGGGTCTTTATATAATGCACTTGTGCTGGCTTCTTTGTAAAATTTGTTTCTAGGCCAACTCTACGAAAGTTCTGTTGTGTGTCCAAAATCTTAGTATGTGCTAAGGCCAAGCTCATATTTGGCTTTTGGTATTAGCTACATCAATTTATGAATTTAGATTACAAAAACTGCTTTTCAAAAGGAAATGTCTTTTACTTATGACCATGAATGTGCCATTTTATATTTTTACTAGAAATAAAAAACTTCTATAAACTTACTTCAAAAATATGACAGTAAGAGCAGAAACAGAAATGTTATGTCTTGATAAAGTCTTACCATTCCAGGAAAAGGAATTAATAGTTAAGAATATCTTAGCTATTTTAAGCTTGCTTTCCAAAAAAATATAATTTCCTTCCACTGTGAAGTGTATCTTTTACTACAACAACTTTAATTCCAGTCTACATATCAATGTGTTCTCAGAGGTTTATGTATTTATTTTTTTAATTATTTGAATTTCAATAAATATTTTTTAAAGGCTATAGTTAAGGAGCAAGGTGTTAGTTAAATCCATTTATCGACTGACTGGGAGTTTTTGTTCGCTTCAGACAGAGGGTGGATGCACTATAATAAGAAAGCATTGAGCTACTGATTTATGGCAAAAAGCTGGCTTTTAGGTCACCTAATTCTAAGCGTGTCAAGTTCTCCAAGCTGGTCAAAATGTATTTCACAAGGTGCCAACCCTAAGCTAATGAGGTCTGGTCAGCATTCATCTGCATCTTCTTTCAACTTATAGTGTAGCTATTCACAAGAAGGGTATATTATATGAGGCTTGAAGCATTGCACAGCTTCTGGCTGGCTCAGAGAACAGGCAGAGCAAGTTTGCATCTGCCTGATGAAAATCATGTAGCCATCCCAGATGTGTCGCTGTGTTGATGTATCCCCACCTGTCCACAAAATGACATACAAGCTTCAGCTGGCAAATCCCTCTTAGTAACTGGGCATGCTCTGAAGAGAAAAAGTGTTGATACACTGAAGAAGCCTCTGAAATTTGAAATAATCAATGAATAATTAAAAAACAAAAAGACAGATAGAGTGTCGCCTGGGACACATGCAAGGGACAGGCTGAGTCTGCTGCTGGTTGGTTAAAGGGAAGATAGGGGTGAGGAAGCTGTGGGGGCCACCACAGCAGTCTTGGGATTTGCAGAAACCTTAACATCTATCATGATTTGCTATTGTTGTGAGCTAGCAAAAAATACCAGTCTTCTCCCTGAGCAAAGATGGGAGCAAGAGTGGAATTATGCTTCATTGGGATATCTCTAAGATATCATGGAAGGATTAATCTCACTGATTTTGAATGTTTATCTCTGAGCCAGCTGTTGCCAGAACCTCCATCTGACCCACTTCAGGATGACCCACCCTCCCCCACTTATAATATAGTGAATATAGTGAATTGGGGTGATTATGTTACCAAAAATCCGGAATAAAGAACTTATCAACACCAATTTGATGCAGATAAGCAGACACTTCTTTATTGACGGCCGGACGCACAGGGGAGTGTTCTCACCAACAGCGCGTACCAAGCACTAAAATCATACATCTTATATAGAACTTACTCATACATATTCATTAAGTGTTCATACATAAATATACAATTTCCAAGAAATCATTAACATACTCTCTGCCTACTTCCGATTCTGCGTACTAAGGATTAGAAATGCCTAGAAATGAGTCTGGGGTGTAATGTGAGTAGGTGGTTCATGGGTTGGTGGTCGCGATCTTCCCTTGCCAGAATTACCTTTTGCTTAAGGACACAGTTTTCTTGGCAGGTACCTGTAAGCTGTTATGGTTGTTTTCCCCAGTTCCCATTAATCCTAGACTTTGACAACTACTTGCATTCTCCTGGTCCTGTATATGTATTATAAATCAACTTACAAATCAGTTTGTATTTGGTTACCTAGGTTCCAAACGTTTCTACTAGATGATTATAACCAATCTCTTCGGCCTTGGTATGGAGCTGTATAGGGCATTTTAAAGTAGCAGTCGGTTGCTGGTATAAATTACAACCAATAAAAATTTTTACTAAATATTTCTTATGATTGTATATTTCTATTAAATCAAACACAATTACTTCTATTTATTGGTAAATCAATAACAATTACCTTGGATGTGAGTACCTAGTTTTCAGATGCTTAAGTGAGAGTAGATGAATATCAGCCAGGCTGCCAAACACTTCTCCTGAGTGAGAAAGTCTTCCTACACAGGAAATAAATGATAGTTTTGCCAGGAGATCCTTTGGGGCAAAGTTTTCACCTTGAGAACTAGGCAATTTATACTTCCTCCACTTCTCAAAAATGGACCTAATGACTACTCCCTGCAAAAGAAGAACTTGATTCTGTCACTTTTCCCTTCTGTAAAGGTATTTTTCTGTAAGAATCCCCACCCAATCAGATAGGACAAGATACTGTCCCTTGCCGGAAAAGAAAGTAGCAAAACTTGCCTCATTCTGAGGAACTAAAGAATAAAAATCATAAATCTACCATGCAGATTAAAAGGGCTTTTCCTGTCCTAACCATCTGCTCCATTCAGCAGGCCCAACAAATCATAGATAAGGGACTATAATTACCCCTCCATTTGCAGCTCCTGATTGTGACCCAATCATCTCTAATAGAGTACAGTAGCCATTGTGATTGGGGCTTTTTGTGAAATACCTCAACAAGGGACGGACAGTGCTTCAAACAGATGTGGCAGAAGTGTAATATTGTTATGTTCAATAAGGAGCTCTTAGACTTCAAAATTCCCAACATGTTATAAACATGTTATTATTATTAATATTGCTGTAACTATTAAGAAGAAGAATAGATTATATAAATATTTATCCCCTTTTTTTTCAGTGTTAAGAGTCAATTATGAGTTATGCAAACATAAACTAGAATTATTGATTCAACTTCTTTGGTTTGTTGGGTTTTTTTCAAACTCAGTAGTATTAAGCAGAGGTTTTCACACCTTTTAAAACTTTTTAATAAAAGAATCTCTCAAATAAATAGATCAGAGCAGTTTCAGAACATAGTCTTACCTTAAGCCATCCAAGAGGAAAATGTCACACCTGAATGAACAGGAATGAGACTGTCAGGATGACTCCAGGGCAGATAAACTCTAATGTCAAATGCAAATCAGCTCATTTCATGGGACAATTATAAGAATTTGTATTCAATAGTAATGTAGAAACAGAGCAGCAAACAAGAGTCCCTGCAACTGCAGCTATATATTTCTGTAGGAACCTTTCCAAGGGAATATTCCTCAGCACAACAGCCATGTTGTTTTTAAATGCCCTGTGTGACAATGCTTCTACCTTTTTTTCAGGAGATGAAATGATTTAGTGCCTCCTAAGAAGTTCTGCCCTGAAGTTATTGACCCAGCTACTCTACAGATCAGCCCATCAACTTGCATGGGGATACAATCAATGAACTGCAGCAAATTACATAAACAAGACTTGAACAATCTGGCTTGTTTTACCTGAGTTCCTAGTTTGTCTTGTGGTGTTAAAAGTTCAAGTCTAAAATGACAGATCAATAAATTCAGAGAGCAAAAGGTGGTCAGAGAATGAAACACAAGCAAAGCCATGGGGTGAGGACTGGACATACCATGAAGTGTCCTGCAAAAAAAGTCTGCCTTTCTTCCCATATATTTGTGCCTTCTCAATTACAATCCAAACACTGTTTCAACAGCCACCACAGACACATGAATTCTAGTACCTGCTAGTGTTGTGAAAAACTACCAAATACCTTTCTGTAGGCAAAACATTTCCGAAGAACAGAACAAGTTCAGCATGGAGGGAACTGGAAAAGTATCTCATCAAGGGATGCTGTATATATTGAGTAGCAGGAGTACTCCGAAAGAGAGCGATGTTACAACTATCCCTGACAATACATTATAAACAAAGATGACTTTAAAGTTGTGGACAGTAAAAAAGAGAGAGTTCCTCACTGGTGCGTTTGCATCCCTTTCAGTAGAGCTGTTCCACTTCTGCACTGGTGTGGAAAACTCACTCCAAAATCCTGTTGACTGTGGTGTGTACTGAATCCTGACACCGCTGTCTTCACAGGTGATATGGGATGGCTGGATGTGAAAGAACAGGGAATGGAAATAAAGGAACACGAGCCAACACAAAAATACAGTTTGCTGACTTAAAGGTTGAGGCTGCACTCTCTGGGCCAAGTAGTAGAGTGAAACAGAATTCTGTATGTCCACTGACTTCTATATCCTGGTATCAGTTTACCTCTCCTGAGAACTGTGGCAAATAAATGACGACTCTGGTAAATCAGAACTGTAAGACCTGATATTTCTGCAAGTCTTTCTGCCAGATATGAGTTACAGCGTGATCCTGTCCTGAGTTTACTTTTTCTCAGTGCTTCTTAACTCAAATACTCTGGTTTCATTAAAAGATAATCTGAGCTAATTTAGGAATTAAACTGTTTGTACTAAGTGTGCTCAGAAGGAAGGAAAGGAAAACAAAATCTGCTACATTGAAATGAATCATCTTGGGGACATGGGTCTCAACTTACCAAAGGCGTAGGCACACATGGAACTCAACCCCAGAAAAAATATCTCCAGGATGCCGGTTCAAGTTAGCCAAATGAAGAGAGATGTGATGAACAAAGGTCTGAATGCGACCAACAGTGCAGCCCATAATCTCAGAAATCTCTGTTTTTCTCTCCCTGGTAGCATCCCACAACAAAGCTTCTGCTATCGTGTTTATGAGCTTCACATATGCACTAACAGCAGACCTAGAGAGCTACATGCAGCTGTGTCACCACCATGCAAACAGCAGACATCTTAAATCTACAGGGAGGAAGGAGCCCTCTGGTTTTCTTTCAGGGATCCCAACGAGTGATGGAAGGCTAAAGCCAAGGAGCGATCACAAAGCTACTTCCCTGGTTGAAGATATGTATTTATCACACATAAAGCCCCCCATGACCTTGGAGTCTGTTCAATGCCAATGGTTATCCTTCTAGTCACTGCACACATGCCTTTGATTGGAGAAAACAAAACAACAAAAATCTTCCACTCCGCAATGTCCAAGATAGATTGCCAATACAATAACAGATAATTGTAGCTCTCCTGAATGAAAAACAAAGCAGCAACTATTGCCCTCAGCGCACAGAAACAGAGGGAAAAAAAGGTATAAAACCATAACCCAGAACTGTAACTGAGGCACAAGCAGAGACATCAGCTTTAATCCAATTCCCATTATTACACTGAATAGTTTTCCTTAATTATTCATCAAATTGGAGCAGTGTTGCCTTACCCATCCTATAGGACAACTTCTTTCAAGACAGCTCCAGTGTGTTTTGCATTAGCCAAGTACAGATGCTTGTATAATGCATTCTTTCTCTGTAGCTATACCAACACCACTTTAAGGAGTTTACCTTCATGCTACTGACAGTAACCTTAAGGAAACATACATGTGCTAGCCATGGAAATATTTCCCCACTGTACCTGACCAGTGTTGCATAGGCGGAATAGAGAAGTGAGATGGCTGCGTACCCAGAAAACATCAAACGAAAATCCAACAGATTAAAAAAACATCTAAAAAGCTACTTCAGTTACATTGCATATTGCCATATCAGTCCAACACTTGCACTGTAATTAACATACACAAGACAGATGGTAATCCATAATACCCTAGGAAAGAATCAGGTCACTTCCTTGCCTTACTCACTTTGGTTAATATTTTTTATTATTATTATAATTACCTTCTGTGTCCCTCCAATATATTCTTCAAGCTAAAGGCCAGGTTCTGTTTACCAGCAGATTAGATGCAGAGGAAAGCCACTGACTTCCAGGGAGTTCTTCCAGACCTGTTTCTATGTAAGCAGGATGATCATCTAGCCATAAACACCAGTATGTCACTAAACAAATCTCTCTTTTTTCATGTATTTTCCAGTCCTGAACAGCATGCTGCATTACCTTTCTCTCCCTGGCTGTAAACTGTTCAGATTCCAACACATACCTGAACTATTTGCATGTTAAATTCACAGCATAGCAGTAAAGAGTCTGTCCTGTATGCTACCCCTCCGATTTAAGATGTGCTTTTCATAAATATGATATTATTAGAACCAGCTGTTCAGATACTGATAAGGAGAAGTGCACAGAGGCATGCAAGCAGAGGTCAAAGGCACGTTAACAGAAATTTTTACTACTGCCCCACAGTAAAAATAGAGAAGTGCTGGTGCACTGCTTGAAGGGTGAATCAGAGTTTCTGCGGCAGGTGAAGATGCAGAACTGCAAAGGGAGCTTTGAGCTCAAAAATGCCAACAGCAGCACGAGGTCTGTTAGCAATCAGGTTTTATTTACCAGCCATATTGTGTTAAAAACAGACGTGATTCCCATACCGAACACGTTAACCTGTCACCACTTGCAAAGGGAGATTTATGTATTTGCAAAGAATCAAATCTCTCCGGCGGACGCATCCTCAGAGCCTGCGGTTCAGGCTGAAGGCAGAAAGCCTGCATGCAATTCCCCCCAGAAGAAGTATTCCCAGGACCCGGGGAAGAGAGGCGAAGAGCCGGTAAAACAATGTCACTCTAAGACAAGCCGCCGGTGCCTTTTCCCTCGCCGGCTGCAGTAGCGACGCTTCGGCATCTCCAGGGTCGGGCCGAGCGGAGCAGAGCCCTGCGGCCGCTGCCCCCCGTGCCCAGCCCCGGCGGGAGCCGGAGCGGTGCCAGCCCGGGAGGAGGTGGCGGAGAGGCCGGAGAAAAGGACTTACCATTGCAGGAAGGATCCGTGCCGGTGCTGGAGATGCTGCATCCCCGCCGTGCCGGTGGGGTGGGAGACGGCGGCGGGGGCACACTAACCGGGTCCCCGGCAGAACCTGCCCGGCGGCGGCGGCGGGCGGCGGTGCAAGGGAGCGGCCGGAGCCGGGCGGCCCCCGCCTCGCTCGCACCGGGCGGAGGAGGGGTCGGCGCCTCCGAAGGGAATCCAAATTCCTCCTCCCTCGCCTGCCGGTCATGTCCAGGCTGCCTTTGCTCAGGGGATGGGCCAAGTCCTGGCCGTGAAGGAATTTGCCATCGCTAAATCAAAAAAAAACCAAACCCAAACCAAAACCACAACCAAAACCCGAAAACAAAAAAAGCCAAAAGGGAGGCAGGTGATTCGCAAACTTTTTTTTTTCCTTTTTTTTTCTTTTTCTGCCTTTTTTTTTTTTTTTTTTTTGGGGGGATTATTGGCGCTCGGGAAATAGGGGGTGGGGTGGGAGAAGCGTATTCAGGCTGGATCAGATGCTCTGCCTGCGAGTCAAGGCTATGGTGTGCTCGCCCCTGTATTTCTGCCTGTGTGTGTGATTCTCATACCCAGACAATGCTCTGCAAAACGAGCTGGTCCTGCGGAGAAAGGCAAACACCTCCTCCCCCAAGTGCCTGAGGAAAGGAAAGGGGATATGGAACCAATAGCTTTTCCCTGGCTAGTCTCATTAATATGGAGAAAGAGAAGGAAACCAATGAGGACGAGCGGGAGGAGGGGTTTATTCAAATCAAGCTTAAATCAAGCACTTTTTTTTTCCTCTTTTTCTGTCCTCCTTCTACCTCCCCCAAATCCTCCTTCTCCCTGACATCTAAGCACGGTGCTGCTGTCCCAGATATTTTATTTCTTTTTTAATTAATGTGACGGTGTCAGCAAAACACAGTGGTGGGAGGGTGGATGGCATCGCTGCTGGAATGGGGGTGTGTGGAAGGGGGGGTGTGTGGAAGGGTGGGTGAAAGGAGGCAATTTCTCCCTGAGATGCAGAAGAGTTGATTGCAAAAAAACCCGATAAAGTAGCTGGAGTTGTCAGGGAGGGGAACTGAGGGGACGCAGAGCAGGAATTTCACCTGGAAGCACCATTTTGCAGATGGTATTTGCAGATGGGCAGCCAGCCCGTGTCCTGGGTGAGCCCTCTGAGCTTGCGGGAAGGATCTCCTCCCCTCCCCTCCACAGCAGACACACACACACATGCCCAGGAAGGGAAGTGACTGCTCAAGAACAGCAGCATCTGCACTGTCCTGCATTGCCTCAGACCTACACAGCAGCAGGATCCCTGCAACAGCAGTGCAGAAGTGGTACCTGTTGCTGGCAAACCTGTGGAGAGGAGCTGTAGAGAGGACTGAGATGGCTGGTGAGAAGGGAACGGATGTCTAGCTGGTTCCTTTGACTTGTATCTGGAAAAGAGCAGGGTGGCACATGTCCCCTGCAAGATAAGTGCACAAAAGCATCCAGTCACTGTTCCCTTCTGCAGAGACTAGCACTCAAGGGAAAGCTCTCCAGACCTGGAAAATGATCGCTAAAGGAGTCTGAACATCTATAGCAGGCCTAGAGAAGCCCTCTGCCAGGGCATCCCATGGATGTACCACTTGGTACACGCTTCTGTTCCTGCTGCCAACCATGCTGCTCTCAGGCCCCACAGATCCATGTCAAGAACTTGAGATGATGAACACCCACATTCTTACCCAAATTCTCTGAGACCTGTGTTGTAAGAGCAGCTGTCTGCTGATGAGATTCTTCTAGATACCCTGAAATTTCCAACACCTGGGATGCCGATACTGTTGCTCTTCCCATTGTAGAAGCCCTTTCCTCCACTTATGTTTCACCACTTTCCCTTCATTTTCTGCATCTCCCATCTTCCATTCCCCTTAGCATGTAAAATCATTTCAAATCCTCCTTGCCTTTACCTTGCTTCCAGATTAAACAAAAGAGAAAAAAGGCAATTTGGTCATAAAAGCAACTAAATCCATTACCTGTCCAGTGTGAAAATCCCTGACCCAATTACTTGTATGTTATAGTCCCTGTGGCTCTCAGTCCAGGTGCAGGAGCCTGAGGGGATATAGCTCCACAACAGAAGCACCAGACCAGACAGCCCTGCTCCCAGTCCCTTGGCACAGTAACAACCCCATGGCTGCATAGATGCCTTTCTTGAGAAGAGCATGCACAGACACATTGTGAATGCATTCAGCTCTGGTTTTATTCCATGGAGCAGTCCAAGGAATCAACTAGATTTTCTGAAGCTTTCCTTTGCACACTTTCTTTCAGTTATGCCATCATCATCTCTAGCCACATCTCACAGTTTTCAGTAACCTCACTAAATACAAGGTGAAAAAAAGGAAGCAAACAAAAGATGTAGACATTTACATTGTACAGCTGAGCTAATCAGCCTGTGCACTTTATATAGACATTGATGAGAGTCACTGTTAGGATGTCATCCATTGCACCTACTTTGTGGTCTACATATTGGGGTCACCATTAGCCGGGGTCCTTATTTCTCCGTGCGGGAACAGAAATGACGCAACACCAATGTGATGATCAGGTCGTCCATCTTTTTTTTTTCCAGTCCTAGTTACATTTGTATCCTACTAAGTTCCATACACGCACTCATCTATCTTCTAATAGGCTACAGGTCATCTACACGTGCTGTTCACGCGCCTCTACAAGCATTTGCATTGGTTAATTGCAATTAGCACGTAAAGCCCAAAACTTGCCAAAACTCCCTTATCTCATACCCTGTTTTGCTCAGACTTGTGTGCTTTTGCTGACCACAGGTGTTTCTCACTTATCTGCTATCTTGTGTGTTTTTGCCAGCCTTATTTTGCTGGCCTTGTCTTCGTCCTTGCATTCTTCTGTCTGCACTAACTTTCTCCCAGCGTGGCCCAGACTCCTACAGTCTACATAGTACAAAACACCTGTCTAGATTTTCATAAAGTATAAAGGCAGACAAGACTAACTAAACCAGATGTAGACACCTATTTGTTAGGCAGATGTGTCTCAGCAAGCCTTATTTTTTTTTCATCCTAAAGGATAAAATGCAGATAAAGAAACCTCCACAACAAAATGTTTGTTCTTCCTACAAAAAAAAAAAATCTATGTTCACTCTTCAGGCTTAAAGAACCTCTTCCCCCCAAAAAAACCCCACCACAACAAACCAAACAAAACCCCAGCTGTGTCCCCTCAAAACTCCCAGAATTTATGGCAGTCCTACCTCAAAAACAAGAAGCCCCACTATGAAATGTTGTCTTGGGTTGCTAAGCATGGAAGAAAGCTCCCAACTGTTCAATTATTATGTTCTACTCCAACATCTGCTCCCTATCTTTCCCAGGAGAAGGGCAATGGGCTGAGAGAATCATCTAGTGGCCCATATCCAGCCACAGTTGGACTGCCTTACATGATCTCAGCTGATATTCATATCAGGTTTCCTATTGAAGTAGTCAGGAGAGTCTATCTAAGAACTTTGTTCTCCAGAGAAGACAATTTTCTTTAGAAGAAAACAATTAAGCCATTTTCAGGGGAACAATGCTTTACTGTTATCCTCATGAGCCATCTATTAAATAGTACATTATTTGTGTGTGTAAAGCATGATACCATCACCTTGGCTAACATGTGAGACTGACAGGGGCAGGAGAAGGCTTTAGGAGAGAAAAGTGTGAGTTACTGCTAAATGACCTAGACAGCCATTCATCTGTCATACTACAAAGGGGCAAGACACTGGCAAGCTGGCTTCAAGTGTTTTCTGAGACTGGGTTAAAGGCATGTTGTTGGTAGGTCCTTGTCCTCATCTTTTATTTTGACACCTCAGGTATGACTTAGTTGACCAAACAGCTAGGTCTGAGCTGGCCAACCATCTCTCTCTTCATATTAAGATCAGATTTTCTCAGTGCAGTCACTGGAATGTAAGGCATGATCCATCTCAGTCCAGTGAGATATTGAAAACAGCCCAGAGGAACTGTGTCCTAAATGTGCCTGTTTCTCTCCACTGACGTTAGACACACTGGGAACACTATCCCAGCTTGTCAACACCCACAAAGTAGACCTCTAAGGTATAATGAGATGCATCCTTCTTTCACTATCAGGTTTGACAAGACTGAAATATTGAGACTCATCCAGTTGGCTTGTTCTCCTCTGCCAGGACAAGAACTACTCTCAGATAGTGCCACATCCTCCCACCCACACTGAGATCCTACCTGCCAGACCCTATGGGCCTGCAGATCCTCTGATGTGATGATCAGTTGTGTTAGAGATCAAAAAGAGACCCAGAGGAAAGGAAAGCTCTCTCGTGTTGCAGCTGTGAGGTTACATTGAGTCTGTGTGGCAAAGTTTTGGCAGCAGGGGGGCTACAAGGGTGGCTTTTGTGAGAAGCTGCTAGAAGCTTCCCCCATGTCTCATAGATCGAGTGCTAGCTGGCTCCAAGAGGCACCTGCCGCTGGCCAAGGCTGAGCCCATCAGCGATGGTGGTAGCACCTCTGTGATAACATATTTAAGAAGGAGGAAAAAGAACTGCAACACCAGCAGCAGTCAGAAGAGAGGAGTGAGAATATGTGAGAGAAACAACTCTGCAGACACCAAGATCAGCGAAGAAGGAGGGGAGGAGATGCTCGAAGCACTGGAGCAGAGATTCTCCTGCAGTCTGTGATGAAGATCGTGGTGAGGTAGACTGTCTCCCTGCAGCCCATGGAGGTTAATGGTGAAGCAGATCTCCACCTGCAGCCAGTGGAGGACCCCACGCTGGACCAGGTGGATATACCTGAAGGAGGCTGTGATCCTGTGGGAAGTCTGCACTGGAGCAGGCTCCTGGCAGGACCTCTGAACCCATGGAGAGAGGAGCCCACACTGGAGCAGGTTTTTTCTCTCCCCTGTACAACTTAAGAGGTGAGTGATAGAGCGGCTTTGGTGGGTACCTGACATCTAGCCAGGGTCAACCCACCACACAAGTTGAGAAATACCTCATGCCAGATGGGACCCTCTGGTCTGCATATTCCTCAGTCACTTCCTACCAAACAGTATATTTCTAACAGTCAGAAATAGACATCTCCTGGTTCTTGAGGACAAGATCTGGAAGAGGTAGAGAGTGGGAGAAAACAGCTATTTATGCAGACAATGACAGTAATCTGTTCCCTTTCTAGCTATGTAAACGAGCTGTACTGATTTAAGACATTTCTACTAGTAGAATTGTGTTCACAGCCAGGGAGAATGCAGTATGCTAAATACCCCACCTGCTATGATTTAACTGGGACATATCTGGAGTGTAGGTAAAGATCACTATGTTAAAAGGCAGTAACTCAAAGTGTGAACTTAAAGAGCAGTAGGTATCATGTTGTTTGCCTACTCTTACCTTTTACGTATCTCAGGATGCTGGAAGGTGGCATAGCAGCCATCAATGAGAAGCTGAGGTGCTGTAAATTCACTCCCAGCTGACTGGAAAGGAGGCTGTTGATCTGGTTATCCTCAAAGGGAATCTAATTGAGTCAAAACCCTTGATTCCTGTGTTCAGCCTTTCTTTGCCTCCCTCAGCACTGTAATGAGGTTTATGAGAGAACAGCTGCACCTTCCCTCACCAACTCCCCTCTCACTTTTCCCTCACACATGTTTTGCTGCAGAAGATGCTGTACTTGACTACTTAGAAAAAAGAGGGGAGGGAAGACACACATTAAGCTTGGTTTGCAGTGCATGCAAGTAAGGTTAAACTGCTCTGACTCAGCTTTTTCAAATATAGAAATCACCCACCAGAATTTGGGCATGACAAAAAGGTATGTTCTGCTAGACAGGTTGCAGGCCAGTTATGAAAAAGGGCATACTTATCCAAATGGTGGTAGCCATACCTTACCTTGTCCAGCCTTCACAGACAGCCACATTACAAAGTATATCATCCCAGGGACAAAGGATGGGAGTCAGTTTGCAGATTGACAGGTGAATGTAATATCTACATGTGACCTAGGTAGTATGCTCCCACTGTAGTCAGTGGAGATCTAGTCATTATAGTCAGTGAAAACTAGGGATATGCTGAGTGCACGCTACCATAGACACCTGCATAGAAGCATATAATCATAGAATTATAGTATGGTTTGTATTAGACCTTAAAGATCATCTAGTTCCAACCCCCCTGCATGGGCAGGGACACCTTCCACTAGACTGGGTTGCTCAAAGCCCCATCCAACCTGGCCTTGAACACTTCCAGAGGCAGACACCCACAGCTTCTCTGGGCAACCTGTTCCAGTGTCTCACCACCTTCTTAGTAAAGAATTCCTTCCTAATCTCTAATCTAAATCTACCCTCTTTCAATTTAAAACTGTTACCCCTCGTCCTATCCCTACACTCCTTGACAGAGAGCCCCTCCCCATCTTTCCTGTAGTCCTGTTTTAAGTACTGGAAGGCCACTATAAGGTCTCCCTGGAGCCTTCTCTTCTTTAGGCTGAAAAACCCCAATTCTCTCAGCCTGTCCTCATCAGGGAGGTGCTCCATCGCTCGGATCATCTTTGTGGCCATCCTCTGGACCCACTCAAGCAGGATTGTGTCCTTCTTACGCTGGGGGTCCCAGAGCTGGACGTAGTACTGTCCGTGGGGTCTCATAAGAGTGGAGTAGAGGGGGATAATCACCTCCCTCGACCTGCTGACCACACTTCTCTTGATGCAGCACAGGATACAGTTGGCTTTCTGGTCTGCGAGTGCACATTGCTGCCTCATAGTAGGTCTTCTATCCACTAGTACCTACCAATCCTTCTCCGTATGATGGCATGTGACCAACCAAACAATTTCCTGGACTCTGTTGCCTCTTTTAATATCTATAGGTTAGGTAACATTTAGGTAGCAATCAATTGCCTAGAGATAGGTGTCCAGTGTCTTTTGAGATACCCTAGAGGAGCTTTTCTTGCACCAGCTGCTGCTCCACAAGACCATGGGTCTCCTGCAGCTCCTGTGTTGTATCTGTCATTCTCAAGAGGATGTTTTAGATACACATGGTCTACTAACAAAGTGTCTAGTTCAGGTGACCAGTGCAAGGCTTCAGTATCCTACTTTTCTTGAAGTTAAGAGTACAGTTATCAGTAAACTCAGAGTAATTTTCCCTGTCTGACCTACCTTCTCTTTCTGGAGCCCAAGACCCACTTGGCATGAGGGCAAAATTTATTCTTCTTCTCAGGTAAATAAGCTAAAGATGCCCTCTGACAAACTGTTATGATTCATGATCAGCTGTTTAAAGAAATTACATTGTGTGAATCATCCTTCCAGTGAAAGTTACATCCCCACTAAAGGGCATCAACAGAAGGGAATGTGTGTGAGCTTCTCCAATAGAGAGAAAATGGGCAAAGTGGTAACGAATAAGACACAACTGGTGGTCAGCAAGGGGATTAAATATATGGAATGAATTACCTATAAGAACTGGCTAGATTAGGATTCTTCAGCTTTCAACAGAGACTACTAAAAGGGAAAATGGTGGAGGTTTATAAAAAATGATATTGAGAAGACAAATAAAGAAAAAAATGTTCACTGTCTTTTTTAATGCAAGAATGAAAGGATGCTAAACAAAAATGAGGGAGACCTGGTTCAAAACAACACAAAATCTTAACCTAAAATGTTATGTGACCTGGTGAATGCTAGAAGCTTCCAAGGGTTCAAAGCAAATCATTGGAGGAAAAATCCATAAAGGCAATTAAATACCACAAGACCACTTCTAGCTCAGAAAGTCTCTGAAATACTTTTCAGTAGGTGCTGGGAGATAGTTTAGGACACATACTTTAATGTTTTCCTTTTGTTTATATTCTTTGTAGTGACTTGCAAGACTACATGCTGATTTTTTGTCTAACACAGTGCAGACATTCTTACATTTTCTGTTGATGCACCTTGTCACCCAATCTGTTAACCAAAATTGCTGATTTTTTAGTCTGGTCACTAGACTGTGATATACAAAGCTCACACAGGTACACTGGTATCTGGGAAGTTGATACATACTTGTTTCTGCCAACTCTGTTTGGAGAACTGTTACTTCTAACAGTAGGTTCAGTTACACATTCACAGGGTAGTAACATCTTACCACTCCTGAGTATGAATAGCCGGAAACTACCAAGCAACAATTTAGGGATTACATATCTCTGTTTTTAGAGATTTAGATATCTAAAGCAATGGTTTCATTGGACATCTTTCAGAAATATATAATGTTATTGATGTTCTTACCTCAATGTACCTCAACATTCAAATTTCAGCCCTGAACTCTGTAACCAGGACAGTAATTGGGACAAATTAGGACAAAAATATAATTTCAGAAAAAAATGCAGTTTTAAGGAAATAAATTATGGTGTAATCAGAATGTGCTTGGTGAAAAAGGAGAAAAAAGGATGAAGGGATTTCATTTTAGTACTTTGTAAATGAAATGTTTTGATAGTTTGGTCTCCATTTTGACATGTTTAGCAAAATTCTTGAAACGATCTGGAAAGAAATTTTTTACTTTTTTTCAGGCTGTATGGGGAAAATGGTGCTTTGGACTGATATGAAATGATAAATATCATAGAATGATAGAATCACAGAATAGTTTGGGTTGGAAAGGACATTTAAAGGTCATCTAGTCCAACCCCCCTGCCATGGGCAGGGACATCTTCAACTAGATCAGGTTGCTCAGAGCCCCATCCAACCTGGCCTTGAACGTTTGCAGGGATGGGGCATCTACGACCTCTCTGGGCAACCTGTTCCAGTGTTTCAACACCCTCATCATTAAAAATTTATTCCTTATATCTAGTCTGACTCTACCTACTTTTAGTTTAAAACCACTACCCCTTGTGGAATTG
The DNA here is from genome assembly GCF_047716275.1 of Strix uralensis. Classification (NCBI taxonomy): domain Eukaryota; kingdom Metazoa; phylum Chordata; class Aves; order Strigiformes; family Strigidae; genus Strix; species Strix uralensis. The sequence goes on along the minus strand of NC_133972.1, from coordinate 67,529,235 downwards.
CAACAGACCTTGCTAAAATGTTTGTTGATACACTAGAGGGAAGGGATTCCTTTCAGAGGGACCTTGACAGGCTTGAGAGTTGGGCCAGTGCAAACTTCATGAAATTCAACAAAGTCAGGTGCAAGGTGCTGCACATGGCTCTGGGCAATCCCAAGCACAAATACAGGCTGGGCAATTAGTGGATTGAGAGCAGCCCTGTGGAGAAGGGCTTGGGGATATTAGTGGATGGAAAATTGACTATGAGTCATCAGTGTGCGTTCGCAGACCAGAAAGCCAACTGTATCCTGTGCTGCATCAAGAGAAGTGTGGTCAGCAGGTTGAGGGAGGTGATTATTCCCCTCTACTCCACTCTTATGAGACCCCACGGACAGTACTACGTCCAGCTCTGGGACCCCCAGCGTAAGAAGGACACAGTCCTGCTTGAGTGGGTCCAGAGGATGGCCACAAAGATGATCCGAGGGATGGAGCACCTCCCTGATGAGGACAGGCTGAGAGAATTGGGGTTTTTCAGCCTAAAGAAGAGAAGGCTCCAGGGAGACCTTATAGTGGCCTTCCAGTACTTAAAACAGGACTACAGGAAAGATGGGGAGGGGCTCTCTGTCAAGGAGTGTAGGGATAGGACGAGGGGTAACAGTTTTAAATTGAAAGAGGGTAGATTTAGATTAGAGATTAGGAAGGAATTCTTTACTAAGAAGGTGGTGAGACACTGGAACAGGTTGCCCAGAGAAGCTGTGGGTGTCTGCCTCTGGAAGTGTTCAAGGCCAGGTTGGATGGGGCTTTGAGCAACCCGGTCTAGTGGAAGGTGTCCCTGCCCATGCAGGGGGGTTGGAACTAGATGATCTTTAAGGTCCCTTTCAACCCAAACCATTCTGTGATTCTATGATTTTATGCCTATGTCCAGTCAATAACAATATTAAGAAAACTTATGTTGATTTTTTAGTTGAACTTTGCAACAGCTCTGTTCCTTGATTGTATAAACAATTGTTTGTGCGGATTTAAGGTTCAATATCCATGCTAAACTACAACATAGTCTTAAAATTTGACCCAGTGAAAGTTCTGCAAAAATGCTGGGAAAAACAATAAAATATGTTTCAGTTTTGAGCTTCTAACACACAAAATGCAAGCTCTCTTACTAAATTTGTTGTTGATGTTTATAGTGAGTATTCCTTAGTTTCAACCCCACTTCATCCCCTTCCTTAATGGGATTGATTTTTTTTTTTTTTCTGATTTTTGCCTGAGGAAGGAAGTGATGCGATACCTAAGTAGTATAAATAAAAACAACCAGATGTGGATGCGTCTTTGTTTTAGATGGTAAGACCTGTGTAGTCATGCAGATGTAACCACAGTATGCCGATGTGAGAAGGAACACTGCATCAGATGGTGCTAAAGGGGAAGGGAGACAAATATCAAAATGAACAAGTTCAGGACATAATATCTACCTTCTACCATTCAGCTCTATACTGCTGTCCAGAAGGAAGTTTTCCCATGGCCTTGATGAAACATATAGGAGTTTCTCTCCTTTCCAACCTGGAGAAAACTGGAATTGGTAGAGACATCAACAATGGTTACACTGCGTCTCCATACTCAACACTCACTAAAGAAAACTTATATCTTCTGACAGCACCATTTTCTTTATTAGAGAGCAGGGGGAATAGATATGAAATGCCCCAAAGAGCACAGGGCACAAAAAGATGCATTACTTCTTACAGAAAACAAAGCTGATGATGAGAACCTCCAATCTAACAAGAGTGTAGAAATAGTCTGTTGTTCAAACTGCACTTTAAGCCCAGACTGGGACTTTGTGTTTTGTCATGATGAGCCTATGAACCTGTTGTTGTTATATCTGAAGTCATACTCAAGTTTCACATGGAAGACAACAGCTGGTATTACCACTCCTCAGTTGAGATGAGATAGCCTACTGATTTATCTTCATTTTTTTTGTTCCTGGAATTCTGGCTTTCAGGCCATTTGCATCCAAGAACAAATAATCATAGATGAATTAAGTTTTCTGCCCTCTAGGAAGGCATGGAAGAAGATGCACTGGGTATTGTTAGCTCTGGGCAGAAATGGAAAACAGCAACAAAGGTCTTCGAAGCTCTTAGGCACAGCCTAAGACACAAATTATGTCCTGCTCAAGCATATCACAAAGCAAATAGGACAGGAAGGGTTGCACCACGAGAAGTTCTCTGTGCAGACAGGGAAGGAATCACCATGTCTATTAAGGCTCTTGTTAGGGTCACAGTCCTGAGAACACTATTCATGTCCTTCACTTTGCTATCATGAACCTTCCCACTGATTTAGTGAGTTTGCTCAGACCTATGCACAATTCATAACTGTGAGCAGGAGGTTTAGAAGAGAAAATTGCAATTTTCGGTGAAATATTCTTGTCTTCTTCTTGGCTTTTTTTTTTTTGTTTTGTTTTTTTTTTTTTTTTTGTTGGGGAGATGGTGGTTGCAGGAGGAGTGGTAGGATAGTATGATGAGGGTTGTCTTTAAGTAGCACCAGAAGTCCATGATATGATCAGGTTTTTTTCAATTTCCAAAGAGATATAAGAAAAAATGTAACAATATATTTGTTATTTCTCAAACCAGAAATTAAAATATTTACTACAATAGACTTATTTCTCAACCAAAGATTTTGACTCTCTGTAAAAAGAATTGGAAAAAGTGGCATTAATATAGCAAGACATATACATCTGTGCCTTCTTTCATAATCCAGAAATCAGTAGCTAGTGGTCTGCAGAAAGATTAATTAATAAGTTTCTCAGAGTTTCCACCTACAAATATAAAGGAGCTCAATATACACAAAGTTTTTATGAATAGTATTTTAATAAGAATTTGTGATTAATTCAAAAGAAATCATGCAACCATAAATAAATACAGGTGTAAAGAGTATTTCTTATCAGTATTTATCTTAAAATAGTGGATATTGTAGCGAGATAAAGAACCAAAGCCAAAAATGTTAGAAGAAATGTGTCCTCTGAAGTCTGGAACTTGTCTGGAGTTCCTGCTTGCCAACAGGTATGGAAAGAACCCTCTACAAGCATACAAATCTTCATAGACATTTATCAGAATGTGACTGATAAGCAGAAGTCTCCTTTCAGGGGTTCTTGTTCTATCTGGAGTGTGGATACATATCAGAAATTATTAAATCTTTTCTTAAAACCAAAGCCACCTAAGAAAATTTTCACTTTGACCTTCAAACCTAGAAGCAGATTGAAGTTGAGTCCACATGAGAATTTTTGCACTGCAGATTGATGGCTTGAGGATTTCTGGCCTAAGCCCTGACCCAGAAAACTTCTCCTTAATTCAAGCATAATAAAGACACTAGTGAAGCAGATTTGAAGAAGAAGTCACTGACATATCCAGCTTTCATCTCCAACTAACACACACCTGCCTCCATTTTTCAGACAGAGTCTCCTTTTGCAGCAGCTGAAAGATGCATTACATCCTTCTTAGACAGTTCTTACTAGAGTTATTAATGACCAACTTGTAGCTAAATTCAAAGGTCACACTTCCCATCTGAACTATCTTGATTTATAAGCTGGTTTTGTCACTTTGGATGATTCTGCCTTCCTTTTCCTCCAGGCATAGACAGATGGCCCTCCTAACCTTGCAGTCAAATGGTTTTCTTCTAATTTCTCTGACAGGATGTCTTGAGTCAAATACCTTGCTGTACCCCTCTTTGTGAGGTGACGATCATCCAGCTGCGGTCATCGCCTTTGATTCTGGCACTCAAAATTACTTAAGTCTAATATCTGGTGTTCTATTCTTGAATGAAATACCTTTGGAGGAAGATTCTTCTCAACTGCCGAAGGAGGACAACTGGAAAAATTTTCAGCTATAGAAGAAGACCAGCAAATGTCTTTTCCTTCAGAAGAGAAGACCAAAGCAAATAACACTTTAGTGTGGGCTGCAGAAGCTCTATGATTAGCCTGAGTATCAAATCTCTGTTAGCCAAGCCATAAGGCAAAGTTTTTAATGGAAGGTTATTGATACATCTGCAAATACCACTCAAGGAGTTTTCTCATGACTGATGCCTGCTGGCTGTTTTACCTGATGCAATTCTTTATGTAGAATGAGGAAATTATCTTTTATCTAGGGAACGAAATTTGTTTGGTTTATATTTCTTTCAGAACTTCTTCACCACCTCAATTTCTTACCCCTTTTATTACATGTACTTGTTTTTGTTAATACACTGTCTTGGGTCCTAGGTGCTACATAGCATTTATTATGTGAAATAGTACCTTCCAATATGAGTCACTAGCAGTGAACAAAGATGTGACTTTAACCATTACAAAATATCTCCTACTTACACTTGCATCAGAGGAATAGCTGTGACTGTTGCTAGTACTAGTCTGTCATCATTTAGTAAGCCAGACTCTGTAATAATGAATATGCTTTGTCACTGGAACATAACTGGTTATTACATTCAGATATCTTCTTTTTTCCCTCCTTTCCCCCTGTATATGTATTTTTCTTTTCTATTTAAATTATCTTCCTCTACTTTTGTCTGAAAGCCAATTGTCTTAAATCAGATATGACAAAGCTAAAATCTTTTACCTTTGCCTTCTAGTACGTATTTCTTCTGCTGTTCCATTCATGACAATCTTTGCAGTCTAGCATACATTGTTATGCAATCCGGTCTCCTACAGGAGACTGTAGCCTCCCTGACAATCCACTTCTCTTCTCTGAGCATGAAAATACTATGCAGACAATCAAAGGCAGGTTTATATAAAATTTCTGTCTTCATCTTCTGTAACATGAACATATGAAAACATTAAATTAGATTAAATATTCACAACAAGAGTACACTTGCCCCTTTGGGTCTGTCAAACCTAGCAGAGAAAAAAAAAAGCAAAGCTAGTGATTGGAAGCAAAAGCCAGAAAAATGCATTTCAGAAATAAAAAATGCTTTTTAAAATAAGTAGGAAAAGTAACGGTTGGAGTAATGTACCAGAGGAAGGGGAAGGTTCTTAATCTCTAAGGGATTAATCTAGTCAAAGGTTAGATATACCTGCAATGTAGATGCCTGTAACTGAACTAATCCTTGTTTCCCTTTCCAGTCAAAAAAATCTAGTTCGTACAGTCATCAGAAATCAGTGCATGAATTACCTAAACCTAAGGGAGGTATGTAAAATAAATGGCAAAAATCACATCCTAAAAGTGTTATTTCTCTGCGCTAACTTTAAAGGAACCGTGGGTGAGAAAAAGTACCTATGTTGTCACCATCTAAAGATGGGTGAGATGAATTCCACTCTAGATGTTTTCAAGACAATTCCATTTGTCACTTTAAGGAGATGCTTTATCCAAGCATAAATAATTGACTTCAATAGCTGAATAAAATTTAGTGGCTTATGGTGGCCAGATGAATGAAAAAGTGGGGAACTCAACCCTGATAAAGAGAAATACCTTTTAAGACAAGCTTTCAGTGGTGAACATATTTCCATAAAAAAATGATAGAGACCAAGAGAACAATTCAGAATGAAGGAACTGGAAAATAAGAAAAATGCCAATACTATACAGAGGAAACATTAATAATAATGAAATAAATTTAGTAGGATATATTAAAACTTGAAAGGTTTAATCAGTCCCTAATTAGTAAAGGACAGGGGAAAAAGTAACACAGAAAACATATTACCCTAGGCATTAGATTCTTACACTTTCATCTAATATATCTTGTCTTGGGCAAAGTGAAGACTGGATTAGACAGGCAAAGGATCTGATGGAATCAGAAGATCTCTATATTCTCAAAACTTCCTGGAAAAGAAAACCTGGATGTAAATAGTAACAACCAACCAACCAAATAAAACCCGCACCCTCTGTTCTTATTTGTATCTGGATTTCTATTCTATGTTGGGATTTATCACTACTTTTTGAAGTTCTTGTGATTTCTTTAAACACGTTATGGGTTTCTTGAATTTGTCAGTTCTCTTTCAACAGCAACGAGGATTTTTATTAGAGTTACACAGAGAAATACACTTTGTAGAAAGCAAAACAGAAGTGAGTTACTTAATTACTAAAATCAAAGTCACGCAGAACAAAAGACCTCATTTCTAGCATAGCAGAAACAAGACATGGTAGAGTGTCACTTCAGGGAAAGCTCCCAAAAATGATTCTTTGGCACTATCTTTTATCTTTGAACTGTCTAATTTCCATTTTTATTAATCATTTATACTTGTTTTACATAATCTTACAATAAACAGTGCATAAAATCAATAGGTTTAATATAATTTCTTTTGTATATTTGTCACAGCAATATTATCTCAGAATGTAGCTTAACTCTACACATATTCTGCATTTGAATTAGAGAGTTCTTCACATGTTGCTTATTTTAAATACCAGATTTGTTTCTGCTTTCTGTTCAAAGTACAGTGTGATCCTAGCAGGTTGACAAAACATAAGGTAGATATAACACATTCTCACTGCAGAAACTTGATTGTTTATAAGGGGCTTTTTGCCCTGCAATAGCAAGATTAGAAAGAATCAAATACTACCTATGTCCAGGGCAAACATTTTTTTTTCTTTTTTTTTCATCAACATATCATTAATTTACTAAATATCTGCTTTACAGCCTGATTCCTTTCTTACTTACTTTAGTCTTAAACCTTGTGTAAAGGTTATAGCACCCTTTCTTCAATCAGTTCTGATCTTTGTAATTTATCCAGTTGTAGCTGTTAGCATTCTATTTGTCATTCCTCTGGCTTTTGTCCACCTGTGCTGTTGCTTTAAAAATGCTGGTTTCATCTGCCTCTGTATTCTGTTTCACTTCTTTCTGTTATCTTCTCATTTTTCTGTGGACCTTTCCAAAGAGAAGGCTCAGTCAGATGTTAATTTGATTCACTTACATTATTTCAGAAGTTTCTGCAGCCCTCTGCAGTGCTGTATTTGAGGTCTCACAACCTTCAGGAGCAAATTTACCATCATCCTTACAAGAAAGGCTGAATGAAAGGTTTTAGAAATACTGGCATAGACGAAAACCTAGGATTCAACCTATTTCCTCCTAGTGAAGGGATTCTTAAAATAGTTTGTCTCCACTGAAAGTAAAAATATAAGATGTGTTTGTTCCACTAAGTGAAGATGTCTACAGTATAAATGTTTACATATATAAATGTGGAGGGACTATCACTACAGCCTCCTCTTCCATATGTACACATACTCAGTACAAGTGAGGTCAAAAATTTCTGGTATAATACACATTGCTCATGCTGCTTTTAAGTGCATTTAACAGCCAGAGATAAAATATATCCCTCAGATGTCTCCCATGATATCCTTGGCTTTTCACCAAGTACATGCACACTTAATACTATTAGATCTACATGCAGTATAAATTTATGTATTACAAAATTGCTATAGTACAGTTCAATCTTCTGAAATAATTTCTCCATGTATTTTTTAAGTAAAAAATATACATCCTGAAAATACATTAATAATCAAGCCAAGTGATGGCTATACTTGATATATCAAAGACCTGAGCTGAAGTTGTGACTGTATTGTCATATTTCTCCTTCTTTTCCTCAGATTCCCCATTAAAAAAATTGCAATTATGGTACTGGTCTCCCCTGGAAAACATGAACAAAACAACTATGAAATAGAGAGTAGTTTTCCTCACTCTTATGGAAACACATCATCACACACACACATGGGTTATAACTGCACAACCCCTGGACACAGCTGTTTACTCAGGACTAGAAACTGGCACTTCAGCCCAGGGTAACCAACATTCCATTAAGGCTTTGCCATCAGCATGGAGAGGCCAAAATGGCAGTTGGTTTTCTATATATTTGTGACTGTCACAGATAATTTTGAAGCATCTATTTTGCTGATAAATATTTCAATGAACCATGGAGGCAATAACATTGTAACTTTATGCAGTTTTCTGCAATAATCATGAAAACACACTCCAGCTGCAGTGCCTCTGAACACTAAATGTTCCGTTTATTCATTTCTAGTTCTTTTTTATGAGCAATAAAGCACATCATTCTATCAATTCTGCTCTTTTACATTTAGAAACGTAATGAAATGCTCTGAATGAACATGATTGGAAATCTAGAAAAAAAACCCCAAAATATCATCACTAGCAATAAAGACTTTATAAACTGTAGAGCTGCAATTTTTGTGGACATCTCTTTCAAGTTTTTCTTTCAAAGAGCTTCCGAAATCATGACAGGCAAGCAGACTGGCTTAACACAATCATTTCACATTGCACATTGCTCCAAGTAAAATTGCCAGTGATTATTCTCATTTGAAGAACTTCATAGCATCTACAAAGGAATCATAGGCAGAAATTTGCAATATGAATTGGAATTAGCTCTATGGGAGAACGAAACAGCCTAGGGATTCCTGAATACCAAACAAAGTGTTGGCAAAAAAATAATTATACCCTGTGCTTGCAACATGGTTCATCACAGAGCCCTGCAATGCCCTCAGGCAGTCAGTGCAGGGCTCATATTCTCTGTCACTGTAAAGCTGTGTCTCTGAAGAGAAGCACAGTACCTGCTAACAGCACATCACCCCCTGGATAATTTAATGTTACAGAAGGAATAGATGTTCATAGTGATGCTTAGACAGTCTCATGCCCTCTTCCTTTTGTATTTAGATTCTTCCCAAACATAAAAGGACTTTTCCTGCACACGGCTATAAATGTTGACATGCTAGAGAAAAAAATATTGCAGGAAAGGGGAGCATTTTATACATTTGAGATTGCTGACAATCAGACAAAGATTTTAAAGGCATTTAGGTACCTAGCAATTCCTACAAGGAAATACCTAAGTAGACTTGCCTTGGAAACTAGAAATAGTGTTGCTTACCATAGTTTTCATCATGGATGAGTCCAGAAAAACAAAGTAAGCAGTGTGCCAATTTTCTTGTTTCCTTCAGTATAAATCTAAAGCAGTGATCTTCAACATCTTCTCATTTGTGAACCTCTCTTTTTTTTCCCTCTCTCCAGTGTTATATAGCAAATTTAAGCCTGCAAACAGCTTTGTTAGTTACCACAAGCCATTAGGGAAAATGGGTCAACTGTCATTCTAGAGTAATCCAAAATTATTACTTTCCAGGCCACTGAAAAACTGAATAGGCAGGAAAGGAAGAGTGCAATGACACCAGCCCCACCTTCAGGCCAGGAAGGCTTTGGGTGCCAAGGAAGCGGAGATTGATTTAACCCTGTTCAAAATTAAAGACATATTTTGGATGGAACTTGGTAACTGTATATTCATGGCCGTGTGATAGGACAACACAGACAGTGGAAGAAGCAGTAATAAGTGGAAAATTTGGAAGAGATGAAGACTAGACCAGAAAATTATGGTGTCAGCACCTGAGCCAGCCCCTTTGAAGCTATCTCACGATCATGTGCATGGCAATCACACCTTCAGCAGGAGAACTGTTAAATCTGCTTGACACAGAGAGACATCTGCTGCAGCTTGTCGGTAAAAAAGGCACCTTTGGTTCTCGTGATGCTGTTGGGACTTTCACCTTTAGAGATTTGTACAGTACCTTGCACAATGTTGCTTTGCTCTTATTTTTTCAGCATAGTGCTTTTCTCCCTTAATTTTATGTAGTTGATCACATTTTTTTTTTTCAAGGGAAAAGAGAGAAAGAAAGGACAGGAAAGGAGGGAGGAAGACTACCTTATTTTTTTTGTTCTCCAGATAACAGAAAGATAGTATTATTAAGCAACTTGATGTAGAGTAACCCCACCAGGTTTTCAGAAGTCAGACATGGTTTACAGCACTAAACTCAGTTATCAATCTCAGCAATCCCCAAGTGGCCATTTGCAGAGCGGGTCTCTGTACCAGGCTTGTAGTGCTCAGTGTGTAGCCAGCTTTGATCCTCAAAATGTATATGCTTGGGCTCCATGCTGTGAACGCCAATAATCTCTTCCTGGACCAAAGGTGATGCTGAAGGCAATATCACTACATTCATGCTGGGTCTATGCTAACAAATCCACTGGGCTAAAATAGACTGTACAACATAATGTCTATGGTGAGGGTGTCCAAGGGACAATTAAGCTGCAATCCCAAATAAATCACACTCAGATTGTGAAGAAAAAGTAGCATAATCTGAACATTATCTAATGAAAAGGATGAGAAGGGAAGAAGACCCCACAACCCAAGCCGTTGAGGGGATCTGACATAAAGTTTGAGAAAGGTTTTGTGTATAGCAGACTTTCTTTCTCTGGGAAACAAACATCTTAAGCAAGATTTGCTCAGTAATGTAACTTAGGGACTCAATTTTAACCCTTAAGCATCTCTTCATCAGTAAAATAGCTATTTCCAATCATATTTTGTTACATCCTCTTCTGTCTGAGGTCTGGTTAACACTTTCAGTGTGTCTAGAACACCTCTGATCTCAAAGAAATGTCAATCAAATAGGCTTAATTTCCTAGCATGTAAACCAACTTTGTCTCACTCCGGCAGGTGTCTTTAAAAGGAATAGGTGTTTGTTTCTTAGCCAAGGTCTTCCAGTCATGGCCTGAGAATCTCCCCCTCTTCCCACTAAGATTTTGTTTTACAGAATCACTCATTAAATCCAGCCATGTCTTGCTAGGCAATAATTTCTCATCCACAAACAAACCCATTATGAGGAGGGTAGCAGTGAGTGAGGCTATAAGCCAAGGATGTACATGTGTGCCTGCATCTGCTTCAAGAGAAAATAAAAAATACCCACTTGTCCTCCATGAGCCTTGTAATAGATCCCATATCATGAGAGTCTCTTTTATCTCAGGTAGTGGGTGACTGGAGAAAGGATTACAGAATCATTGAATGGTTTGGACTGGGAGGTACCTCTAAAGGTCATCTAGTTCCAACCCCACTGCAATGAGCAGGGACATCTTCAGCTAGATCAGGTTGCTCAGAGCCCCATCCAACCTGACTATGAATGTTTCCAGTGATGGGGCATCCACACACTCTCTGGGTAACCTGTTCTAGTGTTTTACCACCCTCATCATAAAAAATGTCTTCCTCAGAACCAGGGAATTATGCCTGTGATCACTCTGGAATCGGAAACAATTATGACACAGCAAATTGAAGCTGGACTGCCCCTGAGTGCCTTGTATTTGTTACAGAGTGTTTTGCTTGTCTAGTTTCTGGCAGGATTATAGCTGGGTTTGTTATCTCTACCTTGCCATGTCCCTGAGATGCGTATCATGTGCCTGTGCAGAACAACGCAGGGAAGAGGAGAGCAATGATGGCACAGAAGTGCTGCCTGGGATCCCCAAGCCCCAGAAGGTTTGGTTTGGTTTTTTTTTTTTTTTTTCCACATCACTCATGAGCAGTAGCAGCATTTACTTGCAATGATGTAAGGGTGAGGTCTGGAAGGAATCAAAGATATCATTCCCATTAAAGTAAAATGGGGAGGTTTTTCTAAATATAATAAAAGGTAATATTAAAATATTGCAACTGTCTATCCTAACTGGCCACAGACAGTCTTAAAAATCTATTAAAGGAGATTAAAGATGTGGAAAGTATTTTAGCTCATAAGCCGACGAATATAAGATGTTTAAGAGGGAAGGTTAGAAGCTGACTGTAAGATTCCTATCCAGCTCGCTGATGTTAAAAGCAAATATGATTTCATACAGTGCAGAGGCAACCTTTTCAATCTCACACAAAGGGATTGATCAGGGAGGGAGCTCAGAACTCTAATAAAAAATGCAGACTCTTCACTTGTAAATAGAATTGTTTTCAGTTGGCCAAATCTTCTTTTAATCACTGCTGAAGGTATCATATGAGCCGGCAGTTCTGGGTCTATTTTTCCTTGCAGATAATGAGGCTAATTGGCAACTGCAGCATCCTGATAAGGCCTAGATGGAAGATGAAATGTAGGCCCAGAGACAGATAGAGCAAGATAGCTCTAACGACCAACATTAACAACATTTCCGACCATTACTAAATCTGTGCTTTCATGGAAAGAAAAAAAAAATTACTTCTGTATGTGGTTTATTTCGCAACAAATAATCTAATGACAACAAATGAGGCACTTAAATCCAAGAGGACCAGTGCAATGATTTCTAGTGATTTGGAGAGTTACTCACCTGACAATTAGGAATGAAAGACACAACAGGGGGTTTGTTTCAGCAAGCAGTTATTTCAAAAATATTTCAGAAGGAGAGAAGACAAGATTTGCTGTGATCTTCTTTGTCTGCCTATGCAAAAAAGAGTGGAAGCATTTATTAGAAGTATGAATATGAGAATACTATGTAATTTTTGCTCTCTATACTGTTTCTGTGGAATTCATCCAGGAAAACTGCATGCCCTTGTGCACTGCTGCTGAAAAAAAAACAAAACCTGAAGCTTACAGAAAATGTTTCACACTATTTATCTGCAAAACAGACATTTGCTGCTGAGCAGGTCATGCCAAGCTCATTTTATAGTCAATTGGGAAGAAACATGCATTTTTCAGGTGTGAGTTGCATAGCACATTTCAGATATTTATTTTAGGGTGAGATAAATCATGTCCTAGTTTCCACTGACTTTTCACTGGCTCTCCAATGGCTGCCAAGAATCAAGAGGGAATAACTCCAGTAGAGATATTTCTATTGCAAAAATTGATATTTAATTGTATAAAACACAGACTGAAAGAAAAAAAAGTCTGCTTTGGTTATCATAAAGATGACTTAGAGATGACAGATAATGGTCTAATATGTATATAGCATACATACTGGAAGGAAATAAGGCCTTCTGATAACCTAATGGTAAAAGGCATAGGAGGACTGGCTGCAAGTTAAAGTCAGATTACTTCATATTAGAAATAAAGCATGTTTTTAGTACTTAGAATAGTAAACAAGTCTAAGCCAAGCCATAAATTCTTCCCTTCTGATGTCTTCAAATCAAAATTAATGTATTTCTGGAGGATGCTTTAACCAGACACAAATCATTGAGCAGAGGCTTAGAACGGGTTGAATTTCATATAATCATAGAATCATTTAGGTTGGAAAAGACCTTTCAGATCATCGAGTCCAACCGTAAACCTAGCACTGCCAAGTCCACCACTAAACCATGTCCCTATGTGACACATCTACATGTTGTTTAAATACCTCCAGGGGTGGTGACTAAATCACTTTCCTAGGCAGCCTGTTCCAGTGCTTGACAACCCTTTCAGTGAAGAAATTTTTCCTAATATCCAATCTAAACCTCCCTGGTGCAACTTTAGGCCATTTCTTCTTGTCCTATTGCTTGTTACTTGGGAAAAGAGACCGACACCCATCTTGCTACAACCTCCTTTCAGGTAGTTGTAGAGAGTGATAAGATCTTCCCTCACCCTCCTTTTCTCCAGGCTAAACAAGCACAGTTTCCTCAGCCACTCCTCATAGGACTTGTGCTCCAGACCCTTCACCAGCTTCATTGCACTTCTTTGGAGATTAAATTTAGTCCTATGAAGAAACTATGATCCTTCTGAGCTTTTCTTGTACTGTTATTAATAAAGACACAGCATACCTGGCCTATCAACCATATATGAATGCTAGTAGTGTTAAGGTGGGCTTTGGCATGCAGAGGATCATATTAGATCATGAAAAATCATGTTACATTATGATTTTTTACCTTAAACTCTATGAGTTTAAGCACTTCTTCTGAAAGCCCTATATTGCCCTACTCCGTATATATTAGAATGCACATTGTGATAGAAGAGTAGCAGAATTATAATGATGTACTGTCATCATTGCTTTCCTGTAGTCAAGGTTAAAAATCAAAGTGTTATATTTCTTATTTAATGAATCTCTCATTTTGTCAAATACTGTAAACTGAAAGATAAATGATTCATTCTTCTTTTCTTTTCTTTTCTTTTCTTTTCTTTTCTTTTCTTTTCTTTTCTTTTCTTTTCTTTTCTTTTCTTTTCTTTTCTTTTCTTTTCTTTTCTTTTCTCTTCTCTTCTCTTCTCTTCTCTTCTCTTCTCTTCTCTTCTCTTCTCTTCTCTTCTCTTCTCTTCTCTTCTCTTCTCTTCTCTTCTCTTCTCTTTCTCTCTCTCTTTCTCTCTCTCTCTCTTTCTTTCTCTCTTTCTCTCTCTTTCTCCCTTTCTCTTTCTCTCTCTCTTTCTCTCTTTCTTTCTCTCTCTCTTTCTTTCTTAACATAATGCACAACAGAAGTGAGTCCATTCATTTTGCTTGTTCATTGAAAATATTTTTTCCCAGTTTACAAGAAGTTGTCCTGAATAATTGTTTTGATTTTGGTTTTCTTGTTTGCTATTTTTTTTTAAATATATATACATTAAACTGTGGTGTATAAGAATGCTCAGAAGTAATTAAAAACAAACAAAAGACTTTTATTGTTTTAGTGTCAGTTTAGAGACAACTCAGTCTGTTTGATTCAGCAGTCTCTTATTCTCTATATGATTCAGAGACTCAAACATTTTGAAGGGATGATATACAGCATGAACTTAATACATCACGTATTTGGCAGATATGATGATTGCCACAAATTCTGGTAATACTTTAGAGATTGTTGCTCTGATTAGGACCAATGTCTTCACTGGACATTTGTCCACTGCAGGCTGGCCTGCACAGAACAACCATGTCCCTTCTCTAAACAAACTACACAAGATCCTATCTAGATCTGCTTGTACTTTAAGGCAAGGTTTGATACATAAATCTGTGGCTTTTACATTCCAGATATTAAAAAAATGTAATAAAATCAAAGCAGACAGAACTATCATAGCCCTCTTAATCCATGGGATACCGATTAAGAAATCTTCTCAGGGTTGGTGGGTCCAAGTCCTCTCCATCTAAGAGAGGAAAGAACCCAATCCTTCCTTGCTAGTGGGGGTAGTATGAACACAGGGCAATTATACGAAAAGAAGGAAGATATTAGGAGAGCTCTGCTCAATTCGACCTTTTCCCTCGGAAGATTTCCAAGTCTGGGTCTGAAGAAGCAGCTCATATTCAATGTCTTCCCTGAGTTTAAGTAAAGGAGCTTAGATATGATGCATAACTCAACATTGCCCATTTATCCTCAGAGACTATATAAAGAGATTCAATAAGTATTTCAGACTAATTAAATCATCCTGTTTGGGTCATACACATTTTTTTATGTACATCTCAATGACTCAGCTAAACATCTAGCACCTGTAGCCTGGCTTCCGCCTGCTGTCACTACCTAGTGTTATTAAATCTCCTATAGCGTGTTACATACAGATTTTGATCATTGACTTATGAATTATTTATAGCAAAGGACCTTGGCTGTGATCTAAACATGGGATTCTAATTATGTTATAAATCACTAATTAGGAAAACAACCTCATGTTTGACAAGAGTGTTTTTGCCATTTTGTCAAACACATTAAACTTGTTAGAGGTATGCACTTGTTTCATCCCATTATCCACCATACAACTGCAACATCAGTATATGAGAAAGTTATCTGTCATCTGCTTGCAGGAATATTTTACCTTTTTTTTCACTGATGATAGCTCAGTCTTTCCGAAAAATCTTATGAAAACAAGCAATGCAAACTTTGCCTATCTCTGTCTGGTCCTCTCTATTCCCATGACACTGCTGTTTCAGGTCCCTTAGGTCATTCAAAACCTAAGCTGTCTGCAGATCATGCAGAGCAGTAGCAACTGGTGCTGGTTTGGGATGGACTAAGAAGAAACTATTTTAGCTGATTTTAACTCCATTAAAAAAAAAAATCATTTATGCATTGACTGAAATGTTCTTCTAATCAAAACAAATTATTTTATGTGACTAAAATCAATCTACCTGTGGAATATACCTGCAAGGAGAGAGACCACATGGTACAAACAATGAAATGGATAAAACCTTATTTGTAGATTATTTAATTTCTAAAGAAATTTCTAAAGAAGGTATTGGTCAATATTACAAATCAGTAACATAGGTCACGATCTCCAGCTGACTAGATTAACAATATATTTGCAGTTATGTATAAAAAGATGAGATACTGTGGGTCCTTATGGGAACATCTTTCCAAGCACAAGCGAGAGCCCAAGCAAAAGATCACAGGACAAGATCACTGTAAAGTTTTGTGAACCTTCATCACTTTTGGGTGGTGGTCTCCACACATGGATTTTTGAGATTAGGATCACTCCTTTTCCTCAAACACCAGACTTTTGACTCTCTTTGCAGAACCAATTGACAGATCTTATGACCTTACAGTCCTAGAGTTTTGATTTGTAATTATGACCATATAATCACAGAATCACAGAATCATCTAGATTAGAAAAGAACTTGAAGATCATCTAGTCCAACCATTAGCCTAACACTGACAGTTCCCAACTACACCATATCCCTGAACACTATGTCGACCCTACTCTTAAACACCTCCAGGGATGGGGACTCCACCACCTCCCTGGCCAGCCCATTCCAATGCCTAACAACCCGTTCTGTAAAAAAATGCTTCCTAATATCCAGTCTTGGAGAGACTGGAGGTCCCACTCACATTCTTTCTCCTGTTCCTCTTTGGAGAGGCCTTTCTTCCTCTGTTTTTCCTGGTCCAGAAAAAAAAAAAAAAAAAAAAAGTTTTGTCATACATTTATGTAGTATTTTTAATTTTTCATAAATTTTGCTTTCATGAAAAATTCAGACTGTGGCTGTCAACTCCATTTCTCTCTGAAACGAAAACTTACCCAGAAATATTTTCTTGTATTTAAGCTTCTTTTCTTCACAAAAATGTGAGTTTTCAACCAGAGAAGGTTGTAAAACTCATCCAGAAGAAGTGAGTGGTTTTATTCAGTCCATGTTGGGCATAAATTTTTTATTTGGAACACATGGCTGCAGAATAGGATAGCAAAAGATGTTGTCACACAGAAAATATTCTTGATTAAAGGAATCTTTGAACTTTTAAGCCACTTAGCAAACACATGCACAAAGGAAGAACTTGCTGAACACCAAATGATGATGTATACAGCTTTAAGGGAAGCTTGATCTTCCTGGGCACACGTTGAATTTAGCAGCCCAGTAACACTGCTGATGACAGGTCAAGCTCTTGCTTTTGCCTAGAAATAGTTGTGCAGCTTTCTACTTTTATGCAGTTGAATAGTCACTACTGTCAAATCAATGAATGCTGCGACTGACCTGATGGCTGATCTTTTAGCAGAAATATATCCCAAGCCTCAGCAGGCAGGGACTCTTGCTTGTGTTTGTAAATGCCTTTGTACCCCTGGAAGCAAAATACCTGACAAGGAGACAGAATAGTAATAAGTGTCACGTCCCGCTCAGATGAGGGAGACAAGTGACTTAGATTTGTAAATCCCCAACGGAGCGTACAACAGTGAGACAAGTCTCAAAGTCCATGCACAGACATTTATTAATTTCCCACAGTGTACTAACTGGATACACGATAATTGGCTAAGTATGTAACGAGTTATGGCAAGTGATATAATATGCCTTGTGTTACTTAATGTTAGTGAGGGAAAAGGGGAAAAAGAAAAGGAGAGAATAGAGGAATAGAGATCATCGGTCCGGGTTCCTGCATTGGTCCCACTTGAGTTCATCAGGGATGCATCTGTCTTCTTTCTTTCTATATTTCACTCCTCGCCCCACCTCAATTTATACACACTTTGTTTGGGTCCGTCCTGTAGGTCGACCCACATACTTACGTATCTCATGTATGGGGAAGGGTATGGTGCTTCCTGGGATGATGTAATTAGCATGATCTTGTTAATCTTTATTAGCATATTCAGGGGCGTCAACTTTAATACACATTTCGCAGATAATGAAGCAAAGGTCATTCACCAGACAGATGGCCCCTGAAACTTTACAAGATGCACCAGAGCAGAACCATCCTGCCTTCACAGGGCTCTCTCCTCCAGCTGCATCCTGTGCTATCCAGGCAGCCTTATCAGCTCTGAACTCTACACTATCCACCCTGTGACTATAGTTTGTTTACTTGTGAGTGTCTGAGGCATTCCTTGGCTCAGAGGGCCTCCACTCTCCCCTGTCCCTTATCTCTCTCAGGCTATTTTTTTCTCACAGGCCTGTTTCTCTCAGGCCCTGTTGCAGGGAGTTGCAAGTCATCTCTCACAATAAGAAAGAATAAAGTCCACAGATATACACCGAAACAAATGAGCTGCAACATAAGGGTGAACAATATATGGCTCACTGGGACCCTGACTCCTCAGGCCATCAGGGAAGAGATGCACCATACAGATGGGCTCGTGACCGAGGGGTGGACTTAAACCATGAATGCTATTGCACAGGTAATCCATGAATGTGAGACATGTGCTACAATCAAGCAAGCCAAATGGTTAAAGCCCATTTGGTATGGAGGACAATGGTTAAAATATAAATATGGGGAGGCCTGGCAGGTTGATTATATCACGCTCCCACAAACTCGGCATGGCAAATGCTATGTGCTTACAATAGTGGAAGCAGCCACTGAATGGTCAGAAACTTATGCCATGCCCCATACCACTGTCCAGAACACCATTTTAGGCCTTGAGAAGAAAGTATTATGGCGGCATGGCACACCAGAAAGAATTGAGTCAGCTAATGGGACACATTTCTGAAACAACCTCATAGACACTTGGGCCAAAGAACATGGCATTGAGTGGATATATCACATTCCCTACCATGCACCAGCCTCTGGGAAAATTGAGCGATACAATGGGTTGCTAAAAACTACACTGAGAGCAATGTGTGGTAAAACTTTCAAACACTGGGATGTGCATTTAGCAAAAGCCACCTGGTTAGTCAATACGTGGCCCTGCTCAATCAAACCTCCTACATACTGTAGATGGGGATAAAGCCCCTATAGTGCACATTAAAAACATGCTGGAGAAGACACTCTGGGTTATTCCTGCATCAGGTAAAAGTAAACCCATGCATAGGATTACTTTTGCCCAAGGACCTGGGTGCACTTGGTGGGTGATGCAGAAGGATGAAGAAGTCCGATGCGTGCCTCAAGGAGATTTGATTTTAGGTGAAAATAGCCAATGAATCGAACTGTCAAATAACCCTGTTATTGCAATTGGCGCCTCGCAACATCCTCCTGCCACATCCGAAGCCTCCTGCTCCACTGACTGAGCCAACTCCACCTCATTCCTCCAGCCTTAAAGACTGTTATGACAGATGGAACCCAAAATTATGGACTAAATGAACTCAGTAGCTATTCTGGAAGGATGGTCCATAGACTAAGGGAATGATATCTGTGAGACCTGGGAAAAAAGGGGATGGTGACTCCTTAGAATGTATTTGGAACCTGAGCATAATATAAATGGTATAAAATAAGGGGTGGAGATGTCCTGATTTTGGCTGGGATAGAGTTAACTTTCCTTGGACTGAGAGGGAGCACAGCTAGAGGGCTGGGCTCAGATTGGTCATTGGAGTATTCCATATCATGTGACGTCATGCTCAGTATATAGGTGGACGCATGTTCTCTCATGGCCGGTTTCAGTTTCAGTTTCCCAGTCATCACGGCAAGATTTCTGGTGCAGTTTGGATTGCTGCTGGGAGCAGGCTGTGTACTGGCTGATTAAGGATACCAATTAAACTCGGACACCAGGGTGAAAAGAGGAGGCATATTTTACTGGTGATAACCAAATAATGTAACAGAGTAATACAGAAAATATGGAGTAAGAAAAGGCAGAATAATGCACCTAAAGCAACAAATAGGAAAATACAGGGTAATGCATCAAATCATTACTACATGAGAGAGAGAACAGTGATTAAGAAAGATACATCACCACTTGAATATATCATCATCATCATCCAGATCCGGAGACGCTGGGGAGCCCCGGTTACAGCGAGGATTTGGAGAGCCTGTCCCGGCAAATGGGAAGTCCTATGTGGTGCCTCCACCCATAGGTGAGGCTTCCAAAGTCGCTGTGAGCGGGTCCAGCCTTATATACCAGAGATCAGTAAGCCAGAACAGCTGGCACCTTTGTTTTGAGAGGAAAATTTCTGGTTTCATTCTCCTGTTGGATTCCACCCAAAGCCTAGCCAGGGCTCGGGGATGGAAACCAAGGGAGTTTCTAACAAGGCCAAATACTTGGGTTCTCAGCCTTGAACAAGGCTGTGGAAGGAAAGTTGGATACATTCTCTCAGCATTTCATCCTCACTATTGATTATATTGTAAGCTGCATCTTTCACTAGTGAGCTTACAAACTTTAAGTTAGCAGCTTTAGCCTGGGGCCTGTTATTCAGGCTGCAGTATTTTAATGCTTTAGCACTTTTTACGTCAGCATAAGTGGGTTGTTATAACTTAGTACAATACCTACTAGCACAATGTTTATCAGTTATAAAATATACAGGATTCATCTATAGGTCAACTCTGGCTTGGGCCTGTTGTCCAAGCCTTAGCACTTCAACCGGTTACCACTTGGTGAGCAACTGCTGTATTTTACCTGTTTGGACTTACTATTGTTACTGTTGTTTTGTTACTATTACTAAATTTTTTTTAATTCAACCTATAAATTTATTTTTTGTGTCCCTCCCCTATTTCACCAGGGAGGGGGGCAGGGGAATAAATGTCTGACCACATGGTGATTGGCTACCAGCTGAGTTCAAACCATGACATGGTGTTTAGGCAACTGTCTCCTATCCTGTTCCTGCTCTCTTATGGCTAACCGTCCAGCCTCAAGCAAATCACCTTAAATTCCTTTCCCACTAAACAGAGAGTGATAGACTTTCCAAAGGGACATTCATGCAGGCTATTTAGCTATAGCATAACAGAAACTTGCAGAAGCAACTGTAATAGGACATAATGCAGGACAAATAGCTAACATCAAAGTCTAAATTTTTCATCAGCATCATGCAGTTAGACCATCATAATCTGACTGTGAAACTGAAGCCTTGTTGAAAGCTGCAACTCCCAGCTGAGATGGGAAAAGAGGTAACTTCTTACACAACCCTGTCTTCAAAGACTGCCTAGCCATGCTTTTCAGGTTCTTTTCACCACTATTACTCATGTATCTTAAGAAGAATATAAAATAAAAAAATCATAACCCTTCTTGAAATAATTGCATGAAAAATAATGACAATCTGGCCATTGTTTGGTAGAATCTAGAGGATTCTGAAGCGAAGACTGAATTTCACCATTGGTTGTGTTTGTTTTGCTGCTTATCATGGATAGCTTTTTCTAAACTGCTAGGACAGAGCAGTCAGTCATCCTGGATCAGTCATCCTGACCATCCTCGCATGTAGTTGAGGGGCGTTAACATGCATCACATTTGCACAGCCAGGGTGGTGAACAGACTCTAGTCACATAGTGAGACCCAGAGGAACAAAATTAATACAGATAAATTCACTATACTGCATGCAGTGATTCTCAAGCAAAATACTGCATGGGTCCTACTCTTTCTACAGAGGAGTTGTTTTAGTTAATAATTTAATTTAATCTTTTTATGAGATTATCCTAAGGTGTTCACTAAAGTACATAGTTTCTTTATTTTATGACATGGTTTGCAGGGTTGTTTCATGTAATGCACTGAATATCTCATTTTCATGACATAATTCAATGTCATAGGGTCATTTAATAACATGGAAGAGATGACCTAGAAAAAAATATTTCAGGAAGAAAAAGGGAGTTGGTTAGAATTATAGCTCTGACTACTTTTTCACCAAAAATATATTTTAAAATGCATTCCATTATTTGGATGAGAAAGCCTTTTCAGTAGAAAAATAAAATTACCAGCACTTCCAACATATTAATCACATTTGTCATTGTTAAAATTTCAGCTTGTTTCCCATGTCATTTAGGGAACCTTTTGAGAATGGAATAAAATAACATCTTAATCAAGGAGCAATTATATTTTTCCCCTCTGACAAAACAGGAATCTTATTCTAACCATGTGAGAACTAATTAAAGACACAGGAATGGGTATGAATTAGACCATGTGGGTAAGATTTACCATACCAAACTTCAGGGGAGAGAATAATTTGCCCACACAGAAGTGCCCATCGGCATTAGGGCTGCTCTCATGTTGACGGTACCAGACATCCACACAGGCCTCACAAACACAGCAGGATGTAGAAGAGGAGCACAACTGTGAAGCTGGCAAGACATCAGCAAAGAATATTGTTTAGGAATCAGAATCCTACCCTACATCTCCACTGACTATAAAGGGAGTAGTAAATGGTGTCCACCTCAGAGTTAAATGTCTGTAATATCAGTGTCTATTTTTAGTGAGCTGGATCCCACTCATCCTCTCCTTACAGATGTATATAACATCAGTTGAAGATAACAGACCAGATTCCTTTTTAACTTTGGCCCTTTCAATCTGTAGCATTGGCACAAAGAGACACAAACTGAAGGCCAGTTCATCTGTGAATTCTTCACTGCAGGAGCATTTGTCTGGTGTAAAATAAATGTGCTGTGCTCATATGCTTCTGTCTCCCTCCATCTTACTTTCTGCCTGGTGAGCCAAGCCAGAAAAAGGGTGATGTCAGCCGAGTTGTAGTTCATGGTTTTGGATCTCCAACAGCCTCTGAGGGTTATATGCCGTATGGGAGAAGAGAGAACATGCCGGGAAACACTCTAATCTTCACTGACAACTGTATCCACAACCCATGCTGGTTTTAGGTAATTATTTGGACCATAGAAGGTGGGTTAAACAACATGCCATATTGACAGACAAAGTCGCTTCTCACCATAAGCCATTTTCTGTCAAGCACAGATTCAGCTGCTCAGTAGGGACTAAATAGACAAGTAAAATTAACTTCTGTTGTGCTATGTGCAATGCAAATACATTTTATGCCTCACTGTAGTGTCCTGAAAGAAACGTATGGTTTTCTGCACTGCTGCACACATTTTTTCTTCTATAGGGATTTTTTTAAGATTGGGAGGGGAAAAAGGAGAATGGATGGAAAGGGTGGAGTGAACACATGCAGCCCTAAGTGTTTTTGATAGAGCATTAATTGAAACATTGTACATACTGTTTGTCTCAGTTGTGTCTGTTCATAATAATTAGGTTGATGGATTCAGAGAGGAACAAATAAAATACGTTTTTTCTCAGAGAAAGAAATTCAAGCACTGGGTTGGGGATTTGGGAGTTTAGTAAATTCCTGAACCTGGCAAATTGGACACGTACAAGTCCTGGAGCCAGATGGGATGTATCCAGCAGGGAAGAGGCTGACAAAATGCTGCTGCTCTCCATTTACTTTGAAAGTTTGCAGTGATTAAGAGAAGTCCCCAATGTTAAAATAAATAGAATTTTTAAAAATCTATGTTAATCCTTACAAAAAGACAAGGAGGAGGGTACAGAGAGCTACATGCCAATTTACCTCAGTCCCTGGAAATGAAGCAAACCCCAATATAAGGCATTTTTAAGGCACATGAAGGAGCAGCTTAGTTTCTTAGTTGCATAGGCTATCATAATGCAAAATTTCATCCTTTGTTAGTCACAGAATCACAGAATCACAGAATCAACTAGGTTGGAAAGGACTTTGAAGATCATCTAGTCCAACCATTAACCTAACACTGCCAGTTCCCATCTATACCATATCTCTCAGCGCTATGTCGACCCTACCCTTAAACACCTCCAGGGATGGGGACTCTACCACCTCCTTGGACAATCCATTCCACTGCCTAATAACCCGTTCTGTAAAGAAATACTTCCTGACATCTAGTCTAAACCTTCCCTGGCACAACTTGAGGCCATTCCCTCTTGTCCTATCGCTTGTTACTTGGTTAAAGAGATTCATCCCCAGCTCTCTGCAACATCCTTTCAGGTAGTTGTAGAGGGCGATGAGGTCTCCCCTCAGCCTCCTCTTCTCCAGACTAAACAACCCCAGTTCCCTCAGCCGCTCCTCGTACGACATGTGCTCCAGACCCTTCATCAGCTTTGTTGCCCTTCTCTGGACACGCTCGAGTAATTCAATGTCCTTTTTGTAGTGAGGGGCCCAAAACTGAACACAGTAATCGAGGTGCGGCCTCACCAGTGCCGAGTACAGGGGTAAGATCCCTTCCCTGTCCCTGCTGGCCACGCTATTTCTGATAGTCCAGGGGGAAAAAGTGATCTTAAAGACAGAAGAAGTATGCTTTAACCACGTCACTAACAGGAACGAGGATCTGGTCCCCAGAACCTGGCTTCCTCAGCATTGCTTGGGATGGGTGATTTTTGTCATCCTTTTTTTTAGCACAACTCTGATCATAAAGGAGGGTGAAATATACTTTGTGAAGAATGCAAGATCTGATACCCAGCACAAAGGACAGAAAGCTACATTTTCAAGGTACTTTCAAGACATTGTGCATTATGCATAAATAAGTCAACATATATACATTTAAAAAACACCACTTGCCGCTTTTGAGTATATTCAGGTATCAGACTGTGGCATCTGAGATATTTTCTAAGTAGTTACTAACTGTGATCTCTAGGAATAAGATCTTAAAGAATAATGTAGAAGTGCAATGGAGATACATGACTAGGAACAGGGGGAGGGAAATGCCTAAAATGGCTAAACTTCCTTGAAAAGTTTTTTTCTTTTGACATTGGAGGGAACAAATATGACTATACTCCTAAATTATGTACTTCCAAAGTCATGATGAAACAAGACCATACACTTAACTCCCACAAAAATAAAAAAATCAGAAGACACATTTATGTGATTTAGGTGTCTATCCATCTTGAAAAATATTCTCTCAAGCTCTCTTGTTGGCAGCTATAATAAAGACAGGGATCTCTGGGAACTAGCTTCTGTGTTATTTTACATGGATCCTAACAACAGGTAGACAGAGATCCAAGATGAGATTCATACTTTGAATGACCTCTCCACTCCACAGCTGTCACATGTTATCCATTACTGTTCTGCCTAGTATTCTTTTTCCATGAGACCCTTCGGCATAGAGTTTATTAGTAGGAGCAAGGAAGTAGGGAAATGAGAAATAGCAGCAGGCCCCTCTTACAGCTGATTCAGACAGATGTTAAATCTTGTCCTTATTTGAAAATTTTAAATTCTTACCTTATCTGGATCTTAGTATTTTCTCACTGAATCATTCTTTTTTTAAGACTGCAAAAGAGTTGACTCTTTCCATTTCCAGGAGTTTGAGAGTCTCAGGAATGCTGTTGCTGCCTATGCAAATGCACAGAAGAATTATTCATAAAATAATTCAGGTGCAGGAATAAGTACAATCTTGGATTATGGGTATTTCTCTGGATGAACTGCAGCAAAAGGCACAGAAATTCATTCCATTCGCTATTTCTTTATGGTGAACAAGCACCACGAATTTGAATAGAATTTTCATCCAGTCCTGTTTCTCTAAAAGCAGCAGATGTTACCAGCATCAGGCAGACTTGCTGCTCTGAAATCTCCAAATCTGCCATTATAATGAGGTCTGTGTCCAACCTAGTTTATCCCTTAGCTCCTGGGAAATGCTTGTTTCTGTGTTTCCTGTCTTAAAATATGCATAGACTACAAAACCACATCCTTTGTAATCAAAGGAGACACAGTCTTCCCACCTGATCTATCCTTTCTTTCTCTAGACAATCCCAAAACTGATTGCATCTGTTTCTGTTTCTCAATGTTCTTGATTTATTTTTCCTTGACTTCACTATATTGAGGCTTTTGAATGCTTTGTGTTTTAACTACACCTTGCCTTCACTCTGTCAGACTTTCTAAAGCAACTCAGGAGGTGTGTGGGATTCCCAAAGGTCTTTTTCCCTTTCTATCAAGCTCATGAAGTTGTCTTGGTAATAACATAAATGGAAAGTGTGGGAGCTGAGAAACAAGCACATCTCATTCTCTGAGGAGTGTCTGAGATGTGGTCTCTGGTCACAGACCCACACAAAATCTGGGCTGATGAGCTATCCTTAACAGCTGAGATGTGGCTATGGGCAATGTATACATCCCTAGTCTCTGGCAATTCAAAGCAAATGGGACATCTTCAGTCCTGACATGACTGATTTTGACTGCAGGTCAATGGAGTAATAGTCAGCCAGTCAGAATAGTCAGTAATAGTCAGAAGCACATAGTCAGCTAAGACACTGTGGCAAAAAACATCGTAACTTCTCTAAACACAGTCACTCATGATCTTCTAACTGTGCCTTAAAACAGTCATTTCACCAGAGGAATTACAGCTTGTTAGACTGCCGTTTGCTTTTACAACAGCACAGATAATACGAGATCACTGTATGTGCAATTTCATCTTGGGCAAGTTTCCAGGAAAGCTGCATGTCAGTAGTTGTTTATTTAATTCACCATGACCAGAACTATACAAGAATAGGTAATTGCTTTTCCTGGCAAAATAGGTGACTGCTATGACCTTTACCTGATATATCACTTGTTTCTCCAGTCAGGTCACCATGCTATCTGCTGAACAGGAATTAACAAGATTTCTGATCCCCCTGTGAGCAGTCTAACAAATTGCAGTTGAAAGAGTGTCTAGGTCAAAAGCAGGGTTTCCTCCAGTGACATCAAGGGCAAGGTCCATCAGCCACCACAGATGTGGGACGTCTCCATCCAGCTGCACCATTGCACAATTCCCTGTGCTATATGGAGCTGTTCACTCAGACCTGTTGTAATAAGGGCACTTTAGTTAAGCATTTGGAGTCTGAATATAGTCAGTGCTAACTCAGAGACCTAAACATGCTGGTATGAAATCCCTAACAGGAGGTCAATGGTCCCTTTTGGCCACCTGGGTCTCAAAGACTGACTTGTGAGATCTGGAAGGCAAGTGATGGCTCCAGCATAGCTTGATCCAGAGAGCTGCCAGTTAGTGTGTTAATTGTTCCACCTTAGAGTCTTGTGGGATTTCACTGTTAAATGTGATCTGGATTAAGAGTCACAGTTTTCCATAGAAGGAATTCTTACTTAGCAATTTCACCCAAAGATCCTGAAATGATTACAACCTTTTATAGGGACACTCCCACCCAAAGAACCCCCTGAAATAAATAATAATGCTTCAAAATTTAACCCTTCCAACCATATCAGAAAATAAACTGCTTTTAAACAATTCCATATCAATGGTGGATTATCTTTAGGTATTATGTTCATTTGAGCAAGAAGTTCAGATATAAATTTCAAGTTAATGTTTTGGGATTCAAGAGCTTTTTTTCAGTGTCTACTGAATTAATGAGTTTTAGTAGCAAGAATATGTAAGAAAAGGGCTATGCACTCAATCTGACATTGGAGTTATACCTTTTGAATAAAACAGGACAGAGGATGCTCAAATTCTCTGAAAAGCAGACCAGACAGTACCTCTACTGCTGCCATCATGTATCTGCTTCTGCTGCTTATTTTTCAACTGAAATAACAAGCCTTTGTTTGAGAATCCCCATTAGTTGCTGTGGAGATAATTATGAGTCCAGGGGAAAAAAATAGCAATTCTAGGTGAGGATATGAAAAGAGGATGTGAGAAATTCCTGGAGCAACTGAAATCTTGTGTGCAGATTTCTTAATAATTAAAAAAAAAAAAAAAAAAAAAAAAAGAAGCTAAAAGAAGACTCTGGGCTAAAAAGCTGACTCCAGGCATCTGTATGAAAGAAAAAGAGACAGGTCTGTCACAAAGGAAAGGAAAGGATTTACTTTTACTATTCATAAGCACCTGAAAAGTAGGTATTTCTGCTTGAGCTGGTCCTGCCCCTCCTGGGCTCCTTCAGAAAATCTAATCAATTCAGTGAATGGAGAGTAAACTTCAAGTCCTCTCATCTTCAACAAGACATCTAATGTAGGTGAGATGAGCCATGCTGCACAACCACTTGTTTTTGTCCATTGATGATCAGGGAAGCCTTGGGGGAAGAAGCTCACATTCATGTCTGCATTGCAGACATCTGAGGAATGGTGCAGGAAATCCCACCCAAGGGAAAGACAGCAGAGCCAGTAAATCTAACACTTCATATGCAAGGGTTATCTGATGACCCCTCTCCTTATACCTCATGTTTCCTCACCACATATCTGTGCTGGTTGCAATGGACACATAGGTCATGAAGCGGGGAAGTATACCTCCTGTCTCTGCTACATGGCAGGCCCAGCTGCTAAGCTACCAGTGAAAAAACAGATCTGATATAAAAGATTCCTGCAAAGGCAATAGACGATGGCACTATGTAGTAGCCACAAGACAGATACTATTTTATAGGGCTCTGTGTTTACAGGAGCTATTTGAAAAGCACAGCAGCATTACACCCTCACATAATCCAGTTCATGCATTAATTCAGGTAGAAACTGAGCCGCATGGTCAAAGGTTGGAGAAAGGCCACCATGATGACCAACCATTTGGGAACTCAGCTGAGGAGTGCCCAGCCTAAAACCACAAACAATAACATACCTTGACCTGTAAAATCAAAACCCTCCAGCAAGGGAAGAGAACAACTCTTATCTCCTCTAAACTGACTAGAAAGAGACTGATGACTTGCATCTACATGTCTTGTAAAGAACAGTTGAAAATGTATTATATCTTTGATTGTGTCTGCATAACAGAAACATAGGCCCTGGCCAATAGAAGCATGCTCGAATTCACATCTTGGGGTATAGTTTATATATAGAAATATATCTTGAGATATAGCTTGGATGAAGAAAAAAAAGTCCTTCAAAGACACCTGAGAATTTGAGAATGACCAGAAAAATATGCTATTATACAACTGATTAATTTTGAACATTGCTCCTACACACAGAAGTTGGTCCAAGAAAATAATTTTTTTGTTCCAGAGTCTTTGGGCTGTTGGATGGTAAACCCTGGAGCAGTCATCAGCTCTAGGAAAGGGAAAAGGGCAAGGGCAAGGGCAAGGGCAAGGGAAAGGGAAAGGAGGATTATTCCATCCTCCATCCCAGGACAGGACTCTCTCCTTCCATTCTTCCCCTCTCCCTCTAAAAATATCCTTTGACATTTTCTTCTTGACACAGACTTTGTGATAGACCCCTTTAGGATTTATTTTCACATTTTACCTGCTTCCCCACTGGAAATTTATCTTTTTTGTAAAAGCAACATTTCTCTTTTTTATAAGAACAAAAGTCATTAGTCATTGGGGTAGATTAAACATAGTTTAGCAAATGGTTCTGCACATTCTCAACTCTTTATCAGCTTAGCTGCCCTTTTGAGGTTAAGTGGGCAAAGGATAAGAACAATTAATAGATAAGAGTGTTCCAGGGAAAAGGTCAAGACCTCTTTGGACAGTTGAAATTGTGCTGCATTTGTCAGCTTCAGATTTTCTTCCACTTTTCTGTGAAATATTTTATTGTGAGCCTTACAGCACATACCAAGCTGATCAGATGGAGTATAACTATGGACTATTATGATCTTTCAATTGTAGAGTGTGTTCTGATTTTTACCAGTCATTGGGAATTTAGTTGATACGTATTAGTTGAATTCTTCTAAAGTCATTAGATTTTTCACAGATTCCAATGGTCAATTTGTAGCTCTGTAAAATTGTTCCCTGGTGGCCTCAGTCATGCCTAAACACTTATATCAGGAAGGAAAACCTGACACATTAACTTTTGTTGCACTGTCTATCTGCAAACAACAGGATTTAATAATCTGTGAAAGAACATATTTCATTAGGAAAAAAAAAAAAAAAAGGCCAAGGCAACAAGAGACTGCAAACAGCTACAGTAAGAAATCAGTGCAGAGCCAATTCTCAAATATAGTAAATTGGTGTGATTCCAGTAAAATCAATGGTGCTGGGTCAAATTATACTAGTTGTGGTTCTGGACCCAAGAGGATAAGTACATGATAGTGCTACTGAATCAAAGACAGATGAAAACACTGCTAAACTGAACCCTCCAGAATAAAGAAGAAAGGGAAAAACAAGTCACGTCTCTGCTGTCTTTCTACAGCTTCCAAAATAATCATGGTTTACTGCTAATACAGACTGCTGTATTTTAGCACTTCATACTGCTGTATTTACATGCACGTGCACACACACACATGCACACAACACCATTTATATCCACATTTTTATTTTCTTTCCATTATCACAAAATATAGCTTTGATGTCTCTGGAAAATGTACAACGAAAATACTCTCCTTGAGCTATGATTCTAAATCCCCAAATGTATTTGAATAAATAAAATGCTGAGGTATCATTCCTCTGTCATTTGATAGATCAAAAATAGAATATATTTTTTCCTGTGTGCTCCCCTGAGGCAGGAAATAATTTTATTTTTCCTTAGCTGTACCACAATCAAAGTTCGTAGACATCCATTCAGTAGTTTAGCTTAATCATACTCATGCAATTACTGTCAGAGTATGACATTTTCCTTTCACCTTTAGTACTCCCTAGAGATTAAGCTATCAGCCCTTCAAGATCATTACAGTTGTTTACATGCAGGTAGCAAAAAGAGTCTCATACAGATAGAAATCTTTATCTCTGACTGTGGCATGAACCGAATTCTCTGTACTTTTGGGATTTTTTTATTTTGTAGCATGGAAGCAGTATCTGTATCTGAGAAATGGACTAACTAGGGGAACACCAATGTTTCGTTCTAAGAAGTTTAAAACAATAATATAGAAATTTTGATAGAAGGATACTGGGAAAGATGTTCAATTTTCTGTAGCTCTGGTAGTAATGCACATGTTGAATTTAAGGCCAGAAGGTACCATTATGGTAATTTATTATGGTAAACACAGACACCAGTGTTTCATTTTGTGGCTCCCTCATACAGCTTACAGTGAGCCTAATTCTCTCGGGTCACTTTATTTCCCATAAATGAAAAATAAATGGGTTTAAAGTTCAGGATGGAGCATGGCTAGGATGGTGAGAGTTGTGGATAGAAAGGAGAGCAAATGTCAAAAACCACCCCCAGAGTTGCAAACCCTTTTTGATTTAATGCAATTGACAATGACGGATTTGCAATGGAAAGAGGATGGAGCTCAGCAAAGACTGGAGATACGAAGTTGTGCACTTAACCTCCATCAGAATAAACAGCAACTATTTTTTATAATTCCTTGAAGGTGCTTGCCCACCATGTATATAGGTGTCATATTCCAGCCATGCATTTGGCAATCATAAGACTATAACAAGTTTGGAGGTTTCAGAAAAGTTAAAATGGCTTCAGTGAAATAAGCTTGCACAAATATATCCACTTACCAAACCACCTCTTAGCTCCAGTTATGGGTCACATGTGCCTGGGGCAGCATCTGATTCCTCATTTTTATCATGTGTTTCTGGTTCATTAGGTAGCCCCTCAAAGCTAAGGGTGACTTTCCATGTTTCCTTTTGCAGACAAGAGGAAGAGACATTGAGGGAAGGGAAGGGAAGGGAAGGGAAGGGAAAAAGGAAAAACCCAGTTCTTAGATGCTTTCAATAGCTCTCCAATTAGTATTTTACGACACAATAAGATCTCAAGAGGGAATTTTTTGCACTGAAGATGTGTTTAAGATGAAAAGGAATATTCTGGATATATTTTTCACTCTTCATGAACTATAGAAGCCAAATCAATTAGAATAAACTCTATACTCCTGTTATAGATGGTAGCATGCCATTCCCCACCCCCCCCCTCCCGCCTCCCTCCCTCCCCCCCCCCCCCAAAGGAAACCTTAAATTTTTGCAAAGATCACAAGCTAGCCTTAGCTAAACAGGAAAGATGAAAATGTGGATTTTTTTCTTAGCAAACAAGAAATTATGTAGCATAGAAGTAAAGCTATAGGAAAGCAATCTCTGTGGCTGAGTTAACCTGAAGAAACACAATTTGATTTTGAAAGAACTATATTCCTTCAGTACCTAATCCTCTTGAAGTTACCAACCCACTTTAGTATCAGAACAGATTGGAAGTTTCTTAACCCTAAATCAAGACCCTTAAGAACTTTTGTAACAGCTACAGTGAGAGCAGGGTAAAAGCTGTTTCTTCCCCAAGTAATGTCATGTCATAGACATGCACATTAGAGATAAAACTTCCCTTTCTGCTCTTAAAAATACAAATCAGCCACAGTATTTGGATGGCATCACCACTGCATGAACATGTTAAAGTACCCGAGATCAAGTGGTATTTTGTGTGATTTGCCTTTACACAATTTTTCTTCATGCTCCTCTATCATCAGTTTAAGATAACAGAGACATCTGTAAATTGTGGTTTTTACTCTGTTCCTCTTAAGATCAGCTGGCCTAATTAGGAAGATAAAGATAAAATCCTGATGGAAAAGGTTTATCATTTTCCTTTATTCTTCTGTGTTACTTTATGAAATTACAGTGTTGTGAAACTCCACAGAAACCAGCCTGCAACATAAGATACCAAATTAAATTAAAAAAAAATAAAAATTAGTATAATGTGGATCTGTGCCATATAACCACTTCTAGCCAAAAGAATCCTCATGTCATTACACCACCAAGAAATGTTGTTCCACAGATATCCCAGCACGTGTGTTTCCCTGTAAAAATGGTGGGAACCATGCGGATATCAGGTAATACTTTAAACATTTCTTCCCCTGTTAAGATGGCATACATAGGTTGACACAGTTGTTGCACAGAGAGAAAACTTTGCAGAAGTGACAAGTAACTGAGGATGAAGAAAGGGCAGCAGATGAGGCTGACAGGTTTTGATTCACCACTTCTGTTTTTATGTGGTTTAAAGAGTACCTTCCTTCCAGTGTTTCTTTCCCTGGGGAGGCTGGGCAGAGCAGTTACTCTAAGACTGACCATCACTGAGGCCATGTGGGGTTCTGAAATGTCAGGTTTTGAAAACAGCAGCTGTTTTTGCAAAGTTCGCATGACTGAAAGGAGTTGGCAGAGACTTACAAAATCTGTCTTGTTTCTCAGCTGTCCCCTCATTTGGCCTTGCTCAGGTGAGATGTTCTTACAGACACACACACACACACACACACTCTAGCAAATCCCTGGACTTCCACATGTATATTTGTTTATAAGTAGAGCCATATAATATTAGTCTAACTATACCCCTCTTCTCTTTTAATTGCTGTAACAAAATATACTTTCAGTTCCATTTTGACCTGCCCAGCACCACTAAGGTACAAAATGCAAGATGCAAAAGAAGTGTTCATCATTTTTTAATTGGTTTCCTATGGAAAGGAAGCTTCTACAATGCTGCTGTATGTCTGCCAGTCCCCACTATTCATTAAATATTTTGGCCAGTTTCAGCCATCATTAGACAAGAGGTGTATGTTTCAAGGATATTAAGTCCTCTAACGACAGTTAAGAAGAAAGAGGAGATGGACTACAGTTGGTGTTGCAACTATAAGAATCAAATGTTCAGGATTTCAATCATAATATTTGATACCAGAGAATCTTCAGACTGGAAAAGAAACCAGATTTTTTGAAGCATCCTACTAATGAATATCCTTATACTTTCTTTTCTAAATCCCTTTGGTAACTAGCACAGTCCGGTGAACATTTATATAGTCAACCTTAGTGTTGTTGTTCATGCTGTATAAAATGATTATTTGTTTAATTACTCTACTCCCTCCAGTTAAAACTACATCAAGATGCTCTTCATTTCTCAGTATATTACATTCTGCATTTCATCAAACTGAAGCAGTTAATGCTTGCAATGTTCACATTCATGTCTTGATCTTCAGCTGAGTAAAGTTTATCCACCATAGGCATAAAAATCAGAATTACCTGAAGAGCTTTCCCTCTTTCTATCACTATACGATCTTCTCTTTCTTTACATTGTAGGACTAAATCTTCTATTATTGTTATGGAATTTTTTAAAACCCATTCAAAAAGTTGGCAAGTTTGTTTTCAAAGACATTTGGAATTAAAATCATTAAGAAAGACATTTTCAGAAATTTGATGAATGCTATTTCTTCCCTGAATTTATATTTTAGTTTGAAATGTAATAGTATGGTCATGTAAGTAAAAATTACCATAAATTTATTGAACTATATTGCTTAACATAATAGAAAAGCTGTCTATTGAACAAAGGATTTCTTCGTTTAAAAAGAGAGATGTTAATACATTTTTTTAACTGCTCTTTCCAGTGACAAGAATGCAGAAAACACTTCACTTGGCTGAGTCAAGAAATAAAATGATGAAGGTATTTTTTTCTACCCGTGATTCAGCAAACTACCACAACCTGTGTGCAGCTTCAAACATATGCATAACTAGACTTTAAGCATATGCTCATTAGATTTTTTTGAACTAGAGCCACATATTCTGTTCTGTGCAGTTTTCAATCTCTTCTAACAGCTGAACTTCAAGCACAATGCAGTTCCCACTTAGAAATCCAACTAAATAATTCGTGTCTTATAGGCTTTCATTAAGAAACCCTTTATATATCAATAGTGGGTAGGATTTCAAGATTTGATATTTCACACATACAGCAGGTTAATGGACAAAAATAATTATTTCCAAACTCAGTAGCTGAGCTAACTGGAGTGCATAATAAATAAGCACAGCAGCAATTTGTTCACTCTCTGATTAGAATAAGTTCACCATGTCAAAGAACAGGGAGACAGCCACAGATAACAATGATCTGTTAGCATTTACCAAGAACTGTCATGTTAAATGCATGCAATTCTTTAGATTTTTGCACAAAGGTTAGCTATTCTCTCTGACTGCAAGGACTATAGAGTTCAGGTTTCATTTATCCCCTTGC
This sequence comes from Strix uralensis, assembly GCF_047716275.1. Lineage (NCBI taxonomy): Eukaryota > Metazoa > Chordata > Aves > Strigiformes > Strigidae > Strix > Strix uralensis. The sequence continues at coordinate 67,494,873 of NC_133972.1, read as the reverse complement.
TGTGGAATACCTTGTAAAGATTGAAGATATCCACTGTCAGCATTAAACCAGCATGAATATCAATGACATTCCTAGCAGAAGCAGTTCATTTAAGGGTCTTTAATAAGAGGCAGGAATCAGGTTCTGTCTATTTTAGAAAATTCCAGGAGTGCCATACTCTTGAGTATCTGGAAGTCATGACAGCAAAAGCCCTTGCAATACTCAAGATATGAATCTTTGGGCTTAATTTTTAGGCTCTTATTTCTTAAAAATCATAGGTAAAAGTGATCTAAATAAGTGTACTCACTTCATGTTTAATTACTGCCTTTTTGGCTTCTGACTTGGTACCATAACAGGTTAAAGAATTTGTCCTGAAGACCGAGAACTGTTTTACAAAGAGATTAAAAAGCATAGGCAAAATGATCATGAGCAATGTGTTCAGTGGACTCAGTCCAGTTCCCAAAGGACTGTAACACTGCATTAGGCAAAATATTTGTACAACTTACAAAGCACTGAGCAGAAATAGAAATAACATGAACTTCCTTTGATCTTTCCTAGGGGCAAAGATAAAAGGATATGTTTAAAGGTATGGGAAATCTCACTTTATTGTTGCCAATACCTTGTAAGTCACAGGTTGTAGGGCCATCTTTCTTGCTAGGCCTTGTCCTGTATTTTTCCCGAGCACTCATTTGTTATAGATATTCTTACGATAATTTTTTATTATTTTTTTCTTAAAATATGGCTAACAGGAAACAGATGGTATCTAAGTAATTCCTCCTCCAAAGTAAACAAGACAAATATTGAACCAGAATAATGACTCAGTGATTTGCCTAGGTCAAGTTATTTAAGGTTGCTACTTTGGTATTAATTGCTACTTTAATTACACTGCCAGTAAGTGTAGTTTGTAAATGAGACCCTGTAGTGTGATTCAGAAAAATGTCGAGTTTGTTCTTGGTTCTGCCTCTAACTTCCCATGTTACATACATCAAGTCATCTGAGCTCGGTGTCACATATTTCAGCTACAAAGTAGCTAACACATTGCATCCCTTAATTTGTATTCTCTGTATCTGTTTGTCTGCTCCTGTGCTTTGGACCTGGCACCATCCACATCTTAGAATAACAAGGGATGGGACTCATCTGGCTAAATGCAGACATGTGCAATGCAGGTGTCTACCTTTGATCTAATGACTCCTGTGTCCCTCTATAATTGAAGGAAAGCAAAAGGCAGTTTGGGGACACATAAAGTCTATAATAAGGCATATGAATTATTCCCCTAAAGTGCATCTGTTGATTAGAAGGAGAGCCTGGGATGACTGGTGCAGATCTGAATGTCTACATGTTAAGTATCAAAAGCAGTGTGACATGAATCCCATCTAAGCTCATAAAAACTTTACTTTCATGACTGTAAGAGACTGATTTGACATGTAACTACTTTGAAGAGCCAGTGAAAGCAAAAATACAAAGTCTATTTATGTGCTTATAAATATATACGCACACATACACAAATAGATACAGAACACATACATTTATGTCCATATATACAAAAATATATCTTATATATACACTTTCAGGATATGTTAAAGGTACTTGAGAGACTGGCAGGAAAAATAGTTAATATTATATTGTAGATTCTATTGTAGATGGTACAGATATATGAGAGTTGAGGTCATCTCCTAGTCATCATCAGACCCAAAATTGTCAATCACATGTTATCTTCACAAGCTGTCCAGGACTTCTGACTCTTCCATTCAGTGCAAATTGATAATGTAAGAATTGAGCAACTTTATTCAAGTTACACAGAGAGTAAAGTTACTTTCCTAAGATCCCATAAAGTAGAATCAATAGCTGAATTAATTTGATCAGGCACAATCTAATTTTATGTAACAAGAGCACTCTTACTTTCCAAGCATCAGAGCTAAAATGGGCTATCCACACAGTGTATTTGCAGGTACGCTGTACTCAGCCAAGCCGTAAAGTATCCTTTCCCATCCTTAACTAAAATTGTAGAGGTCCTTGATATAAAAATATGCAGGCAGGCACAAATGTGATGGTCATTTTAAGCAGAGATAACCTCCTGTGCCTAGTTCCTGAAAATGAACAGCTAGACTGCTGGCAATTATCTCTAATTACAGTTGGTACAAAAGGCTTTTCATAATGCACTTTTGTACAATGTACAACCTTGAAATGAGGTCCCAAGGCTGAAACATTTGTTCCCCTTTTCCATTAAGTGTGTTTTAAAAAACAATAATTAAAATATCATTCATAAGGAAAGATAACACTCTGATATGGTCACTTAGTAAATACGTAAGACATTATTTGCCCCTCAAGAGACCTGATCTTGTCCCAGTGATTTAATATTAACCATTATATAACCATTTCATTATCAGAGCTGAAAGAAGAGAGGGAAGAAAAGTATCATTAAACCCATTTTCCAGATAAGTAAGCTGACACAAAAGGTTCTTTGCATATGTTCAGCAACAAAGCTAAGAAACTCACCAGTTTACAAACTCCCAGCCCAAGGGTGAGCTGTAGATCCCCAATAACTTTGAATTTGTCAAAAAAACTCTCTCCATATATCAGCCTTACTTGTAGGTTTTTTTGGTTATATTTTTCAGTTTAGGATTTTGCCCTGTCTGCATTGTGATGATTAACAGTAAAGCAAAGAGATCAAAAAGTCTTGATAACATAGAGAAGGGATAATCTTCCTTCAGTGTTTAGAACATAAATATTAGACTGGTTTTGTCAAACAGACCCTACTATATGACCTTGCCAGATGCTTATAATTTTGTCAATCTATTAATCATTGCAACCAGAACTTTTTTGCTTGGACTGCTTTCTCAAGATGAGCTCTGTTGGTAAACAACTGTTTCTGAGAAAACCTTGGGATTAAAATTATGGTTTTTTAAAAAACACTATTGATAGGGGATATAAGGGGAGCTGAGCTGAAAATGAAAAATAAGCCCCTATTTACATACGGGATAAAAACTGAGTTCTTCAGTGCCTGTCTCCTCACGTGCTCCTTATGTTACCATATGTACCATGAAACTGTCAGTATTTACTGAATCATGACATTCAACTGACCCACTGCATTTACTGTGTTTAGATGCAAGATTGCTTTGAATACTCTGCTAAATATAATTACTGGGAACAACAAATATCAAGATTTTAATGGCATTCCCTGTATATCTTTGTTCTTAGAAATGAGTTCAAATGTACATTTGATTAGCCAAAGAAAAGGAAAAATAAAAATGTTACTTGTTTATAAGTTCTCTGATCTCAGGATTCTGTCTAAGTACCTACTGAATAATAAAACTCATGAAAATCCCACGGAAACAAATGAGCTTCAGCATATTGGTCTACAACAGTTACATAATTTGAAAGGTCTGATTCTGTGGAGGGCTGGTTGTGCTTTCTTGCCTTCAAAATCAAAAGAAATTGGTGTCCCTTCTCACTGTCAGTGATCAAAAGATTCTCTTGAGCCATTATGTTAATCAGTCTCATAGCACTGAATTAAAATAGAGTACTTCATACTTGCAAAAGGCCTTGATATCTACAGATGAAGGTACCTATATTATCACCCCCATTTTACAGACGGGAAAGAAAAGTGACTTATTAAAAATAATCCAGGAATAAACATAGAAATAGGTCTTTCAAGTCTCAGTTCAATGCTCTAGACATAGCTAGGCTTCAAAGTACCATTCCTTAATCAGGAGAAGATGTGCTCTCTGCAGCAGTTTTTAAGTTGACATGTTAATTATTTTACAACAAACCATGTTGTAAAAAAACATAACACCAGCCATTAGGACAAAAAGGGTATTTAAAATTAATTTGATTATTCATATAAGTACAAAACTATATCATGTAATACTGAGCTGAAGAAGAATAGCTTGAAGCAATGCTGGAAAAAGTGTCCCACTGAACATGATAATTTCAGATAATAGGTTATTTAGGTTACCCCAGAGAACTATTATAACTGTACAACAGAGCACTATGTTTACTTTGCGATTCATTATAACATTTTCAAACCAATGAGCACTAGGATATGTTAGGTCTGATCTTCATCTTCTGTCAGCTGCAGCTCTGACACTGTAGGTTGGCTGAATCTAGATAGTTTGCTAAGTTCTATGGACAAAAACAAGGAGTAAGACACAAAAAGAACCTTTTTTTACATATAACTTATTTTAGACAACTCTGAGATTGCCCTTAGGGCCTAAAACAGAAAATCTTTTTAAATGGAAAATTTTGTGGAACAGGAGGAGGTGTGTGCTTCATATCTTGCCTCAGCATCAGATACGTTGCCCTAGAAACCCAGCAAAGAATATGCTTGACAAAGTCAGTCTCTCAGTTGTACAAAAAGATATGCTGTCTCCATTGTGGTCCTACTTGGTGTAGTGACCATACCAACAAATGTCAGTATTTTCCCACTCATCCCAGGTTGGGAAACTTAGAAGTGTTCAAATATGTGCTTTTCAAACACATCAGGGATCAGTTCTGCTGAAGACTGGAGGAGGTCCAGTCTATTACTGAGATCATGATTCTTAAAGAGGAACACCAGGTATCCCCAAATAGATGGTCAGAAGATGGATTTGTGCAAGTGGCTGTGGTATCAGTAGATAGATATTGGTAGCTAGCATGTTGCTATCTCTATGCTTACTCTGAAAAGAACCTGCTCTAAGTAGAAGTCTTTGAAGCTGGCCTTCATGGCAGCATTTCCTAGTAGCTTCTGCTACTTATCAACCCTACAAATGGAAGTTGAAGCAGTTGTTGGTCAGACAGCTGCTGTGATCATCAATTTGTAAGGGAAGGTGGAGGTTTCACAAACTGTGGTTAGAGAATATTAAGGAAGAAACTCTCCTCACTGGGGTGGAGAGAGTGAGTTTTGCAAGCTCTCTTTTTTTTTCAAAATAACAATATTACAAATGCACTGTCACCAGCAAAAGTTAACTCTAGGTTCAAAGGAAGACATCATGCTGTTCTGAAGTTGCCCAAATAGGGGACATAACCCTAATAGAGCTTTGCTAAATCAGCTACCAAGTATTATCCTAGTTCCTGATGAACAGGCTTCTTTTTTCCCCCCCCACATTCCTTGGGGAAAGAATAGGCTGTAGGAGAGTAATGATCCACCTTTCCTGGGTGCCAACTCCCCTTCCTGTTTCTTCAGGTAACAAAGGCTCCTCTGTCAAGGCTGTCTCTCTGCCATGAGTCTATGAAGTTTCACCTTATCTCTCAGCTCCATCCCCAAAAGTTCAGTGAGAGATACATTAAGGATACTCAGAGGACTTCACACTTCATTCCAAGCCTAATTACTTTCATTTAAAAAGCATAATATATACATTAATTTATTCTAGGAACAGGCATTTTCTTGCCTTAGATTTCTCACCAATATATGCCGTTCTTCAAGCAATTTTCAATCTGCTGTCTGTCTGAATCAGCCTTCCTCTTGTTCTCTTCCTCCTCTTTTTCCCTGCTTCAAGACAATTTTATTTGATTTTTTGCCCTGTTTGTCTTAAAAAAAAAATCTTTTAAGGCCTTTTTCTGCTTAGTGCTCTCTGCACAGTGGCTGACAAGAAACTTTTCCTTTTATAATACAGTCAGGTGACTTCCTGATTAGCCACCTTAGGTGGTGAAAGTGACCTTTTAATTATGTGTTGCTAAGTTACCAAAGGTGAGTTCTAGCTATTGTAACATGGACTCCTAAAAGGTAGATATCTAAATTGGAGATGATAATTCTTGTCACATTTTCAATTGATGAAAGGAGATATGTAAGATATCTAAAAGTCTAGTGGTGTCTATCTTGGATACTGAATTATCCTCTGTTGGTGATTATTTAACTGCAAGATGAACCTATCATACTAACTTGGATGTTTAACTTTTGTACAAGGTTATAGTAATCCTAACCTGGTATTATCACTCAGAGCTGGTGGAACGTATCTCCAAGAGATAAGCCCATGTCCTGCTTTAAGTCTGTCAGCACAATGATTTTGATTATAGTTTCTAACACCAGTATCCAAAAAAAATAATATGGAAAGGTTACTAAAGATTCATTCACACTACACTTTAATTAGAAATTCTGAAAGAACAAAGTGTCTGTTGAGTCGCAGTGATAATGCTAATACAAGTGTAGTGAAAGTAACTATATTTCTATGATAACAAACTACTGACAGGCTTACTTGTTAACTTATTTTGCAGGGATAAAAATAGACAGTAAACTCTCAACATTAGAATTTTCTTTGACTCTTTGGCTTCCTGATAGTTTCAAGACACAGCCAAAGGGAAATTATACTCTCTTCTCTGAAAATGCATTTTCAGAGTACAGACACAGGAGAATCACTTAGCTTCTGAACTGCAGAATTCAAATAATACATAATTGCTTTCCTTGTATAAAAAGACATACCAACTTCCCTAAACAGCTGATTGTCAGAAGCTGAAAGAACATGTCCAGACAAGGACAAGGTTATATTTGCTGTTTCTTTTACATTTTATCAGACAAGATGAGGAGTTAGGCAGAACTTCCATATGAGTAGAGCAAATATTCTTACAGTGCCTCCAATAAGCCATAAGTCCCTGATCTAAGGAGGACATGAACCTGCTTGAGTGGGTCCAGAAGAGGCCACAAAGATGATCAGGGCACTGGAACACCTCCCTTATGAGGACGGGATAAGAGATCTGGCTTGTTCAACCTGGAGAAGAGAAGGGTTAGGGGAGACCTTATAGTGGCCTTCCAGTACTTAAGGCAGGACTGCAGGAAAGATGGGGAGGGACTCTTTATCAGGGAGTGTAGAGATAGGATGAGGGGTAACGCTTTTAAGCTGACAGAGGATAGATTTATATTAGATATAAGTTCTTCACTGTGAGGGTGGTGAGACACTGGAACAGGTTGCCCAGAGAAGTTGTGGATGCTCCCTCCCTGGAAGTGTTCAAGTCCAGGGACTTTGTTTTTGAACAACCTGATCTAGTGGAAGGTGTCCCTGCCCATGATCTTTAAGGTCCCCCCTTCCAACCCAAACCATTCTATGATTCTATGATCCCTTGTCATAATTTTTTATGATCTAATAGACAAAATGGATAAAGGTCTGAACTAAGACCATACCATGTCATTATTTGCCAGTGCTTCAAAATTTTACAAAACATGTTATTGCTTTTTATACAAACAGTATTTTTTATTTTTACCTGTAGCAAGATTCTTCTGGCAGTAAATGCTCTGTGAAGTACAGTGGGATTCCAGTTTTTCTTGTGCAGTTTTTTCAGAATTGCACAAAAAACAAAGGAAAAAAAAAAGCTTTCAGCATCAGACAGTCAAAGGTTAAAAATCAGCTATCATGGACTTGACAGGTTGCAGACACCTAAATATTTTTCCAAATGTGAATCTCCTTCAGTCACTACCATAAGAATGACAGATGCTAAAGAATAACAACCAACCTAAAGGAGGCAGTGACATTTGGTCAGCTGAACCACTCTCTAGACTCTTCTAATCAAGGTGTAGGTTCACTTACTCATATAGTCAGGTTTTGGGACTAGGATAGCTGAGATAACCACACAGACCTGGCAGATGTGACACTGCAGCTATGGAAGATCCACATCCTCTTGAAACTAAAGTGAATTTCAGGCAAGACAGACACAAGTGTGGTCAACTAAAACAGATCTAAATATCCACTGAGCACGGAGAGAACTGAAACATGCACCTCATGTGAATACCTGAATATCTGGTAAAATTTAGTTGTTTTAAACTTTGGCTGAATCCCAGTCCACCTGTTGTACCTGTAGGTAGAGTCAAGCAGGCAGATCCAAGCATAACACACTCTATAGCTCCCAAGACTGGATTTTTTTTTTTTTTTTTTTGCATAGAGCCACTTTATTTCAGTGGCATCCAAATAGGAAAGGCAATACTTGTGCCTCCCAAAGAAGCCTGTGTGAATATCGCCCGTTCTCTACAGCATTGCTAAGAGACATTCATCTATTGTGGAGGTGGATATGTATGGTGACTGTGGTAAACAAAACAACACAAACAGACACAAAACAGTCCCTGCCTTGCAGCAGAGAGGCGACATGGACAGAATTGCAATCAAACAGAGCCACTGTAGTGAAGATCTTACCACAGAAAACCCAGCAAAGCCACAGGGAAGGTGGTGGAACAAAGTTAATCCTATTATAAATTAGCTTGTGCTTCTTGCTCTGAATGCTTGGGCTACCCTCTTTGTTTCTAGAAAACATGATTTGAGAAGCTTAGGCTGCACAAACAACTGAGTCAAAAGTGCTGTGGCTGCAGGCAAGAAACAGGACAGCTCTGGTTTATACTTTTTCATGGCTATTTATTCAAGGTTTAATGTTATGGTCATAGATTATCAGAATCTGAATTCTTCTTTGAAAACATAAATCTTTAAGTAATTGGTTGATTAAGTTGTTCCTCTTTAGCATCTGCCAGTGAATCATGGCTTAGTGGGTTAGCTGTATGTAAAACATATATCAGAAACATTAGACTTCAGTCTAATAAGAAAATAGGCCCTGATGCTCATAGATCTTATTCATACATATCATCTGGTTAAAAGATTCATCTAGCTACCTAACTTGTGGCAAAAGCAAACAAACCCTAAAAATAAGTGAGGATAGTTTATCACATCTGGGATTAGCTAGAGTCAAAACAGAATTAAGGTGCAAAGTCTGCATCTTATTTGTGCTAATGATTACATTTGCCTTTTTTAAAAAAAATATATTTATTTGAACTCTCTGACACATGTAGCTGACTTTAAAAAAGAACACATCTACCTTTTTCACAGAAATCTTAGGGTGCTTAATAGACATAAATGAAATTCTGGAACACTCAGATCAAAGACCTTGCCCACATACATATAGCTGTATAAATGTTATACATGCTCTTAGGTAATAAAGAGACAGTCCATGGCTTAACCCATATGCAACAGACACAAATGTTTAGCCATAAGCAAGTGTGTAATCCTGATTTAGAGAAAGAACAGACAATTTTATGTTTCAAAACAAGTGCAAATGTACTTGTTAAAGTAGAACACAGTGGTAACTGCCAGGAAACCTAAAACAGGAGGACGGGATATGAGATATGAGCACTCTATTAATCAGAGTGTGCTTTTGTTTGCCTATAGATCATCTGGCATAAAGCCCCCAAAACAGACCTTAATGAATTCTGGTCATCACTTGAGTGATTAATGCCCAAAAGATACTTTGGGGCTTCGGTGTCTTTTACTTTTCATTGTAGACACTAATCTTCCAGGGATAAATGACTGGACATTTATATTGCTCAGCTGCTTTACTACATTCCTCTCCAGTCCTATGGAGACTTAAAGGCATCTTTCAGCCACAGCCTGCAGGATGATTTGAAGGTGCAAAGACATCGGATATTGATCTGGGGATCAGCAGAGGAGAAATGGTGGTCAGCTTTATTTTTGACTGATCCCCTACATAACCTCCTATATTTGGAGTTTGCCTCACCAAAAGTGAATTCCATTTGAAATTATTTGTCCTATTAAGATGATTACTGGGAAAATTGGTGTTTATTCTCTGTGCTCCTTATATCAGTGGAAAATCCTTTTAGAGAGGAATTATTAAATGATTTAAAGGGCAAAGAGTTGGTCACCTCCTTGTCTCTGAGCGGTGTTGGATATGTTTCCGTCCTATGGCTGAAATCTCACACACCACACACACTGTGGATTTGGGTAGGGAGAGGTACTGAGATCACTTTAGTCAGCCTCAGCATCAATAAATGCATATCACATCCATTTTCTTAAGAAAAACCAAGATAAATTATAATAGCTAAAGATGGGGTGCTTTGTGCATGTCTGAAAATTCTATTCTTCCCTTACAAAGTTGTGAATGTTTAAAAAAAAAAGTCTTTGCTTTTCAGCATAGATTTAATAAGAGAGTTTTATATCAAGTGAGTATTAACTAATTGCTAAATGAGATCTTCAGATATGATAAGTAAATAAGAACTTAATCTACTTGCTATATAATTATCTTAAAATTATACATGCAGCAATATGTAATTAAAACTATTCTTAGAGTATAAAAATAGGAATTCAAACACAAGAGCCACAGCTATCCTTAGAAAAAAAATGATTCACCGTTAACCTGTTTTGTGTATTTATTTCTTTAATGAACTTAAGTGAATGCTTAAACACTGAACGAGAAAAGGAAATATTTCTGAGTCTTGACCTAAAATTTATTGGGGAAAACTCCCTCAGGCCAGATTTTGAAGTCTTAAAGGAATCACTAGATTAAGTGGACTGTAGACATCTACACTCCTACTGTCTCGGGGTACACTCTACAGAAAGAGAAATATGTCTCCTGAAGTGATTCAGTGTACCATTCAGGTACCTAACCCACATTAAGCCACACTTAAAAGCGCTGTCTGCATATATATGAGTATCTGAGATGAACATTTTAATTCTGGTGAGACTTAGTATTTTTTTAAATTATATTTTATAAACATGACTGAATTGAGAAAAGAATTTCTAGATTACAAACTCTAGATCTGAAAGGAAAAACATTTCAAATATGCATGAGGATGTGCCACCATGAGTTCTGGGCTTTTTTTCTGACAAAATATCTGCTATTTCTAACAAACATCTGTGATCCCTTTTGCATTATGTTCTGGATGTGGTTCATGAGTTTTTTTGACGTATGCATCAGGATTTCATGCTCCAGTTCTGCACTAGTTTTGAACGATTAGAAATGATCAGAAAATATCTCAAAGGAAGTGGTGGATGTGACTATCCGTTTGTCTGTACTCTATTAAACTGGCATCAAAACCATTGATTTTTTACAAAGTGTTACATATATTAGATTCAGCTGATTTTTCATGTAGCGAGGAGACTGGATATACAGAGAATGACATAGAATGGTTCAAGTTGTCAGGGACTTCTGGAGAACATCCAGTCCAACTCATCTGCTCATGGAAAGGACAACTACAACAGGTTGCCCAGGATTGTGTCCAGATGGATTTTGAATATCTCCAAGGATGGTGACTATACAATCTCTCTGGGGAACCTGTTCCAGTGCTTGAACACTCTGAGAGTAAATATGTTACAAAAAAAGTTCAAATGGGTTTTCCTCTACTTCAGATTGTACCCACTACCTCTTGTCCTTTCACTCAGTGACACTGAGAGCACCCTGGACATGTTGTCTTTGCTCCCCTCCAGTCAGGTATTTATACACATTGATAAGATCTTCCCCCAACCTTCTCTTCTTCATGATGAACTGACCCAGCTCTCTCAGCCTTTCCTTGTGAGATTCTTTAATCATCTTTGTGGAACTGCAGTGGACTAACTCTCTTACACTGGGTAGCCCAGCACTGGACATGTCCCTCCAAATACGTCTCACTAGGGCTGAGTAGATGGGAAGGATCACCTCCCTCAACCTGCTGCTGATGTTATTCATAATGCAGCCCAAGATGCTTTTAATTTTCTTTGCTCTGAGGACACACAGCTGTTTTGTGGTCAACCTGGTGTCCACTAGGACTCCTAGGGTCTTCTCTGCAAAGCTGCTTTCCAGCCCATCAGTCCCCAGCCTGTACCGGTTCATTGGGTTATTTCTCCCCAGGCACAGGATTAACATTTCCCTTTCTCGACTTCATGATATTCATCTCTGCCCATTTTCCCACACCAACAGGGTTCCTCTGAATGGCAGAACCATCTGGGCAATCAATTCTCCCAGATTTTTAGCATCTCCAAACTTGCAGAGGGTGCACTCTGTCCCATCAGCTACATCATTAATAAAAATAGTAAATGGTATCGGTCACAATATTGACACCTGTGGTACAGCATTATTGACTTGCCTCCTGATGAACTTCAGGCTGCTGATCACAATCCTTTGATCTTGGTAATGCAGCCAGTTTTCAGTGCACCTCACCGTGCATTTATTTTACATGTTCATATGATCATACTCCACGAATCATTGATTCCTGATTTACTTGTGGATCTGCTTAGCTGTCCAAGCAGTTACACTTAGAGAAAATATATTAATCCAGACTTTGCAGAGCTAAAGATGTACACAGTGATCCCAATGCCAGAAATATACTGGCTCCTGTTGAGCATTTAAAGTACCATAGCTAGCTGTGACTTACTCTGAGTCAGTCTGCCAATCATGGTAGTGCAGCTGATGCTAGGATTCATCTAATTTAATTTTAGCTGCCAAAAAGTTAGATGTCTATTCTAAGCCAGTCTTTTAGTCTGACTCTGTCAACACACAGAGACAAGTACCCCCAGAGGGCAATTCATCCAACCTCTCTCTTTGCATTGACTCCAGAGAGAACATAATGAATGGCTTAGATTAGATGCCTAATTATTAGATGATGAAGGTTAGGGACGATGAATCCCATCAGAAAAATCGGGTTGTAGGAAACATTATGCAGGCTCTGTGCCAGCTAAGGACTCCTCTGTGCAGTGACACTTGGCAGTATTCCAGCTCCTTTTCTGTTCCAAGCAGTGTGCAAGCAAAAGAAGAGAACAACTTGACTTCTATATTCCTGGGGCAATGTTTTTTTTTCTGTGTGTCCCTATGGTGAACTGAGAAGAAGGAAGTACTCTTTGGAGTGGCATGGAGTGAGTAAGATTGGGTCAGTGTGCCCAGGCTTATTTGCTCTTCCCCATGATGCTGTTTTCTTGAATTGCCTGTTCTGCTAGAGACAGATTCCTTTCTCCTGCTCTAATACTAACAAGGCATTTGTGGTGTTGAAATATCATGCAGATGATATCCACAGAGTGAAGGGAATGTAAGTCCATTTTCTGGATGAACAGCACAAGCAGGCTAACTTAGGTTTCCAGGGTAAATAAACCCTAAATCTTCTTGCATGTCCATGCTGTGTTATCACACAAGTAATCAGAGCACTGAGCTATTGAGAACGATATCTGAAATGCGGTCCATGCCATGATTACTATGTGAGCAGATTCTTTCTGTCAACTTCGGTTTCACTCTCTAAAATAAAGCCTTTTAGCTTTGTTTGCAGATCCACAACGATTCTTTGTGATGTCCAAAGGGATGCAAGGGATGTAATTGTTTTTTTAGCATAGTATCTTAGTCTTCGTATGATTTGTGTGTTTACTTTTTTTGCTTCATTGTAACAATGATAATAGAAAAAGAAATTCCTACTGCAGCTACTATTGCGAGGCATTATAGAGAAATTTAGCTAAGGGATGAAAAATCAGAATAGACTAGGAGAAGAAACACTTGATGTGTTAGCATGCCCTGAAGATACGTTAGATTTTGTCACCAGGTGTCCATCAATCTTCTCTTCTGTTGCCCCAGTAAGACCAGCCTTCACAGAGATAATGAGAAAGTATGGAAACAAAAAATTATATTTCAGGATCTGCTATTGGACCCAAAAGCCACTGAGACAGTGATCAAGGCATAGGTGAAGCCGTAGAACAAGAGATCAAAAAAGCCGTCCCTGGAGCTTCCATCTTTTCTTCCAAACCTGTCCTTTTGGAAGACTTAGTTGAGCTGAAGGACTTTGTTGAAGCAGTAGTAGTCATGCTCCATAATCTTGATGCTCCATGATTCCTACAGCCCCTTCTGGCCCTCTTTTCTCTCACCACAAGTATCACCCATGATTTTTACTACCACAGTGTAAGTACATGGGCAACCAGGCTTTGTCTCATTTGTACTAGAGAGTTGCTGACAAGAAAAAAAAGTTATGTATACTGTACACATGTATAAGAAGGGACCATGCCCATCCTGAAGTGTTTTCAGTTTACATTGTGTATTTCTTATTTAAACCTGTCACCTTCCAATTTGTAAAACATTTCAGAGTGTTAACTATACTGCCCTCAACCAGAGGTGTCATCTTTTGTTCAACTGGTTAATATATAAAAAATGTATTCTAACTAATGTTCTTTGAATAAGGAAACTTCAAATGTTTGAAAATTAGAAATGTATGTCTAAAGCAGTAACTTAGGCTTCCTTCACAAGGAGAGGACAGACAAAGGGAACAGGATTAATTTACCTAAATGTGGGGTTCCTTTCACCATTGGAGACATCTTATGCCAAAGACTTGCATGCAGAGCTGGAAAATATGACTGAGAACATTTTGAAAACACAGACTGTTTGGAATGGCATCTGGAAACTAGAAAGGATACCCCACAATGCCTAAAAGGATTCCAGTTCAGTCCTCAGAAGATTTATACCTACAATGATGTTTCACAAAAGAAGGCTTTTTGGAGTCACTATGAAATCTTGTTAAGCCTTCACGGTGTTTGTGCTGAGCCTTGTCAGATGGGTGTATTAGGTGTATATACCTCCATAGCTAGTACAAAAATCAGTTTTCATAGTACAGAGTTATAGCATTTCAAACTTTTAATTCAGTTGAGAAAAATGTACTGAGTTTCCAGGAAGGTGAATTTTTTTTGGAAGAAAATCAGGTTTACCTATTTTGTTTATTTGCATTTTTGGAAAAAGGGGAAAAGTGTCAGGGACAGGATCTGACAGCTTCACTTGTTATTCTGAGATTCATTGTAAGAGTGGGCCATGTGGGCTGCAGGATGAACAGGCAGCTGACATTCAGCAGCTTCTACCTTCTTTCAGGCTGGCTGATTCAGTTTCAGTGATCTCCTCTAAAAAGGTAGATCTCAGAGACCTGGTTATCTCCCTCCCTTTCAGATCCCTGCAGTTTGATGGAGATGCCTCTTACTGGCCTCCCCTGAATATACTTCAGCAAATGGGTGACTTATCCAGTAATTTTGTTATTTGGTTTCTTGCTGGATTTAATGCATTTCTTTGTATACTTTTTTAAAAAAGTCTTTTCCAAATCATGTGTAGTACTTCTTAGTGATAACTTGGGTAGTCTTTTTCAAGCCCTTGTTCTGCACATTTCTCATATGGCTTGCAACCAGATTAAGAATCCTGTCATAATATTGGTTTAGATTACAATACTTCTTTAGTGGTATCACATATCAAACATTTATAACCGTGTTTATAATGCTTTTATAATCTTTACAAGACAAACTTATCTTTCACAATTATCAAAAGATGTTCCTCCAGAGGAATTTTCATTTAGCTGACAATGCATGCTCGGATGAGAAAAGCAAATTCACTAAGCCTTTTTCACTGAGGTTCGATAAACACATACCCAGAGATGTACAGAGAGAAGCCTCTTAACTTTCAGTCTGTATGCCTTTGCTTTGAAGAGTACTTAAATGGTATTGAGGCAATTCCCAGCAATGGTTTGATGCATTAATCATAGTAAGATTTGTGATCACACACAAACCTATTATTTCAGTCCCTTGACATTTTGGAAAGTGGGTGTCAAGACACAGACCTTCAGTTTTCAAATGACTTTTAAATTACTTTAAAACAGAGAAGCGGGAAAGGAGAGAAAGCAAGTATATTTATGGCATGCTTCAGTAAATGGACTTAAAAACTCAATAGGCCTTAAATTCAGTGGAAAACATACCAGAAAATGTCAGAAAGAAATACTGGCATTTTTACATGCTCGGATGAAGTCCTGTTTCCACTTAAGTCTATGCAAGTTTAAACACTGATCTTCCAAGTTTTCCTCTTGCTTTTTGCTTATCCCAGCCTTAACTGCCCAGAGCACAGAGGCATAGATAAAATAACACCCCACACACTATTCTCCTCTAGTCTTGCCTTCATATAGAAGAATGTCTCAACAATTCCTTGTGGTACTAGAACATGCAAAAAAGTATTTCATTGTCTTAGAAGGAGGTCAACTAGTCCAACCCCTGGCTCAGAGGAGGACTAATCAGATCAGGTTACTCAGGAACATACACAGTTGTGTCTTGAACACCCCCAAGGATGTAGATTCCACAGCCTCTCTATGGAGCCTGTGTTTGACCATTCTCATATTTTTAAAAAAAGAGAAATACTACCACCTCCGCTTAACAGCTAAATATCCAGTTAGAATTTCCCATGCTCCAATGTCTATCCATTGCCTCTTTCTTTTTTGCCATTTACCTCCAAGAAGAGCCTGCTTCTGTCTTCTCTGTAGCTGACAATCAGGTAGCTGTAGACAGCAATAAGTACCCCCAAACCCTCTCTCCTCCAGGCTCCAGTTCCCTCTAGGAAACTCTAGAACCATCTAGATCATTGCTGGGGGATGAGGTTGTCTTCTCTGCTGAGGAGTCTTCCTGCTCACTATTTGTGGGGAAAATGTGATATCCAGAAACCATTTCAGCTGATCTTGTTTAGTCCTTCTGTATGGTTACTAGGTGGAGGTGCTGAATAAATTAAAGTGTCCCTACTTCTACCCAGTTCTTGGATAGTCAAGGAAAAGAGATGTTTTGCAGGGATAATAATTCTGTTTGAAACTGTAGTATAATCCGATTGGTTTAATATTTGAAACTGTCTCACCTAGCCAACCTGACATAGATATTTTTGATAATCCTTCTTCCTTTGACACCATCTACAGTGAGTATTTAAACCCTACTTCACAGTTTCACATGAAGGACTGCCATAAACAGTGTGAAGGAAACAACCTTTCTTGACTTGCTTAATAGCTCCTTTAGCAGTTCAAAAGGAGTAAAAATTCTCAAGTTGCCTATAAAAACATGTATGAATACATCAAAGCTGTTCCAGAAGCAGTAATGTTCACTCCAAACTTCTTTTTGCCAGTAGACTGATCAGTCTAATCTTAGCTGTTTATACAAAAATGCCTGTGGTCAAAGCATAAATAAGAAATCAACAGTGATTTAAAAATATTTAGCAATATTTATGCATATTTTGGTCTAGTACCGACATCATTGCCCTGTACTCTGCTATGACTGCATGGAAAGACTAATTGTTCCAACTGCCCAAGAGAAGATAACACCATCCTGGGTTCGCTCTTAGTCAGTTTTATAAGTCAGAATCAGTGGATGGGATAGTTACACATAAGTTTAGCTGCCAGTTTAGGTGCTGTACCTGCCTGACATCTGGCTGCCACTGCAGAAGTTTGTGGGTATCCCCTAAATACTGTATCATATACACTGGTATCAGGTAAATGCCTTGTATATCCCAAGGTATTTCAAATGACCTGGGGTACTTATCGTTAGGTAGATGCACCCCACTTAGTTAAGCTGTCCTGAAAAAAGTGAAGAGACTGCATCTTGTGTAACATGTACATATTTGCGTTTAGCACTCTAGGTTACAAAACCAGGAAAGAAGCTGGTATTTTTAAGGTAGGATTCATCTGACATTTCAGCAGAGGGATTCAGCTACAGATTAGGACACTTAAATTTATTTTTTTCTATATATACATGTCTGCCCATGAGCTGTCCATTATATACAGACAACAGTTTAGAAAGCTATACCACACTCCTGAACTGGATATTTGAGCGTCTGTGACAGACTGTACAAACCCCATGCTGTTAGGAGTCAGAGGAGTACAACTCAGCTGTTCTGTTTTATATGCCAACCCTGAAGTGAGCTGAACATCTGGAGGATACCTGTTTTTCTCTACTGCCTGTAAATGACAGACCAGTTAAGAAATTGATGAGCAATTTTTGGACATCTAAAATGAGATTAGTTCAATTCCTAGAGCAATTCAGTTAAATTCAGGAGTGCAGGACATAGGCCTTAGGGCTAAATCTATGACCACTTTTTGGCTCTTTAAAGGAGAAGAAAATCTAATAACCCTTTGGAGTATGCCAGTTTAAATGAGTACTTCAAATGGTGGCCAAATATGAATTAAAAGCCATGTCACATGAGAACTATGAAAGTGCAAGAAACAATTTTGTGCTATCAATAATCACACAAAAACCTATGATAAAAAATATCATTAGTGAACATGACCCTAATGTGCTTTTAAAGTCATATTGACATGATAGTAAGCAGAAACACTAATAGTTTCTTGTGAAGTGAGTTATTCTTACCTGGTCATATGAACATATATGCATTAATAATGACTATATTTAAATATGTATCAATTTTAATTTATTCTCTAAATACAGTACGAACCCAAGCCTCCAGTTTTCTTATGCATTGTTCTCTTTGAAAGGCATAGCTCAGTCACTACCTCAAGTAAACTGATTTGTTTGTGCTTAATATTTGTAAGTTAGGGCTAAACAACACTTTAGTGACTTGACTTAAACTGATGTTTGGATTGTAAAGCAGAACTGTGTAAAAATATAAAGACTGGATGTTAACCTTAGTTACCCAGAGTCCCTGTACACTCACTGATAAAAAACAAACCAAACCAAACCAAAATACCTACAGAAGGTAATCCACTTCATGCTTTGTCAGCTAAATAATCATTTTAGATGAGTGAAGAACTGCAGACGTCTATTTCTCCATATGGACAAAAACAGTCTGCGGGTAGTTAATAAAGAAATGCAATTACAGGTGTCTAAAGCTGAGTAAGATTTTCCCATCTTAACAGATCTAGAGATCTTAACAGATCATATGGTCTCACAGACTGAGAGAGCTAATTACCATCATAAATTCCCACTGAAATACGGAAGAATTTTACTGAGGAAGGTTCAGCTGTAAATACAAAACAGAAAGAAGTTCAAGTTCAGGTTCACACATTTGGCTTTCATCTGGAAAGGTCCCTGGCCCAGCTCTGTGACCAACATCAACAACATGCAGAACTGCAAGGATTGAGAGAGGACCTTGAGGCAGAGCAGTTTGGACTTTCACCAGTTGAGGTGGGAAGCATGTGTATGAGCCAGAAACTTCTCTTTCATGGCATAAGACCCACCTTCAATATACTACTGAGGACAAACTTGTGATTTTCTTCACTAGCTGCAAGATAAGTCTAATAATTGTCTAAAACCTGCCAACCATAAAGGTAGCTGAGATGAGGCAAAACAAAAACTTCCTTAGTCCTATCCCTGGCACAGAATCATAGAATCAGAACTGTTTCAGTCATAAGGGACCTTTAAAGATCATCTAGTCCAATTCTGCTGCCACAGTCAGGGACATCTTTCACTAGATCGGGTTGTTTATTTGATCAGGGTTGCATCCCTGACACGCCCCCTGCTCTGTCTAAATGGTGAGGGAAAATAATTTTTGTCTGGACTTTCTTACTACCCCAGTCTCTGCTTTCAAAATCCTGTCATACAGTTCAACTAGGTTTTTTAGTTTGCAGAACTGTAAAAGAAGTTGAGCCCTCCATGTAGTAACTCTTCCACTGAGATCAAATCTTCAGCATGCAAAAATCAACATGTCTTCTCTTTGACAGAAAAAAAAGCCCTTTTACTCCAGCTGAGTAAGATCAGGTCCAAAGTGCCTAGATAACTCAGAACATCAATGTCAAACAACAGGATGTTTAATTCATAATGGTTTGTCAAGTACTCTGAGAGCTTCAGGTGGAATGCAGGGAGAAGTGCAGTGCACTAGTCTTATGTAAATAAGTTCAGGTGTCCTTCAGAGGTTTGTAAATATTTCTGAACCATAACTAAACTGCAGTGAATTTTAAATATTCAGCAAGCCCTCAAAGCAAGGCACATTTTTACATGGGCTTCATGTTTAGTGGAAATATGTTGAGTATCTCTGGGTGATGCAATGTGAATGCATGGTGTTGAAATGCTCATTCTTCACCCTCTTTATTAGTACACTAAATGTGACTGTCACCTTAAAAAAACCCTTACGTTTTCAATTAATCTATTCATGTGCTATGCTCATTCCCATGTGTCATTGTACAACTAACCAACACTTGCCTATGTTAGTTATCACTGATGAGTACAATTATTAATAGTAACTCAAATATTTTAAGCATACTTATCAACATCTTCAACAGCCTGATAAATTGGCACAGCAACATGACTTTGTGAAGGTTATTGATCCACAGTTTGAAACTGTTATTTTTTTTTGCAATTTATTTTGTATTTATTTTTGTTGATGTATTTCTATCTTTTATCTTGAAGAGCTCCTTGACATGAATAAGCAATGAAGCAGCAAGCTACTGAGTATCACTACTGGAAGAGAAAATTTGAGACCATCACTAGTGCTTGTAGATCTTATTACATGTTCATACACACAGAGGAAAGAAATTTATCAAATCTACTACCTTCCCCTACTATGTTTTTCCCTATACAGATGGTGAGACAAGGTCTTGGTCTGCAGAAGGAGTACATAAAACCACGTCTGCCTTTGCTCTGGGAAAAGGGGATGAACAAAAGGCATATCTCCATTGCCTACCAAGTAGGGTTTAAGCAAAAAAGCTATTCATCCACATGCTGATCTTTCTCCATGTGCCTTTCCTGAAGGATTCAGACATGACCAGCAAGGAAAAATAACAGCATAGCTGATTTATTAATTTTTATTAAATTGCTCACTACAGACTTCTTTTATAGTCACTGGAAAAAATACCTCTAGAGCTGATTTGTTTGATTTCCTCAAAATTACCTGTCTTAGAATAAGAGAAACTTCCCTCTGAAAAAATGTATTGTTTCCCTGAATCTAAAATAAGCTTAAAAATTGACATTTACTTTTAAGTTCTTCAATTCAGGATAAATGGATTCTACCATGCATGTCCTATATGCAGGACACTGAGCTCAAGAGTTGTGACAACTTCCAGACAGCTTCTAAGTGAAAGAACAATATAGTAGGTGTTGTAACATAACATTAAATTTTCAGCTAACAAAGTAATTGACTTTCCTCGGCCAGCTAGTCAGGCAGGAAGTCATTAGTCAGTGCCTAGAAAGCTGTTGATTGATTCAGCCCAACATCAACAAGCACTTTGTAGAGGCAGAAGTGTGAACAACAGTAAGAAGGGCCAGGTTATAAGGCTGAATTCAAGATTTTGCCTTTCACAGGATTTCAGATCAATATGGTTCACCTCTCTGTTGGTTTGATCATCAGCCTAGTAGTACTATCTCAAGGTAAAAACAGAAATGGTGGTGATGTCACCAGAGACCTGGAGAGGTCACATTGACTGGTAATAAATAAATCCTGCCTACTACCACAACAAATCCTTTGGGAGAAGCAGAGGACAGCTCTCCATTCATCAGATGCCTGAAACCTTAATTCTGCTTTAAGTAGAGCATCACCTCAAAACAAGTGAATTTCTTGCAGGTATATCTTCTCTCTGGGACTGCCTTTACAAGGATTTTTCACAGAAATCCCTGTCCTGGAGTCAGTCTCAGTCTTACCCACCTCATACAGCAAACCAATAAAGAACTAAACCCTAGTGCCAACCATTTGTACTAGTAAGAAAAAGAAGTCTCCAGCAGATTTTAAAACACTTTCAGTTTGACCTACTAACTGCAAGTACGTGCAGATTTGGTTATTTCTTGTCTTGTCACATAGTAATTGAAGGAATGGCAAGGAATGGAAAGTCAAACAAAGAAAGGGGGTTGAATCTGATTCCTTTACTAGTTGTTCAAGCATGAATACAAACAATAAAAATAATGTCATTCATTGTCTCTTCCCATCATGGAAGCAAAGGTTAAAAATAAGATCTAGTGCTCATTTAGTGCATAGGGAAGAGCTTCAAAGACTCACCAAGGAAGACTGACACAGAGACTAGCAGTACAGCACCATCATGCTTCAGAAAACAAAAAAGGAAACTTTCAAAATCAATATTGTAAATTATTAGAGGTAAAAACTGTAATTTTCAGGCCCTGGTCCTGAAATTACATTCTCACAGCTCAGAGCAGAAGCATTCTCTTCCTATTTCTTTAGGAGGATGTAGCATACAAGGCATTTTGATGTAGTACTTCTGTATAAATCCCATTACCTTCCTGCTGAACAGAATGGGTAGTCTTGTTGGGTGATGTGGTGTAGGGGAGAACTTTGTAGAGTAGGGCTGATGTTTGGACTTGATGATCCCAAGAGTCTTTCTCAACCTGGATGATTCTGTGATTCTGTGAAACAGACTGAAGGAAAAACCATCTTTGTGTTTGCATTTTCCCATCAACTACACTGATGGAAGAAAATTCTTTAATTACTGATGCTCTGTGTGATTCTTTTCAGATCAATAAAGATCCTTAAATGAAGATTCACACAAAAAATGTAAGAAAATGGTAATCCTCCCTGGTAACTGTATTTTGGGATGGGGATTATTGTGGTGTTACCACAGCCTCTTTTTGACAAGAAAACTATGCTTCAGAGGAATAATTACCTCTGTCTCATGATCAGTTAAAACATTCAGTTGTAGCCTACAGGCACTTAAGAAACTCTATTTTTTCTCTACTGTTCCCATGTTTGCTGGTTTTCCAGTTGGCAGCTGCAACCTATAAATAGCTGGAAAGATGATTAGTCTGAACGATGAGCCTAAATGATTCACAAACAAAATAATTACACTGCATCTGTGCAGAGCTCTGCAACCAAACTTGTAACACTAGTCACTGTGTTTGTTGGGCACAGAAGGGGAAGAACAGAAGATAACATCAGGACCTGTTTTATACCTCTGCTCTCAGCATGCTAAAGAAGTTGTTCATACTCCATGGTTACCGTTTTTAAGGATCTGATCCAAAGCGCATTGCCTCCTACCAGCAAGTCGTTTCCATGTGTGTTTGTAGAAATTCAGCTGCAGGCAGCATTAGAGCAATTTGGTTTCATTAGGAGGAAAATCCAATCTCTTCATGTACTCCTCATACAGCATCCCGTCTTTCAAATAATATTATTGTTGGCCTTGCTTAGATAGCTGAGTCAGAAAAAAATTGTTGTTGGTTTTGCACACTGACTCTTGTTGTATTGTTTTATCTCCTGTGGTTTGTAAAACATGCTCCTTTCACTGGTTCCCAAGATTACTTCAGTGCAAGAAGCAAAGCATTGTTTCCAAGGCCTCTCTGTGTTGCTGTAGAGTACCTCCACTTGGCACTGTCTTTTCAACATCTTTTCTCTCTTCCATAAGGACTTTCAATTTCAGTTGCACACTCACAAAGTTCTCTTACAGAAAAAGAAAAAAAAAGATTTTACAAGATCTAGATCACCTTGCTTGAAAAGCTAGTAAGAGCCAAGTGTGAACTGAAGTGTATTTATTTGGCTGCTTTATAAATAAAAACAGAGAAACACTGGTGTTATGAGATGAGGTGATCTTTATCAAACTCAGAATCATTCAGACTTGCCACCAGAGGTTATTAAATTCCTCTACCATTCCACGTGGTCTTACCTCAGTAAGTTTTTAGAGGTTTCTAGAACATATAAATTCAAGACAAAATCACAATTCAGCCACAGCAGAAGTATCAAGTTGCAACATGTGAAAATCCATATCACTGTGCTGCTTTCCTTTTCCCATCTATCACTGGTACTGCAAACAAGCTGTGGATCTATGATGGGATGAGTACCCATGTGTAGCAGTCCTTTGAACAGACGCCAACACAACTCCCCGTTTTTAAAATAAGTGCCAGAGAATAAAAAAGACAGTTACAACTCCCATAGCATTATTTGCTATCTCATTCTTTTTCAAGATTTTGGGGTAACAGAGGGACATACCACAGAAAAAGTGGCAATAACAATAGATTGTGTAACAGGTAGCAAATATGACCTGGATGAGAACAAAAGGGCCATGCATCCATCTGAGCCAGGAAGACAGAGTGTGAGTACTCCATACCTTCCATGGTCAAGATATCTTCTCCATCTGTTTGAACCAAAGTTTATTGGTCTTTCATTGCTATTATAGGTGTTTGGATACATATAAAGCAGACCTCCTACTATTTTAGCCATTTAAGAGTCCAGTTTGAGCTAATTCTCTGTACTTCTTTTGTAACAAAAAAAGAGAGACAGACACTTTTAGAAAGATAGACAGTTTTAGCAAATCATCATACATACTTCGGCACTTAAAAAACAGAAAGTCCATGAAGGTGAGTATTTAGAAGATTGGGTGCTTAGTTGTGTTTATCTTCAGGGAAGTATTATCCCAAGAAAAGCTTGACTCTTACAAATAACTCTGTAGGACAACAAGGACTTTTAGTTGAAATAAATCCTACACACAGATCTCATAGTTTGACAGCAAAGAAGTCAGATATTGTATGCCAGCCAGCCCTTAATTAACTGGCATTGAGTAAGGTAATCCCTAAGAGCACTCAGAATAGTCTTTTAACTATATTGTATTAACAGCTCTTAACACAGCTGTAACTGTGAGATGAAGCCATCCCCATCCTAAATATTTCAAGCTGATTTGAGACAATACCTCTGCATCATGACTGCTGGTTATCATTCAGTTCTTTAACATCTCTGTTTTTCCCATTTGGAGCTGCCCAGAATAGTAGAACCGATCAACCAAAAGCATAAGTGAATCTGTGTGGATCATGTTCTCACATATAAACATAAAAAAATCCCGAACTAAACAAAACCATCTCAGTTTGCTAAGACCATATTGAACTGCTTGGAAATCACTATATAAAGAGTGAAATACTCAAAAATCAGGGCTGCAGTTACTTATTGAGTTTTCCCTCCTTTGTGGTGTCTCTACCCTGAAATACTTCTTGAGATGATCTAGACACTGCTGAAAATGTTACTCAGAATACAAAATGTCATTTCCTTTATCAGTCACCAAAGGTAAAGCAGCTAGAGGCCTCTATTCCTGAACAATCTAACTTCATCTTTAGAGTCCAACTCAAAACAAAACTGCTATCATAGAAGTTTTTGAACTAGAAACAGGTCTGGGAACAACACTGATACAGGATATATGTAGGAAAAAAAGTCATTTATACAGATGGTACAAGAAACATGCATATCATGAATGTGGCCATTAACATCCTCTTTATCACACAATGTGGCAGTGTGGCAGTGTAAACTGTTTCCATAGTAAGGAGCCTACTATCAGGAAAAATGACAGTAGCACATGTGGAATCGTTCTGCAGTATGGTATCTAAGTCTAGTGATTACTGATTTCCAAGCAGAAAGGAAAAGTGATCCATCCACTATCCCATTGTCAAGGAGCAACAGTAGTGGGAGAGCCCTACAAAGGAAGGTGAGCCAGGGGTGACAGAAAGGCAGGCAAGGGATTTCCCTCACCAGCAAGGGCACAGTCCCTCATTGTCTGAGCAAGGAGAGCAAAGCAGGTCCAAGAACAGCAGCCATCATCATCCAAGAACGTAAATGACCAGGGAAATTTGTAGTGATGTGACAGAGACAAGATTAAGCCAGGAAGATGTCAGCAAGGCAAAGTCAGGATCAGCAGTGTACAAAGCTGGGCACAAAATTAGTTATCTCAGGCAAGAGCATAGGAAAAGGGCCTGAACTTAAATGCAACTCCTACACATCCCCAGGGAGGTTTCTCATAAACATATATATTGGTTTCTGGTAAACCCATGACTGCCTCTTTCCAAGGGGCAAATCTCACCTTCCTGGAGAAAGTGCCTTAAGAGAAAGGGAATTGGATGCTGAAGCATATCAAGTTGGATTTGTTAGTGGATTGTTAGAGTGTGTTAAAAGGAAACCTAAAATTGGTCTTGCCTTCTGACTAAATCCATTAGAGAAATCCATCAGGCTTGTATCATGCTCATTCAGCACAGTGAGAGTTGCAGATCTGCAGACATGTAGAATTGCAGAGCTGCAGAATTGTCAGCTGTGGTCATGGAGCTGGAAGAAATTACCATCACCCACAGCATTTCTTTTAACTTGGAGTCTATCTGGGCTTGCCAGAGAGACTCCGAGTGACCTGACCTCATTGTGGGGAAAATACAAATATGATAACCATGGATTGTGTCCTGGGTTTGGCTGGGGAGAATTAATTTTCTTCCTAGTATCTGGTATAGTGTTGTGTTTTGGATTTAACACAGATCTGGAAAAAGCTCAAACAGCATGTTGTTGTGGTATGACACTAAGGCAGCTACAGACTAGGAGAAAAGGTCCAACCAAACAGCAAAGTGGAGTCAAAATTTCAAAACCAGAAAAGTGACTGCCCACTGCGATGGAGTGGTAACTGTCAAAAAGAAGTAGTGTTGATTAACAATATATATTAAAAATTAAGAGTGAGTCAGAGAAACACTACACAATACACAGAACCTAGGCAGCTGTATTTGCAAGAAATGGGTGCAGAATTGAAGGAGATCTAAGAAATTACTATGGAGGAAGTGACACAGCTAACTAATTAGAAGAAAAAGGAAAGAAGGTAATTGGAACTGATAAAGCTTTTCGGGGTGTGTGGGACATGAGCTAATGACACCAAAATGTGACATAGGGGCACATCAAGGAATAGGTGAATGAATAATGACTCTGTTGGAAAGGCAGACTAAGTAAGACAATGCTACTAAAGCTAAAACCTTTCATGTGTGTCTCTAAAACAGGTATTACCATAAAAAGGCAGCAGATTGTAGAGCCCAGATAAGTACCATAGGGCAGTTGTCACAAACGACAGGAGAAAATCAAAAATAAGTGAGTGATGGAAGGCTGCTCATATATTCTGCTTGTATAGCCATATGCATCTTTTTGTAGCCATCCAGTCAGAGAATCTGCTGAACATGATGGCAGACATTACAACAAAATTGGAAATTACTGAACAGCAACTAAATACCACAGCCAGAGCAAATGAAATGGGACAGAAAGGGGATCACCTTTAGCAGGCAGGTGGGATGGTCCTCACTTCTCTGAAGGTAAAGCACATGCAACCAAATGCAACCTGAAAAAGATTATGTCTCATTCTCCCTGCACCAGGAAGTACAACAACCAATGTAAGAGCAACAAAGATTGTATCAAGACATGTTCTCCCTTGAGTCAAACTGTTTTCTATTTCCCTTTACAATACACAGGAAGGGTTAGTGCTTCCAGCAGCAAGAGTCATTTGGAGATCCTTCAGTCAAAAATGTCATGTTAGCCTCAATTTGGAGTGGTATGGAATAAATTCAAGGCAGATGAACAACGAGTCTAAAACATGACACAGAGTTAGGAAAAAGATCACAGGAAAAATGAAAGAAATTGAATAAGAAAGAAACTATTTTTTTTATATGTTCCTGAAATTCTCTTAGTGCTACCCACAGAGTATATGGCCCAAGAGACAAAGGAAATAATTAACTCTTGCAAGTAAGTGTAGTGCGTCATAGCTGAGGCAAAATCATGGCTCTGTGAGAAAATACACAAGATTTCCAATGCTATTAAAGAGACTAATAGCTTAAAAGAACTTCAGAGAAAGATGGAGTAAAAACTTGTTAATTTGTCAATGAGATCTCTACCTTTATGATCTCATTTGTCTGTGCTCTGAGTCACCACCAAAATCGTATTTGCTTACACATGTACATTTTGGATAATTCATCAAAAGTTAAAGCCTAATTCACAATGTCAAAAATTACATGCATACAAAACCACTATGGAATTCTCTCCTGACAGATTGCTGACACACAAAACCAACACATAAGCTTAATCTTTAATTTATTGTCTAAGACTACACTGCATATTTACAGAAAGCTCTGTCACATGAGTGGCCACATTATGCCACATATCAAGTCATCAGCAGCACCAGTCTCAGCTCAAGACTCAACACTGACAGCAGTAACTATGAGAAGTAAAGCCCATCCAAGCACTACATTAAGCAAGAAGGCACAAACCTCATGAGAAATTTCGTGAACTAAACTGAAAGTAAAGAGATGTTAATAATTCACTTTGCATTTGTGAACCACTTTCAAGAACTGGCTGGAAAATGGAGAACAAATATCAGCACAATACTGAAGCCCACATTTTACTTGACTGAAGAGATACATTCAGCACTAAATGTCTATCACAGAATCACAGAATTGTTTAGGTTGGAAAAGACCTTGAAGGTCATCCAGTTCAACCTTCAACCCAACATTAACAGTTCCCAACTACACCATATCTCTCAGTGCTAAGTCGACCCTACTCTTAAACACCTCCAGGGATGGGGACTCCACCACCGCCTTGGGCAGCCCATTCCACCGCATAACAAGCCATTCTGTAAAGAAATACTTCCTAATATCTAGTCTAAACCTTCCCTGGCACAACTTGAGGCCATTCCCTCTTGTCCTGTCGCTTATTACTTGGTTAAAGAGACACATCCCCAGCTCTCTGCAACCTCCTTTCAGGGAGTTGTAGAGGGCGATGAGGTCTCCCCTCAGCCTCCTCTTCTCCAGACTAAACAACCCCAGTTCCCTCAGCCGCTCCTCGTACGACATGTGCTCCAGACCCTTCATCAGCTTTGTTGCCCTTCTCTGGACACGCTTGAGTAATTCAATGTCCTTTTTGTAGTGAGGGGCCCAAAACTGAACACAGTAATCGAGGTGCGGCCTCACTAGTGCTGAGAACAGGGGTAAGATCACTTCCCTGTCCCTGCTGGCCACGCTATTTCTGATGCAAGCCAGGATGCCATTGGCCTTCTTGGCCACCTGGGCACACTGCTGGCTCATGTTCAGCCGGCTGTCAATCAACACCCCCAGGTCCCTCTCTGACTGGCAGCTCTCCAGCCACTCCTCCCCAAGCCTGTAGCGCTGCTGGGGGTTGTTGTGGCCAAAGTGCAGCACCTGGCATTTGGCCTTATTGAAACTCATACAGTTGGCCTTAGCCCATCACTCCAGCCTGTCCAGGTCTCTCTGCAGAGCCTCCCTACCCTCAAGCAGATCAACACTCCCACCCAACTTGGTGTCATCTGCAAACTTACTGAGGGTGCACTCGATCCCCTCGTCTAGGGCATCAATAAAGATGTTAAACAGGAGTGGCCCCAAAACCAAGCCCTGGAGGACACCACTCGTGACCGGCCACCAACAGGATTTAACTCCATTCACCACAACTCTTTGGGCCCGGCCATCCAGCCAGTTTTTTACCCAATGAAGCGTGTGCCCATCCAAGCCTGGAGCAGCCAGTGTCGCCAGGAGAATGTTGTGGGAAATGGTGTCAAAGGCCTTACTAAAGTCAAGATAGACAACATCCACAGCCCTTCCCTCATCCAATAAGCAGGTCGCCCTTTTGTAGAAGGAGATCAGGTTTGTCAAGCAGGACCTGCCTTTCATAAACCCATGCTGACTGGGCCTGATCATCTGTTGCCCACTACTGTGCCTATGACAAGCTCATGCAAACATTCAGGCTAATGGTCCTTGACTAGCAACCAAGACTGTTCAATTTGCCAAGCAATTCTGCAGCCTGGATTTTCATTTAAAAAAATGGTATTTTGCTGAAGTGTGAAGCATGGAAGGAACAGCAACCTCTGCGGACATTCACCTACTGAAAAATGTGGCATTATTTCAGAGTCCTGATCAAGTCATTTTCATACCTTCTTCTGTTAGAGCATGCAACTACCAACAGGCAGTGTTCTGATTAAAATTTTTATGGGTAACCAGCTTCACTTCCTGAAAATCTATCAGGCATATTTTGACTCCCATTCAACTCATAAAATGAGTGTGCAGTTTGGTCCACTAAGGCATGCAGACTTGGGGATTATAAAGTCCGTTACCTGTGCAAGATGTCAGTGTGTAATACCAAGTAGTCAATGTACCTTCTGTGCCTGCAGGTTCATTCTGTGGGACTTCAGAACCATTATTTAAAATAAGATACATATTGTATAAAACACATTACAATGCTAAAATAGAAAGTGCAAAATTTACATGTTCAGAGAATTGCAGAATCATAGAATCATAGAATGGTTTGGGTTAGAAGGGACCTTTAAAGATCATCTAGTTCCAACCCCCCTGCCATGGGCAGGGACACCTTCCACTAGACCAGGTTGCTCAAAGCCCCGTCCAACCTGGCCCTGAACACTGCCAGGGAGGGTGCAGCCACAGCTTCTCTGGGCAACCTGTTCCAGTGTCTCACCACCCAGATTAGATATAAGGAAGAACTGTTTCCTTATATCTAATCTAAATCTACCCTCTTTCAATTTAAAACCATTACCCCTTATCCTATCTCTACACTCCCTGATAAAGGGTCCCTCCCCATCTTTCCTGTAGGCCCACTTTATGTATTAGAAGGCAGCTATAAGGTCTCCCCGGAGCCTTCTCTTCTCCAGGCTAAAAACCCCCAACTCTCTCAGCCTGTCCTCATAACAGAGGTGCTCCAGAGCCCTGATCATCTTCATGGCATCCTCTGGACCCACTTAATCAGGTCCATGCCCTTCTCATGTTGGAGGTCCCAGAGCTGAACAGAGGACTCCAGGTGGGGTCTGAAGAGAGTGGAGTAGAGGGGGAGAATCACCTCCCTCAACCTGCAGGTCATGCTTCTCTTGATGCACCCCAAGATACCGTTGGCTTTCTGGGCTGCAAGCGAACATTCCTGGGTCATATTGAGTTTTTCATCTACCGACATTCCCCAAGTCCTTCTCCACAGGGCTGTTCTCAATCCACTCATTTCCCAGCCTGTATTTCTGCTTGGGATTGACCCAACCCATGTGCAGAACCTTGCACTTGGCCTTGTTGAATTTCATGAGGTTCGCACGGGCCCACCTCTCAAGCCTGTCCAGGTCCCTCTGGATGGCCCATCCCTTCCCTCCAGTGTGTCGACCACACCACACAGCTTGATGCTGTTTGCAAACTTACTTAGGGTGCACTCAATCTCACTGTCCATGTCACCAACAAAGAGCACTGGTCCCAATACTGACTCCTAAGGAACACCACGTCACTGCTCTCCACTTGGACAGCGAGCCGTTGACTGCAACTCTTTAAGCGTGGCCATTCAGCCAATTCCTCATCCACAAAGTGGTCCATCCGCCAAATCCATGTTTTTCTAATTTAGAGACATAGTCAGGTGGAGAGCAATTGAGGTTGGCAGGGTCCCCTTTTAATCTTCTAGTCCAACTACCCTGCTCAAGCAGGTTTAGTTACAGCAGGTGTCCCAGGACTGTGTCCAGTAAGGTTCTGAATATCTCCAAGGATGGGGACTCCACAACCTATCTGGACAACCTGTTATGGTCCTAGAACAACCTCATAGTGAGAAAATTTTTCTTTCATTTAAAGGACATTTCCAGTATTTCTGTTTGTGCCTGTTGCAGCTTTTCCTGTCACTGGACACCAGTGAGAAGAGCCTGGCTCAATCTTCTTCTGTTCCTCCCATCAGGAGTGAGAACACATTCAAAGCAATAGGTAATTTCAGAACAAATATTAAAACATATTGCACCAACATTTCTACTTCAAGGGGTTGATTGAGTCCACAGGGCTGCAAACAGACACTGCCAGCATGGGAATTTGAATTTGTAGAGTAATACATTGATATTATATTGAAACATAATATTTTATTTATATGCACACAACCAATATAAATGATAACAAGCCCTGGATTTGTTGTAGCCCCTCACCATGGATTTGTTCATGTTGGGATTTTGTGTTAATGAACAGGACAAATGGCAAAGCTTACCAGAAGAACACACAGAAGCTTTAGAGTTTAATTGGCTTCTACATTTGGGTCAGCAAATGTTCCTGCTACAAAACCAGTGAGGGATTCTTGCCACCTATTCAGTGTTTCTCACCAGCACAACAGTAGCTAGAAAGATAGGCAACCATGGCTACGATCGTGGGATCAGCAAACTTCTTTTCACAGCTGTAAATATTTGTAGTGGAGCCAATTAGAGGCAGCATGCTTTTGTCAGCATTGCCTAGGAAACATCGATACCTCCTCCAAAGAATCCCCCACCTCTCCTTATTCCACTGGCATTTATTGAACAGTAGTGTCAGCTCTGGTGGCTAATGTTGCCTCCTACACACACAGTTAGAAACTCTGTTTGCAATAGATGAGAAATTGGTTCTGACAAGGAATAAAGCTACTTTCTGGAGACACTGAGAACCTGGGTTCTTGCTCCTCAGCTCTATGGTGGGCCTATAAAACCAGTAGGGACTCAGCTGTGAAATATCCCAGGCAGTGAGCTTCATTTTAAACTAACTGAAAGATTTCAGGATCCTTTTATATAGCTATTTGTATGCAAAATCCCTGTTCTGAGCAAATACCTTTCAAGGGCATCTGGGGACTGACAGAATCATAGAACAGAATCATAGAATAGTTGGGTTGGACCTTAAAGATCACCTAGTTCCAACTCCCCTGCCATGGGCAGGGACACATTCCACTAGATCAGGTTGCTCAAAGCCCAGTCCAACCTGGCCTTGAACACTTTCAGGGAGGAGGCATCCACAGCTTCTCTCAGCAACCTGTTCCAGTGTCTCACCACTCTCAATGTAAAGAATTTCTTCCTTCTATCTAATCTAAATCTACCCTCTTTCAGTTTAAAACTGTTACCCCTCATCCTATCTCTACACTCCCTGATAAAGGGTCCCTCCCCATCTTTCCTGTAGCCCCCTTTAAGTACTGGAAGGCCACTATAAAGTCTTCCCCAAGCCTTCTCTTCTCCAGGCTGAACAACCCCAACTCTCTCAGCCTGTCCTCATAACAGAAGTGCTCCAGGTGCCTGATCATCTTTGTGGCCTCCTCTGGACCTCCTCAAGGAGGTCTATGTCCTTATATTTGCAACGTATCTGCTCACAGGGTAATTCCATAAGCAAGAGAATCACATGTATAGAAGTCATACATAAAATGCTGCTTCCTTTCACTCAGTGTGCAAAAGCAAATATAAACTCATAAATCTGGGAAACAGAGAACAATTCCCTTACATCTTTCTGTGCAAGATACCCCAAAACACAAGGCACCTATGTGCAACATACCTCAGCTATAGATTTTTACAATACATGGGTCTGTGTATCCAGTCATTTTTAGACAGTCTAAATATCCTTGACTTCCACTTGTCAAACACTTCACTGATGTTCAGAACAAAATCTAGTTCATGTTAAGAAAAAGTAAAGGTGTAGCACATGGAGTAGGTCAGATGGTAGTCCCAAAACTGATTATGCCATGCAGTTGACAGGTCATTTTCAAAACTTCCTATTAACTACATGCTAACATCTTGTCTCTGATTTTTAGTTTTCCAGCTCATTCCAAAGATCTATAACATGGTCTTTCAAACAAGCCACTTTAATATGGAGTATGGTTATAAGCCCATGTATTCATGTTCAATAGCTATCTCTGCTTCATCTGTTCTCAGTATTTTTTCTGGTTTCCTAATTTAAAGAAAACATCATTCATACAAGCTGTCTGTGATCAGAGAAACAGGGCTATGGCTCCACAGAGGATTCACATTATGTTGGATGAATTATGAGAATTTGTGGATTAATTATGAGAATTTGCACACTATTCTTGCTCAAGTAAATGACAGATGAATCCATGGTGAGTACGGTGCAAAGGCTGTGATGGCTCTGACCCGCTACAGTAAACATTAATGCAAGTCATCTTCCACTGCCCTAATCAGCCATGCAGTCAGCAATATTGCAGCTGCTTAGCAGACACTGAAGCAGGTAACACATATATAGCATGAAAGAAAGTGAGCAGGAAAAACTGAGGTGAAGAAATCTAACTTGTTAAAACAGCCCTAAAGCCTTTCCTACTTTTAAGTGAAGAGAGACAAGTGGAGGGAAGTTGTCAAATGGATCTATTTATTCTGCAAACATTTTGGAAGTTGGTTAGTGTCTCTTCCTGCCTTTTCTACCAATGCACTTGATTGAAACTTCACAGGTTTGCAGCCAGAAGCATCTGGCAACCACCACAACTGCAGAAATTCTAAACTATCAGTGTTAGAAGGTGAAGGAACAGGAGTCACCAGCACCCTGCTAACATATACAAACATGTCTAGTTTTACAGAGAAGTTTGCCATCAGATGGGATAACAAGATCATTGCTCAGGCACTCCAGGATGCAAACACCATCCAGTTCCATGAACAGAAAGGTGACAGCTCATACTGTGATAACTACTATGATACCTCCTTTCTCTTGCTGCTATATAAATCCTCAGGAGAATAATGGTCAACAGGCTTGCACAAAAGTGTTCTGGGATGTCAATGCATCAAGATTAGGTTAATATAATTCTGTAGCTAGGCAGATTCATATAGAAAGAAATAGACCTCCAGATTTACCAGCCTAATCAAAGCCTCAATGCTATTAGAAATCTCCTGCACATATATGGCTGTTCAGGCAATCTGGAAACTGCCATTCACTCAGTTCATTATCGCAGAGTATGGTGTCTTGGAACAAGATGGAACATAAGCTTCTTTAGCTGTCGAAACCAGTAACAAGTAAGGCTGTGTCTTTGCAAGACTCTTGCCTAAAAACTTAAACAATCCAATGCTTTTTTGGATCACAAAGAAAAACAATCGAGGACCTCATGTACAGTATCATTTTGTCAATGGCAGAATATTCAACTACAGAATAGTAAAACCATTATCAAATCAGAGGTGACAATTGCCAGTCTATTAATTCTGCCAGTAATTGAGCTCTGCACACTAAAGGATGCACAACTTAGTACTGACCATGATGCTGTGTGGTCAAATGACTCAATTTTAATAACACTATAAAGATAACAGAGACCCTATTCCAGTAACTTCAGCCATTTGGAAAACGTGCAGGTAGCATTTTATACTAAGGGTAACAGCCAAAACCATGGGCAAATGCCCATGTAGATGAAGTCCTGCAGAGTGGAGTGAAAGCTTCAAGAACCTAACTTGTAGGGTTGTGATTCATTTGAGGATCACCACAAGCTTCTCTCACTCTGTCCAGGTACCAGTAACTTAAGCAGAAGAGGGGGAAGGATTTGGATAGTTTACCATCTAAGCACGTTTCCTATATTCCATTTTATTTGCCACATTTGCAGTGAGAGTTTGTACCACAAGGGTTACTTCCCAAGTATCCACTGGGATTTGCATGTTCCCTGTACGTAACTCCCATCTCTTCCCTACTGCCATAGACTGGCCCATCAGCAAGGGCTGATGTTCCTCCTCTCACCAGAGTCCATGATGACAGCACTAACAATGCAAGGAGCTCTTGGGAAGCTGTGTCATGTCAAAGGAGTGGCTCTATCAGTCTGTATGACCCAATCCACTTTGTAGCTTTCTTTACCTTCTAACCCTAATAAATTCCACTGCATCGTTCTAGTGAGATTTTTCCACAAGACTCGATATGCTTTTACTACCAGATCAAGTACTTTCTATTCAGCTTGCACATCTCCAGTCCTTGATGCTCTGAACATGTATCCTTACCCACTCCACCAACCCCTGCAGAACAGATGGAAGAAAGCACCCCTTTGTTTAGAAAAGTAATTTCCACATTCTTCCTATAGCATTTTACCTATATATTGTACAGTAATTTAGTCATATATATATATGAAGCTGTGGTCTGATCTGACAGTTATTACCACAAGGCAGTCCATCCCTATGTAACATGGTAGGTGAGGCAAACTCTAAGGATTGCAGTTTTTTGGTAGATTATGTTCCCCTGGGAATCATCTCTTCAGTCATGCTGTTTTGACAAGTCATCTCTGAGTTGCCATATTACAAAGACCATTACAAAAATTGAAAGAAGATTGCGTTTCATCCTACTCATCCACCTTATGCTAGGCTGGAGAGTCTGTGTTAATGATCTGAAAGTCCAGCGTCCCAGAGAAGTAAATCTGCAGGTAAATGTGACAAAAGGTGAAAGAATTCTAAACACTCACTTAATGTTTCTCTCACAGAGAATCACTCTCAGAGAATGTTTCTCACACAGAAGATCATCAAAACTAGGAGACCAAACACAGTATCACAGTGAGTACAGGATTATTTCATTTATTTCTTTTGAAGGCATTTATTTTTCAATTGGGGATTCCACAATTCCTACTATCCCATTGTCAACACCTCTAACTTTCAACAGAAAAAAACATATCCTTTCACTGTGCTACTCTGTAGATTGTACCGGTAATACTTGGATGTCACAGCTTCCATATCATCCAATTTTGTCTTACTGCAGAAAAATACATATCTGCCTTTTACAAACTCAGATGTTTCAGTGAATGGTGGATCACAGCAGGATCCAGCTGTACCTGGGGAAAATGCTCGATAGAGTATGAATTCAACCACAACACGAACAAACCACTGAGATGCTGTAACTGCAGAAATGAAGCCACTGGGGATGTGAAGATCTGACAAGCAGTCAGATCTTTATGAGGAACAA
The DNA here is from genome assembly GCF_047716275.1 of Strix uralensis. Taxonomy (NCBI): domain Eukaryota; kingdom Metazoa; phylum Chordata; class Aves; order Strigiformes; family Strigidae; genus Strix; species Strix uralensis. The sequence continues at coordinate 67,459,096 of NC_133972.1, read as the reverse complement.
AAAGAGAGAGAATAGATAAATTAAGAACAAAAAAAATTAAGAAAGAGCTATAAATTTGCATAGAATGAGTTTAAAAGCTTGATATTATGTGATGCTCAAGCTAGCTCCTACCACCTATAGGGGATTTGGACAAGTGCACAGGTCACACTAAGCCACTGCAAAATATTGCTGGCTCTCTTTTTAGATCATGCACAATACCAACTCTCTGTGCCCAACCTGTCCCAAAAGCCATTTAGCCAATTTTATTTCTATTGTTTATAAAATGGGGTTTATTTCATATTTGAATCTGCCTCACAGTCATGCTCCTGTAATAATGCAGATCTAATGCCTCTTATGTGGTCTTCTTTTTTTGTGCTTTATGAAAAAACAGGGCTGGAAGGGATGAGGAAGAAGGGGAAGTCAGTGTGCAATGGGAATTACTCTGTGACAATTTCACTGCTAAGCACAGCACAGAATGTCTATGAATCTTGCCTTTTCTTGACAAGCACAACTTGACAAGCACAGCACAGCTTGTACCTTATGCAAAACCAATTTCCATAGTGCTCCTCCTCAGCTAGCCCAGCCCTGCATCTCCCTGCAGCTGGGTGCAATGACAGGTGCCACCAGTTCAGGAATCAGTTGCTTTACCAAGTGTACTTACTGTTACCTTCTCCTTCACCTACAGAAACTGTGTGCTTGTGCCTAGACATAAACACACCACTGAACTATACTGTCACCAGCAATACATACTTCTTTTTCTTCCTCCTTCCTCTTCCTTTCTCATCCTTTTAACTTTTTAACCTTGACACAATCAAACGTTAACAGAACATTCCCATTTGCTGGTCACTTTCACGGTGAACTTGCCATCCCTGCCTGTACATCACACCAACCCATGCATTTCAAAAGGAGAATCCAGATCCTTGCAGCTAATGACACCAACTATTCTAGGTTATTTTATGTAAAATGCACCTCTTACTCCATCTATTTCCTGTGAATTACTGAGAAGGAAAGAAGAAAAGAGACAGAAAAGTATGGTACATACTGTAACAGCAGTGCCCTTTGCAAAAGTACATTCTACCTACCTCTGTGACTGACTGGTCTGTCATTAGACTGGGAGTCTGTGACACAACAAATTCCCCCCAAGTCCACTCTCTTGTCTTTCAAAGCTAAAGGCCCCATTTCCAACCGTGTCAGTTCCCTCAAGATCCTCTCTGCTATATTTGGTCCATTTGCAGACTTTCATTTTCTTAAAGTAATAGACAGACACATCGTAGATGCTTTTACAAGTATTTTTTCCTTGTAATTTTGAAATCTGAGTTTCATTTTTCAAAGCCTTATAAAAATTCCTAGCACTGAGTAAAATTACATGACCGACTTTATACAAGGGAACAGACTAGAGGCTGTTAATGGTCCCTCTAAGGCCTTAAAAACATTGAATACCAGGAGCAAACTTTGAATCTCTGCCTCAGAAGTTGGCTTAATCTTAGGTTTTTGAGGAGTGATTCATGTACTTGTCCCGATCCAATATCGGGGGAGGTTTCGATATGATCCCAAGAGCGAGATTAAGACACAAACGAGGTCAAAAGCCGTATACCCAAAACAGGTTTGTATTATTAAAAAAGTGAAGAGGGGTAGCGATAGGACAGAATGGAAGGAAAAGACAGAAATAAAGCAAGGATGTGGGATAAGGCAGCAAGAATAGTCACCACCATGGATCCAGCGACATCCCGTTGGTCCTCAGTCTTCAGTTCTTCGATGGTGGATGCACACTGAGCAAAATTTTCTGCTGCCTTTTTCAGTTCATCATATCCACCGATTAGCATATCTGCCCACCTTTAGTTTTTTTTTCTCTGGTCCCACAGGTTTTGTTGCATCTGGCTTCAGGGCAGGAACGTTTGCCTCTTGTCAGTCATTAGCAAGGCATGCATGGGGTCTGGCCTACACAACAGAGCCACAAATGGCTACAGGATGGGGCCAACCCAGTACAGGTCTGCCCCTTTGAGGCTTGTGTAAAGAGTCCGGACAATGCAACTGCAAATAAGTGGGGGGGGTGCATCCTTCAATACACTCCCGCTTCTCTGGGCGACATTCCCTAGACCAATTCACAGGCTGCAGCAGCTTCTCTTGGAGGTTTGCACAGACACAAGCAAGCTCTGAGACAGTCATATGACATTTCAGTCTCTCACAGTACTGCAACTTGAATGTACATCAGATTACTCTTTATGGAACCAAGAGTTGGGAGAACAAGGGCATCTCCACTATCTTGAAGGGAAATCAACAAACTACACAAACTTCTTTGTAATAAACTACTTCAGTTTGAACTATATTCAGTTCTTGGTAAATAAGAACTATAAGAATAAAGGCCACTCTGGATGCATACCATCTTGCTGATTCCTGCTATAGTTTGATTTCTTTGCTTACTGCACGTACCATTGTTCTTTGAGTAGCTGTCCTTGTGTACAGGTCCTTCAGATAACCATGTCAATATAACAAGTTGTGTCCTTTATCTATCAAGAGTGAACATGATGTTATATGCCTCATTTCCTCATATGCATCCCTACCCAGGAGTTCTCCCATGGTATCTAGACCATTCACAGAACCCAGTGGATACAGGGTGCTTGATCTCATCTTCATTCAGCACAAGAAAGTACAAGCTGAAAGCAATAACACTCTTTCAAAGTCATTTTCTCCACCATTGATCTCCCACAGGTAGTTTCTGAAGGATCATCTTCCAATAGTGGGATAATACACGCTCTTTCCAGAGCACATGGCCACCAAATTCCTTCTACCAAAGGCTTTATCTATCCATACCAATGTGGAACCTGTAAAAAGGCAGTAAATATGGGTACAAAACTTATCTCCCAAATTCTCTCTCTCATTCAACAACTTTGTCCTCCAAGGTACACTTTGGTTCTCCCCTGTAAACCTTTTCGAGAGCTGGAATATACAGATAGGTGCACAATTCAGTTATGTTACACAGAACTCAGATATAAGTTGTAAGTTAAGTCATGCATAACTCAGTCATAAGTACAACCTGTTCTCCTCCATGAGAGGACTCTCAGTAAAATTATTGTTTCAGAGGCCACTTATGAGAATGATGGGTCCCACTCTTCACATCCCTCAAGAGGTATTGAAACCAAGTTATAAGCTGCTGTTCTTCTCTCAGCTTTGCTAGGAAAGTAGTTTGGTTTGTATACTGGTCCACAGCCTTCAACCATGGGAGTTCACAGCTCTGTGGATAAGGAATATCAGCTTCCACATGGTAATAGAGCAGGTCCAAGCATTACTACACCTGCCTGGATCTATTCTTCCTTGCAAAGAAACCAGCAAAAGATTTTTTTTTTTTTTCCCAAGGTACTATATTGTTAGAGAGGCTCTCAAATAAACAAACAACCACCAAAAATTAAAAATTTATTGTCAACACAATTAACTAGCCCTCTGCAAACTACAGGTTCGAATGTCTGTGAGAGGAGAACAGAACAACTTCCTAGGGTTTAACAACAACAACCCGAAATGCAGAACAGAGAACTCCGTAGGGTTTATCGACAACCCAAAATGCAGAACAAAGCACCACTCCCTAGGGTTTAACGGCAACCCAAAACGCTCTATCACTCACCTAACAAGTGAGGACTTTCAACCTCGAGGACCTGCTCAGGTCAGCATCCCAATCCAAGGCACTTCGAGGAGTTTCTTTGGGCAGTGTCCCGACCCAAGGGGAGAGTCCTGGACCGCAGCGTGCTGCTCTAGGGGACAAGCTCAAAATGGCTCCCCCAGGGGACTCCATTTATACCCAGGCCGAATCTGACCTGTAGTCAACAGTGGCTCCCATTGCCCAAAGGCCCCAACTACCGTGAAGCCCCAAGAGCAAAGGCAATCAGGAGCTGCTACACTTCAGCAGCCAAGAAGCCCTATTTTCATTGGGCGGGTGCACCTGCCACATATATATACATAAATACATACATTTATACATAGGAGGCAGTGAACCAAAGAGACTGGGTTCTTAAAATCAGGAGGATGATTCTCCTATGAACCTGCATTTCATGCTTTCTGGTCACCAGGCACTGTTTAGACATGGTTGCAGATCTATGAAAACTTGTCTCCTTCATGGAATACCCTTCTTGTTAGAAAGCCTTGAGGACAACCTTGCAGACATCCAGAAGTCATCTCCTGTAAAATTACACTGCAGTTTTTCTTCCAGAACTTCTATTTTTCATCAGCTCCATTTGAAACTTTCTAATGTGCTGTAATGGCTTTCATGGTTCGTTGTTCAATCCAGTTGTACAACACACTGAATCCAACAATAACAACCTGCAGCACTTTTAAAATTTTACTTGTTCTCCCTGTTATATCTGTTAGCTTTTTTAGATTACTAATTAATAATAATCCTAGGCAGTAGTATAAAGTTTCTCACAAAAAAAAAAAAATAGTAAAAGCAGCACGTTTTTACTCCACGTTCATTTTCAGATCGTGTACCCTTTCTTCCCCTGTGAATTCAAGATATTTGAAGTTTACTGACCCTGTTAGCACAACTCTGTTGAGAGCCACACTTTAAAACTGAAAATATCTAACTGCATATATTGATTCAACAACTCACCCATGTTCTGAGAAACTGAATTGCCTTTGGGAAAAAGTTAACTTTGTGACTGCATCTTGACAAAGCAAAAAGCTCACTGGTTAAGCTTAGTACAGGCTCTGTCATCCTCCTTTAACAGGGAAAGCTAGAGACTGTCAGTTTGGAAATTGGAAGAAAAATATACTGGTGATGAAGAGGAGAAGCTGGTTGACAATCAAACAAGAGCTGAACAAGAGTAGTCCAGGATGAGAACAGTGAACAATGACGTTGAGGTCAAATGAAAAGAAAATGTGAAAGATCTAAACTAAGTTGTAGAGAGGAGGAGAACTGGAATAAACATCGCAAAGAGACTCATTTAGACCCTGGTCAAAAAAAAAAAAAGTGTATTCTTTCACTGAGAAAGTCATGGCAATGGAGTTTGGACTTTGCAGAGATTGATCAATAACAAACATCTGAGATGAGTCTTGCTAGATACAAACCTCTGAAAAGAGCAAGTGCTGCAGACATTGCTGCCAGATTTTGCTCTGCATATGCTGTTTTTTGGTGGCTGAGGCTGCCAGATTCAGAGGAGGATTGTGAGATGAAGCTTTCTCTTCTGTCCTCACTTTAGAGATGAAGGAAGAAACTGTGGAAAATTCCTCAAGGCACAGAAATGGCCATTGTCAAAGTTGGAAGTAGCATTACTGCCCACCTTGCTCTTACCCCACCCCGTTCTGCCTCATTCTTTCTCTCATGCTGTATCCCACATATCTACAGGCTTGCCCAAAACACTCAGTCACTGTTGCCACAGGAATATTCTACACTCCACCAAGGCTGATCTGGAAGAATGGCGTTTGTAATATACTCACTATAACATTGATCCACTGTTTCAATGAGCCAAAGGAAGAAAAGGTAAGAAGAAAAAAGATTATATGATTTTTGAAAGGCAAAAAATAAAAAAAAATAAATCCAGTCATTCTGGAACCCAAAAATGCTAATGTCAAATCAAAAGTGCGTGTTCAGAGACAGCTTTTACTTCTAGGGCTGCATTTCTGCCTTTGAAGTACCTTTTGGCTGATAATTGCTCTCAGCAGGAAAAAGGAAAACAACCAGACTTTCTCAAAGAAAGGTTTTCCACTATCAGGTTGGTAATCAGAACCAGTGGCAAACTGGATGTAAGGCAGAACAAAAGTCTATAATGTTATCTTTGTGGGAGGTTCCTTGCTGATACTTCAAAGACAAGACATGACATGACTTTCTCCCCAAGATCATGAATCTCTCTCCAGCAACGTCCCATCTTGAGAAGGCACATCAGTGTCCTGAAAAATATTGGAGAATATGTTGGTTTTGGCTGGAGTAGAGTTGATTTTCTTCATAGTATCTTGTATGGGGCTATGTTCTGGATTTGTGTTGAAAACAGTGTTGATAATACAGGAATGTTTTAGCTGTCACTGAGCAGTGCTTACACAGAGTCAAGGCCTTTTCTGTTTCTCACACAACCCTGCCAGCGAGTAGGCTGGGAATGCACGAAAAGCTGGGAGGGGACACAGCTGGGACAGCTGACCCCAACTGACCAAAGGGATATTCCATATCATATGATATCATGATCAGCATATAAAGCTGAGGGAAGGTTGGCTGGGGGACTGCTGCTTAGGAACTGTCTGGGCATTGGTCGGTTGGTGCTGGGGTTAAACCATGACGGAGAATCAGAGGGAACAGTTTCTATCAAACACCCTGCATCTGGCCTGTGCAACTTCTAACCCTCTGTGACAGACATATGAGCTGATCACTGCCAGGTAAACAAGCTGCATCTGAGAAGGCATTTGCTCCCAGTAAATGCAGTTTAATGTTCATTAAGGAGCAGTTCACTGAGTGGGGTAGGAAGTGTTTTTGGACAGCAACTGGCTGAGGACTCATGGGGGAAAGGGAAGGGTTTGTGCAGCCCACAGTAGAGCGGCAGAAGTTAAAGCTTTCACATAAAATGAGCTTCTAGAGGGGGCGTCACCTTATTCCAGCAATAGGAGGGAGAACCATGCTCTCAAAGGTGGCACAGCCTGCTATGAAATCTGACAGGACGCTCCCCTCAGATCCTGAGAGAATTAGGGGAAGACTTTGGCCAGGTACTAAGTGACTGAGCAGCTGGAGGTAAGAGCAGATCCTGGGACACTGCATGGTGAGATGAGAGGAGCCAGAACAGCGAAAGGTAAGGGCTGGAACAGTGGCATAGGCCTGTAATCATAGAAGACACAAAGAAGAAAGAGGTCTGTGTGAAACAGCAGAGAAAATTTTATGGGATTTTTTTTTTTTTCTTCACCAGGGAAGGACTTGGAGGTAGCACAGGGTGGCCATAGGCACTGTGAGCCACATCCTGACCCAGACCATCCAAGCACAGAGGTGTCTTAGTGAGACAGAGGGTAAGATATAAGCAAGACACACTGAGATAACTTCACTGTGTGCTGACTGCTGAGATGAGGAAGGGTCAAGCAAATATGGAGTTGCCTCAAAAAAGAAAGTACAATGGAAACAGAGAACAGGGTGTCCCTTCATGTGTGCCCATCAGAGATATTCAGATGGGGTCCTCAGTTCTCTCTCTCTCCAGAAGCATCATTACCACAAGGCCTGGAGCTTTGTTAGCATCCTCTGTCTTTTCTGCAAGGTGACTTCTCAGTGGAAAACTCTCTCCATATCCTCTGGCAAAAACCCACTGAAAACAAGACTGAGCTCATGAAAGCATTAAGGCTTGGAAGCTTTACTTTGTGGTGTTTTCAATTTTATTTTATGAATTTATTTTCAGGCCCAGCAGCCAGCTTATAAAAAAAGAAAGTATAGAGAAGGATTATGAGTGATGTGGAGGCAAGAAAAGAAGCCATTAAAGCATGAGGAAAGGAAATCAGTGGATAGCTATTATCATGGTGAGGTTACATATCTATTCCAGAATGTATAGTGACTTAAAATAGGAGTAAACATCCTGATTTTTAGACTGAACTGTTCTGACATAGGGAAGGAGCATTTTTGTCTTCTGTGGGGGCTGCCATGGTAAAGACAGGGCTCCCAGATAGTATGAAGGACTTGCAGAGCAGCAGACAGAGGTTCCTCCTCTGAAGGAGGAACACAAAGCATAGCCCCATCCCAGCACCTGCTGCCATCTGTAACTCATTGAACAGACTCACTCCGTTCTATGTCTCATTGCTAGCTCCAACCCTGATGCTTTCTCCAGGTGTCACCCTAGACAGGGTTAGACCTAACTACAACAAGATCTGGGCAATCATTCATTGGCTTGTTTTCCCTCTTGGCTTGTAAGAGGAAAGAAGTGAAAGACCAAAGATAAATATGGAAACACCTACAAGAAGAGTGTCTGAAATGACAGGAGGAAACCACATCTCCAACCTTTTACGCTTTCCACAAACATAGCAAACATCATTTCATATAAAAAATAAGATATTTCAAGGGGGAAACACTCTTCCTTTTGCACCTTTTTGAAGAAAAGGATGTTCACACCTGAATATCCCTCCTTAGACTTTCTCATTGTCATGAATGTCAGTTAATGTACATTTAACTCTGTGTCTCATTTTTTATTTAGCATGTGTTATTGAGGAAACAATTTTCTTAAACAATAGGTACACTTTCTACGTAAAGTGCAGGTGTTGTAAATCCTTTTACTTATTAACTGTCCTCTGTAGCAGAGCAAAATTAAGAAGTAAATAAATAAATAAGCCTTTCTAGTTTCTTCTTCTGATTCTCACAGAGTTTACATTCACCAGTGCCTTGATCACTAGGTGGATGATATTACAGAATTGTAATGCAGGCTTGCAGCTGCAAATACCAAACACTGCTTGTGGAGGCTAGCTGTTAAGCATTTCAGCTTCTGAAAATTTCTCCTGTGGAAGGTGAAATAGCTGAACACTGACACCTGGGGAAATCATATTGAGTGAAGAAAAAAGGTAGACTCAATCTTGACAGAGGACAACACATTAACAGTTGTGAATAAACTATGTTCTTCTGTTAATACCTATGGGTACTGTTTCTCTGTTTAATTGTCATCTCAGTGCTGGAAGAGCATTGTCAGATATTTGAACAAAATATCTTGCCCTATTAATTGGTGCATGCTGCTGAGGGGATGCAGACATCTCTCTGCAATTCTGTGCAACGAACTGTTGAAGGACAACAGGTACCATATTTCTGTTAAGGACTTCAAATAATGAGAAGAGATGAATGCTGAGAATGAGAAGAGAATACATAATTTTAAATATAGCAGCCATTATATACTTTACAGTTTTGTCTTTGGACTAATGAATTCAGACCTGAACTCAATATTCAAAATAACATGCAACTTTCTTTAAGCAAATAACTGCACTAAGACAAATTATTAGTGGTTATTGCAGCATACAACAGGCAACAATCCATCTCAGTCTGTACCAATATTACTTAATATTTATAGAATTTATTAAAAATATGTATCTTTAGCTAAGCTTGACCCATTTAGATTAGGTCAACAAATCTGATTTAGCCGACTATGTAATATGATTTTGGTACTTCTGTTGCAGACTGGTATGTCTTAACGGCCATGTTCAGCATTTCATAAGCAAAGTAGTCTTTTGTGTGAAAGTTTCCTTGTTTCCATGATCTGCTGTTTACTTCACCTCAGGAGATGTGATCCTGTTAGAGTCTGGCATGTAGGAAAAAGCTGATGCTGCTTAAAAGCATTAAAAGAAAGGAAGTGACAGTTATATACAGCCATAGCTAGACATGACAAAGACATAAAACCCGTTTTATTGTGTGCTTGGATGGAAAAGATTTTGTATGTGGACCACAGTTTCATTCCCAACAGGACAGAAAGTGAAAATGTCACTGTACATTATAATTGAAGTGACAGCTGTAGTTAAACCACAGGTCATGTATTAGCAGGTGTGAAAAATACAGGAGCCAGTACTCACACCAGGTTTGCAACTAATAATCTCGCTAAGATCAGCTCCAGCGTAGGTAAGCCCGCACGGGGGGGGAATCGCGGCAAAAGGGACTGGCAAGGAGCTTTTTGGGGAGGTTTTTGAATTTTTTGGAGTCAAGAAGGCGGCTAGCCGGCTCTGAGGAGGCTGGCAGGCCGGTAGGCGAGCAGCTGAGGCGGCGGGGCGGAGGGCGGAGCCAAGGGCCGGTGGCGCCTGTTCTGAACGAGCTGTAACCGCCCCGGCGGTCACTGCCGAGGAGCCCAGCTCACACCCGCCCCCGGTAACGAGCGGGGTGGGCTCTGCCGGGATAGCGTGGGCGGAACCAGCACCACCCACCCTTGGTCAGGTGATAAGAACCCTGTGGGAGGGCAGCGGCTGCTTACAGAGTTTAGGGTGGTCAGACAGTGCTTGACTGTGAGTGCCCCGGGGCAGCTTGTAGGGTAGGGATGAGTCTGCCACTGGACAAGATACGTTCGATTCCTGTAAGCCATTGGCCAGTGCCGGAGAGAGGGGAGGGAAGGAACAGCACTGCAGGGACGTGAGAGCACAGTGTGTGGGAAGCAGCACTCAGGGGTTGGTTCCCTCCTGGCCAGAGAGAAGACCATGGTCACAACACGGCCAAGAGGCAGAGTGATGAGGGATGTGGGAACCCAGACAGAGGTCCGGCACAAACAGGCGGCTGTGCAGGTCTCTGCCTGCTGAGAGTGCCTGAGCCTGGCACTTGAACCGGAGGGAGTCAGAGACACCGTTTGCATGCAGTGTGATTAAGTAAACAATCTGCTCAGGCAGGTGGTTGAACTGAGGGAGGAGGTGGAAAGGGTGAAAGAGTGTGAAAACGAGGTTGACTGGCGGAGCCACGCTCTGAGACAAAGGCAGCAGGTCGAAGCTCTACAAGAAATACATGACTCCCTCCCCTCCTCTCACCAGGCAGAAGGAGGGCATGTGGAGAACGGGGGGAATGGAGTTAGGTCCTTCCTTGGAAAGCCCTTCTCAGCCCCCCTCACCTTCCCAGTTGTCATTATACAATAGGTATGAGGCTTTGGAACTAGATGGCCAGCCAAATGAAGATGGAAATGAGGACCCACCTGGTGAGTCATCCACAGCTTGTCCCTCAGCCCCCCGACTTGCAACTTCTTTAAGTAAGAAGGAAAGGAGGGTAATTGTAGTGGGTGACTCTGTTCTGAGGGGTATGGAGAGGCCCATATGTTGACCAGACCCATACCATAGAGAGGTCTGCTGCCTCCCTGGGGCTTGGGTTAGAGATATTAAAAGGAAGGTTACTGCTCTGGTGCAGCCCTCTGATTACTACCCTTTGTTGATTGTCCAGGCAGGTAATGGTGAGGTGGTAGAGAGAAGTCTTAAGTCACTCAAAAAGGACTTCAAGGCACTGGGGTGGCTAATTGAAGGCTCGGGAGCTCAGGTTGTGTTTTCATCAATCCCTCAAGTGGAAGGGAAAACCACTGAAAGAGGGTGGAAAACACATCTGATTAACACGTGGCTCAGAGACCAGTGGCATCGTTGGAATTTTGGGTTCTTTGATCGTGGTGAGGTTTATAAGGCACCTGGTCTGCTGGTGACAAATGAGACAGGTGGGATACAGCTGTCCCAGAGGGGTAAAAGGATTCTGGGGCAGGAGTTAGCAGGGCTTATTGTCAGGGCTTTAAACTAGATATGAGGGGGGACGGGGAGGTGACTGGGCTTGTTAGGAACAAGCTCACGGGAAGCATGCCAAAGCTTGAAGGATGGTGTACTGGTGAGGGGTCTCCCTCTGCCACTTCACTTGAGAAAAGGGAAAAGATGTTTAGAAACCGTGGAAGCACCTGAGAAGGGTCTGGTAGGGAATGGGGCCCATGCTCACAAAAAGGTGTTGGATTCATTAGCTCATCTCAAGTGCATCTATACCAATGCACACAGTATGAGTAACAAACAGGGGGATCTTGAAGCCATGATGCAGCACAAGAACTATGACATAGTAGCTATAACAGAAATGTGGTGGGATGCCTCACACGACTAGAGTGCTGCAATCGATGGCTACAAGCTCTTCAGGAGGCATAGACAGGGAAGCAGAGGTGGTGGAGTGGCCCTGTATGTAAGAGAATGCTATGAGAGCTCAGAAATCAAGTATAGTGATAACGGGGTTGAGAGTGTTTGGATTAGGTTAGGGGCCAATAAAGCAGATCTTGCTGTGGGAGTCTGCTATAGACCTCCCAACCAAAGCAGTGAGGTGGATGAAGCTTTCTATAAACAGTTGGGAGAAATCTCACGTTGTTCTTGCCATTGTTCTTGTGGGGGACTTTAACCTCCTGGGTATCTGCTGGGATCAGAGCACAGCAGGGAGGGAACAATCCAGGACGTTCCTGGAATGTGTGGAGGATAACCACTTCACACAGCTGGTGAGTGAGCTGACCAGGGAAGGTGCCCTCCTGGACTTGATTCTTGTGAACAGGGAAGAGCTTGTGGTGGAAGTAAAAGTTGGAGGCTGTTTAGGGTGCAGTGATCATGAGATGACTGAGTTTTCAATCCTTAGAGAAACAAAGAGAGGGGTTAGTAAATCTGCCACCTTAGACTTTCGGAGGGCTAACTTTGACCTGTTCAAAAGACTGATTAACAAAATCCCTTGGGAGACTCCCTTGAAGGGTATGGGAGTCCAGGAAGGCTGGACATACTTCAAGAGCGAAGTCTTAAAGGCACAGGCTGTTCTGTATGCCAAAAAACAAGCAGGCAGGGAAGGAGACCGGCTTGGCTAAACAGGGACCTTTGGCTGGATCTCAAGACCAAAAGGAGAATCTATTACCTTTGGAAGAGGGGGCAGGTCTCATGAAGACTATAAAGATGTAGTGAAGTTATGCAGGGAGAACATTAGGAGAGCCAAAGCACTGCTAGAACTCAACTTGGCTACAGCTGTTTAGGATAATAAAAAATGTTTCTATAAATTCGTTAACAGCAAAAGGAGGATTAAGGAAAATCTCCCTCCTTTATTGGATACAGAGGGAAACATGGTAATTAAGGATGAGGAAAAGGCTGAGGTGCTCAACACCTACATTGCCTCAGTCTTTAGCAGTGGAACTGGCTGTTCCCTGGACACCCAGCCTCATGAGCTGGGAGATGGGGAGGGGAAGCAGACTGAGGTCAGCACAGTGGAAGAGGAGGTGGTCAGAGACCTGCTACACCACTTGGATGCACACAAGTCTGTGGGACCGGATGGGTTACACCCAAGGGTGCTGAGGGAGTTGGCAGATGTGCTCGCCAAGCTGCTGTCCATGATTTACCTGAAATCATGGCTAACTGGGGAGGTCCCATTGGACTGGAGGGTGGCAAATGTGACACCCATCTACAAGAAAGGCAGAAAGGAGGATCCAGGAAATTATAGACCTGTCAGTCTGACCTTGGTGCCAGGGAAGGTCATGGAGCAGGTCATCTCGAGTGCCATTAAAAGTCATATAATGGACGACCAGGGGATCAGGCCCAGTCAGCATGGGTTTATGAAAGGCAGGTCCTGCCTGACAAACCTGATCTCCTTCTATGACAAGATGACCTGACTATTGGAGGAGGGAAAAGCTGTGGATATTGTCTACCTGGATTTTTGAAAAGCATTGGACACAGTTCCCCATAGAATTCTCATAGAAAAACTGGCTGCCCATGGCCTGGATGAGCGAACGGTCTGCTGGGTCAAGCGCTGGCTGGATGGCCAGGCCCAAAGAGTGGTGGTGAATGGAGTTAAATCCAGCTGGCGGCCAGTCATGAGTGGTGTCCCACAGGGCTCGGTGTTGGGACCATTTCTGTTCAACATCTTTATTGATGATCTTGATAAGGACATAGAGTGTATTATCAGTAAATTTGCAGATGACACCAAGTTAAGCGGGAGTGTCGATCTGCATGAGGATAGGGAGGGTCTACAGAGACACTTGGATAGATTGGATCGGTGGGCCGATGTTAACGGGATGAGCTTCAACACGGCCAAGTGCCAGGTCCTGCACTTGGGCCACAACAACCCCATGCATTGCTACAGGCTTGGGGAGGTGTGGCTGGAGAGTTGTGTGGAAGAAAAGGATCTGGGGGTTCTAATTGACAAGCAGCTGAACATGAGCTGGCAGTGTGCTGAGGTGGCTAAGAAAGCCAACGGCATCCTGGCTTGTATTAGAAATAGTGTGACCAGCAGAAGTAGGGAGTTGATAGTCCCCCTGTACTCTGCACTAGTGAGGCCACACCTTGAGTATTGTGTCCAGTTTTAGGCACTCAATATGAGAGGGATATCGAGGTGCTGGAGCGAGTGCAGAGGAGGGCAAGGAAGCTGGTGAAGGGCCTGGAGAACAAATCCTATGAGGAGAGATTGAGGGAGCTGGGACTCTTCAATTTGAGGAAGAGGAGGCTGAGGGGACACCTCATCACTCTCTACAACTACCTGAAAGGACATTGTAGAGAGGTTGGTGCTGGTCTCTTCTCACAGGTGATTAGTGACAGAACAAGGGGGAACGGCTTTAAACGCCAACAGGGAAGGTTTAGACTAGACATTAGGGAAAAAATTTTCACAGAAAGAGTGGTCAGACAGTGGAATAGGCTGCCCAGGGAGGTGGTGGAGTCACCATCCCTGGATGTGTTTAAGGGTGGTTTAGATGAGATGTTGGGGGATATGGTGTAGGGGAGAACTTTGTAGAGTAGGACTGATGGTTGGACTCGATGATCCCGAGCGTCTTTTCCAACCTGAATGATTCTATGATTCTATAATATAAACCAAATGCCAACATAGTAATATGCGACATATGTAGCATAAGGTGTCCAGCAGCATACATGAATTATCTTCAAAGGTACTGAATGTTATATGAATATGTATGGCAGCAAAAAAGTAGTACCTTTTCAAGCAGTCCAAGAACTGAAGGGAGATTTCCTTTATTTCTCTGACTCATTGCCACAGTGAGTCTGTACCTAATGAGAAAAGGGCAGAGGAGTCACTGAAGTCTCTGACTTGCAGATCTGATAACAGACTCCCAAAGACAGAGCTCTCTGAGAGTCAGAGAAGTTTAAAGTTCTTTGAGTCAGGGTAATGTGTCCCAAAACCATTATTAGGCCAAATCACTCTTCATGTTTCAGAAATATAATCACCTGATGCGTGACTGTCATGCCTTGCACCAATGCCCCCACAGCCTCCTTCTGCTGAAAGTCGAGGTAACCACCTTGAACATGACTCAGTTCTCAAAGGCTCACTGTTATAAGGAGATGATGATCTTTGGGTCTAAGGACCATTATGAAGAATTGCTTTTTTATTGTGAACATACTAATTTTCTGTAAAGTCCTAAAGTTCCATAACACTTCTTAACCATGTATATGGAAACGCATATGAGCAAAGCAAGAAAAAATTTAAAAGGGACAGAGGTACATAAATATCAGTTAGTCAACAGTTGTGATGCACAGAATCTTTTATTGTGCCTGTACTCCCTTGAAGACTATTTTGTGGCCAAGTGAAACAGCACAGCTGAGTTCCTCAGTGTTAAACTCGTTTCCTAACCTGGAAACTAGGTGGCCATATGTGCAATCTGCCTATTGAGAACACACTTTGCATGGGCTAGCACCAAATTGAGCCTAGTCATTGTCAGGAAGAGAGCTAGTTCATGTAGATAAAACCATGCCAGGGATCATGTTAAAAATGTAATAGTATGGATTTGTGCCAACATTGCCCGTTTCCCACTGCTGTTTAGTTTTTATAATGCACATGTAACCCTGGAGGACAAATAACAAAATAGAAAAATATTTTCTTTTCCAGGGTTGTTTTCCAGTCCAATGATAACATAGGAGAACTGCTGTCTTTTGTGACTATTGTCCACCAACAGATTGGCTACTATATAAGGCAGCTGGGCGCCTGTTTTTCAGACACAAAACATTGCAGCCTATGTTGCTACTAGAGTGAAGGAAAACATCTCAGACACCTTGCAGATTATGCTATCTGATTTTCATGGCATAATTCCTTTTGCAATCAAAGGAAATACACTGGCAATGTCTACAGAACTTTATATTTTGTAAGACATTTATGGTTTTTCTGGGGAAAAGCAGTTGAGGCAATAAGTGAATATGCATGTAAGCTTCTGTATCAGGCTGGTAACCTAGCAACAATGGCAACCCTGGTTAATACAACAAGTATAATAGTTGGTTAATACAGTAAGTCTGACACTGGAGGAAAGTGTGTGGCTGGTGTCAGCTAAGTTTTTCTGTAAATTAGTTTTGATAATATCTTTTTATAGCCTAAGTCCGTGAAGTAGGAGAACAGCCTCACAGAAAATTGGAAGGAGGATTATTAATTATCATTACACTGCTGGCATAAAGACATGGAAGAGGACTTTTTTGCTGGCAACTCTTTGGCCTTGGAGCAGTATCTCTATTGCTAGAAACTCCAGATTGGAGAGAGAAACTCCCTAAAATTTTTGATGGGGAATTTCTTGTGTCAGAACTTTGCCTCCTAAGAATAAAGTGCACAAGGCTGAAATATTAGCCCCTTTCCTTTTTGTACTCCTCCAGATTAAAGTGCATAGGAAACAACCATTAGCCTAAAGAGCCAGCACAAAGAAGATCTACTTATGTACATGAGGTGAGGTAAGTGATTTTTTTTCTTTTTTTTTCTTCCACAGTGTCCTTCTAACCAAACTGGGGAGCTATGGACTGGATGGACTTCTAGGTGGCTGAAAAAGTGACCAACCAGATCAGCAAACTGAAAAGGCAGCTGTCAACAGTTCGAAGTCTAACTGGTAACTGGTTATGAGCAGTGTTCCTCAGGGTGGCACATGTCCCACTGGAGTCAAACTGTAACTAGACAGTTTCCAACATAGTTGGAGCTTTGGAAATTACCTGATTTTAACAAAACATGATTCTAAGGAGGCTTTAGCTCTCAGGATTGAAAACAGCAGGATAAGAAGATCTTATTTCTGTGAAAAGACAGCAGAAGGGTTAGGTCCAAAAGGTGTAGCAAGGAATCAAGAATTAACACTTTGGGTACTTTGACCATCAAAAGTTTAGAGCGTGTTTGGCCTGTGTATTGCAACCCAACACAAGCAGTTGGTCAGTGTCTTGCCAAAGAGCACTTTGTGAGTAGACACTGGAAACTGAATCAAGTAAACAAAACATACTTTTTACCTATTTTATTTCAATTGGTTAAACTGTAAAGGAGAGATTCAACAAACAAGTTAGTACTTTCTCACCACTACAATCTGCCTTTGGGGAAAAAAAGATATGTGAAGAGTAACCTACTAGTTCCCTTAGTGAGCATAGTAGATGAGACCACAAGTTCTTAAACACAGGCTTTCTTGACAACAACAGGCACAGGTAGTAACATCCATATAAACAGTAGCTGTTACTCTTTATTCAGAGGAGCACAGTGCTATCTCATGATACAGAGCACAGAACCACCACACAGTGGAAATGGACAAATCACTGTCCTGTCTTTTCCCTCCTGGCTCTGCAGAGCCTGTCTCAGCAGTAAAGCTCCACTGACAATCACATAAATTAATAGATCAGGAAACTTCTCTCCATCGTTGGTTGTTGTTACTTGTTTTCCCACCAGGTAGCTTCTCCATTCTTGATATAACATCATGGCTTTGGTATTATCTGCAGCTGTTTAAAAGATGAGACATGCCAAGGAAAGATGGGACCGTGTCATCACTGTAAATGAACTCTTATTCCATGAGCAATATAACACCTTTGTGTTAGGCTGATTTAGTACAAGACTCACCACAAACCAATTATCACAGGAAAAGTAGGCAACTGTGCACATGAGTATTTGCTGCCTTGCATTCAGAAAGAGCGCTAAAATCTACCTACAGAACTACCCAAGAGTGGACAACAGCAGTTCTATGCAATTACCACGACTTAAGAAAAAACAAGAACCAGATGTGGATATCTGTTCACAATAAAAGCTGACATAATGCTTTTTTCGAATTGCACAAAACATAATCAAGATTCAGTCTAATAAGTTTTATTCTCAATGTTAAGAATTCAAAGTGCATTTTCATGTCCATGATTATTTTAATTAAAAAGCATTGGTCTTTCAGCCATTTGTACTCAAATGGACATATTTGACACCAGATAGATTCTGTTACTGTTGTCACCCATAAAGGATGTAAAAAGGTGAGCTGAATAAACTGACATTTTGAAATATTGGCAACTACTCATTAGATCATGGGCTATTTCTACTTTCTCTTCATTGACTTCTCAACACTTGAAACTGGAAGACCAATGTAAATCCCTCTTTTGCTAATGCAAGAAGAGTTCTTGGAAGATGCAGCACCAAAAGATATATCAATAAAAAACATTCATTTTTAGGAATTCTAGTCTGCAGGATTTAGTTACTCTAAAACCAGCCTGAGAATACTTTTGTTACACTAACTGATCAGAATGCATATTGAGAGTAGGAGGAAGGAAAAATAAGTGAAACAATATTTTCTAGACCATGCAAACAAACAGCATGTATCTGAAATTAAAAGAAAAATCAAGATCATATTCTGTGCATTTAATATGCATTGAAAATAAACAATGACTTTAACAAAAATTTTAAAACAAAGCAAAATTGACAAATGGAATCATGCTCAACCTTATGCCTATTATTTCTTCAAACGGTTAAAAATTCTGTAGGCAGCAGGCAACACTCCAGGAACCAAAGGAATGAGTCCAATACCTAAAAGTGTCCTGTAATTTCATAAATTTAGCTGAAGAATCAGGAACAGTAAATGCAGCAATCAGATACAATAACCTCTAGCACATAGACATCTTTTCCTATATATGTATAAAAAGAATAATGAACGTGTCAGATGTGAAAACATCTGACTTCTTTGATCTTCTCCATGGGAGAAGTTTGATGCTGAATTTGGAAGTGATAAAATGAATGGTAGAGCATGGGGAGCTGTATCCCCACTGTAAATTACATCAGATAAGCAGTGGATGGGGACACTGGTGAATGTTCCTGGTCAAGATTCACAGAAGAGTTTACACATTTGTGCAGGAGCCTACTCCAGCTGCTTAAACCTCTGCTTTAGCTTCAGTGAAATGCTGCTTAGTGGCTGCATGTCTGCCTTACTCCTGCCTATAGACTGTAAAGGCTCTGGGGAAACCTTCCATGAGATGTACCCTAAACTACTTCCCGTGTGCTGGGAGAAGGAATGTTGGATGTGCCTCGATGAATGTATCAGCTTGTTGTGCTTACAAATGTCCATTGGCCATGGTAAAGAAACTGTGCAAAGAAGGGCTCATTCTAAAAGCATGGGAACCCCATGGCAAAGCGGTGAAAAAGCACAGGTCTACATAATCTGAATGATACAAAACAATGAACATTGTCTTGATGGCACCACTGAAAGATGTCTCCAGAGGTAAAAAGGTGAAGGTGAACTACTACTGAAGGGGATAGAAAATCTTGTGCCAAGGAGTCCTCCTTGGATATACTGTATTAGCTTGAGCATTCTGGTGCAAAATCTAACACTTATAGATGTTGCTGATATTTCAGTGATTGAAATTGTGTGATGTCTTTTCACAGAATCACAGAATCGTCTAGGTTGGAAAAGACCTTGAAGATCACCTAGTCCAACCATTGACCTAACACTGACAGTTCCCAACTACACCATATCCATAAGCGCTATGTTAACCCCACTCTTAAACACCTCCAGGGATGGGGACTCCACCACTGCCCTGGGCAGCCCATTCCAATGCCTAACAACCTGTTCTGTAAAGAAATGCTTCCTAATATCCAGTCTAAACCTTCCCTGGAGCAACTTGAGGCCATTACCTCTTGTCCTATCGCTTATTACTTTGTTAAAGAGACTTATACCCACCTCTCTGCAACCTCCTTTCAGGTAGTTGTAGAGGGTGATGAGGTCTCCCCTCAGCCTCCTCTTCTCCAGACTAAACAACCCCAGTTCCCTCAGCCACTCCTCGTACGACATGTGCTCCAGACCCTTCACCAGCTTTGTTGCCCTTCTCTGGACACGCTTGAGTAATTCAATGTCCTTTTTGTAGTGAGGGGCCCAAAACTGAACACAGGAATCGAGGTGCGGCCTCACCAGTGCCGAGTACAGGGGTAAGATCACTTCCCTGTCGCTGCTGGCCACGCTATTTCTGATAGAAGCCAGGATACCATTGGCCTTCTTGGCCACCTGGGCACACTGCTGGCTCCTGTTCAGCCGGCTGTCAATCAACACCCCCAGGTCCCTCTCTGACTGGCAGCTCTCCAGCCACTCCTCCCCAAGCCTGTAGCGCTGCTGGGGGTTGTTGTGGCCGAAGTGCAGCACCTGGCACTTGGTCTTATTGAAACTCATACAGTTGGCCTTAGCCCATCGCTTCAGCCTGTCTAGATCCTCTGTAGAGCCTCCCTACCCTCGAGCGGATCAACACTCCTGTGGTGGTTTAGTCCCTGCTGGGGTCTGAGACCAGGTGGCCACTGCCCCTCCCCCATAAAGGGAGTGAAATACAAAGCCGTGGGGCTGAGATAAGGAGAGGTTTAATACAACAGTGCAACAGCAACACAACAAACAACAAGAATAACAATAAGAATAACAGTAATAACAATGAACAAAGCAAGGTTATGTACCGATACAGCAGTGAGAGGACCGAGTGCACACATCCACGCGCTCACCGAATCTTCCTGTGCTAAGGCGCCAGGATGTATTCATATACCCTCAGCACGGTATATGAATAACCCGGCTAGAGCTTTCCCCCACTGCTGGGGAAACTTAACCCTATCCTAGCTAAACCAGGACAACTCCCACCCAACTTGGTGTCATCTGCAAACGTACTGGGGGTGCACTCAATCCCCTTGTCTAGATCATCAATAAAGATGTTAAACAGGAGTGTTTGTTCATTCAAAAACACCTGTAGAGGTAAGTGAAATAATGCTGTTTGTCCGGACTTTGGACTCAGAGACCTCCTTGACTCTTTCTTCCCCTTTGCTTTCGCTTGAGCTTTCATGTGGTACTTTATCTTCAAAGTTGTGGGCTCTCCATCCACAGCTTCTGCCTCCCTCACATATTTCTTCAACTAAAAATCTATTTTCATCCCTCAGAGACAGGAATATAACCATGGCTGGTAAGGTTAATTGCTTTTAACGGGTATCACAGCATCAAAGAAATGTTTTCCTCCCCTGTCCTCAGCTTCAGCAAGTCCCTAGGAAACAAACTCTATACATACACGGAACAAAGGCAAAGCCTCCCTGTTTTCATGTTCTGTACAAGTTGTACCCTTGTTGACAATGTTGCTGTGAGCAACAGAAAAAGAACGACCTTAATAAGGAGTATTTATTGCAAATCAAAGGAAGTAGCCTCAGAATTTTTTCAACAGAATGGATGATAGAAGCTCTACTTGGGGAGGTACAGGATGGAAAACCCCTTGTTCCTGAGCCCTTCAAACACACAGGTAGGGAAAAAGAAAAGGAATAGAAGAGAAAAGAACATGATAATAGGGCCCAAAGATGCAGTAAGAGGCTTAATCAATGAGAAAAAAACATGAGTGTTTTCATCAGAAATGAGCATGTTTATTGTTGGAAAAAAAGGAGCTTTCATGCTGACAAAGAACAAAGGCAACTCCATGTACCTAACAAGACAATATGCTATGGGTCACCTCAGAATCTACGTGACCAAAATTACGATAAAATTCCAAAACAGTGCTTTGAATCAGGAAGTGTGCAACATCTGGTGATTCCAGAGATTACAGATGTCCTCCAGGGTACATCATGAACATCAAGAAAGATACGCAGGAGTTCAGCATGAAGACTGAAATGTTGGCAATAAAAAGCTGTTGGTGTTTAATGTTTGCTATGATGAAGAAAATGACAAGTATTTAAAACATTAAACTAACATTTTCCTTGTGGCCATATGTTCATATATACATGCTCAAACTCAAGAGCACAAGAACTATTTGCTATTTCCTTTTACATTTCCTTCTTCCCAGCATGACTTCTTCAAAATTTCCCTGTGCTTGTGTCTGAACTCATGGCTGCTTTCTAAGGAGCCTCCATTTTGAATTACCTTTGACTTTCAAACTGTTTCTATGTTTCAAACAAGTTTCTTTTTCTTTACTACTCATTAAAAATCGCTATCTGGAAAAAAATAGTTATATATTATGTAGATATTTTATGAAGAAAAAGATTAAAATAGAAGGTGTCTGGGACCACAATAAAAGATTTTACTGAAAAGTATAGATATGCATTAATTAAATAACTAGCATTAAATAACCACATGAATAATTTAACAGAAGGGAAATTCTTGTTCCAAACAGTAGCAGAAAAATAGGCAAGAAAATTCCTTCATCCTTCAGAAGATTATCAGGAGGTCTGTCATTAAAGATGGGGTTTAGCCTGATTTTTTTAAAGTGAATTTTGAATCAGACAGTCTCTCTTGCCCAAAAAGTCTCAAACAGGAGTTGAGCAATAATAAGAAAACACAATTCAAAATAACACATAGTCCTCAGAAACAGTTACTGCAAGGAAATAATCTGAGTATGTACAACAGAGGAGAAGAAAGGTTAACAACCCTCTACCACCAGAGAACCATAACATGTCAACCTCACATCAACTCTCTCCTGTCTTTGGGTGGGAATGATGTTAAGTGCTATGGAGTCATTTAAAGAGACTTTGATAAGAGCAAACGTGAATTAAAACTTGCTATTAGAAGTAGGTCAGGAAAATAAAAACAAAAAGAGAGGAAGGATGGAAAAAGCATCACAGGAAAGAACAGTAATAGTGGGAAATAAGAGGAAAATAGAAAATTAGAGGTAAAAATTAAGACCAGCAGGTAACGATAGGAGGAAATGGAGGCGTGTTGTCTTAATTCAGGAAGTGACAGATAGAAGCCTGAAATACCAACATTTCCCCTTGCTACCAATATCTAGAATATCATATATTACCATGGTTTTACAGAACTCACTATTCAGTGAAGGTATGAATATTTAACCATCAGCAGTAAAAGTCCATATTTACAGAAAATGCAAGGCAACAGTATAATAGTTATAGTTACTAGGCTGAGTAGAAAATTGGTGAATTTCATAGAAATCAGTAAAGAATAGAGTTACAGTATGTATTAAACATTACTTTAAAATGGATGGGCAAGTTATTCCAAAAATAGTAGGAAAATAAATGTTAGAATACTAGTGACAATTTTATAGGATTTTAAGGAAGAAGTAGTAGTTGTTTCAGAAAAGACAGAAGACATTTTTGACATTACAGATTTTTCTACCTTTAATTAATGTAAAAATTAAAAGAAATTAATCAGATCGTAAAGAACTACTCGTGTCTCAATTAGAAAATTCCTGCACTGTGTCTGTTTTCTCATTGTAAAAGAGACTATATTTAAAAATCTAATGACAAAGTCCATAAAGGTTTATGATCTAATTTTATGAAGCTGTGAAAAGCACTATGAAATTTGGTACCCTCAGATGTAACTTCATCATGGAAAGCAAACATTCCTTCCTCTAGCAAGAAAACAATTATAATAATTGTAATATTCATGGCAGCATCCCCAAACAATGAACTGCATTTTCTGTTAATTAACATTAAAGATTTTAGCAAAAGCAATGGCAGTTTGACTAGATGGATACCTAGAAGGTATACAACCATAGATCAATAGGGTTTTTTTTTTCCCTGAGAATTACAAATAATGTGGGAGGAAGGTAGGGACTGATTTTATACTATTTTATTAATGTGTACACACACAGACATGATGTTTTCACACACATAAAAGCTCTAGGAATAATTTCTTACATACTTTGGACACAAAGAAATTTACTTGTCTAAAAAGAAAGGAAATATCTATAAGATGCCATTTTGGGAGCAAAACTGGCTTTGGTGTTAAGTTTAAGATGTAAATATTTGTTTTCCATAAAGATCCTTAAGTTTCTGGACTCATTAAGGGAACTTCCTCTGATTAACATATAAAACAATCAGTAGTAATCACTGTGGATGCTGATGACTGTCTCAGCCATGAAACACCTGGCCATTTACATTAGTCTTAGATACAAAGGAAAAGAGACTAATCAGGAAATGAAGCAAGTGTTCATTCAGATGGCTATGTTGCTTTTGTACTATATCCTGCTTGAAAACACTATTTCTAAATATGTAGGTAATGTTCCATCTCCAGTTATAAAATCATTCAGAAAAAATAATTACCAAGAAGTGTTAGTAATTCTGAGAGGGTCAAGTAGGGTTTACATGTGTATGGAATTTAAGTGGGTTAAAAGGCATACATTGTACTGGAGAAGCAGTGGAGGCAAGGACTCAATTTTCCATAACCAGTGGTTATATAAACAGGTTGAAATACTTTCAACTGAGATAATCAAGATAAATAGGCTTGTGAAGGCTGGCTGTGGTATTTCCAAGATCTATAAAGCCTAATGTTTCAGATACTGTGTTCCAGCCTCTCACCCTGTTGGGACCCCATATTTCTCTTAAATGGCCCTCTGATTCAGTTTTCTGATTAAACATTCAGTTCATCCTATCTCTGGGCTTTCCCTTTGTATGATCTGTTCAGAGACTGAGGCGTAGGGATTATTTTTTCAGACTGGCTGAAAACAACCCAGTGGATATCATTTCTTTGGAAAGCTGTAGTGGCACCTACTTCATGCAGTTCTTGTGCATTTCAAAATTTAGAGAGATTTTGATTATTGTTTAATTGTTTGAATGGAATATTAGCTATATAATATTAACAAATGGAATACAAGTTTACAGATTTTTTTTTTTTTCAGTCAAAAAGTTTTATGATCCTCTTCAGGGATGCAGAATTAGAGAGAAATTATAATTATTCTAGAAAAAGATTCAACCTATGAACATCTTCTGTTGTCATACTGCATTTCACTTTGGTTATTTTTCGATGCACATCTCCAAAATTGGAAGCTTTTTTTCCCCAGAAGGAAAATGTAGGCAAAACCAAGACCATCATCTAGATATTATTTTTTAACATAAACCAAATTTACCTCCATCCCATTATGGTCTGGAGAGGGATGGAACTTAAGGCATTGATCTTGCAGATATTGTAGACCAAGCTTGAAAAAAATGTTGGAACTATTTCTACAAGCACATGAGAAGGATGTTGTAAGAATGCAGAAGGGAAACTACAAGCATGCAGAAGAATGTGTTTACCACTGGAAATAGTAGAATAATCTAACCTGAACAAGGTAGACAGTGTCTAAACCTAACAGTGACCACTTCAGGTACAAAAATTGTCAGAGTAGAAAAAGATGTGAAATAAGCTCAGAGGTAAAAGTGTGGTTTAATTGTGGCTGTGCACAACAGGGTGAACAAGGGAAGTATTAGGGCAGCTGAGATGATGTACTGTCTCAAGGAATTGCTCTCAACTATATGGTGCATAAACACATTAAGCAAAGAAGGCTAACAGAAAGATGGAAGTAAACAGATTTGGATTTGCTACCACTGGAAAGAAGAAAGAAGCATCACTCATAGTCTCTGACTCCCTGAAGAAAAACTGGTCACTTATTTCAAGATACATGGACTGACATGAGCAATCATGACAGGAGTCACTAGTTGTGTTTACAGTTGCATTACTAAAATCCCCAGAATTTCCAGTCAGCTGCAACTGCCTCAGAACTTTACACCAAAAAGGTATTCAACTACTTCTCCCTCCCATTAGAAGAAAAGCATGTCAGAAATATAGTATTTCCTATGATAAAGACACAGACAATGAAAAGGAGAACTCTATCATGCAGTGCTACATCAGCCTAATATTTTCTCAGCATTGCTGTAAAGGGATCCCATCAATGAATTCAGGACCTATCTGTTGTTTCTCACATCTGCTAGATACCTAAAAGGTTGCTAAGGGATGAGTCTAAGTCATGTTCAGGGAAAAAGCAAACACAGAGCTCCCACACCAAAGAGAATGTCTTTCCAGTACATGTTCACTATCATATTCCAGTCCCTTTTGTTTCAATTACTTTTTTGGGAAAAAAAAGAGACATTAGGAAGACAGACATCGTAACATACTCAAACTGCACTGTGTCACTTTTTTTTCCCCAATGCTCAGGAGAAAGAGAACATTTTCATAGACTGACTTTGGTTTAAGTTATCTTGTCACTACTCATTTTCACAAGGTGAGCAAGATAGGTAGGTAGATAAAGCATTCCCACCATAACAAACTGGAAATTATTGGTTCAGGCACCATATCTATCACACTAAATGTTCCTTTCCCAGACACTCTGAGTACTTCAAAGCATGATGTAGGCCACTTCTTTCACCTACACCAGGACTGAAAAGTTCACACCAATGTCCAGAAGCTCAGTATTTGATACAGTGATACCACCTCACACAAACAAGAGAAGTTGGATGTTGGTTTCAGAACTGATCAATGACCAAGGTCCTTGTACCTTCTTTACATCTCTGTTCAAAAATGTTCAAGGACTTCAAAAGTCCTGCTAAAGTTAAGGAGAAGGTAATCTTTCTGCCCAGTGCTCTGTGACCAAGTTATATTTGGAATTAAGGCTTCCTGTGTGGCAGTGACAATACCTAAGATCCTAACACCAGCAAGTCTGGCCTACTCTCAGTACTGAGGTTTGCTGACTCAGTTATGCCACACAGAGGCAGCCTTTCTCCCGGTTTCAGAAGAAGGTACCAAGGTACAGAAGATGTGCACATGTCTTGAAAAGCAAAGAATGTTTCCTCTGCTATGAAATGCAGCCTACACAAGCCTTCCCTTATTCAGAAACTCAGCTATAGTGGCTGGAACTTCTTAGCATCATTTTTCTGGAAGAATAGAAAAACGTGGAGAACTGCAATGGTGTGTTGCCTATTTAGTTAGAGTTAGCCTCTTGTCCCCCTGTCATTCCAGGAAACAAATGGCAGAAGAAATCATAGGGCAAGAGAAATGCAATAAAACTTGTGGAGATTTGTCCCACCTGAGCTAAGTTTATAGTTCATGTTGAACACTATCTTCTTTTTAGTGTTGCTGTGCACATACAATACACTGCTTATACTACATGAAAAGAGAATACGGGTTGCATAACTCTCCAAAGGTTAAGTTAATAATGATAGCAAATACAGGCAATTTTACTTGAATCTCTTTGACCTTCTCCTTTTCAATTTAAAAAAAAAAAACCAACAAACCCACAAAAATGAACACCTAAACCACCCCAACTTTCTGACACTCACTTCCTGTGAAAATAGTAAGTCATATATTTGAAAACTTTTGTTCGCTCCAATACTTCTATTTACACTGGCTCCTGTTTTGCTCCAGCATAGAAAATGTAAGATATCATCCAGACTGTCAGCATAATTTTCAGCATAGATCAGAGGAGCCTGCATCACACAAATTATTATTACACCTCAAATGCTGCATCTGCTACTGCAATGATCTGAGGAATCAGAAAGATAATTCTTCTGCTCATGCACAAATCCCCAGCAGACACAATGCTTAGTGGTACCCTTCAGGGTTTGGGGAATGAATGCAGAATCATCCTACTGTAGCCTCAAAGCAGCAGCAGAATAGCCCTTGGGACTTATATTTGCATGAAAGATGATGTTGAACTCTGCTACCCTTGCAAGAACAAGCAGCAGCTTTACGCTTCAGATAACATGATACCTCTCTCATGGTAGCCCAAGTAACATTATGCATCTGCCTCCAGATGAATCCCTTCCAAGGTGTACTATATGCTCAGTCATCTCCAGAGTGTTTAAGACTATGTGCAAAACACAAAGAGACTACTTTGCATGTACAACCTCATACAGCAGTAACGCAAGGCCCAAGAGCAATCTGCTTTACTGTCATGAAGAAGAACAATGCATCAGCCATTCACATGCTATTAGAGTTTTTTATGTTACTTATGACAGTTAAGCATAGTTGAAAATTGCCAACAAGGAAATTAAAATGACTGGAATTTGGGGAAAATACTTTCACTGTAATTAATTCTTGCCTTAAAATATGTGTCATGAAATATTTCAGTATTTTGACTCAAGCCATAAATTTCACCATCTTTGTAATCTCTAGATAATAAATAAAACTCCAATAGCTTAGGACTATGTCTCAAAAATGATGTGTCTGGGGCTTTTTTGGTCCCCAAAGCTACTTTTAAATGTTGTGTGGGACAGAAAAGAGAAAGATCTACATTCGTTTCTGCTTTGGAAACAGAAATTTTAAGGTAATTGAAAGTCTATTGGAAACATAGTGGTAAGTAAAACACCTTTGTTTATATATGTACACAGAATTTACACACACACATATATATATATGCAGAAGAAATCATTCCCATTTGGCTTCCCTGCAGGCTAAAAGTGGAAAAATTTGAAGCCTTTCTCTCTAGTTGGGATGAAAAATAATTCTGAACCAGTTGTTAAGTGTGAACAAAGCCAAGGGCTCATTCAGGTCCCCCACCTACTGATTACCACATTGCTAGACGTGTCTCATTGATAGGCATCCTCCCTGAAGCTCACATTGCCTCCTTCTTTGACATCCTCCTTGTCAAACACTCCTCCATGTACTAGCAGATAAACCTGATTTATCTGCAGTATTATCAGAGTCCTTAAAACATCTCTCATGATCTTTTTTCAAAGAAGCCAGAAGTCAAGGCAGTGAATAACAAAAGATTATATTAAAACCCCCACATTAAAAACAAAATTTCCAGGCTGGATAAAGTTTGTTGTGAGTCTGACCAGGCTTTTTGTGAAGGAAGAGTACACAAGCACCAGGTTCTCTTGAGATAATTGCTCCAGTGATTCTGGAGAAGAGGTATTGTCCTCCATGCCCTCCAACATACCAAAGGACAAGGCTGTCAGCTCAGGGACAGCATCTGAAGGATGTTGTTCCTCTTGGACAGCTATACTCATCAAAGAGGATGCAAGACAAGTGCCTGGCAGGGATAGGCTTTACTACCCTTTGATCTCACCCCATCTTTGAAGATCCTAACTGCCATTAGCAGGATCTTGCTGAACATAACACATCTTTGCACGGTAAATCCCAGGCATATAACATAGATTTACAAGAATCTGGCCTGGGGAAAAAAAAGTCCTGCAGACAAAAAAACTATCTGAGCAGGTACACTAGCTTCAGCAGCCAGAGGGTTAAAACTAATCTAAAGAAAAAGAAGGTAACCAGTTAAGAACAAATGAAGAAATTACAGATAACCACAGACAAGTTCACCTCGACTCAGGACACTGTTCCTACCTATCTGAACTGAAAATGAAGAAGGCTGACAAAAAAAGCACTCTTACTGAGTATTTACTCAGAAATATTTTAATTATGGATGGAATCTAGCAAGCCTCCTTCAGGCTCCTATCTTCAAGATTAACACACTTTCTTGTATTCAGCAAAATCCATGTCCCAGGTTGCGTTCAACAAAATAAGTGCAGACAGATAGAATCATCTGCACTGATCCTAATAAAAGCAGCAATGACTTGTGCAATCTGTTGCAACATTTATGGGAGAAAAAGATGAGCTGACAGATAGACAATAGTTGTTCAAAATACACTGAAAATGTAACTAGTCTTTGCAATTCAAATCTCTTAACTAGAGAGCAAAAATCTGAAAATACTTATGAAAATATTCACAGGTAGATTTGCATCAAGAAAACCAATATATTCTAGGACTGATGGCCTGAAATCTAGGACTGTAATCACTGTCTGGTCTCCAAACAACCCCTCATCAGGAAAAGAGCCCCAAATGTTCATTTATTTGCAGATTTTTTTTTGTGTGTGTGTTTGTTTTGTTTTGTTTTGGGAACAGTTACAGATGTAAATATTTTTCTGATCTTTTCCCATTCCTCTTCTCCTTCCTCCTCTAATAAAGTACTGTTTACTAAGTCAAATTAAGTCAGTTTTTTAAACTGACAATCTAAATTAAATTGACATACAATTTGAATAATTACAAGCACTGAAAAGCATACAACACATCAGTTACCTGCTTAGCAGTGACTCTTGCTTATCAAGCATTCCATAGCATAAAAGCCATGACAGTGCATGCAGCCAAGAAACATTAAGACTTTTGAGTTGCACATATTTCCACTCAATTTCTATTCACAGATTTGCCAGATCTCAATAGATCACAACTTTTTTTCTCTATTTTTTTAGACTGTTAAAATCAGAGTGCTTTAATTTTTCTAAAGCAGACTTCTTTTCTTACTTTGCCCTTAGCTTTAAACTGAAGCAGTAAAGACAGATAGATCAGGTTTTTGGCTGTTCAAAAGTGCAGTTTGATTTGCAGATATCAGTAATACCGTAAAAGATTAACAGGACCATGGATAGGACTTGAGTGAAATAAACTGCAAACACCAAGGTGCTGGACTCATGATCTACTTGAATGTAACTTTCTTATGAAATGAAATACAGACACCATATCCTGTAGGTATTGGTTTCAGAGTAATTTGCCTGATTTTCACAGAAATAAAAGAAATTTGAGCAAAAATCTTACTAAAAATACAGCCTCATGATATTTATAAATGATACAAGTCATGATAAAGGTGAAAAGTATTATTGAAGATATTTAAGCAACTCTGGTAAGAAAGAAACTAATTAGGCCATACCTAATCAATGCTTGCTTTCTTAAGGAGACAAGCCACAGAACAGTGTTAGTTTTTCAGGCTGTTAAGAGCTGTGGAATTTCTTGTGAAGATGTTTTTACACTGGGTATGTCAAGGATTTCTATCTCTGTTCTCAGGGCTCTTTCCAGACCATAAAAGGCACACCTCATATTCATCAACCATGTGGAAGATAAGAACTTCAGAAAGGTGCTTGAACAAGCTGAAAGCTTTCTGAGCAAGCTTTCTCCCACTTTTCAATACAAAGGGGAAGGTTAGGTGCCCGGACTGTTTGAAGTATCATTACCTACAAGTGGCACTCATCCCTGTGGCTCCCAAGGGGTAGGCCACATGTTGAAAGAACTGGAGTTTCTGCTTTTTTTTCATGGAGGAGGGCAGTGAACTTCTGCTGTCAAAAGCCACAATAAGCATGAGGGCTACTATCAGGCTTGAAAAGTGTAAAAAGTGGTAGCTGTGTAATTTACTTAATTTACTCAGAAGTAGCTCATGACCTCCAAGCAAGGCACTCCTCATTCTTTCCTGAGATGTGCTCACTTACCTGTGATACTTTGAGAACAAGAAACCAGGCCAGTTCTTCTGAAATACTCACTTTGAAAGCAGAAGAGTAGTGATACTTCTAGGCGCTTTCATCTTCAGTAAAAGCTTTAAGTAATTTTTTTTCTCTGGACTGGTGACAGAGATTCAGTTCAGTAGAAGTAGTAGCCTAGTCCAGGTCTTCAAAGGCAACATGAGAAGTTCAGTGAAAAAGTCATAATCTATTCTGCTGATTATAGCAGAGGTCAATCACACATTCACTTTCTGAAGAGCTAGAGAGCTTTTAACCCAAGTCTTTTTTATAGCTACAGTACTGCACTTTACTGCTTTGTTTCTAATTTAATTGCCAGTATTTCTCTTGTGGTTGTTTTCTAGCCTATGTCTACTTCAACAGGTTCTGGAACCTAGTAGGTTGAAGCTTTGTAGAGCAAAATACTTGGTGTTGAAGAGCAAGTGTCTATATTATGCACTTTTCAGGATGTTTCATTTTGAACTATCCTAGCCTATTGTCCACTGGAATTTTAGTGCATCTTCCAGTTAATTTGCACCCAAAAGGAATTCAGCTGATTTACTCTGACATTGCTCCATGATGTGAAGCACAGTATGGTAACTGGAGAATTGGGAGATTCCCTTTCAAAGTGCACTTCTAATCCATACCAAAATGTTCATGTAAGTGCAGGCAGCTAAAATCTGTCAGTTTTCAAAATGAAATTGTTTTTCCTAAATAGTATTCAGATCCACATGATAGAAGATCATCATGACCCACTTGGCATTGAAAAGGCAACTCACTCTAACAGCTTTCAGCTATCTGAAGGAAGATAAGCTCAGTCTGAAAACAAGCAGAGGACATTGGTCTTCCTCAATTACAGTTATGACATTAAGCAGAAAAAACCCCCAAAGAACTACAGTATAGTCACTGTTTGATTCTCTGACCAGAAACCTGGTGTAAGATTAAAGGTCTCAGTCTATTATTGTTGTGTATTTCAGTTCAAGGAAATCAGTACAACTTCCAAGTGAAGGCCAGAATTTTCTCATGCAATTTTGCAAAACGGTTGCTTTTTGGTGACTGAACTGTGTGGTCTTGTTTTTGTCCCTGCAGTTTAATGGTGCAATGGTTATACTTTCTGAGATATATTCCACTGTTAGAAGCACAAAGACTGACTGCTCATATCCATATAAATGGCACATTTAATTTATAAAACTGCATTTATGAATATGCTTTGCCCACTAAAAAGGAGGACTAGCCTACAGGGATTATCAACTGAACTTCCAAGAGCTTGTATGGTCCCTACAAGTTTTCCTTAAGCACTTCCTTTGAGAGTGATAGCGCAGCCTCACCAACATTTTAAATTTTATCCCTCTTCTTCCTTTGGATGGATGAGTTTGTGTTCATATCCCCAACCTCAAGTCATTTAAGAGCCAGGAGATCTGACCAGATTACGAGGTTCCCAGCAACATGGAGTACCTGAATGCCCGCTGATGGCCTGATTGATTATAGCATCTATATCAAAGAAGGCCAAAGTCACATGCTGCAAAGGTTCAGATGGTCAACACCTAAACAGTAGAGGAAGACAGACTTTCTCTACTGTCTCCTTACAATTCTGTCTCCAGAACCAAAAATGTATGTTTTTCTTTTGAAACATTTGAGAGCATGCAGAGCGTCTCATTGCAATAATGTGGGTATAGGTTAAATTATACTGTCTAAACTAACCCACGTCTATCATAAGAAATTCACACTACCCAAATGTTGCAGCCTCCAGATGGCAATTAAATTTTGAGTAAAGGTGGTTCTGGGACAGTTTTCTGGAAAAGGAAGAGCCTTTGTCAGGAAGTCTCCCTTTTCTGGGAAGAACTCTGTACCTGTTCAGCAGCATTTTGTTTCTTGTCAAGCCCTTCTGTAGAAAGGGGCCAATCCATCCAAAGCAGAGACTAGAAAAACAGTGTCAGACTAAAGAAGCAAAGCAGCAGACAACAGGCATGATTGGCATTAAGTGTAACGAGCAGGCATGACTGGTGACAAGCCTACCCAGCAGACAGAGAGGTATCAACCGTGATTTGCAAGAGCAGTTAGCAGCAGATAACACAGTAATCAAACTCAGCAGTGAGTGCTGAAAATCTCCTAAGCAGTAGCAATATAGATATTTGAAGCTGAAATAAGCTTCAGAATTCCAGAAACAAACCATTACTCTTTTGTGAGTTAAACAGGATCTAAACCCAAACACAGGGAATTCATGTGTTTGACCCAGACCTGTACTGAATCATTCTCTATGCCCCACCTTTTCCTCCAGAAGTTATTTTACTGGCTCATTAAACTCACTGAGACCTGCTTAAGAAAGTCTATGAAGTATCCATATACTTATTTTCTTCTCTAAAAGCTTTCTTGGTCTTGATGTGAAACCTAATAATCCTAAAACTCCTTTAGTCCACCCCTCAGAATTGCTTTTTCTCAGTCTCTTTGGACAGTACCAGCCTTCTGTCTCAAACATGTCTTCTTTTTAATTTCCAACCTGTTCTAGTTTTGATGTCCTTTTCTGCATAACATTTTTAACATCTCCACCTTCTTTTTAATTTGCACAAAGCAAAAGCTGTAATTCAGCTTCCTTCTTGTATCTCAGTAACTCCAAAAGCCTTCTCCCTGGCTAGGCCAAACCTTGCTTTGTTCACAGTGATCAGAAATGCTGCTATCTTTTTTTGTTGGCCTACAACGTTATCAAGACTGACACCATCTTCTCATCTTTGTGCAGAATCCTTCTCATTCCATCAAATACCACTCATTTGTCTTATCTCCTTCACTATCAAGAGGTAAGCATGGTAGAGCAGACAAAAGTAGTTTAAATGGGAAGTTTTGTGTAGAGATTGGCAGGAATAGGACGTTAAAAAAAAAAGCCAGATGAAAAATCTGAACTCATACCTCAGAGACATCTAAACAAAAGCAAGGGACTTGAGTTGTAGAAGCTCAGAAGAAAGGCTCATGTGATTCTTCTCTCTACTGTAGGAGCGGGCAGCTGCCTTGAGATACAGCCTTCTGGTTTTACCTTGCATCTGACTTCTCTGTAGCAAATTGGTCCTAATTGAGCATCCTTCCTCTGTTTATGCTTAATGAATTTATTAAATGGTTGAGTATCAGCTGACCCCATTAATTGTCAAACAGGATTTTCAAAGTTTGGCTTTAACTTCCAGCAGACTCCTGCATCTCCATAGCTTGGGATGGTTCCAGGCGAGTACCCTGGAAATTCTGGCTCTCCAGAAGTTGCTTATAAACACCTGTAGACATAGCTCTTTTCCTTCCAATTCCCACAAAAAAACCTCACAATGTTAATCTCAGGTAGCTATTTTCAACAGTATTCCCCTTGCAATGACAACCAGTTCTTTACCTCATTTTCTATGTGCTCACCCACTCACCAGTGTTCATTCTCTGTCTGCTCTGCTTTTTATCATCACACACACTTCCCAAGAACAGAGTCTATTTTTTTATTCTGAGCTCACACATCAGTATCACAATCCATGCTTAAGATTCACAGGTGTTGTAATAATAGGTAACAATAACAAACGTATTACTGGTGTATGAATCAACCAGTGCATGTTCTCACAGTGATATTTTGCATGTAAAGGGAAAAGTTTATTGGAATACAAAAGATACCCAGATCAACAGTGTCAAAAGCAAGCTAATGTTTATATGCAATCCAGAATCGTGATATGTTTGACTTTGAAAAGGTTAAGTTCATCCTCTAACCATCAAAGCTTGCAGCAGACCCCACACTGTCCCTGGGAACACATAGTCAATTTACTGTTCTGAAAGACGATCATAAAGATGAGGAAATGATCCAGAAAAATGGCATTGATTTTGAGGAGCAGAGGAATTTGCCAGTCACTGCTTGTTGCTAAGCTGCAAAAAAAAGCCTCCATTGGCTCTCAGCGTGTCACTCACAAATTTCAATGAGACATGGCATTTAGAGTGTTTGTGTAAAGCCTAAGGAATAATTTAGACTGCATCCTTCCACTTAAAGCAATTTGGATGAAAGCTTAAATACAAGGAACCTTTTTGCTTGGCTTCACAAAATGAGCTGTGTGATCTTTTTCTTTGGGCAATTTGTGCCTTTCATCTTCAGACCGTGATCCACTTATATAAATGCAGGAAAGATATTTTAGAGAAAGTGAAAACTGTATGACTTGAAGAAGTCTGCAACATCCTCTTCAAGCAGGTGTTTTTCAGATCCCTCTGTTACAAATTACATGCCCTTTAGAGCATTAAATCTCAACTCCCAGCCTAGAATTTGTTAAGAGCTGGACAGTAAGCTGCAGCTAGAAACAGACTAAATGGTCTGTTCTTTCCTTCTTGCTCTAAATGTTATACATCTGTAACAAAATCCAGCTGATGTCTTTTCCCCACCCTATATGTCCTTAGAAAATCTGATGCTAGACATGCTCACCACAAACTTCCAACACAGAAAGTTTCCACTTGCTTTGTATCCAGAGGAAGGAGAGAGCTGGTTCCCTAGTCAACACAAAACTTTTAACCCGTTAACAGAAGAACCACTGGATAATACATGGTAGCAGAGGAGGAGGTTTCAGAATAAATGGTGCCTGGCTGCTGTAGAGGCCATGTATTTATTCAGGTCTGCAGACAGTCAGAGGTCAACAAATAATCTACTGATAAAGAATAAACATGTAAATTCACAGGTAGCAGCTGTTTCTTTCAAGACAGACTTCATGCAAACACAGTACTATTTAATATATATAAGTACTCTGTGTCATGGTTAACGGCTTGCAGAAGCAAATCAAAGCATTAAGCTCAGAGCACTGACATAAAGGCTTCTCTGCACCCCTTCTTTCTCTCCTCTTCTTCACATCTCTCACCCCTAGATTTACATACAGTATTTTTTCACAGATGTCAAAAACATTTGTAAACAAAGTAGAGAGTGGAAAACTGAGATAAAAACTCTCAAGTGATTTGTTCTTTCCTAAAACATCTCAGAGGCTGTGCAGACTGTGAGATGACAAAGCATTATTTTCAGGTGCCCTAACTTCCAGTCAAGAACCCTTTCTTTCCTACTTTAATTCTAAGGTCTCATTTTCCTACTTAATTTCCAATGCTGCCAGATTTAGGGGCATAGTTAAAACCACCCAGCTCTCAGATCTAATAACAATAGCTTCATGTCTAAATGTTCCTTTTAACAAACAGGAATTTATATTATATGCCAAGTGTCTCTTTTTAAAATAATATGGAGGAGGACACAGGCTCACACAAACATTATAGATATAATATAGTCTCTAACCAGTCTAGATCCCCACTGTAGCAATGAATATACCTTCAAAGGGAAGCAATAACTCCAAACAAAATCAAAATACAGCACTTCATCTTGACAAAAACAAGGATGTTCAAGTTCTGAAGGCAGAATTATAACAGCATGGAAAAGATTTATTTTTTCCTCATAAGAGGATAAAAAGAGGCCACCTAAAGAAAGAGGATGACAGGCCCAGAGGAAATATCATGCATTACCAGCAGAGCTTTAAAATCCTCTCTTCCTTTCCTCCCAGGCACCCTGTACATCTGCACAAGGCATTTTGCCATACATCTGAGTTATAAGCAAGTACTGATGGCAAAGTTTTTCACAGAGGGGCACTGAATGGGGTCCAGAAAGAAATGCCCCACTCCCATCACCAGCTTTTCTCCATCAGCCAAAACTGGGTGGACATGTCCTTAGCTGCCTTTCCATGTTCTCTCCTGTGTCTCCATGTGGCCTGCACAACTCCAGTGCAGGGACAGAACAGAAAGGAGAGGTGATGAAGTAAGTCAAAACTATCGGTCAAACTAATCAGTAAAAGTTGCATGAATTATGAGCAAAAGTTTTTGTTTTGCTTGAAACCAGGAATGGAAGAGGGACTGAACTCTCTTCCCTTGTTTTTATTGCTGCTCAGAGAGCCAGAAATGTCCACACATCAATAGAGTTAAAAACAAAGATTGTAAGAACCAGATGTTGTGATATTTTTGGATGCAATCATGGATCAGGCCACAGTGCTTAACAGCTCCTGTCCAGAGCTAATTTTTGAGGGAACAGAACACACATCACACGCGTTTACTGGCTTTTTGGCAAGTCCTGTGCAGCACAGAAAACAAGAGCCTTTCTAAAATTGGTTTGACTGGTCCAGTTTTCTTGGTTCAAATCCTCTTATTAAATTTCACAGAGAATTGCATTCTTACTGCAGAATTACACCAAAAAGCCTGCAAAGGAAATAATTTAGCTATACAGGAGGTCGATTTCTCAGTTTTTTCAGTGATTGGGTTTATTTTTCATAGAGATTACTACCAGTTTATTTTCTCTTACTCACTCTGAATTTTTCATGTAGGGATAATATTTCAGCTGTTATTTTTGCTTTATTTCTTTGAGATGAACGTGGCATAAAGGGCAAAATGTCTCCTTCATTTCATTCATGAGGAATCACAGCAAATTCACCTGTGGGATCCATTAGTGACTTTCTTGGAGACCCAAAAGTCGTATTGCCACATGGAGACAGAGGCACTAGGAGCAGTTTTGCACTTGAATTTTTATTTCCTGTACACTCTACAGTGCAATTTCACCTAGGGCCCCAAGGAGATGGAATATGAGGGAGCACACCCTGACTTTAGTAAGAAGGGCCAGACACATCTCTAGGTGTTACCTGCTTAGGAGCTTGCAGGTTTGGAAAAAAAGAGGAAAAGAAGGACAGTGAAAGAAGAGTTTGCTTACAAATGGAAGCAGCTCTTGATGGCCTAGGATACATTGAGCATTGCTGTCTGAAACCACTCTTCTGTAGAAGTCCTGATCCTTTATCATGTCTTGAACCACTCAGAAATGTAATGTTTTCTAAATAACCTGCCTTATTTATCTAGTTGCTTGTTACTCAGTCCAGCAGCCAACACCCACAAAAAAACCTGTTCAGCAGAGTAGCTTTCCAGACCTCAAATGCTATTAATTCTTGTCCTCCAAGGTCTCACATATCCAGAAGATAAACTTTTCAGCTTGAAGTTTCACTGTGTCCATTTTCCTTTTTTTTTTTTTTTCTCCACAGGCTGATTTAGTAAAATTACTTTAAACATCCATCCAGTGGATGAAGGCTTGGTTTTCACATGTCATATTGCAGAGTGCATGTTAATCCAGCAGAGCCTGTCAGAAACTAACTGGGGAGTTGACTACAGGCTCCAGCCTGTGGGTGATCAAACCAAATGGAAGTCAATGGCTTTAAAATGTTAATCATTAAACTATTAGGATCACAACTGTTGAGCAAAAACTAATGAGTCAGGGTCTAATATGACTTTGGTAGTACTGTCAAAAGTTGAGACCATGGTATTTTAGTTTGATCCTGGACAAAGATGAAAAAATATAACCTGTACCAGGATTCTTTCTTTTTAATACATTTATTAATAAAGTGACTTTCTAACTGATTTGAGAGCAGACTGCTTTGCAAGCAAATTTAAGATCAGGCTTGGCCATAACCGCTCACTGTAGGAGATCAGGTTTGAGACCATCTAAGGACCCTGAAGGTGCACGAGTCCATGGGACCTGATAAGATGCATCTACGGGTCCTGAGGGAACTGGTGGATGAAGTGGCTAAGCACAATCCATCATATTTGAGAAATCATGGCAGTCTGGTGAAGTTCCCACTGTCTGAAAAAAAGGGGAAACATAACCCACATTTTTAAAAAGGAAAAAAAATAAGAACCAATGAACTACAGGTCAGTCAGTCTCATCTCTGTGCCTGGCAAGATCACAGAGCTGATCCTCCCGGAAACTATGCTAGGGCACATGGAAAATAAGGAGGTGACTGGTGACAGGCAACATGGCTTCACTAAGGGCAAATTGTGCCTGACAAATTTCGTGTCCTTCTATGACGGGGTTACAGCATTCATGGATAAGGGAAGAGTAACTGGTCACATCTACCTGCACTTGTAAAAAGCATTTGGCACTGTCCCTTACGACATCCTTGTCTCTACATTGGAGAGACATGGATTTGATGGATGAACCACTTGGTGAATAAGGAATTGGCTGGATGGTCACACTCTAAGAGTTGCAGTCAACGGCTCGATGTCCAAATGGGGAGCAGTGACAAGTGACATTCCTCGGGGGTCAGTATTGGGACCAGTGTTGTTTAACTGCTTTGTTGGTGACAGGGACAAGTAGGACTGAGTGAACCCTCAGCAAGTTTGTTGACAATACCAAGCTGAGTGGTGCAGTCGACACACTGGAGGGAAGGGATGGGCCATCCAGAGGGACCCGGACGAAGCCCAGCTGAACTTTACGATCTTTACAGAATGGGTTGTTAGGCGTTGGAATGGGCTGCCCAGGGAGGTGGTGGAGTCCCCATCCCTGGAGGTGTTCAAGAGTAGGGTCGACATAGCGCTTAGGGATATGGTGTAGTTGGGAACTGTTAATGTTGGGTTGATGGTTGGACTAGATGATCTTTAAGGTCTTTTCCAACCTAGATGATTCTGTGTGATTCTGTGATTCTGTGATCGGCGGAGGTGAGCCGACTAGTCCGGACAAGTAGCTGAAGGCATCTGGAGAGAAGGTGAGCAGCTGGGAACTAAGATGGGGGTGAAAATTTCTGCAGAGAAAAGGTTTTTTCTGATGATTCTGAGTTAAACGATCTAATGGATGAGTTGGACTAGAGATAGCAGAAGGTAAATGTTGGAGTAGGGTTGGTGCAGTTGGAAAGACTTTCCTGTCTATTCATACTGAACTATTATGCTAGCTTCTCCATATTGTCTGAATGCAGAACAGAATTACTGCTGGTTGAAGAGGACTTGAGAGAGCTCTAACACCCTTTGACACCTACCCATGCATCCTATACTGTAGTGACAGTGATGCAATGCATAGCTCTTGGCAATTTAGGTCAAAGATGCTATGAATCACACCTCTTTCATGAATCACACCTTTTCTCTTCACTGATAAGCAGCAGTGCAAGAGATATGAATGTATGAAACCCCATAAAAATCCCCAAACTGCCCTAGGGGAGGCTAAAGATCAGATTATAAGTACCTCAGTCAGTACAAAGAGGGCAAACAAAACACTTGCTCCTGAAACAGAAATTATATATGCAGCTTCAGTGCCAATGGGCTCTTGTTCAAAAACATGAGTGAATATCAGAACCTGACCCCAACAGGGAAAGTAGCAGTAAAGAACGTGAAATCTGTATTTACATGATAAATTAGTAACACAAAGGATTCCCTAGCCCTGCATCTTCTGTGTTTTCAGGTTTCACATTGACTTTGGCTAATAACATATGTATCTTTCCTGTGCACCAGTGCTCCAAGACAGCCTTCACAGACAAGTTATATGTCTCTCAAACATGTTGTGACTGGAAAAATCTTTATTTTGGCAGGATGGATCAAGGAAGGGGAAAGGATGCTGCTGAAAAACAAAATCCAAACCATTCTCCTGTCAATATGCTAATTAACAATTGGCAAGAATATGCTAAATACTACAGAACTTTAACAAGAAGTTCTTCATTAACCAGGCTAATCAAACATGATCAGCACCACAAGAGAAAGCACAGACGACCAAATCAACACAACCATCTTCCACTACTGCCTTTTTTTTTGCCAAGGTGATGACAGCCCCTGGGGATGATGCATTCCCCTCTCCTTGTTGTGTGTTAGATAGTGGGAAAAGTGATTACAGGAAAACAGGTGACTAAACAAGGGAGATAAAAAGCACAGACCTACACAGATTTAGTGGGGTATTTAGTGCTTACAAGGAGATTCATGTGAAAAGAAACATCAAAAAATTGTCAGTGTGCACACAGCTTTGTAAAATCTCAACCACAAACCCATATTTTTACCCCATTTTGGTTAATTCAAAAAAATGAAAGGAAAAAAAACCCACCCCAAACCGGAAAACTTTCTGGTTTAAGTTCAGTGGAACATATCATTTAGGTTTCAAACCCTTTCAGTCTGTTTAAGGTCTTTAAACAATACAAGAAAAGTAATAAAGGATTTGTTCAATCCAAATATTTTGATTAGAATATTTTTAATATCTTTGCAGTTTGAGTCATGAAAATTCAGATTTATATGCAAACAGTTCTGTGAAACTGAGGTAGATCACAGCTTTTGCTTGCTTGACTGACAGCTGAAAGCAAAAAATGACCAAGGCAGAAACCTGTGGGGATCGTGTGCTTGTACCAAGGAGACTGACCCTGCATATGCGCTAACTTGCTGACAATTTGCAGCAGAAAGAAGGCCTTAAAAGGAATTTATCATTCACATGACCTTATGAGAGGTCTTCTGCAGGCAAATAAAAAAATCATTACTACAATATTCAACGAAATCACCTTGTATAGAGATCTGAAAGGCAAATTTGTAACCAAAGATGAATTTATCTATCCTAAGTTTGGCCTTGTGAAAGTTAGGACTCTGATCTAAGTTAGTTATGGGGTGCTCTGTGTATTCACTGGAGAAAGACTGGTGTGATTTACCCAGCCTGTTCAAGACAGATGTTTTAAGATATGAGCCTCCATCTAAAAACACAACTCACTCCATGTTATGGGGCATCTGGAAAGGTAGCTTAAATCAGACATCCAATTTTTATGTGAACAGCAGTTGCCATGAATCTCATACAAAACTTCTCAAAGTCCCATGGATTTTATGGGAATCTCATTTACAATAGCATCCTATCAGTGTAACTCCATAAACTACAGATGAACAACACATTACCTAGCATTTGAAAAGCATTAAAGGAAATTGCCTTTTCTCCTCCTATTACTCTTTTCCTTAGTCATTCCCTTTTTCAGTCTGTTTGAGGACCTTCTTTAGTCTGCTCCCATGCAAATCAAAGAACAGGCAAAACAGAGCGTTGTATCTGTGCTGAATGGAGACACCAGGATCTAATCTTCCAGGCTTACTCATACTCCTAAAGTAGCTTGTATCTGAACAACTCAACAGAACTGACATAACATCCAGAAAAATTTTGATGATGCCCAGTTTGTTTACTATTATTATCATGAGATCACAGGGTAGTTCAGATTGGATGGGACGTCAGGAGGGCTCCATTCCAACCTCTTTCTCAAAGCAAGGTCAGCCCTGAGGTCAGAACAAGTCACTCAAGGTTTTATCCAGTTGGGTCTTGAAAGTCTCCAAGGATGGAGACTGCACAGCCTTAGACTGCACAGCCTCTCTGGGCAGCCTTTTTTACTGCTTGACTGTCCTCACAGAAAAAATGTTTTTCTTTATAGCCAGTCAGAAGCTTTCTTGCTTTAACTCATGTCAGTTTTCTTTCATTCTCCAACCAGCATCACTATTCTTATTTTTAATATTTATTTCTGCATTCCATATTATACTTAGAATTTCTGGTGTCAGAGAGCACAGACTCTCAAGACAGAGCTGCACTGAAGATAAAGCTATATCTGAACCAAGTGAAAAAAATATATAACAAGCCAGGACTTTTCAAAACTCAGTCATAAATCAGCAGCAAACTTTGTGCTCAATCTCAAATTTTAACTTCAAGTGAGGAAAGAAAGCCTGCAGTTAAGATTCTGTCTCTGAGGTTATCAAGAAGTGTGACTGAGATGTGTGAAAGTCACAGAATGAAGGGTAGTAATAGCAGGGAAAATGCAGCGTATAACTTAGAAATCCAAATAATTATCAAGTTCCCCATGGAGCTTACAAAGTTACATTGCCAGGTTTGGTAGTTGAGATGATAGCCAGGTTAAAGCCAGCAGAGATATGGCTTTTCATCTTCCACTTATAAAATGCAACACACACAAACTTTACAGTACACCTAAGGGGATCTATCTCCTCTCCTGTTGTGGAATTGTGAATGTATATTGGAAATGTTTCACGCATCAGAGCTCTGCTTTCTAAACTGTACTATATGATGGCTGATTTTTCTATCTGTGCACCAGTTTAACAAGCCTACAGAGGAGAAAGCAGACAAATATCACTTACTTACTGTCCAACATTTTTTGATGCTTTAAACTATAATATGATAGACTGTTAATACAAATGCAAGCTTAGATTCCCATCTGGTGTCTTTGTGAAGGGGATAGTCATATCCAGAGAGGGACAGAGTAGATAACTGAGGATAAAACAGATTACCTATTGCAGTTAAGTCTACAGTGTGTTCAGGCAATGCTTTAGGTCATCCAACCCTATCTTGAGGGTTATTCCACCTCCCTGTTTTCCAGGAGCCTTGTGACGTTTGATCTTACAGGGGCTTCAGTGCACGGCCATGGAGGCCTTTAGTGCTTCCCAAGCATCTGGCAAGAGGCTCCTTAATTTTATGCAGTGCTTTGAAGTCTTGTTCTTCAAAGCAATCCAGAAACACCCAGCATTTGAGCAAGGCAGGTACAAGGTGAATCTTCTTATAATGAACATTTCATTAAGAAGGTTTTACAGAGCTCAGATGGAGGAGAATGAGTAGAGAATAATCCTTAATTTATGAATTTTCTCTCATAGCAAAGTGATTCCCTATTCAAGCCCAGCTTTTCATACTTTTTAAAAATCCATGACTTCAGAACCTCGTAACAATTTTATTTGCTGTTCTAAACAAGTATCGCTTAAATAATCTATCAAGACATTCGCACATCTAGACTGAATGACAGATTTTTAAAAAAAGGAACAAGGAACTTTAAAAATTAGTGATTACAATATGATCAGTATCAGCTTTATTCTCATTGCTTTGTCTCTCCCATTCCACTGCAAGTGAGAAACATCCATTATTAATACATCTCTTTGGAGACAGTGCCGCTGTGTCTGTGTGCTTCATTTGATTAGCCATCTGGAAAATGACAGTTTCCTGACAGCTTCAAAACATTTTCCTTTAAGCTCCAGCATTGTTCACATGCAGAGAGCACATCTGACATGATGGGTGCTTTAGTAGAGGGCTTCTGTAGCATGTAGCAAAAAGACATATGCACAGTGATTAAAAAACACAAAACCGAAAACCACAAAACCCCACAAAAAAACCCCAACAAACCCACAAAAGGGATGATTTCCCATTATGCTACAGTTGTTAACCCAAGTAGTTCTGCTTTGATTTCATCTGATTGCAAGCTCACATCAATCCATACCTTAAAAGAACAGAAGCACTAAAATTAAGATAAATTGGGATAAAAGCACTGAAGTTGGTCATATGAAAATCTATATAAATTGTCATTTCTGGGAAAGAGGGAAGTTAGATAGTAGGAGTTTGTTTCTGTCATATATAAATTAATACACGTATAGCTTCTAGTTAATGCTATGATTTATCCAAGATAAATTTTTAACTACAGATACTTGTTTAGATGATAGCAGTTTTAACCAAAGTAGGAAAGATTCTTTAAACTAAGAAGGGAATGAAATTGTATATTACAGCTTCACATAGGAAGGAAAGACACCGCACAGTATTCTTGTTTTTCTTGAAAATGACAAGAACATGGAATTATGGGTAATTTGAGAAAAAGAAATTTAGACTGGGTTGGTCTTTGAATAAAAGAATAATTTTGTGGTTTTGCACAAAAATATAAGACAAGCTGAACATTGACCAAGGGAAGAAATCCTGAAATTTTTCATGATATCAAGCTATGACATAAGTAGAGTTATTGAATTATTTTCTATCTAATACGCAGTTTATCTCATGTACAATGTGTACATAACTTTACTTAAAACACAACATCTCTCTGAAATCCAAACTCTGACAACAATCATCATATTTTCATAATTTTTAAAAAAATCCACAGCTTTCAGTATTATTTATATACTAATAAAAATACTTTCTCGTTTACTGTTAAGTATAAAGGTAAGTACACTAAGAAAAACAAACCAAAAAGTAAACCAGTTGAGTTTGTATTCATCTCATCTCTCCTAAAGAGCCTGCTGGTAACAAGGCAAGCACTGCAGATCCCCTCTGATGCCAGTGGAAAACAGAAAAAGGGGAAGAAAGAGAGAGATAGGCATGGTTTTTCCCCCTTTCTCTATAACAGAAGGACAATTTGATGACGAGGATTCTAACTTAGGCTTCAGCTGAATGCCTGGAGTTTGATAGGATATATCTAAAATTAGGTGCTTATGTCCAAATGGGGAAAAAGACACAGCAGATGGAGAATGAAATGAGTGGCTGTTTTGGCAAGACATTTGTGTCATGCTTCATGGGAGAAGCATATTTTAAGAAGGGACAAAAATGTCCACACAGAGAGTTTCAGGCATGTGTAGAGACTACGTGTGAGACTGCATAGAGCCAAAGATGAGATGAGAGGCAGACACAGCAAGGATTCCATAGTGC
The DNA here is from genome assembly GCF_047716275.1 of Strix uralensis. NCBI lineage: Eukaryota > Metazoa > Chordata > Aves > Strigiformes > Strigidae > Strix > Strix uralensis. The sequence continues at coordinate 67,414,364 of NC_133972.1, read as the reverse complement.
TTGAATTGAGAGTATGCTCCTATTGAAAATGCTAACAGAAATATGATGCAGTAGATCAGTGATTATGAGCTCTCAGAAGAGAAAATGTTAACATGGCTTCTTTTTTAGTCATTGTTTACAAAGATATGCAAGGACTAATTTTCAGTAACTGACCAAGCTTAAATTATTTATAAAAACCTAAAAGATTTGAGATGTTCTTTGAGAACAAGATTTTGCTAGGAGAGGTCCAAGGATCAATGCTTGGAGCTGTTCTAAAATGTGGTAGATTATAATTTTTAGGAAGCACAGAACACTGACATAATAAGCACACTACATCAAGACTCATTTTGAACGTGCCTTTGGTCTAGCACAGGTAAGATAGGACTGCCTTAGATCCCCTACATTAATAATGGGTTTTAATGAGCCCACCTGGGTAGCACACTGAACCTAGATTGGTGTGTTTTGTCATATCTGTATTGTGAAGGTTTTATCCTTCTATCGTCACATCCCTGCTGCATTTAGTGTAAGGATAACTAATTTGTAAAAGAGATCTGGTTAACGGCTATTCAGCATAAGAGGTGAAGGGAAGAGACAGGAAAAGCAGTAAATTAAGCACACAAATGCACTATCTTTAGTGAGTAGACAGCTGAGACAATAATAAAGACCAGAATGAATTCGCTGATTGATGAGTCATGGAAGCAATTTTGGAGAAGTTCAGCCAGGACTTAGTAACTGATAAGACCAGGGAAACAAGACTATCATGGGTCTTGTGGGAAGGAGCAAAGTTACTATGTAATATTTGAGGGATTTTGTGGGATTGTGTAAAAAATAAGGCCAGCACGTGCAAAACTTATGGGACGTTCAGGGGAAGGGTCAAAGGCTGGAAAAGAAGGAAGTCGAGCTGGAGCATGGAAAAATGAGAATGGGAAATTGGGGGTGGGTGTATATAAGGAGTCAGTAGCATGTAAACAAGCTGCTTGCTGGTCAGTACACTTGTCTGGCCATGCCCTGTGCCTGATCAGCACAACTCATCATGTCTCCTTATTAAACTATGTTCTTAACTGTATTTCTGTGTGAGAGAAGATATCACTCTGCATCTTAAAGTCCACCTGAGTTGACTTCCTTTAACAGTTGTTGTGCATCTTATGTACACAGCAGCCTCTCAACCTTGCAGTTTTTTTTTTAACATTAATATAACCAGTAGACATGGGAGTGCAGGTATACATCACTACACAAGTAACAAGGGCAATCAGGGAACAAGAATGCTAGAGTGAAACCTCCCAGCGAGTGGTGCAATAGCCAAAGGTAAACACTTTGATGCACCAGCTATTAGTGATGCAGAAAAGAAAGAACTATTTCACAGTTTTAAAGCACATTTTAGTCTTAGGCAAGGTGGACTCAAATCTTTCAATGTATTGCATTCATGTGGGCTTATATCTCAATTCCTCCAAATCAGAGTTGAATGATTTTTATTAAATCACTGCCCTAAAATGCTTAGACATATAACTGTTATTCTGGTTCTTATCCACTAAAATGTTGACTTTGGGTCTTAGATACTCTCTTGAATCTACTCTTCTAAGTCAAGGTGAAGAGTTCACATCTTTCATTTTCCAGTAAAACTCCGGTAAGTTTTTTTGGGGATATGCTGTCTCACAGTTTATGTCTAGGTCATAACCTTTTCTGTGAAGCTCTAAGCCTGGCTGCAACTTTTAGACATTGTTCTAACTGAAGAAATCCTTTGCATATCCTCATCATTTTGGAGACTCAAATCAGCCATATTTCTGAAAGCAAAGTTTTCTTGTCTAAATCTGTCCACACACATTCAGTTTGGATTTTTAACCAAAAATAGAGTAGTAACAGCTTATTTCACAGTGTTTTAGCACAGCATTTTCATTTAAGCCCAGTCTGAGATAAACAGATAAGTACGGTGCAACATCAGTAACACCAGTAAGCAGATCATAGCTAGGCAAGATAGGCACTTGTTTGCTTGAAAATAATGTTTATTCAAGACATATTCCAAAGGGAAAGAGAAGGGAAACAAACTAAAGAGGAAAAAGGAATAGAACACTTAAAAGCCTAAAGCTTTGTAGTAGCTTAAAGTTTAAAATTGACTAGGCAACTCAATTATTAGTCTGTAAAAAGCAAAAAAGAGGTATCTTGAGCTGCTATTGCAAGCCAGAGCTTTTATATGCTATAAGAAGCTCCATATTATTTCTATTTATTTCTGTTGGTTTCACTTTATACTTTTATACCATGGTAGAAAACTCACTCAGATATTTAATCTAAAGAACTCTATTTTTTCAAGACAAATCACTGCCACCTGAGAGGATCTAACATTTCTTAGTGCTCATCAGTAATAGCAGCTGCTCCTTTTCTCCCAGAAAAGGTGGATGGGAAACAATAGCACTCCTGAGAAATCATGGAATGTGTATCCCAGAAGAAATAGCAGTGGGCAATTCTAACGCCTTCAAGCCAGGAGGCACTGAGGCCATGTATTAAAGCCTGCTCTCTAATTACCAAACACTTGATGTTCCTGGCCTATCCAACCCTGAATCATCTGTGAAGTGTAAGAGTAGTTCTTTTCTCTGCTGTAATATATATTTTGAGAAAAAAAAGGTGTTGGGTACTTGGAAATATTAGACTACATTTCCCTAAGCCATAGCTAGCACAGGCCAAAAAAAACCTCCAACAGACTTTTACAGGTATGTATTCATGGAGAGGAGGAGCACTGAAGGGAATTTAGCACCCCTTCTCACAAATTATCGTTATATGGAGGAGCACAGAAATGAAATAAAATAAGAATGAGGTTGTGAAACTTTCCTCTCCAGTCAGCCTTGGGCTAAAACTTAAGCAGAGTTCCTGCCCAGCAAGACACCCCATTGTTCACATGACCTTAGCAAGTGAATATTACTGTTGGTGACTGGTGACCTGAGTCATCATGTCGAGACCATGCTTTTGCCAAGAAAGTTTTGACCAGATGATCCTTGAGGTCCCTTCCAACCTGGTATTCTATGATTCTGGTGGAACATGTGCCACTGCTGAAGTAGTCCTTCCAGAGCTCCTACACACTTCCTGCAACTTTATATCATCCCCACTTCACAGATACATACATACACAATATTGTTATATTCTGCCTCCCAGCTAAGGGCCAGGGAGACCAGAACATGAGACAACATCTGTATCCAGCACAACTGAGTAAATCAAACAGCTGTACAGATCTTCCAAAGTGTCACTGAGTGCATAGGGAAGCAGGACCTGGTTACTCTGGATTGGAGGCATTCAAATTGTCCATCACTGATTACTATGATTATTAATTAGTTAGTAATACGTATATCAGTTTTGCACAGCACTGTAAGTGGTCCAAAGCCATGGGTTCACCTAGGAACTGAGTAGAAACCCAGTTGAGGCAGCTGTTTATAGGATGCTCATAGTGTTACAGTCCACAGAGAGAGAAAAACATCTGCAGAAGTGCTTCAGTTTACCTTAAAGTCTTAAACCTACACTGGGAATTAATCTGAGCCATAGTTCTCCTCAGCCTTGGGTTTCAGTTGCAGATTTTCATTCCATATTGATCAATATAATGAGGAATATCTGCTAATTTTAATTCTCCAGCGTAAATGCTGGCTCAGAAGGAACTGTTCATTTTCAGCAATAATCTTTTCAAACATTTGAGCTATATATAGTATAAGGTGGAGCTTAGGCAATATTTAATAAAAAAGTCAAATTACTGGCATGGTGTCAGAGCAGTATTTGCTTTTGCTAAAATCAACTTTGACAAATGCTTTAAAATTGTTCCTTTCATTCAGGTGCAGTCTTCTCAGTGAAAAGCTGACAACAGCCCCAGCCATACAACAGCAGAAATCTCCCAACAGATCTTCAGTTCAACACTCAGCCGAAGAGTACATATTTTCTATTATCCACGTCTCTGGGATTCCATTCCAACACACGCTATTGATGTTTTCAGCTGAGCCGAGTAATTGCTCCAGAATTCATGGGGGTCCTCACGTCTCAGGCTGTCTCTATTCGTTTGACTCAGTTTAGCAGCTGGGGTCAGGCAGTTTCTACAGGCAAAAGACAGGTGAGGTGAGGGAAGATGCATTTTCAGTTTGTTAGGGGGTTGCTGCTTTTACTTTACAATCCTATTTTTAATCCTTTCTGAATCTCCACATAGTTTTGTCAAGGACTGAATTTCAGTCTTGCTATCATATTAAATAAAGATTGTTATATTTAAGAACCCAACTGCCATTCCTGTTCAGATGCTTATGACAGCCCATGCTATGGCTCAACAGTGAAGATTATAAGAATGCTATTTTGCGTTTGCATATGATGCATAATTACCACTATGCAGTAAATAAACTGGATATAAATATACTGATCTACAACACATAAATACCAGGCCTAGAACACTTACATCAGGAGCTGCTTACAGTTTTATTGCTTTAAATTAATTGTGAAATTGTTTACTAGACTGCAGGTAGAAAAAAAGAAATGGGAGTTTCTCAAAATGCTTTCTCCCTTTCCTGTTGAAACCAGCCCTATATGACTTCATGATTCCCTTGCCAGCCCATTTTATTCATCACATAGAAAGACTTAGAAAGTCTTATTTCTTCTCCTTGCATTTTATTTTTGCCTTGTACTTTCTTACCAGAAAGAGAGAAGAAAATGTGGCAGCGGATCCTTTTGCTGTCAGCTTAAGACATTCATGCATATTGTTCATAATGTCTAGAGGACTCAACCCATTCAGGACATCATTTTTATAAGCATAGTATTCACCAAGACAGAGGTAAGAGTGAGGTATATGCTCCTAACCGCCTGAAACTAATTTCTAAGTTAGTAAATGCTGCCTAACCACTTAGAATTTTAATTGTTTGTATTTTAATTTAAGGTTCCTAGTCTAGTAAGTTTATAAAAGGGACATAAAGGGCAGACACAGGGTAGTGGGGAGACAACAGGAATTCAGAAAGTTGCAAGAGATTCACTCATTTGCTGAACTGTTCTTTCAATTTTTGCTTCTGTTGTTTTGCCTTGGTTTCTATTTTAGAGCTCAGGGCTCACTGAGGCTTTTGGTTGACTTTTAAATTATCAGTTATAGTTACTTCACTGAGAGAGATTTGACCCTAAAACTGCAAAATTACAAGGTTGTTCTTTCGCAAGTGCTCACCCTAAGATTTTATTTGCCCAGTTCAGCTCGTTCTCACTCACTTAACAAATGTTTTAATGAGGTAGTTGCAGGAAAAACTTCTTATGTAACAAATTATATAACTGATCTTATAATTGCTTCAGAAAAGTTAGGTTGCAGCAACCATCTGGGAAATAAAAGCCTGAATCATCTGCCATACACACACACACACACACATATAAAAATATATGTGTGTGCACATTTGACTCTTACATGAATCACATACAAAGCTCTACTAAAATGCAATGCCAGCTGAAAGCTTTTTTCAAAGCTGTTATTTCTGAATGAAAGCTATACCCTTTAATGAATGATGCATTTGAGCCATTATAGATATGCAAAGACATCTTGTTTCTACTGTAGAGAGTCTTTCAGCACTCAACAAAGCTTTAATTACTCATCTCTTGTGCTTCTTCAGCATATGACTCAGTGTAGGTGTCATCAGGATCAGTGAAATGGAAAATGGGAGAAAAAGCATTACTTTGATGAAAGAACAGATTCATGCCCATTCTCCACTGTATGTGGTAAGGACTAGCTATGCCATTCTGCTTTGGAGGGCAGGACACAGTGTACCAAAAAGTGGCAGTTACCACTTCTGCAACTGACATGATAAAATAAACCATTTCTTAGAACTTTAAGACAAGTACTCCTTGTCTTCCAAATGAAAATGGGGTGTAAATGAGTGCTCAACACAGAGAAGACTTAGCTTAATCATAAGCAGACTGAAGTCAAGGAGGCTCCTTTTGGAGTGAAGTACTTTGTAAGTCAGGCTGTGGTTATGCTGTCATACACATTTAATATGATCCGAGTGTGAGTACACACTTACATTTCTTTCAAATTTATGAAAAAAAACCTCCCATGAGTTAGTATTTATAGCAACTACTGTCTTAAAAACAAAATTGTATCTGCTGAAGGGTACAAATGATATTTGATTTGACCTGGAGACTGCCAGGACATATTGCCCTATCATTTTCCTTGTTCTGTTTTTAGAACAAATCTGAAGTGAGTATGCATGAGTTGAGAGTTTTACTTTGTGAGGTTGTGGCTGTTTTGATCTGCTACTAAGATGCTTCTCATCAGGCTTTTTGTTAAATGGAACCATGGTATAATGGCGTAAATGATACAGTATCATTTGTATTACAAACCTTATAACATATAGTATAATATTTAAGTAATTTAATATAACTACATTAAATGAGTAGAAAAATATAGTACTCAAAATAATATGTAGACATTGAATATTGTGAATAATAAAAAACCTGGCATTGCCTATAAAGTAGAAGCAGTGTTGAACCAGTACCACTACTGAGAGGAAATAAGGTCTTTCTACACAGTGAATGCAGAAATGTTGATAAAAGACCTGAGAGGAAGCCCTTCCTCTACAATGCTTTTCAAGAAAATGTGAATATCTGTGTAAAATTCTGGAACATTAGTTTAGAGCTTTCTCGGACTACAGTTTGTATCATCATAAAGGCTTCATTTGAGAGCAACGTGAATGAGATCAAAACATCTGTTTGCAAGACTCTTTCCCAAGAAAAATGTCATATTTTCCTTACACAGTAAAGATCCATTCACACTTTATGGAAACTATTACCCTTTATGCTCTGTTCAGTATGGGTTCTTACATACTGACAGCTTGGGCCAAACAACTATTAAATGGGCTGTCAGAGAAAATAATAGCTGCTAAATAAAAGAGAAGGACATAATTTGGTTAAACAGTTGTATAAAAATTTAGAAACTTAAGATAGGAATAAACAATTATTGCTCCCAATGGATGAGGTTAGCAATGGGATCCCTCTGAGTGCTATTCTATAACCTAGGATGGTCAAAATATTTGTAACTGATTTTAAAAAGAAAAGAGTGAATGGTGACATGATATTTTGCTGGTAACAGTATTTGGAATAGTGAGGGAAAAGGACTACTATGAGGAATTATAGAAGAATATTTTGATACCGGTTGACTTTTGATTAAGTAGGAAATGACAAACATATAGCACAAATAATAATCTACAAATCTAATCTTGAGAATTATTGGGAAAATAATAGAGAACAAAACTGAAAATATTAACATGCTTCTGTATAAATCCATGGACACCTCAATGTTAAGTTCTGATAGTCAACCTCCAAAATGTACAGGGAACAAGAACAGGTACAGAGAAGGAAGGGATATTCAGAAGTGCTGAGCTGCAACTGCAACTGTGTAAGCAATGACTAGTTATGTTAGAATTCTTTACTTCAGAAAATAAGACCACTGATGAAGGGTGTGGTAGAAGACCATGAAGTCATGAGAAGCCTATGGAGATGGATTGGGGCATTAACTGAAGATAGGAGGAAATGCCTTCAAAACAGATTTAAAAATCCCAAACCAAACCAAACAAAAACCTAAGACAATTCTTCATGCAAAATATAACTAGTTATGGAACTCCTCACCAAAGGATATTTCAGGTACTAAACGTTTTCATGGGTCCAAGGGCAAACTGTGAAGTTCACAGAAGATAAAAATGGAGGACACATTCCACACTAACCAAGAGTAGGAGTCTGTAGAGAGTGGTACTACTAAGATATGCAAGGCCCATATGCTTGCTGTGTTCTAGAATTCTTGTGCAGACATCCACCTTTGGTCACTGTTGGAGAGAAGTTACCAGGCTGGACTGACCCTCTGGTGCCATCCACTGCATCTGCTTTTATGTTCCTAATATTTTTCAGTCCCAGCCAAGACGAAGAAGAAATTAATCGAAGATTTAATTCTTTTAACAGATGAGTGTGATGACAACTTAACAGAAAAGACTGAAAAAAATTATCATTATGCTTCCTAATGGTTCATGGTTTATGAAAAAAATTATACAAGTTATCATCATAATAAGGAAATGCTTGATTAACTTTGCAAAGAATGAAAATTATTTACAGTTTGCTTCCTTGGAACAGATAAAATGTGCAAAATTATGCATTTCTATTTCAATGCATAATTTTGTGAAAAAGATAATGCTTTAATCAATGCATATTTATTAAATAACTTGCCATTTCCTTCAGCATTGATAAGGAAAATTTTACAAGTAAATTTATCACTATAGTTTTATAAAAAATATTACATATGTCATCTTGTACTTAATTGTAACCTACTTACAGAGAAAAAAGCCCAAAACCCAAAATATCTTTTCCAAATATTGCTATCTGTTGCATTTTTGGCGATATTCCCAGAATGCAATAGAGGATTAGAAGTACCTGAATATAATACCCAAAAATGATTGCCTGGAGTTCTACCAAGTTTTCTCTCATTAGCAATAGACTCAATTGCTTTAGCCAACAAGAAAAAAAAATAAAATCTGGTGTTAGAAAGGTTCTGAAAAATACTAGGCAATGGTAAATGAGTGATTGCTGCTATAAGTGGAGAATGCAGAAGTCTTCAAACATTTGCTCTTCCTTTATGATCTATTGCCCATGCTAGGTGGTTCATCAGCATTGAAAGTAGAATTAAGTGTAAACAAACTTATCACGGATGATTCAAACATTGAGCATCTTGCATCGAAAACACAAGTGAATCCTGTTCCAGACAGGAAGAAAAAGAAGAAACAGTTCCTCATAAGCTGTTTACTAGTATTTTCTGTGCCCTACTTCATTAGAGCATGTGTGGTTTCTACATTATTTAGCATTTACAAGATACATCAAAAAACTCATGTCCCTGAACATACTTTAACAGCTTGCCATTTAAGGGGGAAAGTGTGCAGGCAAAACATTTTGAAGTTGTTTGAAAATACATCGTGATACATGCTAGTGAATTCCAATTTGGATTGGTAGAAACAAAAATGAACAGAGCCATTTACTTTCTCCTAGTACAGAAACAGAGGAGAGGAAGGGGAGAGATTAAGAGATATTTTTTTTTTTCCCCCACAAAGTAATAGCAATTGTAACTTTTTTCACTTTGGTTTTCTGCTCTCTCACTCCTTAAAATGCTAACAGCAGAAACATAATCACTAGGGCATATGACATGCAATAAAGATTGACAATAATCCAGCTCCCCAGTAGTGTTCTGCCAATTATGTGTATTTTATATCAAAAGATTTTGTTCTCAGTGGACCTGAGATATTTTTAACTCTTAGTTAACAATCATTCAGGCGGCATTTCATACATGCACATACAGAATATATGCAAAAATCATACTTTTACATTAATACAAATAGCACAGTAGTTCTGAAGTGACTTCTACCAAGATTTGTTTGTGTTACAAAGGCTTTTTCCACTCTATTCTTTTCACCATTATTGAAACCTCAGATGAACAAGTCCTTGGGCAACATATTCCCAGACTCTGCTGTCTAACATCAAAGGGACCGCTGCACCACGTAGCAGGATGCTTTAACACACGTTCCAGCAGGCATCTGGCCATGAAACACTTTCACATGTCAGGAAAAAAAAACCTAACAACATCCAATGTGGCTATGGTGTATGTATGGGCTACTGACAAAGCTGTGGGATTTATTGATAGGGTTTAGCAAGTTGTTTGTCTTCAACACATCATGATCATAACATAGTACTGAAAAGACATAGGCTCTAATTATTTAGATTACTAGCAGTCCTATCTATCTATCTATCTATCTATCTATCTATCTATCTATCTATCTATCTATCTATCATCTATCTATCTATCTATCTATCTATTTATTTTGGATTGAGGAGATACTGAAATTGAAGTACAAGACTTTCTGAGTTGCCATGACAACTGGACACTTTTGCTTTGATCAGTGATTATAGTTGTACCATTTTGGCATCAGGCATGAACTTTGATTGCTATGGTAACATCACAGACATAACTTCTATTTTATTCAGCTCATACTTTGTTCTTGAGGAGCCTCTTTGCTTGTCGTTTGTGAGGAAGCTGAGAACTGTGTCAGCTGCATCAGAGAGAAGCTGTTAGGAACAACATGAAATGGGCTTTCCCAGTTTAAAGAATACTTCACATCAAGAAGTGATTCATTCAATGCTCTCATTATAGTTAGTTGCTGAGCTTCTTGGCTGACGTAAATGGAGGTAGATCCATTAAGAGCAGTAAAGTCTGAATCCCAGTTGGGCACTAGGACAAAACCACATTTTCCTGGTCGGATATGCATTGCTAGAGGTGAAGAATCTTCACTGTCATCTATTTATGGTCTAGTTTAGCATTCAAACAGTAAAAGACAATGTACAGGAAAGGGTAGGGATGACGGAGAAGATCAGAGGAAGAGAGGGAGTTTTAAAAACAAAAAGCAAACAAACAAACAAAACCCCAGAAGAACGTGTTTACCAGACTTGGCTTAACTTTTTGAAATTCATCTCAGTTTGGAGATTAGAAAAGTTTCATCACTGTTTATAGAGCTTCAGTAATAGAAATTTCATGCAGGTTCCTGCAGATACAGTGATAGGAAATTGACCTGAACTGTGAGACTATTAGAGAGATTCTGAAAGACTATTAGTTCTTGTAGGCAGTATAGAAGTGATGACTTTTTGTTATCCGTACAGAACAAGCAAAAGGATATATTTCTTCATATAACTTATATTTAAACTGTTACTCTTCACCAGAGTATGCTCCAGAGGCTAAACAGTTTCAGGTACAGAAAGCTCTGAAGAAATTTAAGATGGCAAAGTCTATTGTGGGTTATTAATATAAAGACATAATTTTCTTTCAGGAAGCATCTAAACTACAAATCACTGGACTCTGGGAGAATATGGTAGGGTAATATCACTACACGGCTGACCATCTTCTAAACTCTTCCATGAACAAGCACCAGTGCAAGTGAGATACTGAACTAGGTGAACTTTCTATTTGACTTGTTGTGGCCATCCTCATGTCCTTATACTTGTAAGGTTGTGAATGAGTAAATAAAGATGTCTTCATAGAATCACAGAATGTTTTGGGCTGGAAAGGACCTTTAAAGTTTATCTCGTCCAACCCGCCTGATGTGGGCAGGGACACCTTCCACTAAAGCAGGTTGCTCTAAGCCCCATCCAACCTGGCCTTGAACACTTCCAGGGAGGGGGCATCCACAGTTGATCTGAGCAACCTGTTCCAGTGTCTCACCACCCTCATCATAAAAAATTTCTTCATTATGTCAAATCTAAACCTACCACCTTTCAGTTTAAAAACGTTACCCCTTGTCCTGTCACTATGGGCCTTGGTAACAAGTCTCTATCTTTCTTATAAGCCCCCCTGATGTATTGAAAAGCTGCAATATGGTCTCGACAGAGCTTTTTCTTCTCCTGGCTGAACAACGACAACTTTCTCAGTCTTTCTTCATAGGAGATGTGTTCCAGCTCTCTGGTTATTTTCATGGCTCTTCTCTGGACCTGCTTGAACAGATCCAGGTCTTCCTTGTACTGGGGACCCCAGAATTGGATGTAGTACTCAGCATCCAGTTAAGCATCCAGAATTGAATGTTTAACTAAAAGGATATTTATACACTGTGATGCACAGGTGCCAATCTGTGTAATTCCTGGAGGTGGTACATCTCACAGCCAGCTCTACTCCTGACATCTATCTCGCGGCCTTAAGCAAGTGCATCATTTTTGCTAAAAATTAAATAGCAAGAAATGATGAGTTGGAATAATTATTATCCTTAAAAGGCTACTTAGACTTCCTTAGTTTATTACATCCATTTTGGTTTACACTGCTCAGTAAAAATCTCTAGTCATCAGTAAAGAGCAGGACTTCCCATGAGTTGCTAAAGAGAAAAAATTATGATATATTACTCATCTGTATCTCAGTATAGCTATTTCTAGAGCTGAATTCACCTCTTATCAGTACAAGTGTGAATAAATTCTACCTTTAAATAAATAAATAAAGAGAGGACAGTACTGTGTGGGCCACAGTAAAGGATTATTCATCTATCACACAATGTCTGCCAGATGCTTTGGAGCATTAGACCAGCTTGTGTATTTTAACATCCCAGGTCTTAATGTTTACATGGCAACAGGGTTTAATCTGCTCTGCTCAGCTCAGTCTGATACTCCCGAGTTCAACATCAATACCTGAAGTGACCTGGAGACATGAAGCTACTCATAAGTGTTAAATAGAGGGTCATCGGTGCAGCCTGAAATGTGCTGGATTTCACATGTGCTAATCTGCAATCTTCAGTTCAGCAAGTGGTTGCACAGAAAAGGTGCTGAATCTACAGCTGTGCTAGGCACTGTATGTGCTGTAAAAGTATATTTATGTTATAGAACTCAGCACCCCAACCTGCTCCTTCACAAGCCACATTGCACTGAAAGCATAGTGCAAAGACACCCATGATCTGCAAACAGATGAACTTTCTCAGTCAGTATACCTGGCTGAGGAAAAGCTTTTTCTCCAACACAGAGTATTAGTGTGGTATGGTACTGACCTCTTCTGCTGCCAGGCTAGAATGCTCAGGTAAGCCTGGTGCAGTGTTGTACTACCCATAGTCCACACCCACTACAACCTCACAGGGTGCATCAGAGAACCTTCAAGCCCTGTAGAAGAAGACAACGTTTTTTCTTCTGAAACCTAGTCGGCACTGATGTATGATCTTTTCTAAGTGTCGAGAAAAGAAGAAAACGAGTGTTCCTTGAAAAACGTATATCTGTTAAGCACAGCAAGAAGAGCATGCTTGGTAGGAGGTGCAGGAGGAGGACAAAAATAAGTGTTTATGGATGTAAATTTTAGTAAAAAAATCCAAACCAAAAGGAAACAGCCAAAGCAACCTAAAATCCCACACCATCGTGGCTATTTAGACTTCCTGGAATTCAGCTTTTAATAAAACAGGGCATTAAGCATGTACCTTTTGGGAGAAAGCTTGTAGAGGTTTTATTTAAATCTCCTGCTCTGAATTTCACCGCAACTGAAGCTGATGACACCACACAGCGTTCTACTACATGGAAATTACATGAGATCTCAAAGTGTTTTCTAAACACTTGTTTCCCAGCTAGTTTAAGATCCACTCTCCCAGATGTTGCTTTAAACCATACAGAAATGGCTGTTTCTTGTTCTTCCAAACACATGAGGTCAGCAATCTATAGTTAAATTGCCACAGCTGTGGATCTGCTCCTAAATCAAATTACATTGTATCTACAGGCTATAAAAATTATCTCATTCTAGAGATTTTTTCGCATTATGATCAGATCATCTCTAATGTACCATTTAGAAGGCTTTTTGGAAGGTGATGGTAACCCACTTTCCAAACTATTTTGTAGGTCTTGCTTTGTTGAGTGTTCCTATCAACTTTCTTTTCAAAAACATCAGTGCAGACTGAGAATTTTTCTTTGGCCTTTAAATTCTGTTCAGCCACATCCTTCTGTCTTGATCTAGGTTTAACTTTATCATGGCACTGCAGTTTAGTTAACCAGTCATCCAGTCATAGAAGGTGATAGTTACACTTGTGTATCTGATAAAGAAATCCATGTAGGTTCTTTGAGACAAGCTCTAAAAGTAATATGCATAGTAAATCAAATGCAGACAATATTGCTAGACAGGGTGCCATCATTAAATCTTGCAGAGTTCTAGAGAAGGTTATGGAAATTACACTTGATCAATTAGACTGGGTAATTTCCAGCTAGAAGAGGAAATCCTGTGTTAGACAGAAATGGGAACTTCCATCTTCTCTATCAGCATAAAAATGTATATAATAAATCACAGAAATAACGTAATGACTTTTTTTTCTGAGTGTGAACATTGGCTGGAGAAAAGTTTGAAACTCTTCATATTAAGCAGATGTTACAATTTGTAACCCAAATGACCTCTTTCGAGCAATAAAAGTTAAAGGTTAGCTTAATATTTTAGAAAGTTTATCACTTGTTTTATATCCAAATATTCTCTCTAATCATCTAATCTTCATGTTTCTCCTGGAATCTTACTCAGCTTTTAGTGGCATCAGCCACTTCATGAAGCAGTAAGATCCACAGTTCATTATTGCAATTAGAGGAGAAGCAGATCCATGTACTGTTTTTTATTTTGTCATTTCTTCTACTTTAAAAGGAGAAAAAACTTATCTCCCCTCCCTTGGAACACCTGAGAGTCAAATACCCAAATTTTACTTATCTAGCATTTATTATTAGTGAAGAGAAAGACATTATCAGAGTATGGTTTGTCTGCCTTCTTTTAAAAACCTTTAAGAAATGGAATGAGTGACTCTCCAGACTCTTCTGTGTCTATTCATCAAGTCTAAATGGAGCCCAGAGTGACTATCTCAGATCTGGCCACTTGGAGATGCCCAGGTATGGGTAGTTTGCACCCTGACTATAAGTGACAAAGCAAGGACACAGTCACAGTGAACATGGCTTTTATTACTATATTCTTTCATCTTCTTGCAGAGGTGAACAATCCCAGTCTTTTTAAACTCTTTATATGACAGATTTTCTGTGCCTTCCCTTATCTTATGGACCTTCTATGAAATTTCTTCAGTTCTGGCAATACATTTTTTTTCTTTGAACCATCAGAGCTGAACATGCAATCCCATTGAAGCTGCCTTGTTTATTCATGTAAAGGTAATGTACTCCAATATAATGCTTATTGTTCCATGTGCAGTCTAATTTATCACTGACATTTTTACTGCCTATCAACATTAGGAAGAGCTTTAGTTGGACTGTCTTTGCTGGTGTCCTGCTCCTTTACTACATCAATATTGTATTTGAATTTATAAGTGAGGGAATGATTTTCATCTGTCTTTGGACAGCTGTAGCAGATGTCTGCAGCTGAGCTAGTCATGTTGACCTCTCTTTACAGTCAACGCTTTTGGGATTTGATGATCTGATCTATTTTAGCTGTGCCCTTTGGTGTAATTTGAATTATCCTCAGACTTTGTTGATTTTATGAGTAGATCTTCATAGTTCTTCACAGAGTGATTATCTTAGAATAAGATCTGGCATTTAGCCAGATGCACCTGATCAAATGTGAGCAGTTCAGCGGAAAGCCCGAAGAACTCCACTGGGACCCTCCTCTGTGGCTTCATTGATTTTAAAAATCAGAGACTGATTTTTAAAAGTGTTTTTTAATTTTTATTTCTCTCTTTCTTTTCTGTAATAGACAGGAACTAAAGGTTCCAAAGTTTGCAGTAATTTGAGAGTGTTTGAAGTTTCAGCCCTGATTCAGTCCCATTTTTTAGTTCTAATAAAGGAAGTTGAATGCTAGCTAGAAACTAGCTTCTTTCCAGAAAAGCAAAAGAAGCTTTAATCACTTAAATCAGTTTGTTACTTATGATGCTGTGAACCCTTGTCACTGGCGCAATAGACTGACGTTAAGAGACACAGGCTCTTTCTCTGGCTCAGGTCAAAGGCTGTTGTTTGATGTTCATCTGTTACTTCACCTCCATGCTCTTCAGTCTCCCTGCTGTAGTAATGTGAATAACAGAGAGTATCTACTGTGCTTTGGGAGCTCCTGATGAGAAGCATGATGGAATGCCTATGTGTTATTCATATTCTTTATGTTTTATGTATGGGAAGAAGTGTCTGGGTTTTTTCTTCCTTACTGGGGTAAAAGAGGTTGATTCTGTTCCTTTCAACAAAAATACAGGTTTTTAAAGTGACAGATAGCCTTGCTATTGTCAATTGTCAGAGGCTTTTTATCATCAGTGAAGCAGAAAAAATGTGTAATGGATTTTATCAGGTGTGCTCTAAAAAGCCACAGCACAGCGAGACTTTTTGATCAAAAGTACAAAGCAAAATATCACTTTCTTTGGACCTCACATGTGACTCATGCATGAAGACTGTGGGCTGTTCTGCAAAATGAACTTCAGCTTTTTCAAGAAAGGCACAGATTTGCAGAATTGATGCATGCTATTGAAGATCATGAAGTGACAATCAAGTTTTTCACTTAAAGGAACTTTCATGCAAGAGAAAAACACCTGACCGATTCAATCGTTCCTGTAAATATTACCTTTTTTTTAAAAAAAAAAATAACAAGACTGATATGTGAAGTGGAATATCAAGGAGTTTGGATTTGTTCCACTTTTAGATAGAATGGGACAGATCTTTTCCCATTTGGGAAAAGGTATCAAGTTGTTTGAACTTATTTTTTGCCAGACTTTCCTCTTCAGTTAGTCTACCTTATTTGCTGCTGTGTTCCTTCACCAGTGTTCAAGCTGCTTCCAAATAGAGATTCTGAAAAGTTTTGTAAAGTATTCCCATAAGAGCTATGCATTCGGTGCAACAACAATAACAACAACAACAAATCACTGTAAATGATGGGTTGGGAGAAGATGTATAAATCACTTTCAAACAAATTTGTAAAATGCTGATTTGAAGCCAAAAGGACATTTCCTTAAATTGGTATACACCAGCAGGACTACGGCAGAATTAATCTGGTAGCACTCTAGCAGATAACAGTGCATGGCTTGATTCCTAGCATGTAAGAAAGGTACAGCATGGAGCAAATGCTGTGTAATCACCAGTTTAGAGGCATCTGGACTGACGGATAAGTAGAGTTATTGCGAAGATCAGAAGAGCTCATTCTTTGCTCTGACCTTTCCAACTCAATCAATGTACACGACACTGATGCTTGGCATGAGACTGCAATCATCCCCCCAAATCCTAACTCAGTGGATCATGTTTGTTTAGGTATTTTCTACCATGCACAAGGACACTGTGTGAGCAGAGCATCAAGAAGTTAAAAGTACACAGCAAATATTTATTGGTTGACACACACTGTGGAGAGCAAGGACCCATACTCTACTAAGTGAAAGATTAATATGGGGATGACCCTAAAAGTGACATGCAAAGCATCTCTGCTGGCCAAGCCTGCTTTTTTGTTTTGTGTTTTGTGCTCATTTGTGCAGGCTGCTTTTCTGTCTTGTTGAACTGCCATCTTTCAGTTCTCTGTTTTTTTTTCCTAAGGGTGTTAATATCTTCTTATGTTAATACTTTTCAGTTCTTGAATGCCTACTTATAACTGTCTCAATAATTTCACTGATGCCTGCATTTTAACATTTCTTGCATGGCTTTAGCACACAGTCTTTCTCACAGCTGAAAATTATTTTCTCAGCAAAACCAGCCAAAATCCCACAGATGCACTGCACCAAACTGGGCCTGGGATCACACAGATGAAACCTGTGTGATGGGATGTGGTTTACAAGACTTCTGGAAGATAGGTGATATGGGGAGTATATCTAGACATGACAGAGCTGATTTGTCTTTCACTGAGAAATCAAGTTTCAGTTTTTGCTACATATTGGAAGAAGATAGATGCTGACTGGTTGTCATCAAGCCCTACAGTTTTTAGATTATTAGAATCTACATGAAATGGACTTCAGAAGATTAATATTAGTCATGAATAAATTGTTCATCACAAGAATTCACATTTTAAAGCAAGGAAGGAATCTTGATCATCTTCTAAGAACTACAAAGGAAAATAAGACAACAACAACAAAAAAAATAAATCAAGAAGAAGGAGGTATTCATAATTCTCAATAGGCCAGTTCACTTTCCACTGCATTTGAAAGCTTACATCAATACAACTGACTGGAATCCGAATAGCCCAGTACAATGTACTAGTTAAGAAATGAATAGTGTCTGATCATTTCTAACATGAATGTGCTCACAAATAAATACAACATTGGTGCCATAAATCTCTTATGGATGTGAGATCTAAAGATGAAAGGCTAGCACAGTTTTGCAGTAATGTATCTATTTGTCTTCCAGAAATGAAGATCCTATGCCTAAAACTCTTACTGGAGGGTTAAACCTCCACACAATAAAGCACTTCCTATCTGGAAATTGCTATTTCTTTTAGCTACAAATGCTGAATAGGGAAGAGCAAAATCTGTAACAGACTGGAGGATGGGAAAAAAACTGCAAGAAATTAATTGTATCAAAGCAAGAAACAGAGAATTTATTTCTTCTACCCTACTTCTCATAAAAAAAAAAAAAAAAAAAAAGAAAAAAAAAAGAAATGCTTTCAGACAGCAAAGTAAATTGTGAGGAAACCAACACAAAAGAAGGTAGGAAAGAGAGCTCCATACAACGTGTTGAGTGTGTGAAAGAGAGGATCTGTTTATCAGAGCAGGCAGAACATGCGTTTTGGTGACAGCTTGACTACAACTGCACATCTATTTGTCTTTTATGATGTCTAGAAATCCAGAAGAGCACTTTTCAGTGGTTAACCCTTGAAAGTATCAGGCTTTGCCAACTTTGGCTTTTCATCTCTAATTTGCAGGCAGAACATGTCCTGTTAAGGTATTTTGTGGTGTTAATTTGGGGTAGACTGAAACAACTTCCATTAAGTTTAGATTGACATAATATGCATAGTCACTGACTGCAAAATAGTGATCTAGATTGCATAGGTCATCAAAATTATACCAAAAATAGTGTCTTAAGTAGAAATTCAGTCATATAGAATTATTTGCCCAATCGGAGGTATTAAATAAGTTGGGTGGACTTTGAAAGATATAAATAAACTTATAATACCTCAAATATTTTTCATCCATGTTCAGGATTATCTTTCTTTTCTTCTATGGCAACTTTTGATAAACTTAATAATGTGTTTAAAATAACATATTTTAGTACTTAAGTCCACATATATTGCTGTAAAATCTTACTCACCAAAAAATCAGATGACACGCCCTAAAAAATCAGCAAAACCAAAAGAGAATGTCTGAGGACTTTCAAAGGCAAGGATCACAAGCATTACATGAACCCTGTTACAAGATAAATATGTCTCCTAGTTGTGTTTAGAATAGCATATGTGTGAAACAGAGCACTTGTTCTGCTGTTCTTTCATGATTAATACATGCCTTTCTTGTTTGGGTTTTTTTGAAGCGATTTATGCATTCCACCAAATATTCTATGCCTACACAGAGTGTCTCAGTGTTTTTAGGTATAACTTTCTTTTATTAATGGATGGAGAAGAATCCTCTTCCGTGTATCTGTAAAGATATGAAAGAAATTACAAAGAACCAAAACAAGAAACCAATTTTTTAAAAAGGTGAAAAGGTTGTATTCTCAGCTGTTTTAAACCACTTTGGCTCCACTGGCTGGATATTGCAGGGATTTCAGTCTCATGCTCCTTCCTATAGGTAGTACTGCAGAAAAAGCTACCACCCTGGAGCCTGTTGTTACAATTTCTCTGCCAGAAGTTGCTTATCCATAATGGAATCAGCAGAGATAACAGCTTCCCAGATGCTCCAGTGCAAATTTTCATATGTCTTTCCTCAAGATTACCTCATCAGGAATTTATTCATGGCTGACTGATTCTTGGACTAGAGCTGAATGCTGTCTTCTGATAAACATGCTACAGTGGCAGAAACCTTCAGGAAAGGATGAGGGCTAGCACTTTCTAAGTATTTTAAACCAGCTTAATAGTGGGAGAGCAACAAATAAAAAATTGTGGGATTTATTTGAATAAGTGTAGCCATATGTTGCATTTAAGGTGATGAATTAATTTGGTAAGAGATGCTTTCTAGCTGGTCCTCAGAGATTAGAGGGGCTAGGGGTGGCTGGACTTATCTCTTAATAGGTATGCCAATTAAGGCCATAACTATAGGCCTGACACCAGATGCACAAACAGCCTGTATGCTGTAAGTCTAGTTGCATTCAAAACAAGCAGTCAGGTTCACGCATAGTACTGTTTATTCTTATGCAACATTTACAGATTCTTTAAGATTGCCTATGATAAATGCACAAACTGCAGGTTGGCTATATAGCACTACACACAAAGGAAAAAAACAATTGCAAACACACACACTTAATTCCCGGGTAATCACTTGGCTTAGCCGAGGGCTCAAATCTTACCAAAAGGCGTCCCTTCTGGGGGGTGGGCGAGGAGCACAAACCATCAATCTGTCCCTCCAATTTCATATCAGATTATCATCCCTCCGAGTTAGATACAAACTCGGTGTAGTATTTATCTAAGTATGTATGTGTGAGTGGGTGTGACTGTGGTCAAGCCATTATCTCTTGAGTAATGACACAGCACATTCCTTGATGCGAGGGGTGCGCTGTTTTTTGTGGGAGAAGAGAAAGAATGAGAGACAAGGTCAGCAGACTACTGCAAAACAGTCCTTGAGAAAAGGGGAAGAGCAGGAGATAAATCTGTCCTTGAGATAAATGAAAGAATGGGACCGTGCAGCCTCCACCTCACTTCGCATTCCTCCTTGGCACCACAGCAAACACAAATCACTGGATCTCCATCCCATCCTGTGTCTGTTCTGGGCACCATGTGTCAAGGAAATGTGTGTTTTACAGATTTTTCACTGTTTTGCTTTTCCCACACTTCCAACACCATATTATACTGTAGAGGTCTCCATGAGGCCTTTTCACATGTATAAGCATTTACAATCAATGGTGATCTAGAGTGTGATATTTATGGTACCAGTCATCCCATTTTACAGCAAACATCTAATGTCAGGCTAATCATAACCTGAAGTGGCTGTTCTGCTAGGGGAATAACAGAAGCCCAGATGGCTGCACTGCAGTTAGAAACCTTTGGGCTGTGGACATCAAAAGTTAGGGAAGATGAATCTTGGCCTTAATGTCCTGAGTGAGTAGTACAGCATGATGGGACGTACAATTCTTGCCAAGTAAAGTGGTTTTCCCAGGCTATCATGGGAATAATGAATCTTAAGTGATTTCCCTGATGAAGAGGAATACTCAAAGATGACCGCACACAGTTCCCTGATGTTTGTGTACTCAGTTGACAAATAGAAGCTTTGTTCATCAGTGAGAAAAATATCTCAACTCAAGCTGTGCTCTTTAGCTACAAAGATACAACAGCTGATCTATTGTTAGGGATTTTCAGCATTGTCTCAGAAATATCAGATAAAGAAAAACAGTCAAACCCAGAAACATTCTTGTTACCTTTGGGGATTTTTTGTTAGGGAGTCTGGAGAATTTAGGAGTATGGGAACATGTGATGTGTGTCTTAGGGACAGAAAACAATGCCCAGTGTTTTACCAATTAATATAAATGTAACCCTAACCTCTTCATATAGATGCCTGTGTTCTGAGTATGGAGTCAGTGGATGAATCCATATCAAAGGCAAAGCCTTTCTTGTGATTAACTGATTTCAGAAGAGATTCTTCCCCAGTGAGAGTCTCACTCACTCCTCTGGTCTCCTGTGGAGCACCCAATATCATAGAAAATTGTCCTTTGCCTCAAGATCCTTCTGCTTTTGTTCTAGCAGCCTTGAAAACACATACACAGTTAGAGGATCTTCATAGTTCTCATGGATGAGTCATTTTATTCAATCCTGTCTCCAAGAAGGCCGTAATTCATCCTATTTCTTAGAGAAAATGAGAAATTTGGGAAGGTACTTGTTGGAGATGATGATCCTGAATGACAATATCTTGCCTGATCTAAATATTCCTAGAGTAACTAGAACAAAGTTCCAGAGGCAAGTTTAGAAACTCACATCACTTGTGAGTCCCAGGATTGAAAAGCTTGGTGTAGTTTGCTGAAATATTTGCTGAAATTAGCATTTTTTTTTTTAGTGCATCAGGCATTCTTATGTGAAGTTCACATATATTTGTCCTCCCATAAATGCAGTTCCTTACAATACGTTGCTTCATCTTTGTTCACGTCTCTCCCCTGCTAGTTCTTTGTTATTCTCTCAAGAGTCTCAGATACCAAACTTCTGGAGGTTCTATAAGCCTATAGCAGTGTTTCAGAAGAAAAAAAAACACTTACTAATACATAAAATCAGTGATAAAAACTAAAAACCTTAGAGCTATATCTCTTTGAAAAAACAGAAAGAGAGACTTGGGTTTCATTTTGGAGGTGTAAAGGTGATCGAAAAGTTGTCCAAATGTAAAATAAGCCATTATCAAAGTACATATGCCTTCTAAACACTTGCTAGTAGACTCACTGGGTAAACAACTTTCAAGGTGACAAGCAGAAGTTGAATTCAGAGATTAACAGCTGTGGATCTGTCGCTGTAGAGACGGACAAAGTGACACACACTCTCACATGGGTGAATAAGCAGCTAGGTTTTTTTAATTACTAAAAGCATGCATTTTTATATATTTCAGGTGCCAGAGTGTCACAACATAATTGGTCAAAAAGTTGCTTTTAACATTCTCATTGGATAACCTTTATCAGTTTTCTCCCTGCTTACTTCATCCTGCTGTGTAGTCTGCAGCTCCTTGAAAGTTATTTGCTTGAAGCAAAGCTTCCCTATCTCAAGGGCACACCAGAATCTTGTCAAGGTCAAACTCCTCTTCAATCAGGTTGTTGGCAGACCAGCTGCCTTCCCCCACATGGATCAACTTCAGGCAACTGTGAACATCCATGCTCCCAAGTACTCCACAATTCAGCTGTAATGTTAGTATGGCTGTATTATGTCTGCTTCTGAAATTTGCCATTTTAGGCTCCCTTTCACTACATTGTATTTCCCAATCTAATTCTACCCTGTACTTCTTTCAAGTTTAACATTTTTCTTGTCTTTGCCTCAATATTTAAATACATCTGTTTCCTTTTCAGATTTTATATTTTACTTCCATAGCTGGCTTTTTAGGTCCATTCTCCCACTTTAACCTTTTTGCTCTGACACTGAGGATCTCTGTCTTTGCAGTTCCTGAGCTAAGCTCCCTGTGACTAAACAGCAGCATGAAATAAAGGTCAAGTTAGTGCTTCTGAGATACAATCTCCTCTTCTCCTCAGAGAGCAGCCTGCTCTGATGATTCCCTTCAGGATGATACATCCACTTCAGGTGTAGTGCTGAAGGTATAAGAAACAACAAGTCTTCCCAAATTACTAATACCCATTGTGTATCTCCCTGGAAAGAGCATAATTCATTTGTATAGTAAGGCTGAGTTGGACATTGTCTCCTCAGGGATGCAGTATTTATCCCAAATGCAAGAAGCAGAATGAATGCTGAATAGCTGTAAGAACAGTATGTTAGTTGTTCTTGCTTGTATTTCATGTGGATGTACAGTTTATACCATCATTCCTCTTAGAAATTCTTCAGGGTGACACCAATAATAAGTGGATTCTTCATGGAGCTCCATCACATCAGAATGTTCTTCCCATCCTGAAATATGAAGTAGAGGATGGAAAAATTATCAGTAGTACTATGCTTTTATATACCTATACTACTACTACTACTACTAACTGTGATGACTGCCTCACCTAAAAATATGTGGAATTTACAGATTAATACAGACAGGTTTCTGGCCTTCACTATTAATTTTCACCCTCTCCTTGCATTTCTAAGTGTAGCTTTATTGTTACTTTTTCCTTGTTCCATATGTAGATATTTTACCTTTTGTTTTTCCATTCCACTCCAAGATATAAGGGAAGCACTTGGGGAAGTAGGGACATGTCATCACTTTTTCCTGTTTGATTTTGTCCTCTGTTTAGTCCAGATGGAGAATTTCATAGCAATCCTAAATGACACAGGAAACAGTGCTGCCTGATTGATTTAATCTTTGCATACCGGAGCTGTACTGGGAATCTGGCACTTCTGTGCATAATTGTGGTGAAACAAATTCAGACGTTCTTAGCAATATATATTTTTTTTGTGTATGAAATACAATTGAAGCAACTGATTTATGCACTTAGAATTGATTCATACATCGTCTGTATCCATCTGTACATGCTTGCACACTGTTTTAAAATCTATCTTGATCACCAGTACATAGGGTAGAAGTAGAATTTTCTGTTAATAGAGTATAAATAAAGCTCGAATAATATCTTGCTTCATTCAGTACCATCAAATACATTCAATGTATGATTAGTTTAAAATTAGAGAAGTCTCAGTTAACATATGTAAATGCTTCCACTTCCAACTCTCAGCAGTCACACGAAGAATATTCCACAGTCACATTTTGGCAGAAATCAAGAAGTAGCAGTTACAGTCTTTATGACTAAAAAGTCATAAAAAAAATTGTTTAGAAGTTTGTCTCCCTTTTTTATATAACTTCCTTGGCCTGACAGGAAACTTGACCAACAGATTTGAAAGTTGTCTTCTCAAAAAATCCTACAGAAACATTCTTCAAACAGTACCCTTTTAACTCAGGCCTTCTCATTTATGTATTAATTTACATATATTTCAGAGCATATCAGTGACACCTTCTTCCACTAATTATCAGCTCATTTCTATCTAACATCACTGGGAATTTGTTATGAATATAATGACCTTAAAAAATACAAAGTGATTTTAAATACAGCCCACTCTAATGGAAGTCCTCCCATCCTTTCTGGCATCTTACATAGCAAAGTCCCGTGATTTCTTTCTCAGACTTGTGTTTTTCATGCTCCTGACCACCTCTTACCCAATGGTGAGCTTTAGTACAAATTTGATGCTCGCACTGTGAGATATATTACCTGAGTAGGACTACTTCTCTGCAGCCTTTCCCCTATTTCATGGTGTGTCCCAAGTAATGGCAGGTGATCCCCGCAAACCTCCACCTACCAGACCCATTAACCTTAGATCTTTCTTCTAGCAAAGCTAAAATTCTCTGACTCCTATTGTGGGTTTTATAAGCACTATGTGCAGCAAATGATCCTCTTCCTTGGCTTTTTATGCCTTTAAAATGTTGCCAAACTGTACAGCCATTGTTATGTTACATATCTTCAGCCTTGGAAGATGCAAAGGAAATGGACCAGAACTATAAAACAGTTACAGCTCACCTATTATGCCTTAAGTTATACTGTACGGATCTTTTATTTCTCAGCGGACAAGGGCAGGCCACACATCCTCGACTCCAAAAATTTTGGATCACAGCCCTCAATTATTCTGAAAAAACAGATGACCTGTTTCCACTTCCCAGGATATAGCCTATAGCCCTATTTAGCAGCCTTTTATCACTTGCACACCCCCACACCCCAGTTTCCCAACTGGGACTCCCAGGTTCCCCAGATCAAGATCCCAGTGATATACTCTATTTTTCTCATCCTCTTATCATACACTCCCACTTCCTGACCATTGACACCTACTGCCTGTTGAGATTCCCTGAAGTATCGAAGACAGCCACATAGACATGGCACAGTATTCTAGAGCATCTCAGAGGGGCAGCTGAATCACTCACTGGGTATCTATATGAAGGTGGACACACATGAGTTGGGTATTGAAGACTCAGTTCAGTTTTCTACAGTATATATTATAGATATACTATATATAGTATGTACTGTGATACTATATACACTTCATGTAGTATGTAGTGTATTTTTCTCTATTGCCATTTGAGAGTACTCTCTGGCCTCTGTCTTCTCTCCGGAAATGCATGGATAACTCTTAAATCTTCTATCATCCATAGCCCTATATGGATATCTGGATACCTCTGAGCACCTCGAACATCACTAGAGGACTATCTGAGGACAATTGAATCAAGTCCCTTGTGTGGAAGTCTTGTGCTCACCTCAGTACGCCTATATATGATGAGCTGAATCACTCTATGAAGTCCACAGACAGCAAAGAGTAGCTCTTCATTGACTATAATAGAAACATAGCAGCCTGGCTTGCTTACAGACCTGCATGAGGATGCCCACATATTGACGTCTTACTCTGCAAATTGACTTTCATCCAGACAGACAAAGGTGAGAAATAATGAATATGACTCAGAATGACAAAGGTGAGAGGTAATGAATATGACTCAGAACTTTAAGATGATGTCATTAATTTGAGCAGAAGTTATTTATCTGGACCTTTTTTAATGATGGCCTCATTTTACTGAGTCTTAATTCCAGATAAAATATATAATCAGAAAATATGGAACATCACCCATAGATATAATGGGCTTACTACCAGGCACAATTCTTTGCCTTCCCAGACATAAACTAGGGATGACTCTAGCTGAATATTTTAAAGGGATTCCTCAGATGTATATTTCATTAGCTGCATAATTTCACTCCCTAGTTCTGAATTTGGAATTTTGCCTTGACACAGTAAGCTCTCAATCCACACTACATCACATTTCTCTCCATTCATAGAACTGATGTCTCCTCAGAAGAACTCATTTCCCAACAACACCAATTACTGTCACCTACTTTTACTTGACATTAATCGCAAGACAAGCAGAACTAGCTATACTTAGGCCTGCCAGGCTGATATGCAACAGATTTAACAGCTGCATTTATGCTTACTGTTTGGTACCGTAGTACAGAAAACAGCTAAGATGCTTTTAGTTCAGGGAAAAAGCTTTTCTTGCTTACTTTAGAAACCCATCTAAGACAAAATGCTCATTGGAAATCAGGCAGTATAGGCAGCATCTCTCATGTATGCACTTAATCAATAGGGGGTGGGTTTGGGTTTGGTCTTGGTTGCTTTCTTGATTATACCCAGAGGAAACTGATTAACCAAAGTAAATTATTTCAGTCAGAGCATGCTTATAGGGGCGAAGGTGAGGTGTCAGCAACCATTTTAGCTAGTCTTTGATAACAAATAAAGTGTTAGTTCTTGTTATCTTTTGCCTAGCCTTGAGAAGGCAAGAACTAAGACATTGTATATGGACCAATGATAGGATCATTTCTACACCTGTGTTTACATTGCCTACAGTACCAAGGCTGAACTGTCCTCAACCTGTTGACTTTCAGAGGATCAGCATGTTTCATGACCTGTGATAATCTGTGTATAAACCCAGATTTAAAGCTTTTACACTGTAAACAGGAGATGTACTATGACTTGAATCTATGTTTCTGTTCAGACACGGTGCAACACCCCTAACCACTTTGTCTATCTCTGTCTCTGTATCTTGGTTAATAAGGACTTTAATAGCATATATACCACACTATTTTAATACATTCAAACAATTTAATGGGAGTAAAGTGCAGGCATTTCCTCAAGGCACAGGCAGTGGGAGCAGGCTCTGTTTTTAATTAGAGTAATGGAGTTCATTATCCATAGCTGGCCTTTATTTACTTAGAGCATACACAGAGTAGGAAGGCAACATGAACTCATGGAAGAGGAAAGCTCCAGAAATCTGATGTCTGTGCTGAAGATAACATGCTTCAGAACATAAGGCTACACTCTTTATTTCTGACATCCTTTACCCTGTCATTTCATTTCAGATATTTTAGTGCTAAAACAAGAGTTGTCTTTCACTGGATTTTTATATAATACTTAAAATTACGTGTTTCTCAGGTTATAATTGCATACCATGATAGGGCATTTTCCACTTAATTGTCTAGTTCTCACAGGTATTTAGATATGAAGTTCCTGTATAAGTAACTAGGATCCATTAATTCCAAAAAGAAGCTCATTGTTGTAAGAAATTAAGGTTGCAATTGGTTTTGTCCTAGGACAGTTCGGGTGGATTTGGTCTCAGTAATGTCTAAAGCTTTCAGACTACACCTCTCTATGTGATCAGTGGTGAGGCATAACTGCTAACTCTCTCAGTGGTGGCGAAGCTCCATACTGAAGCCTTTTGAAGTCCTACTGGGCATCAAAATCCACCTTTACCATCCATGGGGTGGTCTATAAAGCATGTATCTATGAACCATTTGTAACTGGAAAGAAATAGACCCTTTTAAGCATGGCTTCTCTGACATATTTGTAGTGTCTGTATTTTTGATAAAATGATCTGCTCCCCAAAAAATCTAATTTCTTCTGACACTAAGGAGAGTCGTGGTTGAAGATGTCTACACTGCAGATGTCTATAATTGGTCAGGTACCAGTCTATATTTACAATTTAAATGTTCATCAGCTCATTCAGTCTGAAACATGAAACTTCCTCATTCTTAAAGTTCATTTTATGAAATTAGAATAAAATGTAAACTATTGTTTGTAGTCAGGCAAAGGAAATTCTTAAAGATACTCTTTCAGTTTGCGAAGACTTTGAACAAAATAACATGTTTCTGGAGAACCACTGCTGCCTTTGTCTTATGAATATTGTGACTACATTTCTGAAAGGGAGAAGCTTATCAGACACTCAGCTTTCTGCATATTTTTTAATCCCTAAAAAACATTTCTTCATATATCAGCTCTTCCATGTTTACAATCTACCCACAGATGCACATCTATCTAATAGTGCATACAACTAAATGAATAGGATTTTAATATTAACAGGGGGAAGTACTATAAAACCAAGCAAGATTATGGTACAGAAATTAAATCAGATTACATTTTAGCTACCAAAGTCAATGGGAGAATGGAGGAATGGACTGTATTAATTACGAAATATAATGTTTAGACATGCATTAATGTCTATAAAAAGGCTGATTGATACCAGATATTTGCTGATGTTACCATTGACTGAGCTGACTAACCGAGGTTGGAAGACAAGGTATATCTTTGAAAAGTTAAAAATGCTATCCTTTGGACTTGGTTTTCAAAAAGGAACTGCTGCCACAGTATTTCTATACTGGAATGTCTTCTTTAGAGCACCTTCAACTAATTTACTACAATAAGGTTTGGATGGGGCTTTTAGAGCATGTCAGCGCTATACCAAGCTGGCTTTACATGAGCTAGCACTGGAGCACAGTGCTAACAGAACTTTCTAGCACCTTCTAGATTTTGCAGCCCACTGAGAAAGAAGCAGTGATATGCAGCATAGAAACTCTGACTGCCTTTTGCTATACACGGGCACTGGGGTAAATCTGCAGAGAAATGAGAATCCCTAATCCTGCGAATCCTTAACTCTAATTTCTCCCCAGTCTCCTCAATAAAGCAAATCATGTAAATTTTGCATGATTTTCTATCAGAACAAAAATGTTATGGACATCCAGACTTCCGGCAGTAAAGTAAACCTAGATTTGAGAAAAGAAAACTGCAGCAGAAGAGAGGACTTTTTTCCAGGAATACTCCCTTAAATCATCCTGAAAGAATGTTTAGCTGCCTGTAGCATTTCCTTTTGACAAAGAAGAAAGTAATAATCATCTCCAGCTGTGACCCTAGCCATAAACACATTCCTACTGTCCTTCTTAGGCCATAAACCAGCAGTTTCTCTGCTGGAAACAAAGAATCATTCAGGTGCCAAGCATGAAGGCCTGTTATTTGTACAAAAAAGCTGAGCTTTTATGGGAAGTTCACTATCAGTGTAAGTACATGTGCTTTCAAGCAGTGTGGATCCACCATTCTCAGCAGTCTTCATATCATCTAGTTTATGATGACTTCTTTCCAACCACAGAAGACATAGAGTTTGAAATGTTACTGTGCTCGTCTAATTCAATTTACCATCTCATGCCTTAGATGGCTCACCTGCTGTGGACCTAATTCTACTTCCAGTTATACAAGCGTAAATCAGCATTATAAATTCCCCCCAATAGTGAGTTACATTGGAGAGGAAAAAAAATCTATACAAGTTCCCTTGACACAAGGACCGTACAATAGCACCAAATGTCTTAAGACATAAAGAGTTTCCAAGAAACCATGACAATAATATACATTTTTTTCTTTGACTTCAGCAAAAAGTATGGGTCTACTAAGCTCTAAAGGTGACTTACACATAGGCTTATGGAAATTTATTAAGCATTTCATTATTCATTCATTTAAATTTTGAAAAATAATTATTATTATAATGTTATTATGACCCAGAATATCAACTGATTTTAGAGAACTAACAATTGTCTGAAAGGATAAAATTTATCTCAGCATAAATACAGTGTAGATGTCTGCACTTTCATTATTTCAACTCTTTCAGAATCACTAAAGTAAGGATTTGCTAGGTATGATTCATCTTATGTTGAAATAAGTGTCTGAAACAAGTTAAAGGAATCATATGCGGAATAGTCTGTTTCTCTGTATTGCTCATAGGAAGACTTTCAGCTACAGCTCTGCTATAGCTGAGATATATTCATCAACAATTCAGATATCTCACTTTATGTGAGATGGATAATCATGGGGCTAGACTTCAAGGTTATACTTCTACAAAGGGAAAAATAATTTTATATTTTGATGTAAGATTTCTACCATTTAAATTCAGGTACTCACATGTGTTGCTGTTCACCAGCATTATTCCCTCTTCTTGAAAGTTTTTATGGGGTGATGAGGATGGACATAATGATCAAGAACACAGTGAAAGTGAGTCAGAAAACTGTTTTCCAAGTCTGAGTTTCACCCATCTCTGCTTACTATGAAACACATCATATAAGTTACTGTTCTTCCAGTGAACAGTAGTTTTGTTATCCAGAGAAATCTACATCTCTTTGTGGGACAAAATTACAGTTTCACTGGACTTCTACAGAAATGGAGGCTGGCTGGAAAGGAATGAGTTGTGCAGAAATCACTTTGAACTGCATGCAGCTTATATACAGTTCACTTATAGTTATATCCTGGTATCCAAATCCCATTAGAAACCCCGAAGTTCAATATTTTCCATGGTTCCTGATGGGTTACCCTGGCTTTCGTCTCTCTTCATTAGATGTTGAAAATCTAGATGAGTGAAAATTATGTTTTCTTTCCTTCTTGTTCATGTTATCACTGCAGATCTCTGCCCTTTACACTGCTCCTGACTATAAAGAGGAGCACACAGACCTTAAGCTCTAAGCATACTGTCAAAAATAATTATCTCTTCTAGATTTCTTATTGCAGGAAAGACAGCTTGTTTAAAAAAGAAGTAAAAAGACCAGATACTTGGAGTATATTTCAGGAAGACACTTTATCCTTAGGATTCAGAGATAATCTATAATGGAGTGATAAACGTGAAAAACACTGTGTGGGTTTCTGTTGTGGTGGGTTTTTTTGTTTGGTGTTTTGTGGTTTTTTTGTTTGTTTGTTTGTTTTTTTTTTTTTTTTAATATAGCTGTTACTACAGACCTGCAGATCTGCTCAGCAGTAATTAGAGGCTGTATTTTGTGTCGTTTTCTTTGTCCTGACTGTCTCTGTGAAACCTGAGGAGTAAGCAGGATGCATAGCAGAGGGAACAGTTGTTGACAGAAATAGCACCTTTCCTCCTGAATACCCCTCTCCACACTCTGTATGCTTTAATATTTCATAGTCACTACCTCCTATCTACAAGGCACTCATAGAAAGACTTATGTGACCCACTATATGGCATTCGTTGCTCCATCATCCACCCCATGGTTTCTGACTGCTACAGCCCTCCTTCCACTGACAAGAAGAGAGCTCATGTTTTTGTTTTGGAAGAGAAAGTTGAAGGAGCCAGTGTTAGATGCCGGTCACCAGACTTTCCCTTGGGGTTGACCAGAGCATGACAGTGCATAAAGTCCTGCCTTGGAAGGTGACGTAAAAGCAGTGAGACTGAGGGAAGGAGTGTGAAGTATCTTGGCACACCAAAAGACACATTGCAATCCTCAGAAACTGATTGTGATTTCTTTAATATCTGGCTGCTGGATTGTATTGAGTTTCAAGTTTGAGGACCAAAGCCAATGAAGACTAGTATTAACGTCCCTTTCCCTGCATACAGATTGGCATCATCTTTGTTATTTTTTACAGAAGGGAACAAGAACAAGAAGCTGAAGGACTCAACATGTCCTGAGAATATTCTTTCAGCATCTAAAACCAGTTTGGTAAAACTGTAGCAACACTTTCTAAACCTTCATATAAACCATCTCTTTTTCCATGCTCTGCTGCCCCAAAAAATCTTTTCTGCTTTAACCAGTGAAAGAACACCTGGCTGTCATATTCTGTGACAGGGAAGATGACACATTGTCTGTCCTTTCCTACAAACCTTCCTTCATCATTCCCTAACCCTGTTCATTGTGTTCAGTTAATTATATTTTCTGAGATGCTGTTTAATTCCAGTGGAGGACAAAAGAGCTGGCTGTAATAATGCAGCACATCCCCATAAACACAGGCAGAGAAAGTGTGAGAGAGAGATATTTCAGTTCCTCAATAATTTCAGCTTCTGAGAGGGTGATAAATAGCTCAGTCAATGCTTGGTTGCCAGCTGATAGGATTATTGTAAATAGGCTCTGCAAGGCATCATTTTTATGCATACACACTTGTTCAAATTAAGTAATAATCTTGTTGATACTGGAATTAAATAGTAATGTGGGGATATCAGGCACCGATCACTTCAAACAACAACAAATACCGATCTGGTATCTTATTAATCATTAAAATTAGCCCTGTGAAAAGCAGCAGACCTTCAGCTGGTATGAACTGATATTTCTCCACTGAAACCAGTGGCATTGGATTAAATTTCTCCTATGGGGGATTTGACCTATTATGTTTCTATATTTTCCCCCACCCTGCATTATTGTTAAATGTTATGTTAGAGCTGGCACTGTGTCTAACCTTTATAGACATAGATGTACATCAAAGAAAAATATTATTATGATGGACTAGATTGTGAACTCATTTCCTTTTTGCAGTGTTTCAGTTCATTTTTAACATGCTTCATTTAAAAGAGGAACATACTTGGGACAGATAGAGGTGAAAAGCAGATCATGGTGTTTCAAGGAAAGATATGTGACTGAGTGCATGTCAGTTATTCTCTCTTATGCACCCATACATTATAGGAAGAGGCAAAATTCCCCTGTGTTGCTCAGTCCATCTATGAAGCAGAGAATAATATTCTATGCAGAGGCCTCCATTATAAAACAAACAGTTAAAGAGCATTTTTCTCTTAAGGATTCTCTTATTTTCTCTTAAGGATTCAGTTTCATGTTCTAATTATCACAATTTGGCAAGTCAACCAAGTTGTTGTAACAGTCCATATGCACAACATAAGCCTGTAGGAAACATTAATGCATGATAACTGAACTCTTTTATATGGACATTTGGCCTTTTCATAAGTGCTAAATAAAGGAATTTAGCTTAAAATTATTTCAATGAGTTTAAGTTATGATACAGTTCATTACATGTTCCATGTGGCTGACAAAGTTCATCTGACCAGTAACCATTGCCCAGTTGATGATATAATAATTTTAATTGGGTCGTTAATTTGAACCTTCAGCTTGTACATTATAAGTAAAATTTTCCTTGCCTGATTCAGGTGCACAGCCTTACCAAACTGAAAAATTCTTGTGAGCACAGGAGGGAAAATTTCTTCTCCTCTTAATTCAGTACAAAACAGCAACTTGTCTTCTCTAGACACCCAAGTACTGTCTGCTTCAGCTCACATCAGATTCTTGACTCCAACCAGCTGTCACTGCTCTACTTTGTGAGCCAAAAGGAAACATGCTGCTCCACCAGGCCAACTTCTGTAACAGCACAAAATTCCATCCAGTAACTTGTTTTTCCTATCCAGTAATTTTGTCTCAAACTGATCTTGATTCAAAGATGCTCACAGTGAAGATTTTACTAATGATCCCTGTCACACTGCTTTACAATATGTTCTCATTTCTGGTTCGATTTGTCTAGTTTCAATTTCCTCTTAGTGTTCTCTGTTTTCCTATTCTTTGCCAAATTTTAAGGGTGTCAGAATCAGAAATTATGTCTTATATATGTACTTAGATATTGGACATAAAGGGATAAACATGGTTCATTATTTAGTTCCTTTTCTTTTAGCATTTAAAAAAGTTATTAATGTATAAAATTTTATGGTATAGATTGTTGGTTCTTTTCATTATTATTTTATGTTTTAATCAGCTAGAAAAATCCTTCAGCTAATTCAAAACACCCATGAATTAATACTACCAGCCCACTCTGTTTTATTTGGCATCCTGGCTAGGTAGACTGCTGGTTCTGCTCTGAAATCAGTTTTGCAAATTACCCATTGATTTCATAAGTAAGGGGATGGCCTTGTGCATGTGTACCATATTGATGGAGTCCAGCAGAAGGTGTTATCCATACTGAGTGTCTTTTCGCATTGATATTTGGAGTTATTAGCTCAGCTGCCCAAACTATAAAACTTAACTGATGTAATGTTGTGTCTGGGCTAATTAACCCTGTTTCTGTGTGGAGTTAATTAGCTTGGGTGCTGTGCTGTGGTGGCAGAGCTGTCATTTGTATGGTTCTGGTTCTATCTTGTTTACCACCAGCTTAAGGATCTCTATACCTTTCTTTCATCCATGATATACACACACACATCTAAACATGAAGACTACCCCACAACAAAAGACATCAGATATTAAAAAAGACATCAGTCATGGCCATTAATCAGGGTATCAGACACTTCTCAAGTGCTCTTTCTCAATGTACAGGGAAACCTTTCTATGTCAAGATCTTAGAAATGTTAACCAAACTCCCAGGTCCAAATGAGTGACAAAACCAGTCTCTATCAGAAAAAACAAGTCATGTAACAAAAGGAAAGGACTGCCAGAAGTTCTGGGAAGTGAGGCTTTTCACATCAGTTTGGAGTTTGGATCATTAATTTCAGTCATGGTTAATTACCTGAAGACTATCATTAACAGTTGACTCTATGTAGTTTCCTCAGTTCTCTACCCTTGTGCACTGGAAGAACAAAAGAGTGGGAGGCAAGTTTTATGAATAGCACCGGAAGGGTAATAGCATCATACTACTGGAGGATCTTCATTTGTTGCTGGTCAGCATAAGAAGAAAGGGGAGGAGATTCTCAAGGGCCAACTTTTTTTCAGACAGACAATCTTCCTGGGTATCTTTGACAGTCTAGAGGAATATTTTTTTTTTTTCCCCCCAAGGAAACTGAAAGAGGTGAAATAAGCTCCTGCTTTGAATCATGCTCTAGAGAGACCGCCTGACTTTGTTGACTACACTATGAAGCTGAAGAACTCAAAATCTCTGTGCTAAATATACTTCCCTCAAAAAAAACATGGTATGAAGATATCTGATGCAGATCTCATTGGGAACAGGAATCATGCCCACTGTGTCACTACCCGAGGCCCTGGCTGGCTGAGGGTAGTTGTACCATGCAGCTGTGATGGGACTTGGACTTACCAGCTTCATCCTCTTGACATCATACAACATAGTTAGCTATTGATGTATGAGTGTAGCTTGTTCCCAGTTTAAGAAGGAAGGGGCATAGATTGTCTTAAAACACTATGGAAGGCTCTGCACCCTGTCTCTAAAACCAGACTCACCTAGAAGGCTCATGATAAGAGGCTTGTGGTGGTTTAGCCCCTGCCGGGGTCTGAGACCACACAGCCGCTGCCCCTCCCCCACAAAAGGAGTGAAAATACAAAGCCCCAAGACTGAAATAAGGAAAGGTTTAATACAACAGTGCAATAGCAACACAACAAACAACAGCAATAACAATAACAGTAATAGTGATAGCAATGAACAGAGCAAAATAGCTACCAAATACAGCAGTTTGAAGCACGATGTACAAAACCACGAGTGCACCCGCGCCAGGAAAAATGTGACCTGCCAGGATGTGAGGTCCGCATGGTATCTGAATAACCCGGCTAGAGCTCCCCCCCCACTGCTGGGGAAACTTAACCCTATCCTGGTTAAACCAGGACAAGGCTGTATTAAATGACAGGAAAAGAAAGGAGCATTGAGTAGAAGAATCTTTGCTTATGTAGAAGATCCCAGTTCTTCAAGCATCCAAAATTCCAGCAACTTGCACTGCAACCTTCAAAACTTCAGGTGATCTGAAGGGATGATGTATTTGTCCAAAGAAGCTTTGCAAAGCCACCTGACATTCACCTATCACTCAGAAGTGCCAGCATCTTTGACAGCTGCACAAATTCAGTTTCACACCTCCAGTGCTACATGCTTTCCAGCTGCTTTCAAGGTTCAGGATTCTGTTGAAGGGTCTGTTTGTCTAGCAAATGACAATGATCTGCCATGAACATGTTTGTTTTTGAGAAGTTACCAATGTCATACTGACACTAGATTTAAAGAAGTCCCCTAATAAGACTTGGATTCACAAGGTCATGTCTTCCTTGGAGCACTTTACACTTGAATAAAAACACAAGTCCCTTTGAAGTAAAGTGAAATGTATTTGAACTAGTTGGATTTGTCATGTCTGTATAAGAGTTTGTTTCCTAGTGGATGTTTTTGAGGTATATTCTGATGGGGAAACAACTTCTAGTTGATGTTTGGAGAGGAATCTGAAATTATTTGCTCAATGTCTTGCTGGAATCACTCACATCTGACAGGAAACAAAGCAGTGATAACATCAAAAGAGGTTGTAGGAAGCAACATGCTAAAAGCTCATTATACACATAATTCTTTTACTCACTCTTATGAAGCATAACAGAACACAGACTTTTGCAACCAGTTTACAGTGAAGTGCAGAGAGGAATTAAGGCAAGACATACTTTGACATATTATTCCCCTTCTCTAGGTAGAAAAGTTGGACAGTAATTTTAAAATTAATCTTAACTTGGAGCAAGCCAGTCCTCTTCTACACCTGGCGTGTTCTGTGGAAGGAATTAGTTGGTTACCCCTTCTATTTATTTGGAGTGGCTGGTGCTCTATGAAGTGGCAGTGTTAATATGTTATGTTTAAGAGACATGAAAGATAGACAAGCTATTATGCTTAACAGGGCCAGGAAGAGTCCAGCTCCATGGACATCTATGAAGGAAATGATCCCAAGAGTGCTTGTATTTAATTCCCTACCTTTCACATAAATGAAGAGTTGTGGTGGGTTGACCTCAGGTGGACACGAGGTGCCCACTGAGCTGCTCTATCACTCTCCTCCTCAGCAGGACAGGGTGGGGAGAAAATAAGATGGAAAAAAACTCAGAGTTTTTTGCACCTAGGGGTGGAGATTTTATTGGGTCTGCATGGGGTGGAGTTAATTTTTCCCATAGTGGCCCTCATAGTGCTGTGCTTTGTATTGGTAGCTAGAAAGTTGTTGATAACACACCCGTGTTTGGCTACTGCTGAGCAGTGCTCACACAGCATCAAGGCTGTCTCTACAATATCAACCCCTCACCAGTAGGCTGGGGGTCTTGGGAGGGGTCATAGCCAGAACAGCTGACTCCAACTGACCACAGGAATATTCCATACCATATGATGTCTGTTCAGTGATAAAAGCTAAGAGAAAGGATGAAGAGTGGAGACATTTGTTATTACAATGTTTGTCTTCTGCTACACATACTGAAGCCCTACTTCCCCAGAAGTGGCTGGACATCGTGTGCTGATTGGAAGTAGAGAATAAATCTTTTGTTTTCCTTTGCTTCCACACGTGACTTTTGCTTTTGCTTTATTAAATTGCCTTATCTTGACCCATGAGTTTTTTCTTCCTGCCCCATCCTGCTGAGGAGAAGAGTGAGAGAATGGCTTGGTGAGCAACTGTCATCCAGCCAAGGTCAACCGACCACAAGACTATTATCAGCTTTTGGTATTATTTCCTCTAGGCTAAACCACAACTCCATCCATCCATCTTTGTTCTTTGAATATGTAGTCTTCTCCATGACTGAGGAGGGTAGAACTCACACTATGTGTTACTTAGATACATAGATAGGAAAAAAAACGCTTATAGGATATGATTCACATAACATATTCTGTGCATCTCCTTTGAGTTTAGATCAGCAATTAGAAACTAGATCTCAACTCCTTGACCATGAATGAA
The DNA here is from genome assembly GCF_047716275.1 of Strix uralensis. NCBI lineage: Eukaryota > Metazoa > Chordata > Aves > Strigiformes > Strigidae > Strix > Strix uralensis. The sequence goes on along the minus strand of NC_133972.1, from coordinate 67,377,018 downwards.
CAGGAACTTCTGCTGGAAAAAAAACCCCAACAAACAAAAACTACATTATAACAAATAAATTATATCTGTGTTCCTCTGAATTCTCTCTTCATTCCACTACAAGATATGGATTACCTGAGTAGGGGTACAAGAAAGATCTACATTTCTGCATAACCAGTCAAACTGAGTCACATCCTATTCATTTGTTGGCCATACCTGTTGTAATATATGTATGGAAAATTTTAGAGGTATCTGTATTGTTCATGGTATATTTTAATAATCATGGTGCTTTTGTTTGAAAAGCAAATAGTTTCCTACTGAAGAAAACAGTTCAGTAGGAAAAAACAGAAATAATGAGAAGAAACTTTAGTAGATAGATACCTATAATTTAATAATTTTTGTGAGGGCTCTGCATTTCTGACTTTGATACACAGTCTGTTGATGTACGCTGGATAGCTACATCCTTGATACATGCAAAATTAGCAGCAAGATATACATAGGAAATTCTTAAAAAGTACTCACTAGGCAGTCATCGCTACCTAGTTATACTAGTGATTCAAAAGAAATGTGAACTGGTAAATGGGGATTGCACTTTAAGATGGAGCTTTTAGAAAGTCTGAATTGGGGGACATTTTAAGGCAGTCTGCAGTGCAACAACAATAGAAGAGTTGTAGAAGCATGGTGATATTTTAGGCAAGGTTGTTGCATGAAAGTTTTATCAGACAAGCAAAAAATAAGCCATCTGTTTACTTAGGTAATTAAATCATGCTTCCTGGTGAAAGAGAGTGTAGTGCAACTGTCACCAATAGTGAGGATTTCAGGCATAACACTGTTGGTGGTTACATTTAATAGAGACTCTAATAGGATCTGGTAAAAAGAGAAGGAGGTAGAAAAGAAATAATAGACAAATATGTTGAATAAGAATTTTGCTGCCTTTAGCTGCCCAAAACTTAGCTGACTAGTTCTAATTAGGCTCCTAGGTACCCTCCATCATCTGTGAAGAGAGGCAGATACTTACAGAGAGTGATTCATCCCATCTTAAAATAATTGTTTGAGATATCTACAAAAATTTAGTTTCTAGAGGTACCTAGAAGTACCTTTCTCTCTCCATTGACTGTAAAAGGAACCTTATCAACTGGATGAGGTTATTTATATTTAAATTCTGAATAGCTATCATTAGATTTTAAATGGTGTTTGGAGTTTATTTTTGAGCTTGACCAGGGCTGTGATTTAAGGGCTCAGGAATGCATCAAGTTGTTGTTGTAGTGACAAGTATTTGATTAGAGCAGGTTGAAAATTTTCCAAGTGGATAGTTTTCCTCTTCAGAAAGTGCTGATGCATAAGAACAAAAATGGTTCACAAAAAAAAAAAAAGATTTTTATAAGGACATTATACAAATACAGAATACATAGTCTTAGTCTAATCTTGATATACACTTAAAAAAAATCTCCATGTGGAGAAGACCACAAGGTTTGTCTGTAGCTTGGTCTATTGCTTCTATACATTAATACTGTTTCATACACACTTTCAAAGGTGTAACAACATAAGCCTGGACCCTAATGCAAGGAAAAAAGTAAGAATTACCTCCAGTCAGATATGAGAGTTCTCATCTGTCTTCTTTGTAGTCTAGTATCTGGGTCCTTCTGGCTTGTAGTGCTTCGATGTAATTGCTCTAACACAACACTCACTGTCTGAATTTCTGTCTCTTTTCCAGATTGAATAAGCCTCCATGGATTCCTACACGAGTGGGATTTCAATGTTTAAATGTGTATAAAAACCAGTCAGCCTAGACTACCTGCAAAATCAAGAGTGATTAAATCAATAGAATCAGTCTGTACGGTGTAACTGAGGTCAAGTTAAACCAGATGGATCACTCCCTAGAGGTACTGTGTCACAGGGTAGACATTTAAAGCTATGTGAGATGACTCCCATCATCTGCATGCACCTACTTTGAGATCCGTGTGGGAGCAGATTTTCTCAGTACAGCACAGTAGTTCCTTTCTGCTACTCAGGGCAATTTGGCATCAGAGATTTATGCCTTAGAATCCTGTGACTAGTGCTACAGTGGTAAGAAATTTCACAGAATCATAGAATTACCTAATGGTTTGGGTTGAAAGGGACCTAAAAATTCATCTAGTTCCAACCCCCCTGCCATGGGCACAGACACTGCCACTAGACCAGGTTGCTCAAAACCCATCTAACCTGGCCCTGAACACCTTCAGGGAGGGGGCATCCACAGCTGATCTGGGCAACCTGTTCCAGTGTCTCACCACCATCACAGTGAAGAATTCCTTTCTTATATCTAATCTAAATCTACCCTCTTTCAGTTTAAAGCCTTGTCCTATCACTACTCTCCCTGATAAAGAGTCCCTTCCCATCTTTTCTATAGGCCCCCTTTGAGTACTGGAAGGCTGTTATAAGGCCTTCTCTTCTCTAGACTAAACAACGCCAACTCTCTCAGCCTGTCCTCATAACAGAGGTGCTCCAGACCCCTGATCATCTTCATGGCACCCTCTGGACCCATTACAGCAGGTCCATGTCCTTCTTATGCTGGGAATCCCAGAGCTGAACACAGGACTCCAGGTGGGGGTCTCATAACAGTGGAGTAGAGGGGGAGAATCACCTCCCTCAACTTGCTGGTCATGCTTCTCATGATGCAGCCCAGGATATGATTGACTTTCTGGGCAGTGAGCGCACATTGCTGGCTCACAGTCAGTTTCCCATCCACTAATACCCTCAAGTCCTCTTCTCAGGGCTGCTGTCAATACACCCATCACCCAGCCTGTATTTGTGCTTGGGATTGCCCTGACCTATATGCAGAACCTTGAACTTGGTCTTGTTGAACTTCATGAGGTTCGCACAGGCCCACCTCTCAAGCCTGTCCAAGTCCCTCTGGATGGCCCATCCCTTCCCTCCAGTGTGTCAACCACACCACTCAGCTTGGTATTGTCAACAATCTTGCTGAGGGTTCACTCAGTCCTACTTGTCCCTGTCACCAACAAAGCAGTTAAACAACACTGGTCCCAATACTGACCCCCGAGGAATGTCACTTGTCACTGCTCTCCATTTGGACATTGAGCCGTTGACTGCAACTCTTAAAGTGTGACCATCCAGCCAATTCCTTATTCACCAAGTGGTTCATCCATCAAATCCATGTCTCTCCAATGTAGAGACAAGGATGTTGTAAGGGACAGTGCCAAATGCTTTTTACAAGTGCAGGTAGATGTGACCAGTTACTCTTCCCTTATCCATGAATGCTGTAACCCCGTCATAGAAGGACACGAAATTTGTCAGGCACAATTTGCCCTTAGTGAAGCCATGTTGCCTGTCACCAGTCACCTCCTTATTTTCCATGTGCCCTAGCATAGTTTCCAGGAGGATTGGCTCTGTGATCTTGCCAGGCACAGAGATGAGACTGACTGACCTGTAGTTCCCTGGATCTTATTTTTTTCCTTTTTAAAAATATGAGTTATGTTTCCCCTTTTCCAGTAAGTGGGAACTTCACCAGACTGCCATGACTTCTCAAATATGAGGGACAGTGGCTTAGCCATTTCATCCACCAGTTCCCTCAGGACCCGCAGATGCATCTTATCAGGTCCCATGGACTCGTGCACCTTCAGGGTCCTTAGATGGTCTCAAACCTGATCTCCTATAGTGGGCAGTTTTTCATTCTCCTAATTCCCACCTTTGCCTTCTGTGTCTTGGACGGTGTGACTGGAGGACTTACTGGGGAAGACTGAGGCCAAAATGTCACTGAGTCCCTCGGTCTTCTCCATGTACCGGGTAACCAGGTTTCCTTCTGGAGAGAGCTCACATTTTTCCCAGTCTTCTTTTTAGCACTGATGTACCTATAGAAGCTTTTCCTCTTGCCCTTGTTGTCCCTGGCCAGATTTAATTCTATCAGGGCTTTGGCCTTTCTAACCTGTTCCTTGGCTACATGGATAATCTCTCTGTATTCCTCCCAGGCTATCTGTCCTTACTTCCACCCTCTATAGGCCTCCTTATTTTGTTTGAGCTTGTCCAGGAGCTCCTTGTTCAGCCAAGCAGGTCTCCTGGTGCTCTCACCTGACTTCTTCTTTGTCAGGATGCATCGATCCTGAGCTTGGAGGAGGTGATCCTTGAATATCAACCAGCTATATTGGGCCCCTCTTCCCTCCAGGGCTTTATCCCATGGTACTCTGCCAAGCAGATCCCTGAAGAGGTCAAAGTCTGCTCTTCCCTTTCTTAACACATAGACAATATGTTCCATAGTTTTAATAAAAGGGTGGAAAAAGGATGTTGGGAAAACAAGCAGCATACAAATATTTGGGTTTTTTATATCTTTCTTCATTCTAGGGCACCTGATTTATGAAGTGTAGTTTAACCTCTCAAAATACCTCTAATGTATCAATTCAATTTTTTTTAGGAGTCTGAGATCCTTCTGTGAGCTTAGAAGTATAACTCCCCCATCCCCGCTTTTAATGTATCTCATGGTACCATCTACTCCACAAAAAAAAGCACAGTAGCCTAAAAATAACCATACTACAGAAAGAGCATGAAACCAAAAATTTTGGAGAATACTGGGCATGTTCAGTCGAAAAGAGCTTCTTCACAGTTTTCTAGTAGAATATCCATGAAGAAATCTTTGTATGATTTTGGAAAATACTTTAGTTTTATTTTTTTTTAGTCTTTGCAGGCTCTGTAAGAGAGCTTTTTGTAATCTGAAATTTTACAGCATTATCTGACTGAAAAATTTAAGAGAAACCGCTATTTTTGTCAAGCAGTTGTCAAAAGAATATATATATTTTTTCATCCATATGAAGTGCATGTTTATTGTCAAGATGAACAAGCTTCAAACATTTCTTTATTTAAAGTACTTTCTTTAAAGTATTTTAAATAGCTTATTTGAGGATGGCAGTTGTTTACCAGATGACGCAAATCAGAAAACAAAAGATATATGAATCTGTTAATGCAATAGAGAGGAAAAAACATCTATATTTTATATCATCATATGACTGAATAAAAAATAACATCACATAGATAGCACAAAATAGCATGATAGAACCCAATTTTTGCTCTACTATTATATCTTTAATGACTTAATCTGAATGTAGAATAAACAGGAAAAAAGAGAAAGCAGAACTTCTTTCAGACCACTTCTGAAAACGCTGGAAAATAGATTCTTCAAGTGATTCTTATTTTGCCAGGGTCAGTAAAAAAAGGGAATGAAATGAATTTAGGAGGATGTGTTTAGTGTTAACATGGCAACCTTCCCATTAAAACTTGAATGTATTTAAGCAACTGGCCAAGACAAGGATTAACTGACAAAAACTGGCCTCTGTCATATATACTTGATACTGTGAGTAGTGTATCATATCAGAATGGAATCAGCAACGAGGGAGTTCTTTGAAAAAAAAAATCTAATCCAACACTTTAACTATTAGTTACGTCATTTAGATGTACTTCCCTGCTCTGTGACAGATACTTATGTTGACATGCAGGTATGTCACTTAGGTTCAGCTATTACAAGGTATTTATAGGTAGGACTCACCACCAAGCTGTTTGGGTAGGACTCACTTTACACAAATTTAAGTGTATGCAAGACAGAGGTAGGATTCGGATCTAAATGCAGGCATGTAAATGTAAGGCCAAGAGTCAACTTCCATATAAAGACAACAAAATTTAACAGCTCTGTTCAAGTTTCCCATACTGTAACCATCTAATGCTGCCGAAGTTGTCCTGAGGTATCTGCGGCATCTTCCCGGCATCTTCCAGATATGACACTGGATCCACAGAACACCCCTGCTAAACCAATACCTGGAAGGTTGACCTATGCCAACTTGAATAGCTGTAAACCTGAGTAACAGTTTAGCTCCAGATGTTCACTAACAGCAATGGGAATGATATGGTGAACTCAGCTCACATATAAGAACTTAAATAGACAATAAACAATACAGAAACCTAAACTTGTGTAGGAAGAATTCAGTCTTAGGAGGTGGATTTAGCTGCCTGAGCATTGACATCTAGTGTCAGGTCTGACTCCTAGAGATACTAAAACATCCCAAAGCTGATCAATATGGTACAGAAGACCTATACCCTTCTGTAGAGGCAACTGAAGGCTAGCCTGGATATGATAGAGCATTTAAAATTGCACTAGATGTTTATGTTTAAGCATCTAAATAATTTATTTAGCTTGTTCCTAAGAGTTAATGATCTAAATACTGCTAAAGGTTTGGGGTTTAGGACTTGATTCACTTGCACAAACATAGGCATATGCTTGAGGTGCCAGTCTTTTATTGAGTGGACTTCATTAACTCCTGGCATAATTTCGCTGAAGTGACACAAAGGATGTGCCCTTATGTGCTGATGATGTTATCTAACTTGAAAGAATTCATGAGAGGTTCGATGAAATTGTCTTTCTTTGATTCAGTTATGACAGATGGTCTCTTAAGCTGTTTTCTTTTATTTTTCAGTTGGGGGAAAAAGGCCAAACAGAATTAACAATTGTAACATTCCTGGTTTTATAAATAAACAGAAAAAATAAAGCAACAAAGACTTTAAGAAGCTCTCTAAACACCAACAAACAAGACCAAAGTGCTAGAACTGACTGATTATCTCTGACATCCACAATCAACTTTTCTACATATTTTTAAATTCACTACTCAGGTATTTTTTTCTGTAGATAATAATATTGTTTTTGAATGGAACATTCTTTTCCTCTCCACCTCTGAGAAGACCAAAAGAATCTGCAAAGAAAAGAAAAATCTCTTCAATTCATAGGATGATGAAGAACATTGAATAGTCTTTTTTCCCCTTATCAGACACTTAAGCCAGTGTCATGATACCCTTATGCTCTCCACTATCATGAAAAACTGGAAATAAAGTCTTCACTACTTTTTGAAAGTTACAGTAATTCCATGTTAAACATATCCATATTCTTAGTTTGTTAGTGGCAAGTTACTTTAAAATGAGATTTGCACAAAGGAATCTCCTTAAAGAATGCTGATTGAAATTTGACAGCAAATATCTAGGTCTTTGACTAAGAAGCTCCTCGTGTATGTATGGCTTAATGTATGCTCAGCTACTCATAACCACTTTCTAGAAGACTGCAATGTATACATAAATAGTTTCTTCCCCACCTCCCCTCCTCATTATTTCAGCATTTGATGTGAGGAACTATGCCAGCTCCTAAGAGAAATGCTATTGGTTTTTCAGAATTCCTTTGAGAATCATTGACTGACCTTGTTATAGGTATTCCCATGTTCATCACACTTGGCTCAAACAGAGCTGTGCAATCTATATCTGTGTGTAAATTATTCAGTGCATCTTTATTGCTTCATAAGGTTAATGTGAGAACATCAGTTGATATAGATTAGCTGAACTCTGTTCAGAAGCCATATTAAAAACAATACCTCAATGGTAAATCACCACAAGACTTTTACAACATACTCTTTACACTCCATCAGTAGCATGGGCAACAAATGCAAAACTTCTCTGTACTTAATGGTATGGTAAAAATTTGGATATGCAAAATTTAATTACCTCCACTGAATTTAGCTAGAAAATCATGTTAATTACCCTATGTTAAGATACCACAAAGACTAAATGCAAATTGTGGCTAAATAATACGGAGTGGTAAAGACAAAAAGTCTTATGAAAAGTTCAATGCTGTTTAATGGCCAGGTCCTGAGTTCACATCCTTTGTGAAGATCATTGCATTCCAGCTCCATGGTGAACTTTCACTTCCTGTTGGGGAAAGAGTTTATTTTTATTAATATTTATTAATATTTGACATTGATGTTATAACAGTTGTCCATCTCAGCTCGATACCACAACTGATTTTGGAATTTAAGCTTTCATCCTCCAAACTCAAACAATAACTGGTAAGCTACAGACCTTAGAAAATAAATAAATGAAAAGACTTTCTTCACACACACACACACACACGCAATTTCTCCTCCATGTACTTTATTTTCTTTTCCAGCAATAAGACTGAAGCCTCATTTATTGGCACAAGTTTCAACTTGATGCTGGCCAAATTCTGCTCCATATAAAACAGGAAAACCTAAAACCTTAATGGCAGGAGTTTATTTCATGATCCATTGACTCCTACCCAGTCTGCTTCGGTACAACTTGAGTAGAATGAATTCTGCTTCCTACATCACTAGCATTTCTACTTGTAGGAAATAAATGATCAGGGCATTCACAGTATCTCTCCAAAACATCTATTTATATATCAACAGCCTGCAAGATTTTTTTTTTCAAATCTTTGAAAATAAAGGGCTGTGCCCAGAAAGAAAATGTTACTTCCTGTTAAAATAGTTCTTGAGCTACTAAACCACACAGCAATATGAGATGTACTATTCATAGTCTCCCTACTTTCAGAAAGTGTTCTCATTCCATATTGTACTCAGTCTTCTCATTGTCCTTTCTTCCCATTTTCAAGAGAAAAGTGAGTTGGAAAAGGGAGTACTTTCTGTGATAGTTTTAATTTTCTCATTTCTTGGAATAAATAAAAGTATGAAAATGCTTACCAGAACCTTTCCTTGTTGGTGTTATTTTAGACAGGCTTCCATACTTTCACAGAAAAGTCTTCTTTCTAGTAGTCTGTAATAAAATTCCCATAGTAGGGACACCAGTGTGTAGGCAAAGGAACAAGGGTTAAATTCTGCAGGCTATTAGACATATTGATGTGCTTTAAGCAGATTCCCTCTGGCTATGGACAATTCCAAGATTTATAAATGTATTTTGCCTTTCCCTTTCCTTGTCTTGCCCTCCCTTCTCTTCTCTATGCAACTCTTTTACATTACCTTTTAGCTTGTATCCTGCTTCAGAAGCATCTCATTGCACAACAGCTTGGAAACATTACAGAAGGGAAGGTACATTTATACTCACAGCCTGTGGTCTAGGCCAGCTCCAAAAATAAACTTCAGAAATAATGGCAGAATATTCAATGTCAATGATAGAAATTGGGACCAGACTTGACTGTCAATTTAGCAAGATAGTGGGAGTATTTGTCAGGGCAGACATGAGCTCATGCTACTGGCACCATTGGCCAGATACAGGCCAGTTCTGGTCTGGAAGATGTAGTTGTATAGTTACCTTAATATTTGAGCATATGTACAGCAATGGAAGAATTATTTAGTCTTCCTCTATGATTGCCCATTCACCAGTATTTTCTGAATGTTGTACATGCAACAAGACTTAAGTGGGCCCTCTAAAGGTTATGGATAGTGTTTCTGAAAACATAAAAGTATCTGACCCCTGGATTTTAGTAAAGTCTTCCTGCAGTAATTGAAAGCGTGATGCCATTAGTGTGTGCCCTGCCTAAGAGCAAACTGCTGAACAAACAGCAACGCTGCATGTGAACATGGTCAGAGCAGCATGCAGTCTCACTGGGACACTCTGGAGAGTTAAAGGTAAAACAACAAGTAGGGATAAAAGCAGTAAGCAAAAAATAGAGAAAACAAATTTTCCTGCCTATTGGCCAACAAGTAGAGATAAAAGCAGTAAGCAAAAAAAAATTAAAAAGCAATGTTTCTTACCTATTGTTTACCAATACACATTGTATTCCTAGAACCTGGTGAATATTACCAAAGCCTTGAATACACTTTTCTACAGAAAAGAAAGGAAAAAATAACATTCTGGATTTATGGAGAGAGAAATCCACAAAAACATTTTCTTACATGTCACAGTTCTTGAATTTTAGGTATGATGCAAATCCCACAGCTTTATGTGCTTCCTGTAAAACATTTAGATACATGAATACAAGAGTTAAATTAAAAAACAATTCTATTGCCCAGTGATTAGGAAATTTAACGAGGAGTGGAGACTGCCATTATCTGCCCTTCCACATTTTTGAGTAATAAGAGGAGGTCACAAGAACTGCACTAATCCAGATTACTTAAAGGCTAAGGAACACTATTCCATGCAGAAAAGAGTGGTGTCATGATAATAAGCTGAAAAGTAAGGAATAAGCATTTCATTGCTCAGTTGTTTTTATAGCCAGGTATACACCCATCAGGAGGCATTTTTAAGCTGCCACAAATCTTGAGTAGCAGCAGAGAAGATATTTAAGGAAGTGATCAATGGGCTTGGAAGTCCAAAGTGGTGACCACTACTTACAGCCTCCTGTGCATACTGCTCCAACTGAAAGAAAAAAAAGCTATTTTGAAGTTTTAAATAAATTTTATTTCTTGTCTTGCTTGCTTTTCCCCAGAGAAGCTTTATTCATTAGTTTAAAAAAAAGAAGAGATCTCTGAAAAGACGAGAAAAGAACTGAAATATCCTGAAAACAGCTGATCTGTGTATGCTGAAAATAGGAAACCATGTGATTATAAGAGACCATTCTTACTGCTTTGAAGAAGAAACCCTGTTAAAAGACTCTACAGTGTCACCAGCAATGGATTTTTAAATTTTATACTCTGAGGATTATGATGACAAAAAGTAGTCCACTTTTCAGAAGATAATGCTTTGACTAAATGTTTAAATTAAATGATTTCATCATATCTACCTGTAGCTAAACACAAGGTAAAAATTTTCCTTTTGTCTGAAACTGAAATATTGACAAACGCAGGAGAAAAAAAATATTGCTTGCCTTGAATCTTCCTTTGATTTTTTTTTTTTTTTCCAAAAAGATCTTTAGCAGTTTGGCACAAGGGCAGGCATGTATCTCACAGTAACAGCTTTTACAAATCTGATGATACATTTCAGAAGAGAAAGCTTTTCTCTTAACTGTAATAACTCTTGTTAGCAATGTTAGCGAAGAAGTGAAGATGGTGTTAAATATTATAATCAATGACTCAAGGGACAGCTACAAATTGCCACATTACAGGAAAATGGAAATTCACAGACAGCAAACTTTCTATATAACAGATGCATAAACAGGTGATATGGAATAAAATAGAAAGATTATGGATGGCTATCAATTTAGCAAAGATTTTCCACCAGAGAGAGGAAATCAGAAATATATGATGGGAAGACAAGACCTTTATCACAGTTGAAAAAAGAAGACTGCTGAAGGCCAATTGTCGGAATAGATCACTGAGATTAAAGACATATTCATATTCAAGGGCCATAGAACATAGAAAATATTTACAGACAATTTGTAAACATCTGCTAAAACTGCACATCTGCTAATCATGTTGCAAGTAGTTGGTTATGAAATGAGAACAGAGGCTACCAAACCCAGGAAATGTTTATTCTTAATGAATTTCCTATAATTCAGATAAACTGTATTATTCTAATGAAAGCATTAACTAGAAGGCTTATTAATTGCTTCTTTTTTAAAACCTGATATGTACCTTGTTGCACACCTCCGCTTGTTATATCCCTTGGCCTCTGTTCAGGATCAGGATGTATTACATTTTGTCTTCTTTGTCCTGGATACCACAATTTCCAGAAGAGTTCAGGGTTCAGATACTCTCCCTATTATACAGTTGTGCACCAAGAATATTTGGGACTCTCTTTTCCCCTTCAGCCAGTAGCTCAAATTAATAGCTACGAAGCCAGCCCTTGAAGTATAAAGGAACACCTGACAGTCTTTTGCTACCCTGGTCATGTCCTGGGGTGTTGCATACTGCCACAGAGCAGTAGTACCAGTCATATCATTATTGTCTTGAGAGTGGAATGCTCATGTCTCTCCAGGCACCCTGAAGCCATTCTTAAGACAGCAGTCTGTTAGATGAGAGAAAAATGAGATTATTTAAATTCTGAATGCAAAGCTTCAAGAAACAGTTTTGAGGCAGAGGAACATAAATAAGATTATTAAAATTTATAAAATCTGTACAAATAAAAATTCATAAACTAAACAATGGGCTTGTTTATATCCTAAAGGATCAGTCTCTTCTCTCATCCAGAGGAGAAAAAAGCTGTCAGAAAGTTTATTCAACTTTCTTAATTGACATCCAGTCTTCAAGCAATATCCTCATCGTCGCTAATTCCTCCACTCAATAAATCATGATCTGTCCTCATATATCCATTTCTATAAATATCCAATATCCTCAGAATTCCTGGTCATATTGCAAACCTCCAGCAGACTTCTTAGATTTATTTTGTTTATAACTCTCTAAATGTCTCTGAGAGGACTACAGACTGCTAGACCATATCTGTAATAGTAAATCAAACAGCCAGGGCAATGATCAAGGCACTACCTTGTAATCATCTGTATATTAAATGTAACCCCTGTCCCTGGCATAGTTATGGCCCAAATCAACATATAAACTCCCAGACAATTCCTAGGCATGATCCAGAAGTTAGCATGAGCAAGGGAGCATTCCCAGTAAGCAGTACTTGATCCCAATTTGAAAGCTAAGAGACTTTCACAGTACAGACAGAAGCTGTGCCGTGCCAGTTAGTGTCAGACCTAGCAAATGGTCTCTGGCCTATCTCAATTATTAATGTGGTTTTAGCCCTACTGTGGAGCTTCAGAAATGTTGATGTATTAACAGTCTGGTTGGAGCCATCAGAGGCAGTAAACAAAGATTGCCACTGCCAAGCATAGCATTTGGCAGAGTTCTAGCTTTAACTGTAAAAATCATGTTCCTGTGTGTATGCTGTATCTCTTGTAGGCTAATGGGGATCAGTTTATGTTTGGAAAATTATGTACAGTAAAAGGTATGTTAAAAAGCATGCCTCATATGAGCATATGAAGAAGACCCAGAGAGAAAGCCTGGTTTTGGATATTTAAAGAGAGTAGACATGATCCCAGCCAGACAACTCTGGGAATTGCAACAGTTTTGGGATGAATGTCCCTCTTTGTCTAGCTCTCAGAAGTCACATGATGACCTGATGCTCTTCCACAGACAACAGGAACACTTGCAAAACCTGACTAATTCAACTCCCAGAGACTAACGGTGTCAGTTCTGAAGAGCATCAGTCACCATTGTAACTGTCACACATGAAAAAAAAGGCCCAGAATTGTTAATGAGAATAAATGTTCACAATTTGTTGTGTATCACATCTAAAAGTAGGAACCTTTTCAACAGTACAACACCTCCAGTGCAATCTGGTGATTCATTGGTGTGGTCAAAGGCAAAGGGTCTATTTATTCCTAGACGGTGATTTACTGGAATTCTCATTATTGTCCTAATTCTGTTACCACTGAAATTGTTGATGTCATCACTAACTTCCCACTCACAAATCTCAAGATCAGAAGGCTTTTTAGATCATAGGATCATAAAATCATCCAGTTTTATTTCCTGTAGAACATAGTCCAGGGGTTTCTCTACTGGTTCTCCCACAGATACTCATTCAAAAATTTATGAAGAACATTCTGTAGGGGAATATCCTGGGGATACACCACTTACTACCCTCCACATCAGAGATATAAACACTTGGTGATGGAAACATACCTGTGTGTCCAAAAAACCCACATCTTAGAGGTAGTTCCTTGCAAGTAGTCAAGTTATATCCCTGTTTATGCAAACAATACAATTAGTCCTACTTTTGAGTCTTTTTCATTTTAAGTTATCTTTTGTTAGTTATTTTATATTAAACATATATTGTAAACAAGTTTTCTTTTTAAATCACCAGAACATTTAATATTTACATAAGGTTATAAATTATTTTAGAACTATTTTGTGCTCAGTGCAAATTTGTCTTTTACATCCCACCAAGGAATAGAATAGTTCAATATTTGACTTGCAGATGCCACTGAAATCTATATTAAAAAGCAAATAAATCCCTAAATCCTGAAACTTTCCTTGGAGAACATACAGCATGAAATAATGTTTGCTCTAGTGTAAAAACATTAAAGATTGCACATTCAATCACTTTCTGGATATAAAACATCCCTCTTCATTTCCCTCCTTCTCATTCTAGGTCTCCAGGGTTTAATCTTTTAACATCATTTGAAAAGCATAAGGGAGTAATAAACAGTTTAACAACATTATATCCTCTGAAATTCTGAGAATGGAATTTCTGACAATACATTCAACGTACAGATAGTCTTTACACTACAAGTAAAAACAACAGGTACAACAGGTGAGTAGAATATGGGATGAAAGGAAAGAGAAAAATAGCAAGAGAGGGTTTTTTCCTTCACTTTCAGCTGATCCTCAAAAATTAAACTTTTAAAATTGGTTTAATTAATTAAATTCAATTAATTTAATTTAATTTTTTTCAACAAAAAAGATTTCTAGCTTGGGGGCTGTCAGAAATACTGTCATTTACTGTATGAAACAATAGCAACAGGTATAATGAATATATAATGGCTATTTGATTTCTTCTAAATTCTTTAAGTGAAATAATTTTCATGAATACATTTCCAAATATTCTTGCTGAGCTTCTTAACAATACAGTTTTTTCCCCATTGTTCAAAGATGGCAAGTGGAACCTGGATAACAGAAGAGGCCATTGGAGATCATCCAAGCCCCAGATATATTATGTTGATTTACCTGTTCCTTGTCAGATATCTTCCCACTGCATGTCTACATGTGTAGTGTAACTATAATTCAGATTTGATGAGAATTCTGTTTGCTAAATTTGCTTGACCCATGAATAAGAAATTCAGATTTTGCTTATACTTAACATTTTTATTTCTTCTCTGTACTTGAAGCTTAGCATTAACTAAAAAACACTTGGACCTCATATATTGTAATAAATTGGGATTTTGTCATTTGGGGTTGTTTTCTAGATTGTGTGTTAAGTACAGTAATTACACGATTATGGAGTTTGATTAAAATCTGGTTTTGTTTCCAAAACTTGACTACTTACCACTACTCAGAAACACTTACATAGTGAAATAATGTACATGTACACACCTAGAACAGTCTTGAATGTATGAACTCTTTGCATAGTGGTTTTGGTTCCTTCTGAATGAAGAATCCCATAGGCACATATTATTTTACTTTCTTGGTTGCAGCAAAATAGCTTTAATAGACTTCAGGAAAATTCTGCATTTTTTTATTAGCTTATTATATCTACTTTTTGTAAAATAGATAGGGTGTTTAGGAGATGCTCAGTATATGGGAAGATTAATAAGTTTTGATTATGAAGATATCCAGAAACACCTTTCTCACTAGGAATTTTCATCTTTCTGTTAGTTTAGCCATTGTGAGTGAATAGCATTTATTGGTTTAACATTATCGTATTGGCTACTGTAAAAATAAAAAGGTAATGACTTATCAAAAGTTTACCATCTGAAGTCTTCTTCCTTGAATAAAGAATTAATACATGTGCTTAGATGAGGTATCTGAATAGTCTAATTTTATTCACTCTAAATTGTCCCTTACCTAAGCCCTTTGCTGCATGGGTACACAGAGGTCCATTTCGCACCAGAGGATTCTTACAGCCAAACTGAAATTAAGGGGACATCACAGAGCAGAAATGAACCATATGTATGTTCATAAACATTCACCAGATCAGGCTGTGAGCTTTCAAAAACACAAGTGCTGGAACTCAGAAGAAAAAATTAATGCAAGAACCTAAAAATTAGGAATCTGTTCCCATAAAAGTGATTCCAGGTGCCTGTTTGGACATGGAGGTTTTATGTGCTGTCAGGAGGAGAAATTACACTGCCAAATGACAATTCAAATCTTCTCATGTTCTGAATAGAGATGTGCACATGCCATGCAGGCATTCACTGAAAACATACAGAGACAAAACCTTTCTTGTTGCAGGCATCCAACTTCAAAGGACTCACATTCTTTACTGTAGTGGTGGTGGCAAGACATCCGCATATTATCTAATGTCTAGCAAAACACATAGTGGGAAGTGACTGTTTTGAGTTCAATTTCATTCTCAAGCTAAGCAGATTTAAATCCACCTCTTCTGCCATCCAGGCATCTTAAATTAAGTGGCTAGATTAAGGGGGAAAAATGTGAATAATTTCAGAAATGCATATTATTCTTCAGTTTATCATTTTAATTTAGTGATGGACATGACTTTGCAGTGGCAAGCAACATAGCATTCATGTTTGGAACTCTTCAACTTCCAACACTTTTGTAAGTATGAGTGAATTAGATTTGTTATACTTTTAAAAATTTAAATTAAATTTGCCATAAAACTGTGTTCAACTATATTTCTTAGAGGCTTTTGTTTTCAGTTTTCCAGTAACATTAGATTTTATTTCTTTTTCAGAATACAGAAATATTTACTCAGTGATTGTAGAAACTTTCCATACATTCTGTTCTGCTGTGCATTTCTGTTCTTCACTGGCCACTCCTTTGGTAGAAATTTATGTTGTATTTCTTGTTCTAATCACTTGTGGTATCTTTCAACATCTCTGTAATTTTTGAAAAACTTATGATGACATTACTAACTTCCTTTAAATAAAAATATCAACTTCAATTTCTCTCTCTGTCTCCCTCTACCAGGATGATCAGCCAGCATATTTCAATGAATTGTACATGTCAACGAGTGAGATATTATTAATCTTTTCTAGTTGTCAAAGTACCTCCAGATTTCTCCCTTTGGATTTGCACATATTTCACAATTGGACAGTTGTTCAGGACACATATTGAGTGCTATCATTGTAGACATGGTGAAGTGTAACTGAGACCAAGATTCAGATGGTCTAACAAGCATTAAGAATTACATTTTTTTTATACTGGAATTAAATCCAGTTGGTGGCCATTCACAAATTGTGTTCCCCGAGGCTCAGTATTGGGGCCAGTTCTGTTTAATATCTTTATCAATGATATGGACAAGGGGATTGAGTGCACCCTCAGTAAGTTTGCAGACGACACCAAGTTGGGTGGGAGTGTTGATCTGCTCGAGGGTAGGGAGGCTCTGCAGAGAGACCTGGACAGGCTGGAGCAATGGGCTAAGGCCAATTCTATGGGGTTCAACAAGGCTCAGTGCTGGGTCCTGCACTTGGGTCACAGCAATGATACAAGCTTGGGGAAGAGTGACTGGAAAGCCACCTGATGGAAAAGGACCTGGGGATGTTGATTGACAGCCGGCTGAATATGAGCCAGCAGTGTGCCCAGGTGGCCAAGAAGGCCAGTAGCATCCTGGCTTGTATCAGAAATAGCGTGACCAGCAGGACTAGGGAACTGATTTTCCCCCTGTTCTTGGCACTGGTGAAGCTGCACCTCAAATACTGTGTTCAGTTTTGGGCCCCTGAAGTGCTAAGGCTTGGACAACAGGCCCAAGCCAGAGTTGACCTATAGATGAATCCTGTATATTTTATAACTGCTAAACATTGTGCTAGTAGGTATTGTACTAAGTTATAACAACCCACTTATGCTGATGTAAAAACTGCTAAAGTGTTGAAGTACTGAAGCCTGAACAACAGGCCCTGAGCCGAAGCTGCTAACTTAGTATGTAGTCATTAACAAACTATGTATGCTCACTAGTGAAAGATGCAGTTTAGACAGAATATAATCTGTAGGGAGGATGAAATGCTGAGAGATTGTATCCAACTTTCCTTTCTCAGCCTTGTTCAAGGCTGAGAACCCAAGTATTTGGCCTTGTTAGAAACTCCCTTGGTCTCCACCCCTGAGCCCTGGCCAGGCTTTGGGTGGAATCCAACAGGAGAATGAAACCAGATGTTTCTGCTCAAAACAAGGGTGTCAGTTATTATTATTATTTTCCGCTCAAACCAAAGGTGCCAGTTATTATTATACCTTGCTGATTTTTGGTATATAAGACTGGACCCACTTGCAGTGACTTTGGATGCCTCACCTACGGATGGATGCATCGCATGGGATTTCCCACTTGTCAGGAAAGGCTCTCCAAATCCTCGCTGTAACCAGGGCTCCCCAGTGTCTGCGGATCTGGATGATGGTAACATATGCAAGTGGTGACGGATCTTTCTTAATCACTATTCTCTCTCTCATGTAGTAACGATTTGATGCATTACCCTGTATTTTCCTATTTGTTTGCTTTAAGTGCATTATTCTCTCTTTTCTTACTGCATGTTTTCTGTACCACTCTGTTACATTATTTAGTTGTCCCTAGTAAAATACACCTACTCTTTTCACTCTGGTGTCCGAGTTTAATTGGTATCCTTAATCAGCAAAAGAACCCCTAACTACAAGAAAGACACTGAGGTGCTGTGGAGTGTGTCCAAAGAAGGACAATGAAGCTGGTGAAGGGTCTAGAGAACACGTCCTATGAATCACAGAATCACAGAATCATCTAGGTTGGAAAAGACCTTGAAGATCACCTATTCCAACCATTAACCTAACACTGACAGTTCTCAACTACACCATATCACTCAGCGCTCTGTCAACCTGACTCTTAAACACCTCCAGGGATAGGGACTCCACCACTCCCCTGGGCAGCCCATTCCAACACTTAACAACACATTCTGTAAAGAAATACTTCATAATATCCAGTCTAAACCTTCCCTGACGCAACTTGAGGCCATTCCCTCTTGTCCTAGCGCTTGTTACTTGGTTAAAGAGACTCATCCCCAGCTCTCTGCAACCTCCTTCCAGGTAGTTGTAGAGGGCAGTGAGGTCTCCCCTCAGCCTCCTCTTCTCCAGACTAAACAACCCCAGTTCCCTCAGCCACTCCTCGTACGACATGTGCTCCAGACCCTTCACCAGCTTTGTTGCCCTTCTCTGGACACGCTCGAGTAATTCAATGTCCTTTTTGTAGTGAGGGGCCCAAAACTGAACACAGTAATTGAGGTGCGGCCTCACCGGTGCCGAGTCCAGAGGTAAGATCACTTCCCTGTCGCTGCTGGCCACGCTATTTCTGATGCAAGCCAGGATGCCATTGGCCTTCTTGGCCACCTGGGCACA
This sequence comes from Strix uralensis, assembly GCF_047716275.1. Classification (NCBI taxonomy): domain Eukaryota; kingdom Metazoa; phylum Chordata; class Aves; order Strigiformes; family Strigidae; genus Strix; species Strix uralensis. The sequence goes on along the minus strand of NC_133972.1, from coordinate 67,358,365 downwards.
CTGCTGGCTCATGTTCAGCCAGCTGTCAATCAACACCCCTAGGTCCCTCTCTGACTGGCAGCTCTCCAGCCACTCCTCCCCAAGCCTGTAGCGCTGCTGGGGGTTGTTGTGGCCCAAGTGCAGCACCCGGCATTTGGCCTTATTGAATCTCCTACAGTTGGCCTTAGCCCATTGCTCCAGCCTGTCCAGATCTCTCTGCAGAGCCTCCCTACCCTCGAGCAGATCAACACTCCCACCCAACTTGGTGTCATCTGCAAACTTACTGAGGGTACACTTGATCCCCTCATCTAGGTCTTCAATAAAGATGTTAAACAGGAGTGGCCCCAAAACTGAGCCCTGAGGGACACCACTCGTGACCGGCTGCCAAGTGGATTTAACTCCGTTCACCACAATTCTTTGGGCCCAGCCATCCAGCCAGTTTTTCACCCAGCGAAGCGTGTGCCCATCCAAGCAGGGAGCATCCAGTTTCGCCAGGAGAATGCTGTGGGAAACGGTGTCAAAGGCCTTACTAAAGTCAAGGTAAACAACATCCACAGCCTTTCCCTTATCCAATAAGCAGGTCGCCCTTTTGTAGAAGGAGATCAGGTTTGTCAAGCAGGACCTGCCTTTCATAAACCCATGCTGACTGGGCCTGATCATCTGGTTGTCCCACATGTGTTGTGTGATGGTACTCATGATGACCTGCTCCATCAGCTTCCCAGGCACCAAAGTCAAGCTGACAGGCCTGTAATTTCCTGGATTATTCTTCTGACCCTTCTTATATATGGGCGTCACACTGGCCAATTTCCAATCTGTCGGGACCTCCCCGGTCAGCCAGGACTGCTGGTAAATGATGGAAAGCAGTTTGGCGAGCACCCCAGCCAGCTCCTACAGCACCCTCAGGTGTATCCCATCTGGTCCCCTAGACTTATGTATGTCTATGTGATGCAGTAGGTCTCTGACAATCTCCTCCTAGATTGTGGAGGTGTCGTTCTCCCATTCTCTGTCTTATGGCTGAGGAGGCTGGATTCCCTCAATACAATTAGTCTTGTTATTAAAGACTGAGGCAAGGAAGGCATTAAGCACCTCAGCCTTTTCCTCATCTCTTGTTACCATATTTACTCTTGCATCTAGCAGGGGATGGAGGCTCTCTCTAGTCTGTCTTTTGCTGTTGACAAGCAGCTGAAGGAACTGGGGTTGTTTAGTCTGGAGAAAAGGACGCTCAAGGGAGATCTTATCACTCTCTACAACTACATGAAAGGAGGTTGTAGTGAGGTGAGTGTCGGTCTCTTTTCTAAAGTAACAGGTGATAGGATGAGAGGAAATGGCCTCAGGTTGTGCCAGGGAAGGTTTAGATCGGCTATTAGGGAAAACTTATTCACCGAAAGGGTTATGAAGCATTGGAACAGGCTGCCCAGGGAAGTGGTTGAGTCACCATCTCTGGAGGTATTTAAAAGACATGTAGATGTGGTGCTTAGGGATATGGTTTAGTGGTGAACTTGGCAGTGTTAAGTTAACGGTTGGACTGAATGATCTTAAGGGTCTTTTCCAACCTAAATGATTCTATAGTTTGTTGGTTTTATGAAATATTAAGAAGAACTTCTGTACTGCTTGCCAGAGGGAAATAATTATGTAGCCACAGCATGAATTATAGCTCTGAAATAGTTTTGTTTTGTCTCAGCTGAATCAGTCATGTCTGTATGGCTAGATTTGAGTATTGACTGCATGATAATCAACAGTGTAAGGTAATTTGCGGTCATCTGGCAGAAGTGGCCGACAGAGCAATATAGCCTTGTACTATTCAAATAAAACTCTGTTTTGGGATGGAACTCCAAACTAACTGGCCCATGTCCATGGAAGGTAGATTCTCAAGGAGTCTGAGATTTATCTTCATTAATAAAATATGTCTATTTCACTTTTTTACTTCCTTATTTCTGTCTTATTAATAAAGTGTTATGAAAATATTTTGCTTGCTTTGTGAGGTAAATCCAATGCATTCAAATCTTTACCCAGCTTTGGGTTGACTTTAGTGGACATTCCTACTGATTACGTTATATTATCCTTTTCTTCATAATTTCACTGCAGGAGAGAACAGAGTTGTTAGCAGTTCTGACACAGAAAATGGAGCTTTTTAGAACAATGACTCTAAAATTATTTCCTCCTAGTGAGGTAGATGCATGATACCCTACATCATTGCTTCCACAGCTGCACTTTAAGTCCATGAAATAGCCTAGTTTACAAGAACATTTTTTAAAAAATAGATACATTCAAAAAACCCCCCATTTTTATAAGTGCTTCTTCAGGAAAGATTCTTAATTAGTACAGAAACATATTCCATATTTACATTTAAGCTTTTCCAGGTGTTTTGTCTTCTGACTCTCCCACTTAACATCTGTATAGTGTATGTATGTGTGATGGCTCTACACTCTTTTACTGAACTAAGGTCAGGTGTGTTATTCTGCTGTCCGTGACTCTGCAGGACTGAATTTGGTGCTTAATGAGAAAATACATTAACAATAGCTTTCTAAATCTGATACCTGTTCTAAGTGATATCACTGGGTATCTTCACAGGCATGATTTCACCAGGTAAATTAAACAAGCTTGAGAGACCTTTCCTCTTCCTGGAAATTACTTCTTCAAATAAGGAATCTTAAAAGTGGGAGAAGAATTGGGTAAGTAGTTGTGCACCACCAAGATGTACGGTGAAGTCCACTGTGAAAGGAAATATTTCTGATCACTTCTGTTCTTACCAAACAATCTACAGTCCATAGACATGCCAAAGGGGAAAAAAAAAAAAAATGGTAGTAGTAATTTATGTGAAGAAACTACCTGTTAAATAGTCCCTTCATCAAGTGAAGATGATAGCAAAACTCGTAGACTTCAAACCTAGCAGTTTTTCTACTTTTAGTATGAAAGAGAGATGTTTCTAATTTTCTACCTGTGTGGACTTATAATGGATTTACCCACACACTTCAAGAAACTGTTTGAAAGGCATAACCGAGAGACGAGAATCATGTACCTCAGTCTGCCTTTTCATTGTATTACTCTAATGCCTGCAACATATCTTTTTAATCAGCACATTTAATCTTGTAGATAGTCCTGCAGAAGATTGCTAAAATGGCAATACAAATGGCTTTGTTTGTTTCATATGCACTGGAGCAGGGGCACCAGTGGCGATTAGTTTTGTCACTAAGGCAACTACTGGCAGGGAGGAAGAAAGGGTTTTACAGAGCAATTCTCCTATGACAGCTATGGCAGCTATGCAGCAACATCTCTGATATACAAATCCTTCCTTTCCTTGGAGCACACGA